>NC_046238.1:3403571-4084285 GCF_009819885.2 Catharus ustulatus
AGCTGTGATTTGGCACACATGAGGCAGAAGCTGTGGCAAGGTCACTGCCCTTCCCCAGCCAAGGAAGGAAATCCGTGGCATGTGCCATGGATATGGGTGCAACTGCTGAGGAAGAAGTTGGGGTGGGCACAAGCTGGGAGCTGACCCCCTAAACCTGCTCATCACTGGGGCTGTGCAGAAGTTCTGGAGCAGCTTGAGGACCTTGGGAGAGGCAAGTCCTGGATGCTGTGGGACCTGCCCTGATGATGAGATGCCTTCAGCCATGACCTCTGCAGAGGACTCTTGGGGATGGTCCTGGCACAGCACGTGCTTCTTCTGCCAGCCATAGAATCCCAGAGTGGTTTGAGCTGGAAGGGAACTCAAAACTCACCTTCCACTACCCCAGGCTGCTCCAAACCCTGTCCAGCCCAACCTTGGACACACCCTGGGATGGGGCAGCCACAATTTCTCTGCTTGGTCCTCACTGCTCTCTCTTTCCACAACAGTGTGGGTAAGCAGCCATCATAGACTCTGCCCTCTTTCTTCCTGCACCCTTTTAAATTTGGGCTACTCAAACGATGTTTTCCAGACCTGGGTGTCCTCCTCCCACCCTGCCCAGTGTCCCTTGTGCTGTGGCTGGGTGCTCTGGCTGCTGCTGCCAGCTGTGGAGGAGGAGGTGCAGGGCAGCAGCTCTTTTCTGCTTGACCACAGACACATTTTAATTAATTTTTTTTCCCAAGATTACACTTATTTTTATTACACATTTATTTACTATCAAGTCTGCATATTGCAGTGCCTCTCTTCCCAGCCCCAGCTAGTGGAGGGACCTGCCCAGTCTCACCCAGACTCGCTCCTTCCAGCAGCAGCAGGAGATGCCAGAACTGCTCCGGGAGCCGCAGCACCTTGGCAGAGTAACATTTGCATGAGAAAGCAGGGAGGAAATAAAATCTAAAGGTGAAGAGGTGTGAGTCACTTGGTGAAACTGAGGTACTGCTGCTGAATTCCCTGGGGCTTCAAGGAGAGATTGGAAATCCCAGGGATGCAATCGGCCAGGAATCAGGAGAGCACATTCGATACTCGATGGCTCGGCCACTCTGGGAGCTCCTTCATGTTTTGTGTTTTTTATCGTGCTCTGATTATATGGAAATGGTTGTATCTGCCCAGGCTGGGTGAGCACATCCCTGTGCTGCTCTGATCCTGCTCTGGAAGTGCCTGTCAGGCTGAGGGTTGTCCCTGGCTCTGCTGGGCTGCAGCAGGAGCACAAAGCAATGTTTTAAATCCTCTACTCGCTGCTCCTGTTTCTTGCACAGCCTTTAACTGCTTGATTAATTAATGCTCTTCTGTTTCACTTGTTTGATGATGATGTTCAGAGATGTGACTGAAACTCCAGGGTGGGGACAGCCTCATGGGCTGAAACATGCTGGACGTGTATTTTTAGTAAAACTGTTTTTTCAGCTCAGGATTTGAAGTTTCTGGTCATTCCCTCATCCCTCTCTGATCCACGTGTCAAGTCCTTTCTGCTGTTTATTGCAGATGTTGAGGGTTAAAATAATCTGGGAGTCAAGTGCTTGGCTTTTGGAGGGAGAGGGGAGTGGGCAGCTGGATGAGCTCTTGCTGCTCATCAGCACCAGGCACCCAAGCTTATGGCAAAACTTCCAGGGAGCTCCAGTTTATATTTATATCATTATAGAAATAAGGACTTGGAAAAGGCACACGGAGGATTTAAGGCCATTCCACGTTATTGCTCTGCTCAGCTGAAAGAAGTGAGGTTTCACTTTGTTATCCTGGCCTGGAGGTGGTCACTGTCTGTCCATCCATCTCCCCACCCAGGGCTGCTGCTGGCGTGTCCCAGGCCCCAGGAGCAGCAGAGGGGTGAGATGGGGTGAGCCAGG
Source organism: Catharus ustulatus (assembly GCF_009819885.2). Classification (NCBI taxonomy): domain Eukaryota; kingdom Metazoa; phylum Chordata; class Aves; order Passeriformes; family Turdidae; genus Catharus; species Catharus ustulatus. Next base: position 3,405,443 of record NC_046238.1, read on the forward strand.
GGGTTTTGCCACTTCAGCAAATATTCCTTGATGTGTGTCCTCGCCTCTGCCTGCAGGCAAGGACTGAAGCCAGGAACGCTGTCAGTCGTGTTTGTCCTGCCAGCAGAGCTCACCTTGGAGGTGTCAGCCCTGCAACGGTGCTTTACCTGCAGTGCATCTCTGCAGCCTCCCTGGCTGCATGAGTCCTAAAAAATGCATCCCTGGCGTTTCCCTCCTTACTCCCCAGATTTCCAAACAGTCAATGGATGTTCAGAGCGCTGAGAAGGTTGAACACACAGATGGAGTATTGGGCTGTGGGTTGCCAGTGCAGATGTGGTTTGGTGTTTGCCTGCTCTGCTCTGTGCCAAGGCAGATTCCTGTCCCCTGGCAGGACCAGCTGTGCCCAGGGGGGATTCTTGCTGCCAGAGCATCAGGGATACAGGGACTGTGAGGCAGCAGAGCATCACCACATGGTGCTGGCTGCCAACTGCCTCACCCTCACTCACTCCCAGATTTAGGGACCCCCATTTTCACTGGATGGATGGATGGACACATGGATGGATGGATGGACAGATGGATGGGACCAGCTGGACAGAGGTGCCTGTGTGCCCTCCCACCTTCCACTGGGATTTCAGAGCCTGTTGAACCATCCTCCAACCCAAAAGAGGATTTTCCACCAGCGAGGGCTGTGTCTGCCCTCCGAGAGCAACACATCCAGCTGCCCTCTCTCTTTCTCTTGCAGGGGCAGAGAATTCAACAATAAAAATTGAGCTGGAAGCACTAATTGCCTGGGAGACAGCACTGGTGGCTGGGGCCACGGGGACAGCACACCATGGAGCTTTAGAACCACAGATGGGTGCCCAGTGGGATATTTTGCCAGCTCAGGAGGAGATGGGCGAGGGCTCAGCCGGGGAACACAGCACACAGGCGGCTTTCTAGAAGCAGCACAAGTTGAGCTGGTAAATTATAAAATGCCACACTTGAGGTCTGTTACATAACGTCCCTTTACAGAACCTGGGAGCTAAATATAAAAAGGGAGTTACATTTTGGGCTGGTGTAAAACGATGCTCCAGAACGGGTTTGTGTGGGAAGGAGGCTCTGCAGCATGGCGAGGAGCGGAAAGGCTTTTGGGACCCTGGGTTTGCTCCCAGCCTCTGTCACTTGTTTTCTGTGCAACCTCACAAAAACCATGTATTCCCCAGGTCTCAGTTTCCCTCTCTTTAAAGCAGGGACAATGAAACCTCAATTTCCTCGCAGCTGCATTGTCAGGATTAATTCATGTTTTCAAAGTGACCTGAGAATCTATAGAAACCCGAATAATATATCATTATCCCGATCTAAACTTGGCACAGAGTATCAGCAGGCCAAATTCCCCTCCCACACTGGAGGAGAAGGGGTTGTGTCAGCATAGCCAAGAGGAAAATTCCAGCCGCTGTTCCCAACCAAAAAATCCAGAAGAGAAAAGCCTTTTCAGGCTGAGACCATTTTATTTCCCTTGAGGAAATTCCCCCTTCATTAACTCTGAGCAGAAGAATCAGCTCCCACACAAATGGCCTCATGCTGAAGTGCAAAAGGGAGTTTTGGGTGGCTCATCCTTCCTCTCTTAGTTGATGGTGGTGTTGATGGTGACACTGAGATCCTGCAGGACATGCTGCCACCTCACTTCACTGGCTCTTGAGCTTGAAGGTGACAAAACCAGGAGCACATCCCATGGGAAGTGCAAGTGGGAGTAGAGCAAAGTAGAGACGCACAGAGATGCTGTCTGTGCCAGGATCCAGCCTCCTTGGCAGTGATTTGGGGCTGTTTTGCCTTTTTTTTTTTTTTTTTTTAATTCCACTACCAAACCCAACATGGTCCTCAATGTTCTACTTTGCTTGTTCTCCATCAAAAGACCAAAAGTTGGGAACAATCAGACCCATCTTCCTTCTCCTTCCTCTCTGCACACAAAGTGAATACTCAGTAATTGCCCAGAAAAGCTGGATGGATTTCTGGGTCAGGTTTGGCCACTGAGTTTGGGGGCTCAGAGAAGTCAGGTGTGGGCTGAAGGACAGCTGAGGTGTGGGGTGTCAGGGGAAAGGCTGGCTGGAGGGTGATGCCACCACAGCCTTGCTCCTGCAATGATGGAGAGACACAAAGATTGAGCTGGGATCAGCCTGGTCCAGCTTCTGATCCAAGCAGGTGTGTGGCCCCTCCAGGTACAACGTGTGGTTTCTTCAAATCACCTGATCATCCAAACCTGTGCCTGTGAAAACCCATCCAGATCGCTGGAAAAAATGTTTTCTGACAGGAGGGAGATTTGCAAGGGAGTTGCCAAGCAACTGGCACGGCTCTGCCGCCTCCTGCTCCTCTCCTCCCTCTGAGCAGTGAGCAGCGATGCTGCATCCCTGTGTCCCTCTGCCCAGTGCCCCTGGGCTTTCCCAGCCTGCCCCCACCTGCCTGGGAAGGTGCAAGGGGGAAAAGCAGGGACCACTGGTGGCTGGTGGGACAGGATGCTCCTGGCTGCTGGGAATGACTTCCCTGCACATCCAACCCATGGCAAATCTCCTTCAGCAGCAGGGTTAGAGGCAGGCTCCCTTTCCCAGCCCATTTCCAAGCTGTGCAGTTTCCTTTTGAACTAGTCCCAGAAATGTGGGAGAACACCCAGGAGGATTCATTATAACCCAGCTTTGCTTCATGTCACCTCTGCATTTCCTTGGAAGCTGCTTCAAACTTACACTAAGAGAAACACGCAGCCCAAGCCCTCGGGATTTTCTTTGCTGAAGCTTTAATTTAAATGAACTCTTGAGTAACAACTATTACAAAAATCAGCTGATGTCTCTTGTAAAGCCTTGGACTAACCTCAAGAGCCGTGAGCAGCAGCAGACGGGAGGGGAGGCACTGATAGCTGGGATCTTGCAAAAGATCAGTTGCTGAGTGAGTGGCAATAAACAGCAAACCCAGCCAGCTTGGAGGAATGGCAAATGGACCAGGCTGTTCAGAACAATCTGTTCCTGCTCCAGAGCAGGGCTGTGGTGCCGGCAGCAGCCTGGGAAAGCGGCTATTCCTGGCATGAGCAGGTCTGAAATCCTGCTTCAGAAAAACAGCGGGGCCAAGCCGGGCTAATTGCGAGGAGACGTGTCCTAAATCAAACAGAAAGGCTCCGAGTGGTTTTGCTGGGCTGAGTCCTCTCCAGGGAGCTTTGTGCTCTGCCTCATCCCCTGGACCTGCTGGCTGCCCTGTCCTTGGCTTTCTGCTCCAGCTGCTGGGCTAATCTTGGGCAGGGCCGCTCTGATCCACTCTGGGTCCTCTGCCTGTGCTTGGCTGAACATTTTCTGTCTGATATCGTCACCTACTTAATCAGGCATTAACGTCACTGAGCTGGAGCAGAGCAGTTGGTGCACTCAATTTCTTCCCATCACTGTGGCTGCTGTTGGAAGGGAGCAAGAGTGTCCAAACTTCTCCCATAAAGCCAAAACTGAGGAGACAGGAAGCTCTGGTTCTGTCCATATCAACATCCCCACAGCAGGTTCCTCCAGGAGGATTTCTTTCAGTTGTGCTTCTTATCATGGGGCTTGTGGGCTCCTCAGGATACTTTCCTCCTGTGCTTAACCCAGAGATCAAGTGGCCTTCATTTGATTTGGAAAAGAAAAGAATGGGATGCAGATGGTGCAGAGCACCCATACAGCAGTTTAATTAATTGCATTTAAGTGTTAATTCAGAAGAGTTTCCCTGAGTGATCTTATAGAGGCAAATCCTCAGTTGCCTTAAGCCACTTGCAGAGCGTGTTCAACTAATGAGGTATTCTTAGTCCTGACCAGGAGCCTTGCACAGGACTGTAATCAGGAATGATTGATTGGAAATAGCTCTTCTAAACCAGGTTGTACCTGCTGTGCTCTCCTGTGCTGCCCAGCTCTGCCAGAGCTGACATGGAGTCTGTGGAGGAGGGAATTTCCTTCCCAGCTCTGTCATGTGCTGCTTCCTCAGCCACAAACCACTCTCCCAGTGTCCCCAGCTCAATCTGGCATGGAGCACAGCCTCTGGATTTTGCCAGACTTTCCTGGGACAGAATGGGATGTGGGAGGTCACAGTGGGGATTTATTAGCTTGGCTCAGCCGTGGCCAAGTGCTCTGCCAGACTCTGAGAGCTGGTGCATTGCATATCCCAGCCTGGAGCAAATCCCTGCCTCCTGCTTGGGTGTGATGTCTCCAGAAGTGCTGAGGGATCAGCAGCACCACTGAGATTAACTTTGTGCAGTTTTACCTAAATCACAGCTGAGAAAAAAAGTAATAGAATCATGGAATTCCAGAATGATTTGGGTTGGAAGGGACATTAAAGCTCATCCTGTTCCACCCTCTGCCATGGGCAGGGACACCTCCCACTATCCCAGTTGCTCTAAGCCTCATCCAGTCTGGGATACTTCCATGGATGGGGCAGCCACAGCTTTTCTGGGCACCCTGTGCAAGGACATCACCACCCCACGCTGGCACAGAGAGCCCTGCTCCAGGTCAGTGTGACAGCAGCATCTGTGACAGCTCTGTCCTTCAGTCCCCTGCTCTTGTGCTTTAGCTAAAATCATCCTGCAGTGTCTGTGAGCTTGTTACATACCAGGTTTGACCTCAAGCCAGTGAAATTTTTGGAGGTCTCCTCTTTCTGTGCTTTCAGCACATCCTCGACTATTTTCCTCCTTCATTCCACCCCTGTGGGAGCAGCCTTTGAGCAGTAATTCAGCACAGTGTACCTGCTGCAGCCAGAGGTGGCTGGGAGTTAGCCCAGAGAGATGAAATCCACGTTATTTGGCTCTGCTGGAGTGCTGGAGCCTGCTGTGGACGAGTTTTACTTTCCTGAAGTCAAAGCTTGGGGATCTTGCTCCTAAAGTGACACTTGAAATAATACCCAGTAAAGCCACAGAGGAGACAGTTCACTGCTGGAAATCACATTTCACTTGGTGTCAGCAATTCAGGAGAAAACCATCTGCAGGAAATTATGATGACAATTTCCTCTTGGAGTGTGGAGAAATTACAGCTGTAATCGAGGAGGCAGCCAACAACCTCCTCTCCCCTTATTTCTACCAATTACCCTGAATTTTTTAAAGTCATTTGGCTGCACAGAGATGTCTCTACCCCACCCAGGAAGGACAGCCTGGAAGATATCATGCAGGGAGAGAACAGCTCAGCATTTGAGGATTAGATGGTGTATATTTGAAATTAAACCTTTCCTCTAAGAAACAGAGAGCAAAACTCAAGCCAGTTGCTAAAAGCGGCAGGTCTGCAACTCTCAATGTGTTTGTGATGGTTTTGGGCCAAAACTGGTCTTGCCTGTTGAAAGCTGATTCATGCACATGTGAAGATAACATTCATCAGAGGAAAGAAATCAAAACCTGGCTAGAAAATGTGCTCATGGGACACCACTGGCCAAGGGATCCCTCTAGGTCCACAGGACAACATTTACATGTTTTTGATGGTAATAGGACAAAGAGGAATGGTATTAAACTAAAAGATTAGAGATTAGATTGGATGTTAAGAAGAAATTATGTACTCAGAGGGTGTTGAATCACTGCCAAAGGGTGCCCAGAGAAGCTGTGGCTGCCCCTGGATCCCTGGAAGTGTCCAAGGTCAGGTTGGATGGGGCTTGGAGCAGCCTGGGATAGTGGAAGGTGTCCCTGCCCATGGCAAGGGATGGAACTGGATGAACTTTAAGATTCCTTCCAACCAAAGCCATTCTGGTTCCATGATTTCAGCAAATGGAGGTAGCACGTGTCTGAATTCAGAACCTTTTCTCTGAAGTTTTAGCCATCACTTTGTTGCCTGAGAAGATCTTTCCCCACCACCAGCTGCCTTAGCAGTTGTCAGCATCTTCCTGCTCATCCCAGCCCTGCTGCTGGAGCTGATGGGAGTTTGATTATGATTTAATCCAGGCTTTTAGAGGAGGGAAAAAAGAAAGTTTTGACAGTTCCATATATAGCCCTCTGACTCACCGATTTCATGTGTCAAACACTAAAGACGGGTTAAGTAGAATTAAGTTCTGGATTTATTATAAATAGGCATTAAGTAACATGAATGTATTACATTTGCATGAAAATATGGGTCTGATTCTCCAGCTTACCCCAGAGATTTTGTTTGACGTGGATGGGACGCTCCCAGGTGGGAGCTGAGCTCAGAGCCAGCCCAGCTCTGACCATCCCCTGCAGCCCCCGTGGACTGGACCCAGTGAAACAGGAAAATCATTACTGGAATCAGGAAAAGTTTATGCTGCTTGCACAGATCAGAATTCATCCCTTAATATAGTACAATGAGTTTTAATTAGCCCCCAGATCTGCTGCTGAAGGAATAATTTCTGCATGTCAATCAATGCTAAATGTACTTGTTAAATCAGGCAAGATTGGTTAAATTGAAAATTGCATAGAAAGTCACTTTTCTTCTGTTTCTCCCAGAAACTGGAGACTTTTTGGATTCAAATGTTATGGATAACTTCATCCTGCTCCAAATGCTGTTCTGCTGAAAGGTCCATCCAGACAATGAAGTCACCCTCACTGAGAGTGTGACAGGCAGGCATTGTTTGGGTGAAAAGAGTCCTCTTTAGTCAAATCAGTGCTTCTGCAATGAGGGAGACAGACACAGACTCTACCAAATCAGAGCCCTCCTGAATAGTTTAATTTACTGACTTGTTCATTGCTAAACAATTGAGAATTGGTCCATGGAGAGGAGCACAAAAAGGACAGACAATATGGGCTGTATTTTAAGGCTGGACTAGTCCAAACCAAAGAAAAATAAGATTTTGAGTTGCATTGTTTCTGGAAAAATAATGTTCACCCCTGCACTTCTAATTTTACTGGGAACTGGGGGTTTGGCCCTATTTCTGTTGAGGGTGAAAAGAAGGGATATGCCCTATAACACAGCCAGGGCCACTGGGACTGAGTGACAACCTCACCCCTGCAGAGGTTGCTGTTATTATCCCATGGAGCTGTTGATCGTGCAGGAACAGCATGAAAAGCTCTGGGAGCTTCCCCCAGCCCTGCTGGGATCCTCAGGCTCTGGTGCCTTCCCAGCATGCTTCTTCCCTCGGTTGTGATTTTTCTTATCAAACACCACATTCTGCTTTCTGCCATGAATATGATTTCCAGTTAAATGCCTCCTCAGAGCCTGTGTGGCTGGGAATTAGCCTGGAACTTGGTGGCTGTGCTGTTAGCTCATCAAAGTCTCTGGGATAACGGGGAGGTGCTGATGCTCTGGTCGGGGATTTTGCTCTTGGCTTTGAACTCGCTGCAGCCCTGCAAAGTGGGACAGGCTCACCTTCAGCACTGCTCTATTCCCCTTCAGCCCACAGCTGAATAAGCAACTCCAGGGCTACAAAACACAGCCCCTGTGCTCCTGCCCTCCAGGGATCTCAGCGTTTGCACAGTCCCTGGGAAGGAGCTGGCCACGCGCTCCAGCTTACAGGGAAAGGATTATCATGGTTCTTATGACTCAGTCCACAGCTCCTGCATGGAAAGAAGAGGGCATGAAGCCTCAATCTGTCCCCTAATCAACCACCTAACAGGTCCCTGTCCCCAGGGTCCTTCCCCAGTTTGGCAGCGCCATCCATTGCTGCTTTGGATGCTAACAGTGGTGGCAGTCAGGTGGTGATGGTCTCTTTGTGAATAAAACAGGTAAAAAAACAGGTTGGAAGGCAAAAAAATCTGGATGTGGAGCTGGGATCAAGATGGGGAGGGAGTGGCAGCCCTAATCCCAGAGCACTGCTGAGGTTGGAGAAAAAAGGCTTCGAAGACCGGGTTATGGGTCAGCTCCAAATGAGGATTTCTCCTTGCTGTGGACACACAGCCAAGGAGATGTTGTAGCTGTGCTTCAGGGCTGGTTTTGGGGCATGGAAACCCTTTGGTCCATGTTCTGTGGGCTCTGAGCAGGTCCATGGAGCTCCCCCATCCCTCCATGGCGGTGGTGCTGCCATGGCAACCGGGCCTGCCATGGTTCCGCCGAGCCTGGGCCAGTGCAGGGCGCCACTGGGACCTGTTCTCTTCTAGGTTCTCTCCTCTCCCAAGCTCCCTGCTGGAAATAGGGGTGGATCTTTGGGAATACCTGGCTACCACCGTGGTTCTGGCTCCTGGCTGGAGAGGAGCCACAGCGGCCTGTGTGGGGCTGAGCTGTGCCAGGGCACCCAAGGGACGGCAGTGTGGCTGCTGGGGACCAGCTCTGGGGGTAAGGGGGGCAGGGTCCACTCTAGTGTGCCCTCCTGGCATCAGTGGTTCAGGGGTGTTCTGCTGAGTTCTGCCCAACTCAGGTGTTCTGCTGGCACAGGGTAGGGGGGCCTGGCCTTGCTGGAATTTCTATGGAAACCCAGGTACTGAATGGGGTGGAATAGCTCAAACCATCTGTTCCTCCCCTACTTATAAAACTCGATAATTTCACAATGACATCACCAGAAATGCTCTCCTTTTATTCCTCTTGCAGCCATCTGTGATGGTTTCCTCATGTGCCAAACACGCGCGCGGGTGCTGAGGGATGGGCAGGAGGATGCAGCCACTCCATTAGTCCTCTTTCATTTCTTCCCTTGGAAAGCAACCCTGGACCTGCAGAGTTTCACTTGTTCCCTTCCCGAGTTTCTGCAGAGCAAGCAGCAGAGTTAGAGGAGGAAAATGAAGGTAAAAAAGGACAAACTAAAGCTGAACTTCACAGGGATTATGGGGGATCTGCTGTGGGGATCTTACCTGGGAATGCACAGCCAGCAGTGGGAGCCAGGTTTGCTCCTGTCAGCAGGATCTGTGGGGCTGCTTTTGCTGCCAGGAATGAGGTCCTGGACTGAGATTTGGGTGTAGGACACAGGTGGTGGTGGGTCTAACTGCCCTCAGTGCTCAAAGTCACCTTTTGATGGTCAGGGACAGGAGCACTCCTGCTGCACTGCTGGCTCATCCATGTCCCCAGCACCAGTGGCTCTGGTTCTGACTCATGTGGTCCTTGCTGTTGTGCTGGGTGATAAAAGAGGTGACAACCTGCCACCACCTGCTCTCTTCCCTGTCCTGGAATTGAGGTGCTGGCTCCAGCTCAGCCAGCACTGCGTGTTTTGGGTGGTGATGGATGTCTCAGGTGCCAGGGAAGAGCTGGAGCTGGCGCTGCCCCTCACCTGCTGCCACTGCTGGCTGTATTTGCTCAAGTGACCAAACCCTCCCTTGTCTATGGCAGAGGAGAGAAGCCTCAGCAGACCTGGAGCTCTCTGCAAAGGAGAAGGAGGAAAGGGCTAAAGTGGAGATCAGGCACCTGCAGACCCAATTCCATCATGAAGCCTACAAGAGGAAATTCTACGATGCCCACATCTGGCGGCAAATGCAGGCTCAGGAGTGAGTACAGCTCTGCTGGGATACCTGGAGCTTGGGAATTTCCTTCATGCCAAAATCACAGATTTACAGAGTCCCACATGCAGAGGCACTTTCCACTATCCCAGGTTTTTCCAAACCCTGTCCAGCCTGACCTTGGGCACTTTCAAGGATCCGGGGGTAGCCACAGCTTCTCTGGGCACCCTGTGCCAGGGCCTCACCACTCTCTGAGTAAAGAATTTCTTCCTAACATCTGATCTCAATCTCTCTTCTTTTAGTTTAAAATCATTTCCTCTTGTCCTATCGCATCTGCCCATATAAAATCTTGCTCCCTCTTTTTTATAAAGAGATCTGGGGACCACAGTGCGGAGATGGGGAGGGATAAGGACCTGCCGTGGCAGATGGGACATGCTAAATGTCATTTGTTGTTCCATTTTTACAGAAAAGCAATAGATAATCTGAAGCAAGAACACAGACATGTGACATTAATGCTGGGCCAGATCTATTCCCCAAGTAATGTGATTGTGGAAAACAGAAATCGTATGAAGGTCCAAAGCCTTTTGCAGATCACAATGCATAATGATGTTCTGATCAAAGAAAGAAAAGCCCTGTTAGCTGACCTGGCCAAGCAGGTGAGAGCATCCAAAGGGTTCCAAGGCAGAGTCACAGAGGAAGACCTGTGGCTGAAACTGCTCAATGTAAAACACATTTAATTCAGGCCTTGGAATATTCCTCCTGGCAAGTGACACATGGCAATGATAAATGGATAGAATCAGGCTCCCATTCAAGTCAGCACTAACTGGAAATGAGAGGTTGGACTCTCAACCTTGTCCCACCAGTCCCTGCACCCCTGTGTGATGGCACACACAGTCTGGGGCCACAAACATCCCTCTCCTTCTCCCTTCACTTTATTTATTCTCCTGAAAAAGAGCTAAAACTGAGACAGTGCTGTCTGAGATGTGGCAATCACAGGAACAGCAGCATCTGAGGGATGTCCCATCCCTACTCCTGGTTGGATTTGGGCAGGAGAGGGGTGGGAAGCCAAGTGAAACGTGGGCTTTGGAAGTGACAGCTCCCTTCAACCTTGTTCTCAGAGCCAGCTGCCCAAGCTGGATGCCAGGGAACATGCTTGGATAGTTTGCTGTTGCTGGAGGTGCTGCAGAGCTTTCCCAACAGGGTTAGTTTTCTGTCAGGGATGATAACTCTGACTTGACTGACTCATCCCTCCTCCACCTGCCCCCCACTTTGCTGTTCTCCAACTGCTTCACTCTTCCATGGATTTATTTCCTCTGGAATCTCCCCACTTCTGGCAGGAGTTTTTCTCTGCTCATTCCAAGGCAGGACTGCACAGACCCCTGCCTGGCCAGCTCAACACCTCTACCAAAGCCCCATCCTCATTGCCTCTTCCACTCTACAAAGTGCTGCTGTGCCTTGTTCAGCACCTGCTGGAGTTCCCTCCATAACCAGCTGCATTTCCTTCATGGCACAAAAAAAACCCCATTCCCAGTTACAGTTTCTGTTTCTCTGTGTGCAGGGTGGGATCCTTTGGGATTAAAGTTGCTCTTATAACTGAGAGCTCATTAATGACATGGTTACTGTAGTTCAGGTCAACAGAGAGGATTTTCTTTGGCTCCATGTCCTGACAAGAGTCCAGAATGCAGGGGTGGAGATTATACTTCCTTGGTTTTTTCCCTGTGTGTGTGCAGGTTGTAGAGCTGGAAAAAAAGATAGTGAAGCAAAGAGACACAACCTGGAAGATGCTGGAAGCAAAGAGTCACAAACACCTGCAGAAGAAGATTGAATTGCTGGAGATGCATCTAAATCATGTAAGGAAACATTTTAGAAACGTTTGGAGAACACGTGTGGGGTCACACATTGGCCTGGGACCTTTCTGGTCAGGACAAAGCGCAGTGGTGCAAATGAATTTGGTTTACACAAGCTACATAAAGCACCTGGCTTGTTCCCTTGGCCTGATCATTCCCAGAATATCTCAAAGGCTCCTTCAGGCTTGGTGACCCAAATGCAGCACTTGTGCTGTGCCAAGAGGCCTGAAGGTCTGCACCTGCTTTGTGATCAAACTGGGCTGCCTGGAGCCACCTTGCCTTGGACAAAGCTAGCTCCAGGTCTCTGTTGTGATCAGCCTGGTCTTGTGCTGCCTGTGCAGGGCCAGCTCCAGATCTCTTGGACTGTATTTGACCATGCCCTGCTCAAGGTCTTTAAGCATCAGCCTGAACCTCCCAGTCCCCACCAGTTCCACACCTTTGGCTTTGCTCTCCCCAGGTCACTGTTCGTTACAACACCATCATGGCCCGAAACAACCAGCTCAGAGAAGAGACTGTGAGCATGCAAATCCAGAAAGCCACTTATGACAACTACTACTGGAAGCTGGATGAAAGCCTGGTTCAGCAGAACAGATTGCTGAACGCTGCTGTCGAGCAAGCCACGGAAGACTACGAGCAGTGGTACGTGGCCTTGTCAGCCCTCTGGGCAAAACTTGGGGCTGAGGGGTGGTGCCAGCAAGGAGTATTCAAATAGAGAGACTGACTGAGGCTTCAGAGAGAGGATTCACCACTCAGCTAGATCTGGGTGCTAAGAGTTGGGTGCCTGGTCGGTGTGGGGAGACTGGTACCTCCAGGATGTTTTATTCCATCTGTCCCAGATGTTTTTTTGGATGGGATGAACTGCCCTGTGGAGGAATCTCTTTCTTCTGAGTCCCACCTGAGCTGGATATTATGCCTGAGTGCAAAACTGTCAGCAAAGGCAAGGGATGATAACTCTGACTTGCCATTTCTCTCGCACTGAGCAATTTGTTAATTGATGTTCAAGGTGTGAGAATAGAACCCCACCAAAAGCTGTGTTAGTGGCCACGAATTCCCTCTAGACTTACTCAACTCCATCCAGATGAGAGCTGGGAACGGGCACAGCATCACAGGGGCTTTGGAGTGGCCAGGAATACAGAGCCTTACACACACACAGAGTGTGGGTGCTGCTGTCCCTGTGCAGGATGGAGGATCTGGGGAGGATCTCGGACATTCGGGGTGTGCGCTACAGAGAAACCATCCAGTACAACATCAGGCTGCTGGAGAGGAAGTTAGCCCTTCACCAGGAGACCAGGCTGAAAAACTTCTTCCTTGCCAAATGTACAGATCTCTCTGAATTGAAGGAACAGGCCAGAAAGAGAGAAGGTATCAGAGGAGAATTTGTGTGGCTGGGACCACAAACCCAAAGTCTGCAGAGGTGGTGGGGCTGCTCATGGTGATTTTTAGAATTGTATCCCAAAGGCAGGACACCTGCCCTGCCCACAACCTCCCCCACCCAACCTTCACCCTGCCAGCAGAAAGGCTGAACAGTGGTAACTGAGTGAGACTGAGTGTCCTGGGGTGCCCTTGGGACAGGGAGATGCTCCTGTGTGCAACCATGGCTCCTTTTAGCACAGAAGCACAGAATGGGTTGGGTTGGAAAGGAGTCTTAAAACTCACCCAGTCCCACCCCCTCCATGGCAGGGACACCTTCCACTATCCCAGGCTGCTCCAAGCCCTGTCCAGCCCAGCCTTGGACACTTCCAGGGATCCAGGGGCAGCCACAGCTTCTCTGGGCACCCTGTGCCAGGGCCTCACCACCCTCCCGGGAAAGAAATTCTTCCTAACATCTGATCTGATCTAATCTAATCATTCCATCCTCCTGTAGGGGGTCCCATAGTGTTTGCTCCATTCCCATGACACCCCTGCTTAGTTTCCTGGTGAAAGAGGCACCCTCTGCCCCTCCAGCACTGCTCCCTCCTGCCCCAGCACTGCAGCAAACCCCACAGCACTGCAGGGAAGGCTCTGCAAAGGGCAACCACGGCTCTGTGTCTCTTTTTCAGCCTTTGAGGCAGCTGAGAGGGCCAAAATGAGCCAAAGGGAGAGCTATGAGGTGGCCTACAAGCGTCTGCAGGAGCTGTCGAACGGAGACATTGATGATTTCTTGGAGGATTTTATAGAAAAGGACAGGAGATTCTTCATCCTCTTTGGCTATGCCATTAGGCTGAACGTCAGGAATGAGGGGCTCAGGCAGAGGATCCAGGAGATCGAGGTCTGTCCCTGGCTCTTTGTGTCTCCTCTTTCCAGGTTGTGATTTTGGGTCAGGGTGGGTTTGTCCTCTCCCGGCATCACTGCCCACACCAGAACCTGGCTCCAGCCACTCAGGTAGGATTAGGGGGCTGCAAAGGAGCAGCAAAAACTGGAATTCCGCTGTGTTCTCAGAGCTAAACGTGTCTCAATGCTGCCACCGTGTACCCAGCAAAAATACTGCAGTGTCCCGGAGAGCCAGGAGCTTCCTCGAACCGCCTGGAGTGGGAAATGGGGTTATCCATGCCCTGCCCTCCTGGCCTGGGGGTGTCCCAGCTCTCAGGGCTCCATCTGGCAGGTCAGCCAGGATTCCATCAGTGCCATCTCCCCGTGCTTGTGTTCCCACAGGATGATATGATGTCCGTGACAACGGAGCGGGAGCAGGAGGAGACAACCCAGACTCAGGTCCTGCAGGAGCTGGAGGTACCATGGCTGGGAATTCCTCTGGAATTGCAGCACATCCCTGTCTGTCCCAGCACACAGCCCGGAAATTCTGGTGCTGTAAATGCTGCTCTGACCAGTGGCAGGAGAGGTGTGGGAAGAAAAGGGCCCTGCAAAGGTTTTGTCAGGGTGAATGTGGGGCTGCTGCCAGCCCTGGTCCAGCGTGGGCAGCTGGGGACATTCAAGAACTGTCTGGACACAATCCTGTGCCCTGTGCTCTGAGATGACCCTGCTGGAGTAGAGGTTGGACCAGATCACCCATTGTGGTCCCTTCCAACCTGACCCATCCTGGGATCCTGTGATTCTGTCTCCAGGCTGAAACTGGGCAGCACTGGGGTGGTGGCATCAGCAGGGGCTTGTGTGACACCTGGCAAAACCTTCGCTGATAGGCAAAAATAAGAGAGACTGCTGAGGAAGCCAAAAAGTGCGAGAAAAAATGCGAGGAGAGCAGCCAGCTCCTGGGACAGATCCAATCTCGTGTGGAGACCCTCTTGAAGGACATGGACTGTGACACCTCAGTGATAGTGAAGCCTCTTGGGGAGAGCTTGGTGCCAATTTTTGGTAGGTCAGGGCTGCCCATCTTCCTGTGCCATGTACCCTGTCCACCCCCCTCTCACACTATTTTAATTGAGGTTTTAATTTCCCTTGTCCCATCAGTCATGGATGTCCCAAAGTGAATTTACAGTGCCAAATTCCCAGCAAATTTGGGAGTTAATTTGGATGTTTAAACACCCCAGTGGACCCCCAAACCCTCATCTTGGTTCTGGGTGTTGAAGTGAGGTTGGGGTCAGCCTCTCTTCTCAGGCAGCCAGCAAGAGGACAAGGGGAGTTGCACTAGGGGAGGTTCAGCTTGGATTTCAGGAAAAATTTCTTCACTGAAATAGTGGTCAAGCATTGGAACAGGCTTCCCAGGGAAGTGGTAGAGTCACCCTTGAAGTGTTCCATAAATAAAGTGGACGTGGTATGCTTTAACAGGCAGGGGATATTCAATATGAGGCTGGATTTAGTGATTTTGGAGGAATGACTCTGTGATTCCATGATCCCGTGATTCCATGGCCCAGCCTTGGCCCCCTGTCCCTGGGGAGGATCTGCAGACAGCCAGGGGTGGGTTTGGGCAGGATCCTGGTGCAGGGACACTGCAGGACTCTGCTCCTTCCCACCCAGGTCCCGTGGAGAACAAGGTCAAGGAGCTGCTGCTGAAGGAGTGCGTGCTGCGCTACACGTCCGTGGATCGCACCCAGCGCTCCCAGGCCTTTGTCAGCCCCCTGCACGGAACCTCCGAGCTCCTCTGGGTCATGGACAGGGCCAAGCTCTGCCCACCCCCCCCAGACCTGGAGAGAACCGACCCCAGAACCGGTGAGCAGGGAGGGGGAGAGAGGAGCCATGCCTGTGCAGGAGCTGTTCCCCAATCCCCTGTGGCTGCCTGCATGTCCTTCCCTGCCCATCCCCTGCCCCAGCAGGGCTGTGAGGTCTGTAAAAGGGTGTTATTATGGGATGGCTGTTCTCTTGGGCAGCGGAGGAGCCGCTGGACCGGGCTCAGCTGCGCCAGCTCGTGATCCAGAGGCAGCAGGAGGAGCAGGACAGGCCCCAGAGCTCGGCCAGGAGGAGGAGGAGACCTGGATCAAGGAGCCCACCACGGACAGGGATGAATTAAAGAAGCAGTTTCATGTTTGAGCTTCTGCATCCTGCACATCATTCCATCTTCCTTCTCTGGAAGGTTTCAGAATCTCACCAGGTGATATTTTGGTGTGGCAGCACCATCAGCTGCTCTACCCAGGGTGACACCCCTGTCACACAAGGTGGAGGTGGGAACCACATTCCCAATCCTGCACCGTGCCCAAGGGCAGGGACTGACAGGAGGGGTGCAGGGGATGAGTGTGCTCTCATGGGGTGTTCCCTGCTAAGCTGGCAGAAGCTGGCAACTCTGTGCTGCCTAAAGTAAATCTGAGCTCAGTGCTGGCCCTGGGCTGTGGGATTGGGTGGGATGGGCACAGCCCAGTGTGGAACAAGCTGGTTTGGGGCTGGGAATGGGAGTGGGAGGCAGAGGGACTCGAGGACACAGGAGGGTGACATGCAGTAGGTCTGGGGTACCAGGGCCAGCAGGGTCTGGAAGGATCTGGGGGCTCCCAAGGGGCACAGACATACCACACAAGCCCAAACACTGCTCACACCAGCAGCTGGGTTTCCTCTTGCCAAAATGCCATTTAATGTGAATGCCATTCCCGTGCCAAATTCCCAGGCACATGCCTCTCCAGGGGAAGAGCAAAGGGAACCCCTGTGTGACCTAGGGAGAGGTGATTCTGCAGTGCCAGCCCCAGCCCTGAGCCCGGGCTAGTCCTTCTCTTCACCATGAGTGATGACATGGACCAGGTTCTTGTAATCCAGGTTGCCAGACATGTCCGGAGGGAAGGCAGCAAACATCTGATCGATCTGCCAGGGAAGAGCCAGGGAAAAAAGGAGGCATGGGAGGAGTTTGGGAGGCTGGGAGGAGGGATGGGGTCTGTTGGGATGGAAGGAGGCTGGCAGAGGGTGGGAAGGAGATCATACCTCTTCCTGGGAAAACCTCTCCCCCTGTGTCATCAGCATTTCTTTGATGCTGCAATCGAGAGGGTGCAGTGAGCACTGGGGAGCTCCTTGTGGGGACAGCCCCATCAGTCCCTGCCCCAGCCACCCCTGCACTCACTAGGCAGATTTCAGGCCTTTCCCCTCTGGATCAAACACCTTGAATGCATTCAGGATTGTCTCTTCTGGGTCTGCACCTGCGGGTGACAAAGCCGTGGCCATTGGAGATGGTGAAATAGGAAGCCAACTGCAGCCTCCTGCTTCTCCCAACCTTAGGGGCAAAATGGGGGGCAGGCTGGGATGTGGGGTCCCTGCAGGAATGCTGACCTTGCAGCTGGAGACTGCAGTGAAGTTGGTGGCATGCAGAGGAGCAGCCGTGGTGTGAGCACAGAGCGGGCGGTGTCGCCACCACTCCGGCATCCAGCATTTATCTAATCTTTGGAGCGTATTTATAGAGCTCCAGGCACGGCCCTTGGGGCCCTGCAGCCTCTTGGAGATCTGCAGGAGGCTGCATTCCTTGGGTTAAGTACATGATTGAGGGTGCAGCCAGATGGGATGATGGGTCAAAGTCTGGCTGTAGCCAGGGGGGCACTGCTGGCACTGCTGGTGTCAGCAGCTCAGAGGTGCTGCCAGAACTGTCCCCTCTTCCTAAGGGACAGCAGCAGCACAGCCATTTGGGTTTTTAAATGTCTGGGTAAACTGAGGCACAGAGACCATCTCATACCCCCCAACAATTTGGGGAGATGTGGGACAAGAGCTGAGTCTTTGGACCTAGGGATGGTTGGTACTGCAAATCAGCAGGAGTTTGGGGCATGGGAGTGCCACTGACACCACTGACCACCACTGACCACCCCTGACCACCACTGACCACCACTGACACCACTGACCACCACTGACACCACTGACCACCCCTGACCACCACTGACCACCACTGACCACCACTGACACCACTGACACCACTGACACCACTGACACCACCGACCACCACTGACACCACTGACCACCACTGACCACCACTGACACCACTGACCACCACTGACCACCACTGACACCACTGACCACCCCTGACCACCACTGACACCACTGACCACCCCTGACCACCACTGACCACCCCTGACCACCACTGACACCACTGACCACCACTGACCACCACTGACACCACTGACACCACTGACACCACTGACACCACTGACCACCACTGACACCACTGACCACCACTGACCACCCCTGACCACCACTGACACCACGGACCACCCCCAGCTGCCCAGGTGCCCTCTCACCCTTGAGCTTCTCCCCGAACATGGTGAGGAACACGGTGAAGTTGATGGGGCCGGGTGCCTCCTTTATCATCTCATCGATCTCCTCGTTCTTCACGTTCAGGCGCCCTGGGGAGAGCAGTTGTGGGTCAGTCATGGATCCCTGTCCTGCTCTGAGTGTTTGAGGCTAAAAATACACACCACAGAACCCTTCCCTGGGGGTTTTTCCCCCACTGGAGGGAAATAGCACATCCCTGGGGAGCCCCTTCTGACAAGGAATGGAGGCAGCAGGAGTGAGGTGAGAGAATCTCCAGCTCTGGCTTCTCAGGCTCCAGGATCAGAGAAAAGAAGGATGCAAAGGGCTGAGCTGTGCTGCTTCCTCCCCTCACTGCCCCATGGATCAGCCTCTTTTAGCCCTCCTTGGAAGGAATTTTGGGTCAACACCATCAGTGGGATCCTCCCTGTCCTCCAGCACCAAAAGCAAACGGGATTGAATTCCCACATCCTTTTTCCTGAGTAAAACTTGGAACTCCATTGCTGATTCATGCTGACCTCTGATGGCAGAGCCAAGCTGGCAGTGTCACAGCCTCCCACAAATCCCCTAAATCCCCTTAATGCCCACACACCCCGGGATGCCGTGGGATGGGCACAGCCAGGTGCTTCTAGGCACGGAAAAGGCAGGGAATGTTTGGCTGTGTAATCCAGGAGCTGCCTCTGGTGCCAGCAGGATAAACCAGTGCTGCTGTGGGAGCTGCTCTTGGTCACTCCTGAGGGATCTCCCAGGCTGCCAGGCTCGCATTTGGATCAGGTTTTTGGCAGAAGGGGAGATGCAGTGAATGGCAGGGGGTGGTTAAATGCCTCACCCCACCCCTTGTTTCTCAATTAATGGGTTTGATGTTGGCAGAGCTGCTGGGGAGGGGAGGCTGCTGAAGCTGGGCTCACCGAGGGCAGCAAAGGTGTCTCTCAGATCTGCCTTGTCGATGAAGCCATCCCGGTTCTGATCCATGATGGTGAACGCCTGGAAGCACAGGAGCAGGGCAGGGAGCACAGGGAGAGGGAGAATTGTCAGCCTTGGCCAAGGCTTTAGCACCTTTCTCCTTCTCCCTTCAGCTTGGATGGGATAAAGGCATTTTGAACCCTCCTAGGATGGGCTCTGGGGGCCTCACTCACCCTAATCCCGCACAGTCCTGCAACCCAAACCCCAGTGCTGTACAAACCCTTTCCCTGGCCAAAACCCTCTCACCCCAGTGTGACACCAGGCAGAGAAACCAGCCTGAGCCATCAGCTCCTCCATCTGGGGCCAGTTATCCCTGGGGCTGGGATCTGCACAGGACCCTGTGCCTGCCATGCAGGGGTGAGAGCTGCTGGTGGGAGGGAGCTGGGAGAGGAGCTCCAGCTCCCTGGGATGCTGCAGGCTCCTCAGAAGTTGGATTTAACAGTGTCATTGAGGTGTGACTCTCCCTTTTAAAATAAAACCACCCAAACCCTGCCTGCTGCCTGCTGGTGTGACCCAGCTGTCACTTGAGGGCACCAAGGAAAGAGCTGAAGGTCACATCCCAGCAAGGACCCACCAAACCCACCTACCTCCTTGAATTCCTGGATCTGGGCCTGCTCGAACATGGAGAAGACATTGGAATTAGCACCTTCAATCCTCTTCTTGGCTTTCTTGGGTGCCTGCAGGAGTCCAAGTATGTACCATTAGCTCACTGGCTTTTTATGGAGTGGAACAAAAGCATGAAAGTGCCCTATTCTTACTCGTGACTCCTTCCTGGGAGCTCTGGGCTGGGGCTTTCTTCCCTGGGGGCTTGGTAGTTTCTCCCTGCAGCTCTGGAATACTGAGGGGCATTAAGATTCCTGCTTAAATTTCAGCTCCTGGTGAATTTAGCCAAATAGGTCCAAGGAAAGATGAGGAGTGAAATCACTTCTCCCACTGGCAGGTAAAAGGGCCAGGACTGAGGTGAGATGTTCCCGTTGGAACCCTGGATTTGGGAGCACTGCTGAGGCTGCACACAAGGGTTGTGGTTGGTCAGTGCTTCTTTGCCCTGCTGTGCAGGTATTAAAACTTGGCTTAATTAAAAATCTGCCTCTGCTTGAAACAACCAGAAATGGGTCAATGTGTGTTTTAAAGAGGACTGAAGGGTCCCCTCACTGTCCCACCCAGCCCATTATCCCTCATTCCAGTGCCTCTCATGGGGGTCTGTCAGCAGGAGGATTTTGGGGGCACACAATGGCTTTTCCTCTCACTGCATGAAGGAAGGCAAAAGAGAAAAATGGCATTTGGACCCTAAAGCCATCTACCCTCATTCAAAAGCTCTGCTTGTGCAGGAGACACCTCTGTGCTCCCTCTGAGATGCTGCTGCTCCAACCAGATGCTCCCCAATTTCCTCACCCCTTTTCCAAGGCAGACAAGACCTTTGGCCCTCAACTCCTTGTTGCCTCCTTCGCTCCCTGCCCTTAAAGCTATTCTGGTGAAAAATCGAATGGATTTTCTCTCTTCCTGCTGGAGCTTTGTGCTCTCAGTACTCACCATGGCTTTGCTCGGCCGCCGCTGTCGCTGGGAGGGGTGTCCCGGAGGCTCTCCCTCCCTCCCCCCGGCTGGAACAATAAATACACCCCCCTCGGGGTTAAAAATAGCCCCATGCCCACTTTTGGCTGTAATAGGTAATTTGGCCGCCCCCAACCCTGTTGTCTCTGCCTTCCTCTGTCCCTCTCTCTCTCTAATCTGGAATGGCAGCTTGTTGTTGTCAGCGGCTGACGTGACATGTGAGCCCGGGAGGGTTTCAAGGTTAACCGAGAGCCGGGTGGCCCCCAGCTCCCACACCGGGGATGCTGACCCGGGACCGCCCGGGAACAATCCCACCTGCCTTTGTCACTCGGGCTGGCGCCGGGCTTGTCCCCTCTGCTGGGACACGCAGGGAGGGGCTGGCCCCAGGGGACCCCCCGCTCCAAAATCCCCCAAACCTTGGGACATGGATGTTTTTATTTCAGTTCTTCCAGGCGTGTTTGAGAGCCTTGGAGCCCCATCTCAGCGATGGCATGGCAAAGCCCGGAGCTGCTGGGCTGAGGGAGGCAGAGGAGCCCCCTGCCCTTGGGTCACCTCCCTTGGGATGCTCCAGGAGCAGCTGCCGGACACCAACATCCATCCCTCTGCAGCCCCATCCCAGAGCGCTGCCGAGGGGCTGGAGGCGGATGCTGAGCTCCCAGCGAGCAGGGCAGGCACGAAGGGCTCCTCTCTCATGTGTCACCCCCTCTGAGGCACCTGTCACCCACTTAAGCCAAACATTTGCTCGCCTTGGTCCCGGTGGGACACACGCATTTAACTCTCCCAGCTCCGGGGGACACATCCTGCGGGGATGACACTCACACTCAGCATTCCTGCAGCAAGAGGCAAGGAATCCCAAAAAACCTCTTCCATGTCTGCTGCGCTTGTGGCTGCCGGGACCGCGATGTTCGGTGGATCCCTTTTGTCTTCATCCTGTTCATTTTATCTCCCCTCCCTCCCTCCCTCCCTCCCGCCTTGCCCGGGATGAGACTGGAGGAGGATTCACGGATGTGCTGGGGTGGGAATGATGCTGCCCTGCCAGCCCAAGGATGCCCATCAGCCCCCCAAGCCTGGCATGGCCATGACCCGGCGGCCCCCGGCATTGTCCCCTCCCCACGGCGACCAGGGTGGTGGGCGAGCTGGGACAGGGCTGGGAACAAAAGGGATTGTGAAACCAGATCCCTGGAACTCCGGGCTCTGCCCAGACACTGCCCTTGTTCTCCGGAGGTCACAAATATCGTGTTTAATCCCTGGCACTCGCCGCCCGGCTGCCACGGCCGAGCCAGCGAGGATGGCATTACAGGAGGATTTCTGCAGGCAGCAGGGAAGTGTGTAGGGAAAAGTGTTTGTGGAGGAGAAAAACTCCTGATCCGGGAATGACCGTCTCGCCTGGAGGGAGCTGCAGCTCAGGGGAGGGATTTCAGGATGTGTTTTGGGGTCTGTGTGAGCACAGGAGCAGGAGAAAGAGCCGCGGGGCCAGGACCAGCCCCGGGCTCAGCCGGGAATTGGGGGAATCAATCTCGGCACGGACGGTCCCTCGTCCTGCCAACTTCAGCCGGATTCATCGGCCAGCCGAGCCCAATTACCTCCATTTGTGGCATTAAGGAAAAATCCATAAGCATCAGGGAAGTGATGTGTGGTGGTTTCCCAGGACGGGCTGGCCATGGAGCCACCGGCGCCGCCTGTCCCTGTCCCTGTCCCTGTCCCTGTCCCCGGGTCCGTGCTGGGGCACGTCTGGAGGCGCAGCAGAAAACCCTGGAGTTGTGAAGATTTCCCAGAATGTTATTTTTTTTCAAAAACAACCATTTTTTGCCTGTCCATCCTGGAATAAAGCAGAGCTGGGTCTCTCCCCGGGTTGTGGTTGATGCTGTCTGGGGGTTTTGAAAAGTCGGCGGTGCCGAGGGTAGCACAGAAATCCGGGATGGGCATGGGGTGCAGATGGCTGCCAGGATTTCTGCTGTGGTTTGTAAGACATTGCATCTGCTCCACTGCTCACTTCTTGCTGGCAGCTGAAATCCTCTGCGCTGCACGGGCCAGATCCTGCTCTCCCCTGAGGATCCTGCAGATGGAAACGCCTCCAGGCACATCACATCCTTCTCCTCCTGTGGATTTTGGGGGGCTTGTTGGCCCCCAGGAAAACCTGAGTGCTTTAAACACGTCTGTATGCACAAACCTGCCTCTGGAGCCCTGTAGTGAACAAAAGAGCTGTGGGAAGTGGCTGCAGCCTGTGAATGGATGTCAAGGAATAACACACGGATCTGTGCCACGGCAAAATCGAGCATCGTCCCTTCTTATCTGCAAAAGAGCCTGTGTTTTACATGAAAAAGCCTTTCTAATTAATAGGCCAGCCCCTCTTGAGCTCGATAAAAAATGGAGTCAAAAGGATTTGATTAACCCCCGCTCCGTGGCGGGCGTGTGCTCTGATGAGCAGACCCTGCCCGGGGCCGATAACAGCTCCGTGCCCCGGGATCCCGGCAGATCCCGGCAGATCCCGGCAGATCTCGGCAGATCCCGGCAAATCCCGGCAGATCCCGGCAGATCCCGGTACCCTGAGCACCCCACAACCACCTCAGAGGGTCAGGATGCTCCAGAGCCAGCTCGCTCCGTGCCTGTTCTTTATGAATATCCTTTGCTCCAGTCAGGTTTTTTTTTTTTTTTTTCTGTCATCAGACACATTTGACTAAACTAATACATATGTATACACTCCCGGACGTTCCCGTCCAAACCAATGTAAATTACCTCTGACCAATACATTTTCCCAGGAAATCAATGCATTTTAACACTGGATAATATTTATGAAATTGAATTTTTTTTTATTGAAGCTAATGCAATTCCCTTCTGTTTTATGCATTTTTATTAAACTAATGCATTTTAAATTAAACTGTTGTATATTAACTACAATGGCTGTGGGTACTTACAGTAAAGTAATATATGTTTGCTGAAATCAATACATATTCCAAACCTGGGAATTTCCAGTTAACAAGGCTATATCAAATATAACAAATGCGTGTAGCTACTTAATTTGATGCTTATATACACTGGCTGCTATATTTGTTTATTGGTAATGATTATTTTAAAGGGGGAAAGCATGTTAAAGGTAGAAAGACAGATTCCTGTGCTGCTGGGAGCTGCAGTTGGAAGCTGCCAGAGGTGGTCACCCCATCCCTGATGCTCGAATTGGGGGTGACCCACGTGTCCTGGTGCTGGCTGGTGGCTGAAATTCATCTCCTCTGCCCCAGCTGGTTTCTGTGCCCTCTGCCACATCCCTGCACCTCAGTTCCCATCGTGAGAGGTTTTGGGGACATCCTTCCCTTGCCCACCACACTCCCCCACAGCTCCTTTCTACTGGCAGCATCCTCGGGAGATTTTGGAGGGTTTTGTCCCTCTCCCCTTGGTATTCAGAAGGTTTCCATGTGTAACAGCTTATTCCAGGCAGATTTGATGATGCAGCTTTCCCTGGTTCAGCTCTGTTTTACCTTGGGAAGTTGTAGCACCGTGGTTATGGCTGGGAGGATTTGCCCAGCTCAGGAATTTGGGGAAGAGCTGGGGAGTGGCTGGCCCGAGGATGGGGACGAGGACAGACAATTCCTGAGCTCTGGCCGGTCCCGGGGCTGTGCCCTGCACTGAGAACAGGATGCAGTCCGGGGGGAGGTGGCCGTCAGGGGGAGGTGGCATTGACAGGGGACACCGTAAATAGCAGCGTTATCCGCCGGGAGCATCCAACGGCGCCGGGGATGAGATTATTCGGGCGAAGCAATGAAAGAGGAAAATTAATTAAAGAGCATGTGCTAATTGTAGGGGAAATGTGCTTGCAGTAAGAGGCCGAGGCAGAAAAGCGGGCGGTGGAGGGGTCCGGGCAGCATCCCCGCACATCCCGGGGGCAGCGAGGGCTGAGGCTGGGCACCGCTCAGCGATGTCCTGCGGGCACTGACGGAGCTGTCACACCCCGAGGTGCCTCACCCTGCATTCCTGTGCCACCCTTGTCGCTTTGCATCCCCTCACCGTGGCCGGTTGTGTCCCCCCGTGTCCCCCCCGTGTCCCCGAGCCGGCCCGCGGGGACGCGCTGCAGCTCCCGCGGTGGCCGCCAGGTGGCGACGTTGTAGCGGGAGCGGCTCGGTCCTGGAGGGGAGAGGAGAGGGAAAAGGGGAAAGGGATGGGAAAGGGATGGGGAAAGGGAAAAGGATGGGAAAGGGATGGGGAAAGGGATGGAATGGGGGAAAGGGATGGGGAAAAGGGATGGGGAAAAGGGATGGGGAAAAGGGATGGGAAAAGGGATGGGAAAAGGGACGGGGAAGGGGATGGAATGGGATGGAAGAAAGGGATGAAACGGGATGGGGGAAAAAGGCATGGGGGAAAGGGATAGGGGGAAAAGGGATGGAATGAGATGGGGAAAAGGGATGGGGGAGAAAGGATAGAGGGAGAGGGCAGGGAGAGCAGCAGGAGGAAAAGAAGTAGAGGAGCAAAGGGAGAGGAGACATGGCCATGAAGCTCCACCACCTGTGGTAATGGGATTTTGTGCTGTCACAGAACCAGAGGATGGTTTGGGTGGGAAGGGACCCCACTTGTAACTCACTGCTGTGGAGAATCCTGCATCCCTGAGCTGGCAGAGCCCTGGGTGGCTTTTCCCATTGGAGGAGACAAAACCCCAGCAGTGGGGGCACAGGGAGGGCAGCAGGACCTCTGCCAGGGCTCCTGGGAGCGCAGGGCCAAACCTGCTGACAGAGGCTGCACTGCCTTCCCCTGCAGGGAGGGGGACAGAGCTCTTCAGCGTGTCAGGGTGTCCACGAGGGGTTTGCCAGGCCTGGGCAGCCCACACATCCCTGCTTTCTCTGAGGCTCCTGGTGTCCCTCTGTCCATCCTTGGGACAAGGTGACCGAGCAAGGTCCCAAACAGCACCGGGTCACCATCAGCACCGGGTCACCATCAGCACTGGGTCACCACCAGGCTGGCTCTCCATCAGCAGCTCACAGCATCACCCCTCGGCTGCCTGATGGGGCCAGATCACCGCACAAAGGAGTTCCATGGATCACAGACAGGCAGGAATAAATTAACGCCTGCAACGGGAGTGTGCTGAAATCCTTTTTTTTTTTTTTTTGTTAAAGTACACAGAAAAGCCCCTTCCATATTTTAATTAAAAGCCTTTCAGGAGGGGAGGCAAGGGGCTGCCATTTACAACGGGCTATTGTCAGGAGCACAAAGCAAACGGGGCTGGAGACAAACTGATTTATTAACCTGCGCCTCGCAGCGCTCCCCGGGGCGGGGGAGCCCTCTGTGCAGGGGGGTGGCAGCACCAGGGTCCCCCTGCTCTCCCCGGGGTGCTCCAGGGCCGCAGGGCAGCACCTGAAGGGACACAGGGAACACAGTGGCTTGTGCCACCCCGCAGCTCTCCATCCCTCCAGGTGCCACAGGGTGCAGCCCCTCTCCTCTTCCTTCCCATTGATTTATTAATGATTTGGCCAAACAGAAACATTCCTCCAAAGCCCACAATTTAATTTGCTCACCAAAGATGCCAAGTTAGTTTTATTCCTGATTTATGAACAGGCTCCTGTGTTCCCTGGGCAGCAGAGCAGGGAGGTGATTTATGGGGGTGAGATCAGCTCTGTGGGCACAGGGAGAAGATCCCTGCCCGGGACCTGTCCTGGTGGTGTCCCACCATTGTCACAAAGAGTCTGGGCAATCCCTGCTGCTGGCCTGGAGAGGAACCAGCTCTGCCCCCAGCAAAACCACTCATCCCACCTGGGTTTACTGACCCATCTGTGAGCAAACCTCCCCGTGGCCCTGAGGGAGGTCTGGAAATGAATTCCCACGTGGAATCTCCCCTTGCACAGCCTCTGCTCCCACTCCTGGCTAATTACAGCCTCATTAAGCCAGAGGTGAAGCAGAATCCTGGCACCACCAGCAGCCCCAATCTCATTACAAATCTCAATCACTCCCAGCAGTTTCCACTCCCTGATTTTTATGATTTGGGGGATAAGGGGATCTATTTTTAGCACTTGGGTTGCCAGAGCAAAGTTGGAGGCTTTGACCTGTGTGCCCCCAAGCAGGAGCAGCACCAGGGCACTCATAGTGGAGGTCTCAGAGCATCCATGGAATTTGCTGTTGATGCCACCAGAGTTGGGATTTCAGCTCAGGATTTCCATCTGGGGCTCCCTGGTGCCAGGCAATGAATTTGTTGCAGGACCCTAAGGAGAATTTGCCATGGGAAAGATTTGCCCCTTTTCCAGCCAGCTCTGAAGGTTGGGAAGATGCTGGTGCAGGGCTCACACGAGCATCCAGGCTCTGCCTCAGCTCCTGCAAATCTTTCTTTGAACTTTGATTTTCTGTTCACTTGTTCTTCTGCCCGAGGCGTTTTGCAATTGTGGGATTGTGAGCGGCTCTGAGTTTCTCTGAGTGGAAGAGATGAGAAGAACGAGATCATTTCCTGGCTGTTTGTGCCACAGTGTGGGGCCAAGGTCACTTTGGGTGTCTGCCTCACCTTTCAGGACAATTTTCCTGGCCCAGGAGCAGACCTGTCCCTGTGACAATCGGAAGCACCCGCAGGCAGGCTGCAGTTTGAAGGGTGTCCCTTTTCTTTGGTGTCTTCTGGAACCCCAAAAACGCAGGGAGCAGCAGCAGGGTGATCCCTGGGCAGTGAGGGGCTGCTTCCTCCCCAGCCAGGAGCAGAGAGAGGCTCCAGCACTGCAAGGTTTGCTGCAGCAAGGGGAGTTTTGGGAGCAGTGAAGGACTGCAAGACCACTGCAGCAGCACTGCTGGGTTTGCTGCTGTCCGTGCTGCCCATCTCCCCCCAGCCCTCCTGAGCACAGGGATCCAAAGGGAACAGGGAAGACAAAGGGACCAGGACAGCGATGAACGTCCTGCCCTCATCATCTCTGCAGTGCTGGAGTGCTGGGAACATTTTGGGAGTCCTTCCATGGGGTGGTGGTGGGCAGTGTGGGGTTGGGGGTTTGTCACAGCCTGGCAGGAGCCCCCAGGAGCAGAGATGTGCACGAACCTGCACGACAGCCTGGGGTGTTCCCCGCTCCTTGGCAGGGATATTAAACCTCTGCACTTGCTTGGTCTGCAAATCCCCGCCTGTAAAATGCACCCGAGGGGCAGCTCTGTCCTTCTCTGCTCAAAACTGAGTCGTGGCCACTGGGGCTGGGGTCTCTCTAGAACAAACACAGCACAGCTCTGCTGGGAGGTATCACTTCCCCAGGGCACTGGGAATTAATTCTCCAAGCCTCCTGGATGTTGGTGTGGCTGGTACAACGTGGGGCAACTTAGTGTAGAAAATGTAAAGTTCTTTTTTTGTTTGGTGGGGAAGCAGAGAGGGAATTTCTGGGGCAGGTGTTGTCAGTGCCAAGATGCTGCTGGGTGGGTTCAGTTCCTCTGCTGAAGTTGGTTGGATTCTTCAGAGCCATTGAGAAATTTAAAAATACAGCCCTAAACCAGCCTGAATTCGGGGTATTTGTGAATTTGGGGGGTTTTCTGGCTGTGGAGCGCTGGGAGTGTGTTTGCTGTAGCCACTCCCAGCAGATCAAAGGTGCTGGAAGGGTCAGATTAGGGCGGAAAAAAATCCAAACAAACCTGGAAAAGTTTAACCGGCGGCTTCCGGCTGGAGATTTTTCCAGCTTAAAAAACCCTTTAATTTGGCCGGGAAAAAAAAAAAAATCCATCACCCGGGGGACTCGGGGGAGGAGGGAGGGGGTGTCCAGGAGGCGCTGGGGGCGATGCTCGGAGGTGGCCCCGGGGGGGACAGGGCTGGTCCAGGAGGGTTCCCCATCCCTCGGGGGTGGCGGGGCCGGTCCCGGCGGAGGCGGGCGGGCACAGGGGAGGCTCCCCCTCCCTCCGCACCGCTCCGCGCCCCTCCGCGGCACCGGGCTCCCCCAAGATGGCCGCCGATGTGGGATCGATGTGTCGATACCGGACACGGTTTGATGCCCGCCGGCTCCAGGTCGGTGGCGGCGGCGGCGGGCGCGGGGCTGGCGGCGGGAGGGGAGGGGAGGGATGGGGGCGGCCGCCCGGATCACTCCCCCCCCCCCACCGCTTCTCCCCGTCCCTCCCTCCCTCTCCCCCCCGCGCCCGCCCCCCTCCCTCCGCCCGCCCTTCCCCATCGATAGGTATCAGAAATTGATCCCCGCCGCCGCCGCCGCTCTTTGTTCGGCGCCGCCCGCCCGGGAGCCTGGAGCAGAGCATGGAGCAGCGCTAGCGGCGATGGAGCCGCGATGGAGCCCCGGCCCCCGCCCCGCCGCCCCCGAGGTGACAGCAGGGCCGGGGGGCGGCCGCCGCTCCGCCCCGGCGGGAGGGAGGGAGGGAGGAAGAGGAGGGAGGGAAGTTGCGCGGGATGAAGTTGCGGGGGGCCGCGCCGCCCCGCCAAGTTTCTGGCGGTGCCCGCCCGCCCAGCGGAGCCGCAGGTGCCCGCGGGCTGCCGAGTGTCCCCGGCGCCGCCCGCAGCGGGGGAGGCTCGGTCCCCGCAGCCCCCGGCGCGCTCGGGGCGGGCAGAGCCGCGCGGTTGCGGTGATGGATGCGGGGATGGCGGAGCGGGGCTGCCCGGAGCCCCGCCGCCCTCCCATTGTTATCCAGCGCCGGAGTGCGGGGCTCGGCCAGCCCTGAGCGCCGGGAAAGGGCGGTCGGTGCTGCTCGGACCGGGGATGGATGCGGCGGGGGAGCGGCTGCTCCTTTGTGGCTCCGGGCAGGTCACGGCCGCCGTATCCCACCGTGGTACCCTCGGTCTGTGAAATTCCCGGTAAGTCCTTTGTTACCGTGTGCGGGGGAAGGTTGCCAGGGGCTGCTGACAGTTTGTGACCTTAAATACGCACCTTAAATAGGAGGTGGATAATTAACACAATGGCTCTCCCAACATAATGGGATGAAAGCCAACCTGGAGCCGCTACAACAGCCGAAACGCGCATTTCCATGGATATTAAATGGGTTTATCCCCGTAGGATATTCCGGAGTTTAAAATGCAGCGTGCTTCGGATGGGAGTAAACAAATTGAAATGCGATTTATGGGGCTCCGGTACTGGATCAACAGTTCCAGCATTTAATACATTTTGGCTTTTAAGCAGATTATGTGCTGCATCTGCGCTACGCGACCCGAAAAGTACCGCAGGTACCGCGGCCGGTGGGTTTGCCATGACTGCTCAGTTCTGGCATTGTGGCCGGGAAGGGATTACGGCTCTAAGCGCTTCGGATACAAAAGCGTTCCTCGCTAAATCGCGCTAATGACTTTTCCTGGGTGCGCGCAGAACCTTTATTTAAAGATAAATATTGGCAGCTACTTCGCCGTGGGTCTGTCGGGGGTGAACTTTGCTGGAGGGAGAGGTGGGCTGGGAGGTGGTGGCTCTCCATCCTTCCTTCTTCCTTCCTTGCTTCCTTCCTTCTTCCTTCCTTCTTCCTTCCCCGCCGTTCCGCCTGGCCGGTGCCTGTGGCTGGGTGCGGAGCTGGAGAGGGAGCAGTGGGGATTGACTTCTGTCCAGGCAGCAGTTCTGCCGCCTCGCCGGGATCACGTTGGGAAAGGTGACCTTGTGCCAGCTTGGCCTAATGCCCTCCATTAAAAAAAAAAAAAAAAAAAAAAAAAAAAAAAAAAAAGGAAGGGGAAAAAAATAAAAGGAAGGCAAGCAATCCATTTATTATTCTTCCTAGAGCTTTCTCCTTTTTTTTTTTTTTGCTTTCCTCTTTTTAATGGATGTGTCTGAGCAGCTCTGGTGGCCTGGGGCTGGCCGGGAATGGCAGAGTTTGAGCTGCCCTGATGAATGGTGGGCATATGGAAAACACAGGGATAATGTGGGACTCGGCAGCGCTCGGATCGAAACGGCGCTGAGCCCTTTTACGGCAGAGAGGCGCGGAAATGAGAAGAGATAAAATTCTATCAAAGATAATACCAGACGTATTTCACCGGGTTATGAGATTGGTTTATTGTGTACATCACTAATGCAGTATTTTTTTACAGCTTTCTTGTGTGCGGTAGTCAGAGCGGGATTCATACCTTCATGGGGTTTTTGGGGTTTAATTTGCTTGGGGTTTATTGCGTTCTGGTTGGCGCTGCATGGATTTATGGGATGCTCCATGCGCTGGATGCTGCTCTAATCCAACCCGTTCTGCCTTAAAACGGCAAAAAAATGGGCAAGAGTTGCGAGCTGCTGATTTGGGGTAATAAATACAACGGCGAGCGAGAGCGATTAGAGCCATCTTTTAGAAATGTCTTCACATCTCATTATGCAGATGAGCTCTGGCTACACGGCTCCAAGCCTTTGGTTCTCGTCAAATAAAATGTTCTTGGGTTTATTTCCCGCAATGCAAATGCTCTCTCCGCGTGCCGGAGTTGGGCAGAAACTTCGGCGGCTCTGCCGGATGGCGGAGAGCTGGGAGCCTGGGAGCGTGGTCTGGTTGATGAAATGTTTTTTTGGGTTTTTTTTTGCTGTTTAAAGTTTAGGGGAGAAGGAGAAAAAAAAAATGTACACACAACTGTGGATGTGATTAAAATATTATAACCTTATGATATTCTGAA
This sequence comes from Catharus ustulatus, assembly GCF_009819885.2. Taxonomy (NCBI): domain Eukaryota; kingdom Metazoa; phylum Chordata; class Aves; order Passeriformes; family Turdidae; genus Catharus; species Catharus ustulatus. The sequence continues at coordinate 3,436,101 of NC_046238.1, forward strand.
GTGCATAAATTTTACATATCAGCTACAGAGGGAGTTTAGACATCCATTAAATGATATGACAGCTTGACTTATCTAAATGTGCATCATTTAACAATGTGTCAAAATTCTGCTTTATATAGACGACAGCAGTAAATAAGCTATCAGTCCTCTTGGCTGAGGCTTAATTCCTGAAGCTTGGACTAATAAACTTCACTGGATTTTTGTGGAAACCTGGGGGAGATCGGGGTGCTTCTGGGGGAGCTTCACCTCCACAATACCCTGGGTGGTCTGGGTTTTTAGGGCTTTTATAGAGAGACTGGTGGGACATTCCAGTTTCCTCCAGCATCTCCAGCACCCAACACCTTCCTGCTGGAGGGTGGGATGGTGGCTGTGGTCACTGTGCCCAAGGGAAAACGGGGGGAACCCAAGGAAGCTCTGGGTGCCCCCATCTCAGAGCGATTTTTGTCTTTCCAAGCTGAAATCTTGTTCGTGGAAGCACAGCCTGTGCCCGGGGCTGGCTGAGAAGCCTTGTGAGGTTGGGAATGCAGTTTGTGCTTTCCAGTGGCTCCAGCTGCTCCGGGTGCAGTGGGGCGTGGGGAGCATTGGCTGCAGAATCATCTGGTTTGAACAATTAATCTGAATTTGGGCGCAGCGGCACCGCCGGCGCCGGGGCCGCGGCAGATGTCTGTCTCATGGTTGGCTTGGCTCTTGTCTGATGGTCGTGGGCTCCTCCTGGGAGCTTCCCAGTGACCAGAACTCTTCAGGTGGATTCTCTGCTGGCTCCTGCAGGGCTGTGCCCTGTTGGTGGGACACCAGTGATGCTGCTGTCCTGCACCCAGGAGCTCTGTGTCCTTAGGGATCGAGGGCTGTGGCAGCTGGAAATGCACAGCTGGGAACCCAAGGAGGTTCAGCTGAATTGGTCACTGAAATGCAGATCATGCTCCAGCATCACCAAGTTCAAACCTTGCTCTTGGGAGGACTCAGATGTCTTGGAATGTCACTGTCATTGACCATCCTGTGGTGTCCCCCTCCTCTGTGCCTCCACTGAGCTCCCTCCTTGGGACAGCCTGAGGTGACAATCCATCCCACCCCTCAAATCCTTCATTAATACCTGATATTTTCACTATTTCCAATTTATATGTGAAGAGAGGAGGATTTGGGCTGTGTTTCTGGTCCCACCTGCTCTGGGGTCAGTACTGAGCATCGCCGGAAAGTCAGACTGTGAAGTTCCTGAAGTGAAATCTGATTTTTTTTTCTGCTCAAATTTTTTTTTTTCTGGCTGAATAATTGAGATGCTGCCAGACAAGAAGAGCTGCAGAAAATGAGAGTTTATCTTTAGCACCACAGTTCTCACTTTAGAAACTGGTGACCCCAATTCCAGCCTGGAGAGTGACTTCTTCCCTAATTAATAAATCCATTAATTAATTGTGTGCGTGCTGCAGCCCATTAGAGATGTACATGCTGGCCTCCTGATCCAGTTTAGTGGATTGTCTCTGCGGCCTTGGAAGCAGGGGGGAAAAAAGAGATTGTGACCATGAGGCAGCTCGGGGACGGGGATGGAAATATAATTTGATTTTTGTGGTACTGCAGGGAAGGGCACAAACCCATCCTGGGTGGGTGTTCCAGCTTGGAGAGGGGTGTGGGGGCTGAGTGGAGGGCTCAGGGGTGCTGTGCCCACTGAAATGGGGGCAGCAGGGAGGGGTGGGGGCCGTGGGGTGCGGGATGGGGAGCGGGAGCCGCTCCCAGGGCTGCGGCATCACCTCGTGGGTTGGGCAGGGCTGGGCACGGCTCCTGCGCCACGGGTGGAGCAGAATGTTAAAGCCTTGGGCCATCTGAATTATTATTTATGACCAGATTAGGAAGCAGTGCACTCCCAGCCTGCCAGTCCTTCAGGAGGCACTTGCTGAACTCGAAAACCTCGGCGGAGCCTGCGGAACTCGCGCTGCATCTCCCTCCATCTGTTGGCACGGGAGCTGCTCCCTTCAGTTAATTTTTCTTGCTGTCTGCAGAGACCTGGAATAAAAATACAGGCAAATTGTTGTGTGTACTGGTCCCAGGGCTCCTGTTTTCTCTGCTGAATGGGAAGTTGGCTGTTGGCAAAAGAAGCATCTTTAAATGCAGGAGGCTTTGCTTGCCTTTGGGTTTTTGGGGCTCCAGGGGCCCCTCTGTTCCCCCTTTTTCCATTCCTGGTTTTTCTGGCTGGAGAAAATCGATGCATTTGGGTTCCCAGAGGTGGCTGCATGTCCCAGGGGACAGCAGTGGTGCTTCTCCCCTCCTCCCTTGACTGCTGGCATTACATCCCTGGCTGCAGGAATTCCCACATCCCAAATTTCAGGGAATTGTCCTGGGAGCTGCCAACAAAACACAGCAAATTGAAATTACAGGGCCTTTGTTTGCAAGGAGGGAAGGTGAGCAGCAGCATGCTGCTCCTCAGCATGCCTTGAAATTCAATGGGATTTATTCAGGATTTGCAGGCCATGGGTGTGAGCTCCCTCCACACCTGACCTCAAGCCAGAGCCCACACTGCAGCTCCTGGTGTAGCACATTCCCCCTGGGGCTGGAAAAGACACATTAGAGACATCCATTCATCCCCAAAAGCCTGGCTGAAGTTTCTCAGAACATTTTGTACCATCTTGCTCCTATTACCGAAAGATGTAATTCCCCAACTTGGGAGATAATAAGCAGGTATTGACTTGTGCTGGGGTCATTATCAAGATTTATTCAGTCAATATGGCTCCTTGGGTCAATAAATCTTGAGGTTGATAAAGGAGGAATATATACTTGCAGACTTTATTAAAAAGTTTTCCCCTTTTGTAACACTTTTTCCTCTGTGTTGCAACAGGATCTGTGACTGAGTTTTCTTTAATTATCTTTTTTTTTTTTTTTTTTTCCTGTGGTGCACATTTTCCTGCAGCTTTTAGTCTGTCTTTCCAAGGCAGCACAATTTGGGAAGCAAGATTTGGCCCTGTGCTGGCTCTGGTTTGCTGGAGATCCCTTTTAAGCCTCTCCTGTCTTGGCTTTGGCGCTGGGTGAGGATTTGGGGACAATATTCAATATTCCAACCATTGGTGGCTTCCCTGGATGCGCCAACACCTCCTCCCAAAATGGATTTGGTACCTTTTATTCTTTAACATGACCTTACTGTTTAATTATTTTTTTGCCTACTTAGGTGCACCACTGAGTGATTTCCCCAAAGCTGCCCCAGCACCCCTGAGCCTTGATTTTGCTTTTTGCTGTGCTTTAAGCGAGCGTGGTGCCGATTTAATATTTAACTCTCGGCGTGTGCCTGTGCCAGCCAGTCCTCCTGCAACACAGATTCCCAAAAAAGTAAATAACCAATTTGAACCCCGGGTAAATATTCCTCTGGTGGGAGCTGTGCTGTGCGTCAGCCGCTCCGAGCACGCCGCTGTTGCCTTTGGTAACGCTCCCGTGGTTTTACACCAAAGTCAGGACCTCGAGCATCCTTTGTTTTCTTCCATTGGGATAACATAATAAAGTATTACCTGGTGCTGGCAGCAGGGCTTGTAATGTGTGCTGTAAGCACGGAGCAGAGCCGGGGTGTTATTGCTCAGCCTGGCTGCAGAGGACATTTATTCCTTATTAATCACGCTGACGCGGAGAGCTGCCTCTGTCTGCGGCTCCGGAGCGCTGCACAAACATTGCTGCATCCCTGGGGCTGGGGCATTGCCACCCCTCTTGTCCCCTCAGTTTCTTGGCTGAGGGAGGAGCTGTGGGGCACAGTTTGGGCTAAAAGCTGCCTGTGATGGGCGACTGGGATGGGATGAGGAGAAATGTTGGTGGGGCTAAAGCGCATCCAGGGCAGGGTTAGGTTGGATATCAGGGAAAGGTTCAGTCCCCAGAGGGTGCTGGGGCACTGAACAGGCTCCCTGGGAAGCTCCAGAGCTCCAGGAGCGTTTGGACAACACTCCCAGGGTGGGGTTGTTGGGGTGTCTGTGCAGGCCCAGGGGTTGCACTCCATGATCATTTTGGGTCCCTTCCAGCTCAGGACCCTCCACGATTCTGGGGGGTCTCTCGCCCTGAGTGGTGACTGCTGCTACATTTGATGGGGTGGGATGGGATGGGATGGGATGGGATGAGGTGGATGGGATGGGGTGGGATGGGATGAGATGGGGTGGATGGGATGGGGTGGGATAGGATGAGGTGGATGGGATGAGGTGGGATGGGATAGGATGGGGTGGATGAGATGGGATGAGGTGGGATGGGATAGGATGGGATGGGATGGAATCGATGGATGAGGTGGATGGGATAGGATGGGATGGGATGGGATGGGATGGGATGGGATGGGGTGGGGTGGGATGGGATGGGACGGGATGGGATGGGGTGGGATAGGATAGGATGGGGTGGATGAGATGGGATGAGGTGCGATGCTGTTCCCTTCCTCTGGCACCAGAGATGGGCTGTGCTTTGTTGATGCCAGCCCATCCAAACTGCTGCCAGCCCCATTCCTGGCAGAGCTGAGGGCTGCCAGGTGCCCGGGCTGTGCCCTGGGCATGGCTCCAGCACGTGTCCGGGCATCCCGGGCCGGCGGCTCCGCTCGGCACGCGCCGCCGAGGCAGCGTCTCCCGCCGCCGCGCTCTCCTTTCAAATAGAAGCAGCTAATTAACATTATTCTTTAATTATTGCCTTTATCAACAAGGGGTCTGGTTTATACCAGCAGGATAGTCGCTTTCCTTTCCACTACCCAAGCGAATGCTTCAATTCCTGTTGCTTTTGAAATGAATTTGATGTCATCTGCCCATTGTCACTTAATGGGGACACTTGGGTAATGACTGCGCGCTCCAGCCCTGTTAGCAGCACTGCGAGCGTGTAATTTAGCCCCTTAGGCAACGGTACTTTTGAAATCTCTGGATAGTTTTGAACTCTCTGTTCTTAATTAAATATGCAATTTTTCACGGTAACCAGGTTAATTCTTTTGTGTTGTGTTGTAATACTGTTAGGAATTTTCATAGTTCTTATTAAACATTATTCAGGCATTGTGAATTCCATAATTAAAAAAAATGAAAAGAACAAAGCTTGATTCACTTCTTTCTTTTCCCTGGTTAATTTATCAAATGAATTTTGCAAATTTTTCTTTTTCTCCCCAGACAGCATGCCAAGTGTTTTAAAGGGGAAGGATTTAATTGCTCTGTAGGGATTGGTTGGTTATGAAGGATTTGGCTGTTTGATTAGTAAACCCTATTGGGAATGGTTTAATGCTCCATGATCTTAAAAATTGTCTGATTGTGAGGCTCTCCAAGGATGTTTCCTCTCTTCCTTATGTACGGCAAAGGCTTTGCACAAGTGTGATTATGGATGGGGAGGAGGGAGCCGAGGTCGGAGCTGGGTGAGCTGGGCTGCCCTGGCCAGGAGGAGGAGGAGGAGGAGGATGGTGAGGCAAACCAGCAGTTGTTCCTGTGGATCCCTGCAGATTGTGGGAATGGATCTCTGGCTGGGGCTGCTCTGAGCTGGATCCATCACTCAGTTCCTCCTCCAAGGCTCGCTGCCTGTTTTACCTTGTATTATAATGGAATTTTTAGGGAATTTTTTGTTTTATTAGGAGGCAAAACCCTGCTGTACTCTCTGTGTCTGAACCACTCTGGTATTCCTGGGCACTTCCCTGTAAGGATGCAGGTGTGGCTGGGGGGATCCATACAGGCTGGACATGCACAGGGAGGGATGTGGGGATGCTCAGCCAGGTACCCCAAAGCAGGGGGATCCCACCTGGGGATGTCCAACCAGGAGTCTTTATCCAGGCAAGCTTTTAAAAAGGATAAAAACACTCAGTTTCTGCTGGTTTTCTGGTCCTCTTTGGATCCAGAATTGATGGAGGTGATGTCTGTATTGAGGCTGCAGGGATGGGCTGTGACTCCAGCATGCCAGGAAGGGCACAGTGCTCCAAAATCCCTGCTGGGAAGAGCCTGGGCTTCCCTTCCAGAGTGTCCAGGAGCATCCCTGTGGGCACTGCCAGTGCTCTGTGTTGTTTTCAAAGCCCTTTAGGATATAATATAGAGAAAAAAAGGTCAATATTTGGTGTTTTTAGCCATATGGTGCACCCTGATGCTGTGGGGTGAAGGATGGTGGTGCCTCACTATTAAATAACAGGACAAAAACATGATTCTGGCACCCAGTGGGATTTTGGGGACAGCAGGAGGGGTTTTGCCTCCTGCCTGGAGCATCCCTGGGAGCTGCATCTGTCTGGGAGCTGCAGCCCAGCCAGGATCGATCGTGGCCAGTCTGAGGGGGCTCCCCGGGGGTTATTTGGGCTTTAAGGAGAGGTCAGAGAGTCATTACACTTATAAATATATTACAATTTAAGAGAAGAGCTGTCATTATCTTTGAACTTGGTTTATGTGGCGCCAGTTTTTCCCCATTCTGGTTCCAGCCAGGAGGATCAGCCAGGCTGGGGCAGCACCTGGACAGCTTGGGGGAGGAAATAAAGGATTCAGCAGCGCTGGGCAGGGGGGCTTTGCCTCAAAAAACTTTGGAATCTATGCTTAAAACTGCTGCTTTCCCCCAAAACCTGGAGGAAGATGTTAGTTTGAGGTTTGGGGAGCTGAGTGATGCTGTGGTGATGCAGCCAGCAGCGATCCTGGGTTGGAATCTGTGTCAGAGCTGGGGTTTCTGTGCATCATCATCATGTTGTGGGTGTTTTTGGGGAGGCAAAAGTCATGAGTGTCCTAGTGGGACCAGGTGGGAGCTTCACCTGCCCACAAAGAGAAATACAAGATGCCACCAAGCAGTGGCACCACCCCATGGCAATGCCTCCATCACTGGAATGAGCAGCATGGGCAATGTGGCTTAAAAATAAGGGTTTAAATCAAAATAAATCCCAGTGTTTCCTCCAGTTTTCCTGTTCCTTATGGCTGAGTGAGGCACTGGACAAGCAGTGCTGGGCTGTGGCTGAAGCAGGGACACAAACCATTTGCTCTGGTGGTGGCACAGGATTGGAGCAGAGACCAGCAGCACTGAGGAGTTCCCACAGGGCTGTGCTGAAGCCAGAAAGTCACTTAAAAACAAAGAAAAAAAAACGACCAAAAAAAAAAAAAAATCCTCGACATTTGCAAGGCGAAGGCGAGCAGATGCCAGTAATGTATTCCCAGGCATGACACAGAGTGGCAGTGTGTCATGAACCGTGTCCCCAGGGACCCCTGGCTCTGTGATATTGGCTTTAACCCCCACCAGCTCTGGTCAGGGCGTAAATTCATCAGGCTTACGGGTATTGCTCTTGGACTACTGAATAATTTACAGTTGCAGAGCCCAGCCAGGTTCAGGTCACCGGGGTTCATGGGTTAATAACAGGTTTGGTTTTTGTTGTCAGCATCTGCCTTGATAACATATGAAAGAATCCTATTCTGTTGATTAGATTTTGAAATGGATCAATTTTTAATCAGCAGAACATCTGACTCACTCAATAAGAGGAGCGTGGTGGAGACAGGACGAGGGGCTCGTTATTTACAGGATTGTTTGTTTTTACTAATACGCAAATCCTCGCTGGGGCTGGAGCCTCCCCCCGCCTTCCTGAGCCCTGGCTCCCCCAAAATAAATCGCTGGGATTATCCTGCAGCCTCGTGCCAGGTATTTGATCCATCTACTGATTGGGTGGGAAATCCATGCTGCTGCTCAGGGCACGCTGGAGCTTTGATTTAACTATCTTGTTATCGATGGAAAATGTTTACTTACCAGTCATCACCAAATCTTCGAAAATTTTATATTTTGGGGGTGGTTTATTCAGCTCATCCCCAGCATCTCCTCCCCAAGGACCACCAGGATGAGTTTGTGGGTGCTGGGAGAGCAGGGAACAAACCCTGGTGGGATACAGAAATATCCTGGTGAAATTCCCACCTGTGAGCAAAGTTTCTGAGGGAATAACTTTTGATTTTGGATCCCCATGGGAAGTTAAATATTGAGTGAAGGACCTGGGCCAAATCTTTACTTATTTATTTTTTAAATTATTTGGGCACAAAAGGAAAAAAAAATCCAAAGTTGATGTATTTCATTGCATGTGGATAAGCTGCACATGTTTATTTTTGTATTTACATGCATGATACAATATTATTTATTTAATAAAAAATCAGTGGGTTTTTAATGGAATCCACTGGGTCAAAATTTTGGCTTGAGGCCAATCAGGTGGTTGACAACCACCATCACACTCCCTGAAAATCAAATTCTGTTTTTTAGTAACAGAAAAGGTAAAAGTCTCATCTAGGTAGCTTTGGGAAGGGTGTCAGGGGTATGATGGCTCTGTAGGGGCTGGCTGGGGACTCTGTCACTGCAGATATTGATGTAGAAAAGAACTTGGTGGGTTGATAATTTGCATGGGTTTGCCCTGGACCCTTTGGGTTTTTACTTTTAAAACTCGTTCCTTCTGGCAGCCTTCTTAACCTAAATAAATATTCTCCCTTGGGTCACTTAAGATCATGGCTGGTGGTGAGGAATTGCTCCTGGTAGATTTTTTTTTGATTTTCTTAATTTCTTTCTTGAAAGTGTGACCTTTCCTTAAAAATGTCTGAATTTACAAAGCCAGGTTTTTTGTTGATTTGATGAGGTGATGATTTAAGCATTGGGAGAAGCCTTCTGAGGCCTCTGGGGATGCTGGAGGTGGGGATGTGAACATGGGGATGGATTTTCTGTTCCCTTTGGGTGCTTTGGTCACAAGTGAGGTTTGCAGTGCCTGGTGTTATCACAACCCCATAATCCCAAGGGCTCATTCCTAGAACCTGGAAATAACTCTGCAGGTAAGGGGTGCTTGCTCTGAGCAGACTCAGGTGATGTATCAGCCTCTCCTGAGATCATTAGCACCGTGAGAAGGTTAAATATGCAGATTCTATCACCCCTGGCAGGTTTATTTGCAGGAGAACGATGGGTGTCACAAGTTCAGGACTTCCAAATTACGTTTATTTTCGTGATGGAAAGTGTGCTTCTCCTCTTGAGCATCTGCTGGTTATTTTCTGACAAAAGTTGGAAGAAAAACAGCTTTGCAGAGAGTAGAGGAACTCCTGGGCTGGTTTTTATGAAATAATGGGTGCTTAGAAAGCATTGATGGGGATGATAGCAGTTGAGCAGTGGCTCTGGGGACTTGCCCAGTTCTTGGCTCCTCTGGTAACTTATTAACTCCAAAAATTGTCCTTGTGTTTAGCAGCTGAGTAAATGTATTGCTGCTGGGTTTTTTAATGTCACTGCTTTGGACAGGAGTGACCCAGAAGAGCTCCAGAGCTGGTTCTGCTGGGAGCAAACAGCACAGGAGGGGTGGAAATGCTGCTTTGCTGCTTCCTTTGCACCTTGAGGCCATGCAAGGGGGCTGCTCCTTTGCAGGGTTTTCCCAGGGAAGTTTTTATTCCATCCCTGGAAGTTTTCAAGATCAGAAAATGCAGGGTTGGAGCAACCTGGGGTAGTGGAAGGTCCCCGTGGTCATGGGGAGAGGACAGAGATGATGTTCAAGGTCCTTAAAACCCAAATAAATTTTAATTCTGTGATTAATTTTGGGTGTATAAATTTGTACCCCAGCCAGTCCCAGGTACAAACCTGTGTCACTCCAAAGCTGCATGGATTTGATCCAGACCTGCAAACCCTCCTCTCCCCTTTCCTCAATTTTTTAAAGCCATTTAACCAGGCATGATGCTGCAATAATTTTGGGCACCACAGGGTATTTGGGTTCATTAGGTCTCACTGTGGGGACCATAAAAATTTACCTTTTGACAGCAGTGGTCTTCTCTGCCCATCCCTTCCCTTATGGAAGAATCCCCTTCCCACCAGGATGCATAACCTGAGCCTGGAAGGGTTTCTGCGTTTCGGTCTTTTTTTAGGCTAATAATTAAACCATAATGACAGAGCCCAGCATCTCTTTATTTAAAGAGCAGATGGAGTGTTCTGGATATTAGCATGGCCCTGGCTCCCACAGTGCCAGCAGGGTTGGGATGAGCCCCCCAAGGGCTGAGTTATTGGGCAGGCAGCGGGTGGCAAAGCCAAAATTACAAAGGGCATCCTTAGGTAGGGGCGAGCTGAGACTTTTCCTGTCCCTCTTTCCTATCCTGTGGCTGAATCCCAGGAAGCTGCTTCAAAAAGCACTTTTGTGCTGCTGAGTTGGCACCATGGGCTGAGCTCTCCCTCCATCCCAGCCCTGGAGTGACCCAAGGCACTGAGGCTGCTGCGGTGACAGCCGGAGCGCGGCTTTTTTGGGGACACACATTTTCATGGAAAATCCCAGACTGCCACTTCCAAAAGCTGTGAAAGAACAGAGCACAGGCTTTGGCTGCTGAGCTGGCCCAGAGCCCCTTGCTCCCTCCTCACCATCGTGGTGTGGAGCTGCAGTGATGGTTTCAGAGCTGCCAATGCCATCCCAAAGCTTCCAGATCCATCCCCACAAATCTCTGTCTCTTCCCATTTTGTCTCCACCCAGCCATGGTGCTGTCTACCTCCCACCCTGATTTCTCATTGAAACACACTCTTTTTTATTTTTTTCCTAAGCAGCCACAATTGATAATTTAGCTCTGGATAAAGCAACCTTCCAGCTTTTTCTTTCTTAGAGGCCAAAACATTGATGTTGTGTGAAATGGGAGCTTTGAGGAGGCTTTGTATGGAACTTAGCTTCCTGAAAAATTTATTTACTGCCACTGTGATCCGCAGGAGCGAATTGATGTTTATCTATAGTAGTTCTTGCCAGAAAAAAAATGCATAACTGCACTTTCTTGGGAAGCCTTGAAAGGCCTTTTAAATAAGTGTCTAATAGTAGGCTCTCAATAGCAAACAGCCAGCTTGATAGACAGTGTACAGTATATTATTAACTATAAGCAGGCTTAATCTTTTCCTCATGTTTTAGAGAATGCTTTATAACCTTGTGGCCAAAGAATTCACGATCACCAGGTATTTGAAGCTAAGCAAAAATTATACCAGCTGTAAGTGCTGGGAGATCGATAGCGCTGGGAAAGGAGGGAGGCAGCGAGCTCCTGCTGCAGCTGAGTCCTGGAGCTGCTGCTCCTGGCCACCCCTGGCTGTCCCCACGGGGTTTAGGTGGCACATGTGTCATGTGGAAGATTCCATGGGGAGGGATGATGGTGGGGAGGGTGTTGTTTGTTTATTCTCCTCATAATTATTTTGTGGGAGCGGGGTTCTGGTGTTGTGTTGCTTTGGGCAGGTCCCAGCTCAGTGATGGAATTGAGCTGTGGGATCATCAAAGTTGGGAAAGATCTCTAAAATCATTGAGTCCAGCCATTAACCCAGCACTGTCATGTCCCCAGGTGCCACACCTTTTGAATGGTTCCAAGGGTGGTGATTCCACCCCTGTCCTGAGCAACCTGTCCCAATATCTGACCACCCTTTCAGAGAAAGAATTTTCCTGAATATCCAACCTGAACCTCCCCTGGCACAGCTTGAGGCTGTTCCCTCTTGTCCCTTGTTCCCTGGGAACAAAGCCTGACCCTCCCCAGCTGCACCCTCTTGTCAGAGAGTTGTGGAAAGCCAAAAAAAGCCAGAAGGTCCCTCCTGATCCTCCTTTTTTGGCCCCATGTTGTGGTGCCCTCCTTTGCTGTCCCATTCCTCAGCTCCTCCTGCCCCTGCTGTTGGATCCTGGGAGCTCTGACCAGGAGTCAGGGAATCAATAGATGGTTAAGGTGATAAGTGGCTTTGCTAAAAACCAATTTTGCAAGAGGAGTTTGCAAAGAGGTCAGCGGAGAGGATCTGCATCTGCACTCGCTCCAGCCCGGAGCTCGACCCGAATTAACCTGGGGAACAACCTCGGTGCTGCTCTCCTCCTGCTCCTGTGAATCCATGGGGGTGCTGGGAGGGTGAGCCTGAGGAATGTCTCCTTCTTCCAGGCAGAGCATTTGGGGGAGGTGGATGTGCCTGAAGGCAGTAGAAAATTAAACAAGCAGAGTTTGCTCAGCTGATAACTTCTCCCCGCTCTGAGCTGTGCTGGAATTCTGGTGGCAGTGTTTACATATGGATGAAGTGCTCCTGTATGGCTCCTCCAACGTGGCTGGTCTAATCAGGCTTTTTTCTAATCTCCACCATGGCTGGATGCTGCTTCCAGCTCTGTTTTCCCTCGAACAAACTCATTAACTGCACCCACTGTTAAGAAGATCCCGTTTTCAGGGTGTGCATTGCTTTTGGCACAGCTCTGTGACACTGCTGGACTGTGCCACCCTGCACGAGTGTCCAAGGTCACCATGTCACCGTGTGGACCCCAGCTCTGTGTCACTGTAAGGGATGGATTAGGGAGGAATGAGCAGAAATGGGGAGGAGCAGATCTTTGGGATGTTTCATCAAAGTGTTTCCAACCACCAGCAGCTCCTGTGTGGATTTTCTGTGGGCAGAGTATTGGGTTGTTTTTAGACTTTCTGACATTTCCCAACCTTGACTCATCTTTTCCCACCTGTAAGACCAGGAATATCCCCCAAACTCCATCCTCAAATGTTGGACACTGTGACAGAATGAAGCAGCATCAGCATCCCCTCCCCTCTTGGGCAACAATTCTTTATTTTCCCTGTTTTTTCCCATTTATCAGATGGAATTCCCCCTTGGCTGGTGACCCCAGAAGGAGCATAGTGGGATGCTCATGCCTTGCAGTCGAGCTTTGCTTTCAGCCCATTATTTATTACTCCATCTCTTCCCTGCAGCACAGCCTCTGTTTGGATGTGGCTGAAACCACCTTGTTATTTTATCTTTTTTTAATCATCATGGGGTGGCTGTTTCTGGATGCTGATTGACAGAAACATCTTATCTCCTCTAGTCAAAGTGTCTCCTCTTTGCGTGGTAATGAAAGAGTTTGACACTTTGACACGAGTGTCAAACACTTTCCTGAAGATGCAAACAGTGCAGGCTTTGATCTAGGTGCAAACTGGTTTTATTACAACAAACAGATCCCCCCTTTCATCCAGAAAAAGAGATAAGGGGTTTCAATTGGTGCTAAGTAGCAGCTGCTCTTAAGAGTTTTAAAAATAAAAATAAGAAAAAAAAATATAATAATGGAATAGTGGAGCTGTTATATCATGTTATAAACTGGTCCTGGTGCTGTGCAGTGAAGTAAGGTGGGTGTAAAGCCAACAGTGGGAATGGTAAATGGGAGAGAATCCTCCTAAAATAAAACCACAGAAATTTCCTCTTTTGGGAGATGTTTGGATTTGTTTTTCCCCAGTATTTCCATCTCCAGAAATTCCTTTTCTGGAGAAAATTCGTTCTGCTTTTTGTAAAAGCGAGGGGGTTTTGTGAAAAAGAGCCACTTCTGCTAGAGTTTGGGTTTTTTTAAGGAAAGGGGAGGCAGGGAGCCTCTGGGTGCTCTGGGGTTTGGTGTCCTCACTGGGATGTGGGGTCCTGTCCAGAACAGCTCCAGTGGGACTGTGGGGAGATCTGCAGGGTTTCCCCACTTTTCAATCCACACTTTCTCTGAGGATGGGATGTGGATTTGCCTTCTTTCCCCTCCAATTCTCACCCATATTTCATTATAGGTTGATAATTATTATTTTATTCCCTGGCCAGACCTGGAGGTATTTTAAGCCCTGGTGGGAGGCCTGGAGGGAGGAATCCCAAACACACCCACAGGCTGACAAAATTCTCAGTCATGAGCTTTTCTTTTTCAGTAGATAACTTGAAGTAGAAATGGGTAAAATTCCTGCCTGGCATCACTCTGCTGGCGTTAGGCTGGACCATGCCTGGATTTGGCCAAAATTTGTTTAATTAAATGCAGCAGCACCTTCTCTCTATTTTGAGCCTTGAGCTTGGGCACAAATGCCCTGTGAGCAGCTGGAGGGAGTTGATGTGATGTATGGAAATTAAGTTACAGCAAATCCTGAGGTTTATGTGTGGATTTTTCCTTCCTTCTCTTCTGTATGGACACGAGCCTGGGAAGTGCCTTCAGCCTTTTGGATTTGGGAGTTTTCCTTTTAAATGTTCTCTTAGGAAATCTTTTCCCTTTGAACATCTGGGATTAGATGGTTGCTGCAGGTAATTCCAGCTGAGCCATCCCTGTCTCCCATGCCTGATTTTGCCCCACTCCAGGCACTGGTGCAGCAAGCCTGGCACTGTGGGATGTCTCTTAGGACACCATGGGTCCATGTCCCCTCTCCTAAAGGGACTGGGAAGCTCCTCCTGGGATCAGGGTCTGGGGACGGCGTTCACCCCATCCCTGGATCTGTCCTGCCTCCACTGACTGGCACTGTGGAATTCCCTCCATGGGTTGATTCCTGTTGGGATACCTGGCACTGGTGACCCCAGTGAGGATCTGTCCCTGCCCTGCCTTGGGCATTGCCCCCTGAGATGTCTCAGCCCAAATCCTGGGGTGAGGAAGCATTGGGACAATCATGTGCAGGCTGAAGTGCTTAATTTAGTGCCTCCCTAATTAAACCAGCAATTCCTGCTCCTTGCCCTCCTCCCTGACTGCTCCATGCCAAGGGGGCTGGAGTGCAGTGAAATCCTTCACAGGAGATGCTGGATTGGGAACTGACAGAGGATTTGGGGTTTAATTTTAGCCAGAACACGTGGCTCCTTTTTAGATGCTTCTCAAGTCAAGTCGCGGTGGCTTTGTTGTAGTCGAGGAAAGGAAAAAAAAAAGCCCAAAACTGGAAAGGAGATGTGGTTTAGATGGAATCTCTCCACAGCCAGAGTTGGGGAATTTAATAGGAGGGAGCTATTCCAGCCTGTGCCAGAGATTAAAACTCACATTTCATTTTTATACACTGTGGTTAATCCAATAATGATTCCGTGTTCCAAACGGCAATAATATCTTTCAGCATAGTTAATCAGAAGAGACTTAATGCTGTCACTATTTATTAACCTTTGTTGAAAAGCAAGAAGTTTTCCTACTAATCTGTGATTGTTGCTCTTGTCAGGCTCTGTCAAGTGCAAACCAGATTTGGCATTTGTTCCGGCGGGGAGGATGCTGTGCCTTCCCTGCTGGCTGCTGCATCCAACCCCTGCACAGGGACCAGGGATGCTCTGGGTGCTGGGAGCTTTGCATCCAGCCAGGTTACTCCCCTCTCTCTCTCCCTGCAGCTTCCAGCCTCCAGCCATACAGATCCTGGTGTGTTTGGGGTGAAAAGGCAGCTTGTTCCCTCCCCAGAGTTATTGTTTGGCTGCCTGGGATATATTCCTGCGTCCAGGCTTCCCCAGCTCGGGGATGTTTGGGTCAGGAAAGCAGCTGAACCCTGCCTCAGGGTTATATTTTGTCTGCCTGAGCCATGATTTTACATCCAGGACACCCTAGCCCAGGGCTGGCTCTCAGCGTGGGGAGATGCTCTCCTGGCCAGGTGGCACTGGAGCAGTGACCTCGGTCTCTGATGGTTTGTAGGGGTTAAGTGACTTCAGCAACTTCCCAAAAACTCTGGGAATTCCCCCATCCATTGTGTCCATCCATACTAGGGGGAACAAGTTGTTTCTGGGCAGACCAAGGGGGATTTTGTGAGGATCCTGTGGCAGGAGCTGAGCTCAGGCAGTGGAGTTGGCTTATCCACATCCAAAAATCCATCCCAGTGTGATCCCAGTCCCTGGCAGAGGCAGGTGGGAATCAGAGCCCTGGGCTGGCCTCTCCCAGGACAGCAGCTCCACAGCACCAGGAGCTGAGGTGGTTTTGGGAAGTGTGTGGTGTTTGAGCTCTGTGCTGATAAAAGATCTCTCCATGAAGGAATCTCAGCCTCCCCTGTTCTCCTGTTTGGCTCCTGGTGCAGGGAGGCCGGGGCTGGAATTGGCTCGGAGGAGCACCTGGGATTAATGAGGCAGCTTGGTGCCACGCAGGAATCGATGCTTCCTGCATTAATTGCGCTGTGTTCGAGCTTCAGCTTTTTATTCTGAGTTATGGAGTTACAGGGAGAGATGTCTCTCTTCAGCACAGCCCTGGATCCCACAGGAAAGGATCTTTTTCCCAACACCCATCCTGGCACAGTGTGGGTGGCACATCCAGCACTGTCCAGCACTGGCTGGGGAGGGAAAACCAAAAACCAGCACAAAAATAAACCCCAATTCTCTGCTTCCCTCCCTTGTGATCAGCCAAATGAGGAGATGGATGGTGATGGTCAGGCTGGAGTGGAAAAACCACCAGCAGCCCCCTGTGGGTCCAGCCGTGGGAGATGATGGAGGGAGGGATGGGCAGGAGAGGGCAGGTCTCCAAAAAAGGCTGGTGTCTCCTTGCAAGTGGGTTTGCAGCAGCTTTCACATTTATTCATGCATTAATTGCCATTTAATTGCAAATTATTTTTATTTACTTGCAATTATTTCTGATTTCTGTAACTGAGCATTCATGTGGATGGAGAGCAAAGTCTCCCAGCCCCTTGGGGCTTCGGGAGCTGCTCTGGAAGAGCAGTTGTTGCTGGTATTTCTTATTTTTAGGGTGGACTGACATTGAGCACTATTCTGATCCTCTTGATCACTCCAACAGGTGCAGTTATTTTACATACAGCCCCAAACAATCCCACTTTGCTAATATCATTGAAGCCTAAACATGGTATTTGTATTTTTAGCAAATAGTTCATTCTGGTATTGATTTACGTGTAATGTGGTCCTTGCATGAATAACTACCATAAATCTGGAAGCATTTATTAACCCAAATAGCTGCAAACTCAGTCAAATCCTGTGTGTGTTGGACACAATTGCAGAGCTGAAACTGCAAAGTAAAAGAGCAAAACATAAATCTTATTTTTCTGTGACCAAACTAGAATTTCTGCCAGCTGGTCCATTGATCTGTGATAAGAGGCAAGGGTTAAGATAATTTGGCAAT
This sequence comes from Catharus ustulatus, assembly GCF_009819885.2. NCBI lineage: Eukaryota > Metazoa > Chordata > Aves > Passeriformes > Turdidae > Catharus > Catharus ustulatus. The sequence goes on from NC_046238.1 coordinate 3,452,779, forward strand.
ATGAAAAATTAGGGAATAAATAGCAATAAATGGGATTTCTGATGTGGCCTGTCAATACATGGGATGGTGTCTGGCTCTGCCTTCCCTGCCTAGCCAGAGAAATTAACTTTTGAACTCAGTGGCTCCAATCTTTTTCTCCATCCCTTGTGCTGATGGGCAGCAGGGACGGGCACTTGCTTGTCATCAAATTGATACTGAACCCAGCAAAGCTGGGCTTTGTGGAGCCAGGGATTACAAAAATAGTGTAAATATTGTTTGGTATTTGTAAAACAGGGATCATGTTAAAAAAGCCTCCGAGCCCTCGCTGGTGCAGTGTGCCAGACGTGGAGGGCTGGAGTTCGGAGGGCTGGAGGGTTTCTGGTTCTAAATTTAGCCATTTAAAAGAAGATTATGGACTATGCACTTGGGACTTTTAAAAAGGCTTTCACAATAACTCTTGAAAGCCTGATGCCTTTAATCCTAAACTTTAATTTAAAATAAAGAAATCTTTTCAACTCGCCTCTCTCCCTTCCTCCATCCCGCTCTTCCAGGCTGAGGTTCTTCCCAGCTTGCTTACGGAGCAAAGATGTGCTCAGCTCTTTTAATTTCTTATGAAGATATTTATTTTTTAATAGAAAGAAAATCAAGTCAACACTCAAGAGTATACACAGCAGTTTACCGCGATAGGAGGAATTAATCAGTCTAAAAAGTTCAAAATGTACAAAGAGGGAAGGAAAAAAAACACCCCGACTGATCAAACACGAGGCTCTTCTCTGAGATGTGGAGATAAAAGCCTTTTCCTCCGCCAGCTCCTCCACTATTGGCAGCCAGTGGGATCAAGATTATTTTTTTTTTTGTTATGGAAAGCTCGAGATAATTAATGTTGTTGAAAGAGGACCGTTGGGTTGGCGTCTCGCAGGCTGGCCCCCAGTCTGGCATCTCGGGAAGCAGCAGCGAGCCAGGGAGGGGGAAACGTCCCCCACTGAGGGAGCTGCCAATTTAACAGAGCAATAAATAATATGGAGAGATTAAAAAGAGCATTTAAAAGGGGCTGTGGTGCTGCTGTTGCTGTCGAGCCTCTTCCCTGCCCGCCAGGGCGGTGCGCGATCCGGAGCATCCTGATTCTGGGACTGCTCTGGATGCTGAATCCCCGTGTCCTGCTGGGTGCTGCTGGAGCTCTCCATCTCCCAGAGCTCTTTGGCCGTGTCCTATTGTGGAGTTGGATGTGCCTGCCCCCAGGATCGATAGTGGATGGTCACCCAGGCTGAGTGTGCAGCTCCTCTGTCACAGCCCTGACAGCGCCAGATGGAGAGGAGAGCGGGCAGCTCGTACATCGAGCGCTCTTTAAAAAGCGGGAGGAATTAATTACCGCCATTAACGACCGGGCAGAGACTTCAGGAAGCTTCAGCTGATGGTTCTGGAGGCTTGAGGTGGGAGAGAAGCTGAGTTAGAGGCACCTTATGGTGCTTCAGTGTTGGGGTTTCTGTTCTAAGTCCAGGGTGATGTGGTCTCCATCCACGTGAGACCAGCCCAGATCTGTAGGATTTGTTTCTGCACATCTGGCAGAGGAAATTCCTACCAATGAGGGCACTTAGAGATATCTTCTCCCTGATCTTTTGGTCCTCCCTCCAACATCCCTGACTGAGTATCCTCATGGGATGGAGCACTCATGGGCTGGGATGGTCTGGTCCGTGTTCCCCATTTTCATGAGCCCAACCAAAATTGGTAGGATGTGAAGGGTCCCTGCAGATCTGGGGAAAACATATCTAAATTCCCTCATTCCTAAAAAATGGAATCTCTGGATCTCCATCAGCAGACCTTCCTCCAGCACCCCTAGCCAAGTGTCCTCGTGGAATGATGCATGATCCATGGGCTGGGATGATCCCCAAATGTCCCAAGTGCACCAGGCTGCATCAACATCATTACAACGCTGTGGTCGCAGCTGGATTTGCCCCATCCAGATGTTTGCTCAAGACTGTGTTAATTATGATGATTTTTTAATTGCTTTGAGGGTCTTTTTGCTCTTTCCCAGCCCCATTTGAAGGAGCTGAGATAGCACAGCTGATCATTCCATCCTCCTCCACCTTTCCTATCCCAGTTATTTATTATGCAGCATCACCAGGATTGCTCTCAGACAAGACTTGTCAGCTATAAAAAACACTGGCAAATTTTATTAGTTGACAGAAGGGTGGTGGGTTTTTTTTTTTTTCCCCTCCTGAAAATATTAAAAAGTCATTTTAGTTTAGAAACCTAATTTTAATTTAGTTAGATTTTAATTTAATTTAGTTTTTAAATTCATTTTCCGGCAGAACTCAATTTTTCAAGCGTAATTTGATGCCGTCAGTGGCCATAATGTTTAATGTCCTCCCTATAAATTGCAAGGATGGCTTTGAGATGATTTACAGGATTCAGGGGGATAAAGCTGTCTCCTGTCCCTGCATGTGGGAGAGGCTGGAGAGAAAATTATTTTATTGTGGCAGCTGCAACAGCCAGGGTGTTACCTACAAAAAAAATGGGGAAAACCTCAGTTTTCCTCTCTGCTCAAGCACTGCTTGGGGATGGATAGGAAGAGAGCTGGGTAAGGATGCTCCAGGGATATTGCTGTGCTGAGATGAGGGGAAATCCCAGCCAGGCTGAAGAGTTTGGGATGGTGACTTTATTCCCCAAATCCATCTGCTTTCCCAAAAGTGAACTGAACCATTTCTAGGCATGGATGGAGGGAACTGGGAGGTTGAAATCAGGGCCAACCCTTGGAAAATACAGCATAAATGAGTGAAATTCCCTCCCAATTTCATCCCTCGAAGCATTGCATTTAATTACTGGATTAGAGAAGTCTTCAGACCATGTATTGAACATTATAAATGGGGATGAGATGATTCTGGGAATGGCTTAATGAAGCAGGGGAGGTGGGTGAGGATGGCTGCATGCACCTTTGGGTCAGGGCCACATCCATTTGGCAGGGGAGGAGAAACCCTTCAGTGCTTTGGGGGCCATGGGGAGAGTTTGATTTTCCCTCTTGGGTTTGGCTCCTGTGTGGCAGCAGTTGGCTCCTGGGAATTTTTACCTGGTGGAATTTATCTTCATTTTTTGGTGATGAAGTGGCCAAACTGTGTCCATGCCACATGGCAGCCCTGTCCTCCTGTGCCTGGCTCCCTGCAGGGCTGAGGCTTGTGCTCCACACCCATTGGGTGGATCCAACATTGGATTTCCTTGGTTAATCTTAACTCAGTCGCTGGTGATGTGTTTTAAGAGATGCTCCAAACATTTCCATGGAAATGGGCTGGAGAAAATCACCTTAAATGATTGTCCTTGAAGGGGAGAGGGGATGTGAGCACAGTTATTATATGGGACACTGGAGAATCCCTGTGGGAGCTGTCTGCCATGTCCTGGGCTGTGCCACCACCCACTACAGCTTCTCCCAGTGTCCCCACACTGACTCTGGGCTCCTGCCTGGTCCTGGTTCCCCTCAAGGAGAGGAAACACCATATCCCATATCCCATATCCCATATCCCATATCCCATATCCCATATCCCAATCCCATATCCCATATCCCATACCCCATATCCCATATCCCATCCCAGGGCTACTGTGCCAGCACCAAAAGTGAAATCCCAGTGCCCTGCTGAGCTCTCCCAGTCCCTCCCAGCGAGATGCCATCGCCACCAGGCGTCCCCAGGGTTGTCATGGTTACTGACACATGGGACCCCAGAGACCCGGCTGGGAATTAATGGCAGCCTGGGATAAAGGATTCCTGTCTGGGCCGAGTTGATGGATTGCATTGATGTGCCATTTGTCATAGCGTAATTGTTCTGGCAAATGTAATACCCACTCGTATAAACATTGTGCTGCTTTGCTAATAAAACTGAAAATAGGAAGAGAAAGGATGATGCAGTGTTATGGTCAGGCACAGAGACACTGCTTCTGCTCCGTGCCAGCTCTGGGGGCTTCTCCTGGACACCTGCCCCAGCCTTTCCTCTCCATCCATGGAAAATAGGCAAAGTGTCCGTGAGATCCTCCTGGGGTGGGAATTTGGTATTGTTTTTCCCATCACAGCTTTTGTCTGGGGGGTCAGACACATTCTTCACCCCAAAATGATGAAGGTGCTGAGTCCATCCCTCCCCAGGTGAGAGGTGAGTGAAGCTGTGACACTTTTGGTGTCTGAGGGGCTGCTTTCACCTTGAGGGGGTTTATAGACAGAGGGTTTATGGCACAGAGGGCACCTGTCCCCACATGCCACCCCCTACCAGGAGCACTCAGTGCCCAAATCCCCAGGTAGTTTTGCTTTCTGATTAATCAGCCCCTGGATTAGGAGCCCAGCAGGGCCATCAGCTGGAGATGAATTTCTCATCCTCCTGTGAGCAGTTCCAGCCACCCCTGCTCCTCACCCAGGACCCTCAGTCACTGTGAGCATCATCATCCTGCACACACAGCTTGGCTGGCAGTCAGGTCGTGGCACTGTGCCCGTGTTTTGGAGTTCAGGACCATCTCACCCATTTTCTCCCATTTTGCTGCCATGAAAAGCACTGAGGATGAGGAGGAGGAATAACCCCCTTTGTTGCAGCTCCACAACCCTCTCCTAAATCCTGAGGTAGTTCAGTAGCATTGTGCTTTACACACTTATCTCTCCAAATGTTTTGGAAGTTTCTGGTTGACCTGATTCATAGGAAAAAAAAAAAAAAAAAAAAAAGATAAACACCCTTTCTGTGTTTGCAGTCATATGTAATTTTTATCTCTTGACCTTTAAACGTAAGCAGCAGTAAAATGAAGAACTATGGCAGTCATTTAACACCCTGCCTGTACTAACTGGTTTCTGCCTGTGAGCCGTGGTTTTAAATTGGCTAATGCAGAATACTTGCAGAGCTAATAATAATTCAGATTACTTCTGTCAGCTATTCCGGTTTCATGGGTAATTTAGTAGTTGAATAAATTTTTAAAAAAATTCATTCGTTCCCATGCACTGTTATGAATCAGTAGATGGTTTACCATTGGCAGCAGTAACTGTAAGAAGATTTAAATTGCTACTGAAAAGGATTTGAGTGAAGGTAATGTTTTATAATGTTCTAAGCCATATGCACTACTTTCAGGCCTCATCAGTTTTACATTGATTCCTAGTGAAGTGTTTAATTGCATCATGAATGCAATATAATTCAGTTCTTTTTGCTAATATGGTATATATCTCAAAGTGATATACAGCAGTGACAGTGAAGACTCAGGGTTTTCTTAGGATTTTAAAAGATGCCTCTGTGTGTGTTTGCACGCGTGTGTGCACATCTGTGCGTGCCTGGGAGCCTTTTCCTCGGGGCTCTTGGTTGGGTTCTCAGTGCTGAGAGCTGCCAGCTCTCCAGGGGTGTCTGTGTGGGCATCAGCAGGTTGGGATTTCCATATTTAAAAATAAAAATAAATCTAAAAATATAGAAGATGCATATAGAAAGTTCAGCTCTTCTCTGATGTTGACCGGTGCTCTTTGGGCAGCTCAGCTCCAGCCCTGGTGCTGTTTTGGTTTTTCCCAGCATTGCTCATGCCTGTGGTGGGAGGTGGAATCCCTGTCAGAGGCACAGGTGTGGTGCTATGGGCAGTGGATTACAAAACCCCACGATTCCACGTTGGTGTGAAGACAATTCGAATCCGTTCAGGAGCTCTTGGGGATGTGGCAGGCAGCAGCAGGGAGCTGTGTGCTGGTGCTGCAGCCCTGGAAGCCCTCACCCCGACACAAAGCCCTCACCCTGACACAAAGGCCATTCCTGTCCTGCTGTCCTGCTCCTGGAGCTGTGCAGGACGGACCCTGTGCCCCTTGGTGGCCCCGTGCTGGCCCTGGTGCCCTTCCCTCCCTCCCCATCCCTCTGTGCCCTGCAGGACAGGGACCTTCCCTGTCCCCCAGCTCCCTCTTGCTGCTTCTGCTCATTACAATTTCATCAGTTAATTAAGGATTGGGCCCTGGTGTCATCCTGGTGGGAAAAGTGAGGCAGGCTCAGTGCTGGCTGGGATTTTCCCATGGGACAATGCCAGCTCTTGGCTCCAGCAGAGCGAGCATCCCCTAACCCCGATCCACCTGCCTGCATCCTGCTGTTGGCTCCGTTTTAATTCCCAAATTTCCATGACTCTGAGAGGCAAGGAACACCCAGTGCTCTCAGGGACGTGTCCCTGGGGCTGTCCTGCTGCTTTTGCCTTTGGCAATCTTGTATTTTAGATGGAATTACTCGTTCGGGTGCAGCATCCTTTAGTTTGGTTTGCCACCACGAGCAGGGAATTCCTGCCCTCGGCAGAGAGCTCAGCTTGGCCCCGTGGGGCTGGGGGAGGTTGGTGAGAGCAGGATCCAGCCCCACATTGGAGTATTCCAGCCCCACACTGGGAGTATTCCCACAGAAAGCTCCTCCTTGGCCGTGCTGCTCCCCACCGGCGCTGCGGGGCCGGGATGCGTTCCTGCTTTGCAGCCTAATGCGATATCAAAGTCACTAACATGATTATGCTTATATATCATATTAGGGAAAATGAATACTAATTCAATACAAACTACTAATTCAGTAGAACAGAAAATTGCTGAGAGAATAGAAAATTGCTGAGCGTGCCGAAGCTGGGCATGGCTGGGAGGAGAGGAGCTGCCTCGCTCCGTGCTGGAGAGCTTTTCTGCAGTGGCTTTTCTGCAGTTTGCCAGGGTGACACAGAGCATCCCAACCTGTGTCAGTGCCAAAGCTGAGCTGGGGAGGGGCTCTGGAGGTGGCTTTGTCATGGAGCTGGGGAGAGAAACTTTGCTTTCAATCCGGAAACTTGTGGCCAGGGATTGGGAGATGTCAGCTGGGACCTGTGTGGGAAGTGAGGCTGGAGAGCAGGAAAATGGCTCCAGGTGCTGGTGGGAAAGAGAGGTGTAAAACTGGTGTGGGAGGGTGAACTCCTGATGGAGCTGGTGTTTTATGTTGTTTGTTTTTCCTGATGCATGGGTCATGTCTCATTCCTGGCCTGGTGCTGAGCACAAGCTCCCCAAGCTCCAGGAGAACACCCCTGGCTTGGGGACACTGCCTGGGGCTTCCCATGGTCCAGTTTCCCCCTCAGTGCCAGATTTGTATTCCCACATCCTCCTCATGACATTTCTGCCCCACAACATTCCCTCTTGGTATCTCAGGGGTGCTCCCCATTCCAGTTCTTGCTGCACACTGGCCATGGAGCCTCCTGCTCCTTGGGACAATTCCTAACACTGGCACTGCCATGAGCTGGGGCTTGGGGAGCATCAGGGGCTCAGTGAGAGGCAGCTGCTGATGCAGGAACTACATATCAGGCTCTTGGTTTAATTGGCTTCTCCTTCAGATTATTAGAGCTTGTACAAGTTTTCAGACCACGATGTTTCCCAGAGCCCTGTGACATTCCTTGGATCTCCTTCCCTGGCCAGGACACTCAGTGCCATGGTGAGGACACCCAAATGTCTCTGATTTACTTTTAATCAGGAATTTCATTGCAGTTTAATGCACCTGCTGTGTGTCCTGTGCACCATGGGGACAGAGCAGGGTCCTCTGTGCCCAGCCCTTCACATCCTCCCATCCCACCTTTGGACACGAGCCTGGCTGGTTCTGGAAATTACAGGTATTTACCCAGTTCAGAGAGAGCTGTAAGTGGGACACACAATGTCTCTGTACTAATATGGTAGGAGAGTCTTATTGTATTAGCAATTTCCCATCAGATCATGTCATATTAGTATTGTATTGTATTAGTATTTGTTTTCACTAATGTGATGTGAAAGTTGCTAATATGATAAGACTCCTGCATTGTATAGTGAAAACAAATATTAATATGATAGGATGGAAAATAGCTAATAAGAAACTAACTTGCTAATCTGACGTGATGGATCTCCTAAAGGAATTGGTTGAAGCTTTCCTGTACTTTTCCAGGATCACCTTCAACCCTGCTCGGGGTGGGGGACGGGAAGGGAGCAGCACTGCTGTGTGGAGCTGGTGGGTTTTAAAGGGGTGAATCCACCTGGAAAGCAAGAACATCTCCTTTGGGCTTAAATCCAGGCTTTCATTAGGCAGAAGAAAAAAAAACTGATGTGTTTATGGGAAAGCCCTTGTCTGCTGGAAACCCAAGGGTCCTGGGGCAAGCTGATCCCTGGGAAACACAGAAAATCTGAATTTAGGGAGCACAGAGCCTCTGACACCCCAGGAGGCTGCCCCAAACTGCAGTTACACCACAGTCTCACTCTGACAAGACATAACCACCAGTTTCCTAATTTTATTTTATTTTTTTTTCCCCAGTCACCGGAGCAAAATATCAATTTCTGACACAGAGAGCCCAGGGTAGGTGAACCAGAGCTAAATAAAAATAAACATTAAACAATTATTGGAATTTAGCTTTATTTAAAAAATCAGCAGGGTTGAGGGAACGAGCCACCTATTAGCAGGGAAAAAAAAGCTATTGGGCTTTTTAACAACATGCTGTTTCTTGGCGGAGGCTGGGATTTGGGCTGTGCACAATCATGTTATTGATTAAAGATGATGTAGCAGCAGCACAATTATATCACAGTTTGTGCTCGCCGCGGTGGTACCGTTGGCCTCTCATTTGTCTGTCGGAGATTGGTTTGTTCTCCCTGCCCTTCCTGGTGTTGCTCCTCGCTCTGATGGGTCCCCTGGTGCTGGTGGAGGAGGCTCAGGGAGCTCAGGGATTTGGTGTTGTCTCGGCGGTGAAAATGGTTTTCGTTGTTTCTGTGTTTGACGGTAATTCCGGTTTCTGCGCTGTCGACCGCGGTGACGCAAAAATAGGGGAGTGTTGGGGTTTTGTAGGAATTGAACGGCCTGGGGTGGATCAAGAACAGCAACTCCAGTGGAAAGTGTCCCTGCCCATGGCAGTGGGGTTGGAACAAGATTGTTTTTAAGGTCCCTTCCAAGCCAAACCATTCTGTGATTCTATGACCCTGCACCGCAGGGTCTGGTGTTTCCCCAAAATCAGGCCAGATCCAGCCCAGCTTGGGGGTGCCATAGCAGGCAAAGCCACAGGGAAAGGCTGTTTTAAAGCATTTCCAGAAAATTCTGTGCTGGGAGTAAGAAGCCAAGATGAGAGGATGGAAAGGGGCCGTGTGGAGTGAGCGGGTGGCTGGCGGGGAACGTGCGCCTTCTGATCGGTCTATAATGCAATCAATTCTGTATATCCCCAGTGAAACAGCAACATTTATTTAACGTCTTTTATAGAGCAGCTGAGTTTTATCACAAATCACATTCCATTTCTATTCTTTGGGGACCCCTTGAAGGCTAAAACGCACTTACTTTCCTCCGAGGAAGTTTACCAATTCTTCAATAAAACCCCATTTGCGTCCGTATGTAAAATTGACACATTTATTGAATATTAAACATTTGCCTGTTGCCTTCGACTTTATCTGGTGCCCTTAAAAGTCGTTAAGGGAAGGATATATCAAAGTCATAATAAGGGCATATTTATGGATGGGAAGAGGATGCTGGAATCTGCAGGAGGGGTTGGTGTATCCTGTTCAGTGCCTCCATCCTTGGAGCAGCTCTTTTTTCTTCACTGTCTCTTGGCAGTAACCACTTGGCTGTGTATTTGCTCTGGTTCTCCTAAAGGAATTTCTGTGCTCAAAAGATGTTTGGTGTTAGGTGCTGGTTGGGGTCGTGCCAGGTTGCAGGAATACACTTTTTTCCAACCCAGAGTCAGTCCAGCTAATTAGCAGGAGGTCCAATAAAACAGGTTTTTCTTTTATCACTGTTACTAAGTGCTGTTGTAAATCAATTAAAATGTATTCTAGTAATTCTATTTTTCCTTGGCGACCCTGTTTAAAGAAATACTGAGCCATTAACAGCATTTTTCCACATGTTTGTTTGTGTGTTTATGGGAGAATATTGAGCTGTTGCTGTTGAGTTTGGTGCTCAGTGATGAGCTCAGGATCCTGTCCTGTGCTCTTCTTACAATGCAAGGTCTCTGCATTAATTTATTTGGAGAAAGGTGCAGGTTTTTGAAGGTAGAAGGAGGGAATTTTCTTTTCCTTGGAGCATGGATATTCATGCCAATAGTTGTTCTAATTATTAATTAGAGGCAGCCTTGTCCTTTGAGCACATTCCCTGAGTTGTTTTTTGGGGAGGATGTGGGAGCAGTGTGTGGTGCTCCTGCCTAAACAGTCCTCTCAGTCCAGGCCCTAAAAACATGACAGCCTTTGTGCAATGAGAAAAACCTGAGTGGCTGGAGGAGAAAATTTGCTAGGAACAAAAAAATGGGAGATTCACCTCTTTATCTGAGCCATCCATTCTCTCTCTCTCCCTGTCTTTTCCCTTCTTTAATTCACATTATTTTAAGTGCCATGTAGGAATCAGGGCTGGCTTGCCTTGCTCTAGGGATAATTTCTCCCAGGCCAGTGGCTAATTGAGGATGCCTCGTTGGACTGGGAGGTGGCTGCTGGGTGGTTTCATTGACTCTGGAATTCAGCAGAGCACAAACTTGAGCACAGCCACTCGCTGGTGGCCACCTTGGCAGCTCAAACACCACCCTGCCCCATCAGCCTGGAGAGGTGAAGATGCTCCTAAATCCCATCTGAGACAAATCCCTGCTGTGGGTGATTAACTCTTCAGCTCCATGTTCTGGCAGCTTTTAGGAGAGTCATCCCCAACCCATCCTTATTGTTGTCTATTGTGCTTATCAAGAATGAACTTAATAAATCAATGCTTTGCTGAGCACCAGGATGGGACCAAACTGTCAGGCTTTGGGGTTTTTTTGGAGGTGCTGAATTGTCCAGAAGGAATAAGGACCATTAGGTTGGAGATTTAGGAGCTTCTTGGTTGTTTTGAAGGATTTCATTTTGTCCCTCCTTTGGGGCAAGGTGACTCTTGGAATGCAGCTGGCTGCTTTGCTGTGGTTACAGCTCCATCCTTGGATTCTGAATTACAACACTGGGTTAGAAAATTAAGTTCCTAGGGCTGGGTGACCCCAAATTATCCCCAGTGGAAGAACAAATGGGTGTGCAGCAAACCTTCAGAGGAGCCAGCCCATCCTTGCAGTGAAGGCAGATTTTTGGGGGCACTTGTCCGTATTAGTTTATAAAAGAAATAAATAATGAACATCACCTGAATGGAGCTCCAGTAAACACAGCTCATCTGGAGTGTATCATAAAAACAATATAAAACTCCCTCTCAGCAGTTCCCAACTCACTGCTGGATGGGAGGAGAAGCCCCTGTGCCAGGATCCTGCTGCTGGCACGACCCTCATCCCGCCCAGAAATCCCCAAAAGCAGCTCCCGGCACAAATAACCTTCCCAGTGCACCGGGAGGCTCTTCTTTATGGGTGAGGGAAAGTGCTTAAAATGCTTAGAGGGAATAAACAGCTTTTAATGAAGTTACATTGCCACATAATGGGTATCATAAAATTGCCTTCATAGTACAGGGTCCCAGGATGGCTTTTATTATCGACTGAGCAGGAATCCTGTCTGTAAAGCTCCGGCAGCTGCAGAGAGGAGAATGCAAAGTCTTCTTAAATTACCTGATTGAAATAACCGGCAAATATTCTGCTTTGCTGCTTTGTTGAAGGCAAAGCTGCCTTTGGGGTGGTCTGTCAGACCTGGTTTGCAGCTTCTGAAGAACACAGGAGTTTCATTGCAGCAAAACAGATGTTCATCTTGTTTCTCTATCGGCTGTTTGATGAGAGATTTATTGCTCTTCTGCTGGGCTGGAGCTCCTCTGCTGCGGAGTCTATTAGGCAGCCCGGGAGCTGGCGGGGAGCCAGGGAAGCGGCGTTTTGATGAAACCCATGAAAAAGCCTCGGCTTGGAAGGCGCCAGTAATAATGCATCGGCTAGACTTGGATCGGGCGATTGATTGCCGTGATTTGATTTATTGATCAATACCCTCAAATTTGGCGTCTGAGAAGCTGAACTAATCTTTAACTGCTGTGAACATCTCTGCCTGGTGGAGAATTAGAGCTGATAAGGAATGTATGAAAGGAATCTGAGCTTATCTTAATCACACAGTGCCCCGGCGCTGCCTGCGCCGAGCGGGAGGGGATGTGTGCAGAACACAATCACCAGGCAGAACAGAGCAGATCTATAAATTGATGGAATTCAAAGCCTCCAGCATCGATTACCATTATAACAAACAGTGGTGCGCTGAATGTCTGATTATTTTTAGACAAAGATTCTGTGCTCTCAGCAGCAATTTTGCTGATGCTGTCACTGTGTCAGATGTCTGTTGTTGATTGCAATTAGATGCGATACAAAAAAAAGAGAAAAATTTAAAACTATCTCTGCCTATAGTTTTATTTCCACTTATTAAATCTCCTCCTTTGTTTGCCTCCTCCTAATGTCTGCAGCTGGATGAAATATTGCATTACCAGAAGAGATCTCGTATATTCAGTTGGGTATAATCACTTTACAGATCATTGGATTATATCTGATATGGTTCAGATAATCCTGGGGAAATGTGGGACATTTACTCTGCCTTGGTTAAATAAATGCGCCCTGGTTTAGGGTTTTCAATGTGAATCTGCATAACATTTGGGTTTCTGAAACAGGGTCTGCAGCCCTCCCAATGATCCAATTCTATTAAAGCACTAATCAATGCCCTGTGACGTCAGTCTGCTTTCCTGCTGGTCCAACGTGGATTTATCCTGTCCTTTTTAAATGGCTTTTGGAGCTGCCACAGCACAGGCTTTAATGGTTTCAGGGATGGTCACTGCCAGCAGTGGTGATGGGGAGTGGGCAGTGGGGAGCAGGGCACATCAAGTGCCACAGTTTGGTGTTCCAGGGTTCTGTGTGCCAGAATCCCAGGAGCATCCATTGGTTTGGTGCTTTCCAGTTTCCCTCCAGTCCTGGTGTGGCCACATTTGGGACTGATCAATGTTGTGGGAATGTCTGTACAGGGAAGCGTGGCTGGGAAAGGAAGATTTCCGAACAGCTTTTTGAAGCTCTTGGGGAACCCTTGTGAACCACAAATGGGGGCTGTGAGTCCATGCAGCCATCAGGATTGGGGGGGTTCCCTGGGGGACCCTCTTGGACCAGACTGGGTTTGTCCTGCTGGGTGCTGAGCTCTGTCCCTGCATCCCACACTTGATGCTGGTGTAAGATATTTGGGAAATCTCACACTTCAACTTCAACCCCAGGATGGAGCCGTGGGCTTTGGCAGGTGGCTGCACAGTGGCCATGGCCCTGGCTCTGACCTGGTGGCCAGAGGAGCAGAAGGTCTCTTCTTGAACGTGACCTCATCTTGCGCAGCCACGCGCGGCTCCGGGGCTTGATGGAAAAATGCAGCGCGGCGGCGGAGGAGTTATGTGCTGCTGGCAGCTGGTGTTTTCTTTCTTTGGGAAATCTAATATATTGATTAGCTTTCTTCAGAGCAGCATCAATAAAGCGTATAATGGCATGGCTGGTGCCTGCGGCGTCTCCTCCCCTGGTCTGAGCCCCCCTGGAGCCGGGAAGGACCTTGGCTGCTCCGTGCCAGGCTCCGCATCCCGTCGGCTGCTCCTCCCTTTCCTGGCATCCACGGGCTCTGCTCTGCCTGGAGAACGTGCTTGGTTGGACCCCCTGATCCTCTGCAGGGAGCTCATCCTGTGCAGCCTTCCTCCACCTCCTCCTCCTCCCATCCTGTGTCTCTGTGTTGCCTCTGCCTCCGGCAGCTTTGGCTCAATCAGCTCCAGTGTGGAGCTTCTTGGCCAAACCCTGGCAAACAACTCCGGGGTTTGGATAGATCATGGGGGATGGTTGGGGTGTGTCTGTCCTGGTCATCCCCAGGCAGTGAATGCCACCAGTGGAGCCACCATGACCCAAGGGGGGGTGTGTGACTGCTATTTTGGGGAATATTGGGTGTCAGGGGAGCTCGTTGCTCATTGCCATCGTGGTCCTCTTCCCATCTGTATCCCGGCCCATGGATGGTGGCTCCAGCCCTGTGGTCACGGCTGGGGAAGATGGAAGGACCCATTAAAGTGCCTGAGAGAGTTTAGAGGTTGGTTTATTGTTGTTTTTGCGGTTGTTTTTCTTTAAGCTGATTGATTGCAATAATGAATGGGGCCCAGAAATCAGCCGGAGCGGCGGCTCGAGGCCACCGCTGGATTTAAAGTCCTGGTTGGCTTCAAGCCCTCTCCACTATTTTAGCTTTCATTGGTAAAATACACAAAAAAACCAGCAGGATCTTATTTAGGACCCTCCCAAGCCCAGGTCTGCCCTGGGATGCCAGTGCTGGAAGGAGCTGGTGCTTGCCAAGAGCTGTTTTATGAACTGTTGGCTTATTTATTGCTCCATGGTTCACTGGAGAGTGAATCCATCTGGAGCCACAGCCCGTTCCTTGGCATCATGTGCCAGGTAAAGGCAGCACCTTCATCCAGGATTGATCCCACTTATGGATGTTTTTATTCTATTTTCAAGTCTGATCCACTTGTGAAGGGATGGAGGAACATCCTGGTGCCCCAGGGTGGAGGTGTCCAGGCTGCATCCCAGCAGCCAGGAGCCTGGAAGGGTTTTCTCTGCTTCCCAAGCATCTTGCAATGAGCTCATTTCAAAGAGAGATTTTCAGGGCAAATTGACAGCTGATGACTATGGGAAGATGTTTTCCAAAGGAGAAACAATTTACGATAATTAGAAATTTATAAAATGTCTTTAAACATGGTGGTAATGGGGATAAGAAAACACTTGCTGCAGTGTAATCAGTTATTAGCAGCTGATCATTTATCTCGATGGATAGTTGCTGCTGGTACGGGAGACACGTGATAAAAGGACTCTTGATTAACTAATTTGAATATCTTTTGAGAACAAATTCTGAGTTCTCTTTTTTCTCCATTGTAACGGATCCGTACATCTGCGAGATAAACACGGAATGAATATGGAAATGAATATTATTGTGGGAGTGTAGCCCTCGAATGCTACTGCTGCCGTCCCAGCCCTGGCCTTGGGAAGCTGCCTGGGGTGGATCTAACAGGGAAGGAGCCTTAAAGAAGCTGGTTGGGAGGAGCTGAGGCTGTGGGATGCAGGAGAAGCCAGGATGTGGGGTCTGGAGGGACAGGACCAGGTTGGGCCCTTCCATCAGCCCCTCTTTGGCCTCTGGAAGGAGCAGGATGGCAAAACTCTGGAGCTGCCTGTGAGCACCAGCAGAACACCACAGCATGTGATAGCATCCCTTGATAGATGGGTTTTTTAAACACACAGCCTGTTCCTGCCTCCCTGGGAATGGGAATCTGATGCAGGTCTCAAATCTCTGCCCTCTGCGAGATCCCATTACGGCTCCTCTGATAATGCTCTGTAAACCCCGATTCCATTTTAGATGCTGAAACCTCACTCTCAGCATCTGTGCCGTGGGCCATTGGTGGCCCTGGGGTGACCAGTGGCACCGGTGGGGACCGATCCCTGCTCCCTCTGCTGCTGTGCTGTGTGCCATGGGTGCCAGGGCTTAAAAACGTGGTTGGAGCAGTTGGGAAAGCACAACCAGCTTGTATTCCTCTTTTCTGGCACAGCAGGCAAAGGGAGGAGGTGGCTGCTGGTGGGGGCTCAGTGGGATGTGGTCCCAGTCCCTCTTGGTTTCCCTGGCAGCTCCCAGCCCTCCACGCCAGCCGCCCATGACCTCGCCGCGTTCTGGAGCAGCTCCTGCTGCCTGCGAGTTATTCATCGTCCTCAGCCACTAATGGACTCCATTCAACTGCTTCTCCCTCACCCCCCCCCAGTGTGATTCATGTAGTGGCTGGAAGCAGATTCCTTTTGGCAGCGAGAGTCCCAGATATTTTATATTTACGCATCGTTTTCTTCCCGGGATCTCAATTTTCCCCTTCTCTCATCTCCCCCTTTCTCCTTTCAGCTCCATCCACGCTCAGATGGGGTCGTGGCTCTGGCTCCATCACCCACCATCCCCTCCCCACGTGCTGCTGAGGGTGGGGGGTGCTGGATGCATCTCCTGCTGCGGGAATGGGAAGGGGATGCTCGGAGGTGTTGGCACTGCTCCTTCTCAGCTGTATTTACTGCAGCGAGGAGCAAAGTCCACGTAGCTGTGGATGCAGGTTACAGGTAATTAAACTCAGCTTGGTGAGGATTTAAACATTAATATTGATGCTAAAGTTTTTAATAAAATATAGGGAAAGAGAGAAAGAGGTATTGATTCCTATAGGTTTTTTTTATTTTTTCTTTCCTCTGGCTGCATTGTCGCAGGGATTGTGTTGATGTGTTGGTGGGAATGAAATTAGGGTGTCCCGTGCTGGCACGGGGGTCTCCAGATGGGGACAGGTATGAAATTGGGAAAGACTTGGGAAAATGCATTTGGGATTGATCCTTATGGTGAGGCTGTTCCTGACCCAACCCTCCTGGGCATCCTCTGTGGCAGGCACAGGCTTGGGGACAACATCCATTTCTAGGGAATGGTGCTGAGCCTCCAAGGTTTCCACGTCTACTTCTGCATCCCCCGTGTTGCTCTCTGTCGTGGCTGACTCTGAACACAACCCCTTTGACCAGACCCCTGTCTGGGCTCATTCCAGCATCATTCCCCTTCCCACTGTAGCCTTGGGGGGTCCCTGAGATCCCCCATTCCTGTGGTGTCATCCAGCCCCTCCTCAGCCGCTCCTGCGCTGCACCAGAGGCTGTTAAAAAGATGCTGAGTGCCGTTTTTCACTCCCTGCTTCTCTGTATACACACAGGACCCGGCTTTATCTGCTTTCTCGCCAATATTTTTTTATATAACGGTGAAATATTTATATTGTCCAATAAAAGGCAGTAACTTGCAATCTCGCGCAAATTCATCGGAGACCGGGAGCTTCGTTGTCTGAATTTTCCACCCGGCAGTGACCCCTGGTAATTGACTCCATACATCTTTGGCATCAGGGATTTACATACAGGGAAAGGGGTGATGGATGGCCGGGGTCACCCCCCTGCCCTGTGGCCTTGGCTGGCAGGGGACACTGCTGGCTCCCTGTGCTGGTTCCTGCCCCACATCCCATCCCGGCACAGCCAGGTGGGTTTTGGTGATGCCAGGGAGGGAAGAGCCAAATCCCTCATGATTCAGGCAGCCAGCACCCACGGTGCTGGGGTGCAAGGCTGGTTTGATGGGAGTTTTGAGGTTTTGCTGGGACATGAAAATGGAGCAAACTGCAGATCCTCCAGGGCAGGACTGGCTGCTGATCCTGGGGGAGGCAAATCCTTCCATGGCAAACCAAATTTGCCCCAGAAGTGCCCATTTTGGGAGCAGGACAGGCAGGTTGGGGACAGCTGGATCACCAGCAGCTGGAGCTTGGGGCACAGCTGAGCCCTGGCAGACACCTCCTGACCTTGGCCAGCGGCACCTCAGCCCCCAATTTATCAAAAAGCAATTAATGGCCACCCCCCACCCAGCTTTTACAGTGTCTGTCTCTTCCCACCGACTGCAGGGCAGTAATTAGAGTCTGTCTAATGAGGTTTCCATAGTGGGAATACATCCTCTCACCATATCTCCCCACCAGACAAAGCCTTTGCCACAATTTATGGTGCCAACCTAAGTTTTTCCCAGCTATTTTCACCGTGGTACAAGCTGGATAAGGACCAGGACATCCCCTGGGCTGTGGAATTCACCAAGCCAGCACCCAAGAGGTCTCTTCCCACCGCATCCACCTCGTCATTTTGATTCGATTTTATTTTTTCCCCTACATTCCACCGAAATTAAAAAGCCATCTATATCTTAAAAACCTTATTTATGAACACTTAAGCGTAAGTAAGTCATCGTTGGACGGCTTCCCTCCCTGCTGATGGATGGAATCTGGCACCGGGGTGGACCGGGAGGGAAATCTGGCAATACAATATGCTGTGCTTGACTATTTTGACACTCGGAGTGCGATGTTTTTTTTACAGTTACTGATGAGCTTATGGCACTGCTCCTTTTGGAGAAGCGAGGAGGAGGCTGGGGCTGAGAATATTGATTAGCGAGCTCCTGATTATCTCAACAACCCTCTCTGCTTGCCTTTTCTTTTGCAGGGAATACAGAATTCCTTCAATTATTCATGTGAACCCCCTTGTCGATACTGCCAGCGTGACACCGAGCAAAACTGGTCCTGGGGAATTGTATTCCTCAAATTCCAACTCCAGCCCTCCTAAACCCCCTTTATTTTATCCCCTCTTATTTTTTCTTGGGTTTTTTTTGTCCACCTTTTGTTTTTGTTTTGTTCCAGAAGGAGCTTCCTGGCTTTGGCGCTGGCGGGGGGAAAGTGCAGAATCTCATAAACATTTAATAGAACTCAGTTGGGAATTTAGGAAAAAATGTACCTGAGGTTCAGGAGATTTGCTGTTAGGGAATTAACTCGGCAGGATGGCGGATTTCCCTCCCCAGCAACGAGATTTTTTGGGAGCTGTAGATGTGAGTGATTAACAAAAGGGAAGTTAATTGGCCACAAAGGCAAATTTTAGCCCCTAACCTTAAGGTTTGGATATTTCTGGCTCTCACCACCTCTTTTGGGTGAGCAGAGCTGGGGGAAAGGGGCTTTTTGTGGGGTGCTGGATGCAGCATCCACCTGGATGCATCCCAGCAGCGCGGGAGGGAATTTTGGGTTTCGAGGCGTTTATAAAAAGCAAATGTTGAGCGTTCGGCGCGGAGCTGCTGGCACCCAGCTCGCAGCCCAGATGGGGGGAGATGGGTTGTTTGTTAGAAAAAATGAATTAAAAAAAGACGAGAAAAGGGGGAAAGAAAAAAAAGAGCAACTCGAAAATAGCTTTTCTTGGAGGCTGTGTGGGGAGGGGTGTTTCTACCAGCCTGGCTGGGTGGGAGGGAAAACTGGCAGCGTTAGAAGGGAATGCTCAAAGGAGAGCTGGGCGACAGGGGCACGGTCCTGGGGATGATCCCAGACCTTTCCCACCCTGTTGGCTTTTGGGGGGTTGAAATGGGAACAGAGATTGACTGGACAGAGCTTCCAGATAGGGCAAGGAGCCACCAGTGCTGGGAGGTGCCAGAAGGGGACAGGATGTGTCCGGGAGGTGCCAGGGTGTGGCCAGGAGATGCCAGGAGGTTTTCAGGAGTGACCAGGAAGCAGAGTGACACATCCAGGAGATGCCATGGCACAGGCAGGATCCTCTGGATGAGGTTGCAGTGGTGGATTTGAGGAGGAGTTGAGCCACAACATGGTCCCAGCCCATCATCCTACCA
This sequence comes from Catharus ustulatus, assembly GCF_009819885.2. NCBI lineage: Eukaryota > Metazoa > Chordata > Aves > Passeriformes > Turdidae > Catharus > Catharus ustulatus. The sequence goes on from NC_046238.1 coordinate 3,471,806, forward strand.
GGGAAGATTTCTCCATCCTGCCCCAGCTGCTCCACACCCATGTGAGCCTGGCTTTGGTCCCCAATGCTGCACTTCAGGACACCTCTTTCCTCCCTGGAAATTTGGTATTTTCTTCAGGGGCTGCTTCCCCTGCTCCTCTAATGTGCATGGATGGAAACCCCTGGAGAGCTGCTGATATTCTGAGCTCGCCAGCAGCGACACATTAGGATCTGTCATCTGCTGAGCATTACCTGGTTTTAAATCTGTCTCTTTGGAGCTACGGAACTGCATAGGAAAATATTAAAGTAAACAATAAGTGGATTTACACAAATGTGACTGATTTCCATATTTTTCATCACTTCATTTTATTACCGGGTTTACGGATATGCTCATTTATTTATAGGGCAATCCAGTATTGATTCATTCCGATGCACTGTGCATAAACACATAAAAGAGAGTGATAACAATAGGAATACATTTTCAGTCTTTTAAATACTGCATTTTTTCCAATAGTCTTCATTAGATCCGCTCCAGGAATATGAGCAATGTCCTTTGGGAAGCCTGGGCAGCCCCTCCACCCAAGTGGCTCTGGATTTATGGGGGTGTCAGGGAGAGCAGGATGCGATTCCCAGCGCAGCAGCAGCAGCTGCTTCCCCAGCTCTGCCACCTTCCTCCCGCCAGGCAGATTTTCCACAGGAGGTTTTGGGGGATTTTATCCCAAAAGGTGGATTCTGCTCCCCTGAGGTTGGGTTTCTGGGCTGCTGTGGTGCCAGGCAGTGCAGGGTGGACACCAGTGAGGTGCTGCTGCTCCTGGAGCCAGGCTTAAGGGGGCTCAGGGCTCTGTTTTCCCCTTTTCTCCCTCTTTTCCCTTCCCTTTTTTCCTTCCCTTTTTCCTTTTCCTTTTTCCCTTTCGTTTTTCACATTCCTTTTCCCCTTCCCTTTCCCCTTCCTTTCAATCTTTCTCTATTTTCCTCCTTTTTGTCTTTTTCTTATCTTCCCTCTTTTCTCTCTTCCTCCTTTTTCTTTTCTATTTCTTTTCTTTTTCCCCCTCTTTGTCCCTTGTTTCCTCTCTTTTCCCCCTTCTACCTTTTTCTCCCTTACCCCCTTTTTTCCCTTTCCCCCCTGTTTTCCTTTCCCCCCTCTTTTTTCTCATTTTTCTCTTTTCATGCTCTTTTTCCTATTTTTCAAATTTTTGAAAGCCTGCACCACTCCCATCCCTTATATTTCCTCCTCCAACCCCACTTTTCCCCTCTCCCCATGAATATTAACCAGGGAGAGCTGAGTGCAGGTGAAAAGGAGCCCATAAACTCGGGGTGATGGATGGCAAACATTCCCCCTCTGCTCCTTCCCCTAAATGGGAAGGAAAAAAGGGGAAAAAAGATAATTTTAAAATATTAACCTGGAGGGGTGTGGATGGGCTTGTTGGGCCCTTTCTCTCTCCTATTCCTGAATACATCTCTTAAATATTTTGGCTCTTTCATAATTTTTTTTTTTCCTCGAGGAAGGAGTAGCAGAACCAGGAGAAGAAATTAGAAACACAGAGGATAAACCCAGCTTTTATTTTTCCCCCCTCTTCAACTAAAGGGCAGCTCCTTTCTCTCCCCAAAAGCAGTTTAATGGCAACAGCTTGAGAGGGACAAAGTTTGAATATCCTTGTGCCGGAGAAAAGAGCAGAGCGAAAGCCCTGCTAATTACAAAAGTTGCTTTATGAAAGATAATTCAAAGCAATAATTTAGCAAACATAATCAAGTAGCGCAGATGGGGATTTTGATGAATAGTTTGCAACATGCAATTAGCAGCTCTTGCAGTTACATATCATTAACCCTCAGAGCACAAAAATTATTTTCTCATTATTAGATGAAAAGGTAAAATTAAGCTGACTAGACAGTAAAGGAACAAACTACAATTAATTACCTTCATTTATTACAGTCATTATTTTAAACTTATTTTTTTTTTACTCTGATAGATAGATGAAAACATCTAAATTAAAAGTTTTGTTCTGCTAAGTGGGAGGTGAAACTTTGTGATGCTCGGGGTGTGGGGCCAGCCTGGCTCCATCCCAGCTCCATCCCAAATCTGGGGATCAGTGGGAACCCCCTGATCACCCCCCATCATCCATGCCAGGGATGCAGAGCCTGAGCATCCCTGCCTGTCTCCCACACCAACCTGGATCACTGCTGTCATCCACACAGGGAGTTTTGCCTGTTTTTGCAGGAAAATATTTTCCCACAAGCACAATTTTTCAGATTTTTTTTTTTTTGTGGAAAATAATTATGGAGGGCTTGCAAGAAATCCAGCCTTGCTGGGAATTAACCTGCCCAGGTGGCACCTTCTCCTGGAGATGGTCAGAAATCAGCCTGTTCCTCGTTGGGTTGGATGTTGAAAACTTTGATTTCGGGATTTGTGTTGGTGGCAGATGGTTCGGAGCTGCCAACTGTCAGCAAACGCACTAAAAAAATAAATTCAGGGAAAAAGAATGGAGGGAGAAAAAAAAAAAAAGAAAGAAAGAAACAGCTCAAACAGGCAGTGAAAAAACATGGATTAAATTATGGTGGGGAGGGTTGAAATACTGAAATATTGAAATATTGAAATATTGAAATATTGAAATGTTAAAATATTTTCCCTGTCACTGATGTGAGGGCTCAGTCCATGAAATCCTGAGGGAAAGAACTTGGGCACCTTCTGAGCCAGCAGGGTCAGGATGATGTGGAAAAAAAGGGGGAAAAAATAACCTAATGAACTGAATGTTCTCTGTCTCTGCTCTCAAGAACTTTGCCAAAACGTCGTTGAACTTGTCAGGCAATATTACAACAAAATTAAGAACCAGCAGCAATTTTCTCTCATTCAGGATCCCGCTCTTTATAAAGTAAATTATTAATGCATTTTTTTTCTCTGTTAAGCAGTTATTTGCAGCAGTCTTGGTGTATTTCTCATTAGAAATAACATCATCTAAAGAACTTATATTGATTCTTCTTCCCCCCCCCTTTTTTTTTTTAATCTCTGAATCATGGACGTGAACAACATATTTCTGTGATGTTCCCTTTAACTAGAATTCTCAGGCTTTATTTTTATATTATTGATCTTTTTGACATGGATTGCTTTTTGGCCTTGTGAAAATCTTGGGAGCTGCTCCTGCCTTTGGAGGAATGGAGGGGGGCTGTGGGTTCTGGGTGGGTGTGATGGGTTTGGCTGGGGGTGCAGTGGGTTTGTGTGGGTTTGATGGGTCTGTGAAGGGTTTGTGTGTGTCTCTGATGGATCTGTGGGGGTGTGGGATGAAGCTGTGGGTGCACAATGGCTCTGTGCACACGTGTGGTGCATTTAAGGACTTGGTTGGACACGGGGGCACCAAAGGACCCCAACACGCGTCTGGTTCCTCGTGGTGGTCCAGCCCCATCACCCACAGCTCTCCCAGGACAGTGGCTCCTCCAATCTCCCCCTCCTTGCCACCCTCTCTCTCTCCCCAATTTCTTTACCCATCAGCAAAAAAACACCCAAGGAAAGCAGCGAACGCTTGAATTAATTTTTTTTCATCACTTTTCTCCAGCATTTGGGGTCTCATTGCCTCTTTCTCCCCCCTCCCAACAGCTGTTCCTCGATGCTGAAAAAGAGCTCATTTGTGGTTTACTGCCACCAGTATTTAGATGGAAATAACCCACTACTTAAGCTGCACTTGATCTGGTGGATGTAAGAATAAACTCTCCGCCGGTGCGACGCAAATCCCGCGCCTCTGGAGCGGGGATGCTCCGACACTCCGAGCTCGGGAGGAGGACCGGCTGCGCCGGGGGAGTTTTACCATTTTGTCAGTCAATTATAATAATATTTCTGCTTCCAAATGTTTAAAAAGTTGGCTTTGGAAGGTATAATCATGGCACAGAGGCCAGCCTGACAATAGTAATTAATTAGGCTATTACGCATTCTGCAGTGATAATTGCTTTGCTGGAAAGTCACCAGCCATGAAAAGGACCCGGCGCGTAAATGTAATTTATCAGACGGCGGCGATCCCGTCCCACCTTGAGCCCGTGGATGCTGCTGAGGGAGATGGAGAGGGGGAAAAAATGGGAATTAGGAGTAGCTGGATGTGTAATGGAGAGGCAGAGTTTGTTCAGAGCGGGCACTGAGGGCAGAGGGTTTGTGTCCCTGGTGGGCATCGTGGTGATGGGGAGAACGGGAGTGGTGCCATCCTGACCCCACTGAACCAGGGCTGCTTCCAGGGACATTCAGCTCCCTCATTTTTAGCTGTTCTCTCTTCTTTTTAGCATGTTGTCCTCTTGGGTGTGGATGCAGGGTTTGGTTCTGCCTGAAGAAAGTGAGAATTTAGGTGTTTTAGTTATAAGACCTTGATTTTAAGGCTGATGTGGGCTTTTCCCAGGTGTTTATTCAGCTCTGTGTGAGGAATTACAGCAGTTTCACTGTTGGGTGAGCCATCCCTGTGTGGGACTCAGAGCTGCTCCAGCAGGAATCTCCTCTGACATTTGAGTGAATTATCTCCCATCCAGAAAAGATCACTGAAAACGTTGAATATCTCTTTTCTACTGACATTTCCTAGAAGTTTAGTGGGACTCTGGAAGAACCAAGTGGGTTCCTGGCTCACCATCCTGCCAGGTGCCCACTCTGGTGGTGCCCTGGCACTGACAGGGGCTGGAATGTGCTGGAGCCCAGCTCAGGGGATACTGCAGGGGATGTTCCCTCCCCACACTGGGGGTGCTCAGACCCTCAGGGATTGCTGAGGAGAGGGAAAGGCTCCCTTTGTCTCTACCATGTGACATGAGGAATGAAATGCAGTGCAGACAGTTTGATTTGGAGTCTGGGCCAGTTCTTTGCCCTTGGCATGGGTTAGGGGTGCACAGGGTGATGGAGAGGGGATGAAGAACATTTGGGCTGGATCTTTGCTCTGCACTCCTTGGCTGATGCCAGCTCAGGGGAGATGAAGCTCTTCAGAGCAGCTGAAGCAGATCCAGGCATCCCCATGTCTGCCTCTGCTCCCCTCCTGTGCATTCCAAAGGGTTTGGGAATGGGGAGGTCACACAGGGCTGATGCCATGAGCAGCCCCAGCACCCCTGTGGCCCCACATCCCTACAGATCCCCTATCAGGGCTCACCCCACCAGCAGATTCAGCAGGCACAGCTCTGTCCTGCTGCACCACACGGGCACTGCTGGCTCCTGGCTGCCTCCTCCCTCCTTTCCCCTCTTCACTATTATTATTTTAAAGCACCCTGAAGCCAAGCATTTTTGCAGAACGCTGAAGAAAAGCCCCCAAATTCCTCCTCTGCTGGAACCGCGGTGCTGAGAAAGTAGGTTTGTGTACGAGCCGCTATAAAAAGCCCAGCTTATACAATTTTAACAATAGAAAAATGATCTTTGTGCTCCAGTGCCTGCGAGCTCTGGAGGAGAAGGCAGCTTGCTCAGGTGGCTGCTGGATTACAAATGAGCCGTTTGCTTTGGGTTGGAATGACGAGCGATGGCAATCCGGGCTGGTGGGGTGAGCCAGGAGCTCTGCTGGCATGGAGGAGGGAAAAATGCTCTGGTGTGGGAGCTGCCACTGGACTGAGGCCCAAAGTTCAGGCTTTGTTTCATAATTAGCCCATCCGTGGCTTAAGAGCAATTTAATTGATTATTTCCCTGCCACAACAGTGTGTCTGCTGGGTGGGCACCTCTTCTTCCATCACCTGCTGGTGTCAGTGCCCAGTCTGGCTCTAGCTGGATGTTTTCCAGCTGGGAATGAGTCACTTCCATCCTTGTGCCCTCGTGCCCCTCTGGTGCCCCATCCCATCCACTCTGGGTGGGGCTGGATGTGAGGGGTAACCGAGGGGACCTGGTGGGCAGCAGCCTCTGCCCCGAGGTGTCATTGCCTTGAAAAATTAAAGAGAGTAAATGATTCATGCTCATAAATGTTGGATGGGGACACGCAGCAGATTAATGTTGTTGGGTTATTGGGATGTGGCTGGTGTGAGTGGCACCAGCACCCCGATGGCCAAGGGGGAAGGGGACAGGAGGACATGTCCCAGTCCTGGTGTGAGCATCACCTCCACCCCCAGCACCGTCCCGGGACAGACGCTGGGGAAGGCTCCGGATCCGGCCCGGCAGGCAAAACAACGGGCAGGCTTCTTTATTTCTTATTTAAGCGCCGACATTAAATTATAATTTTCATTTACTCAGAGCACATCAATGATTTAGGGCGACGTGACATGGCAGCGGCACGAGGAGTTTAGCCACAGGCAGCGAGCGGCTGTGGGGGCACGGAGCCGGCTGCGGCGGCACCGATCCCGCTGGCTCGCCCGGTTCCTCCCTCCAAGCCCATCCCTGACCCCTTTATCCCTCTCCCCGCAGGTGATTGCACTTAGTAAGAGAAGCAAGGAGGCTGAGACGGCTTTCCTGAGCGTTTACAAGCAATTGCTCGAAGCTCCAGGTAAGCAGCGCGGTGGCGACCTGGCTGCCTAACGAGTCGCGTGCCGGTGCCCAGAGGAGCCAGCGAGGACCCCGGCACGGCTGGCACCACCCCTGGCACGGCTGGCACCACCCCTGGCACGGCTGGTACCGTCCCCAGCACGGCTGGTACCGTCCCCAGCACGGCTGGCACCGTCCCCGGCACGGCTGGCGTCGCCGACCGCGGCCGGCGCATGGTGCTCTGGAGATCCCAGCCGAAGAGAGGAGAGGAAGCAGCTTTTGCCATCGCTGTGTTTCAGCCCCTGAGCCAAATGCATCTTGACATTAGGAAAGGAATACATTTGCTCAGCCCGTGTAGTAACACTGCGGCTATTCCCACTTGTCTGTTTGACGGTAAGTTGACCGAAGCGGCCGAGCCACGCAGCACGAGCCACGGGCACATCCTTCCTCTGTCACCCTGTGCCGTCCTGGGAGGGGGAAACTGAGGCACAGGGCAGCCCTGAGGTTTGTGTTGGCAGAGCTGCTCCTAGGGAGAGGTGAGGAGCTGGGAGCCCCCTCCTGCTGCTCCCCACTTTGGGGGGGTTCGTGTGCGCCAGGCACGGAGCGTCCCCCGGCACGTCGGGGACTGAGAGCTGCAAACGGCTGAAGACGCGCGGAAAGGCTCCTGCAGGGCCACTAATTCATTTTCCAGACATTTAGGAATAACAAAATGTTTTAATGATTTCTTAGGGGAATTAGGGAGACGTATTTTTGTCCTCATTAAATTTTCTCCTGTGCTACGAGAACCAAATGTCAGCTTGGTTTCCAGAACCTAGTTATCTTCCCTCCCCACCTCCCCACGCTCACCCGCCGGCTCCTCCCGCCTGCACATGGATGCACACCCCCAAAATTGCTTCCCTGTGCTCTCTGCACTCCTTTCTCTGCTCTCCCTTGCTCCCCTCCTGCCCCTCAAATCCTCCTCCCACGGTTCATCCCCGTCTGTTCCATGTCCACATGTCTCTCGACAGGCAAACTCTTTGTGGAATACTTTCCAAGCGCCACATAAGTCCTGATTCGACATTTTTTGCTTTGAATGGCTGCTGTCAACACAAATCTCTGGCAGAGACTGTAACAGAGCCTGATTGCTCAGCAAGTATTTTGATAAGTGAGCTGGCTGTGTGTCTGTAATTACGGGAGAAAACCGTAAATCTTTTGGATATTGTTCACACAGATGTGGCGTGAAGGGAAGGGGGGGAAGCAGTAAAATGTGTTAAAAGCATAATTAATGTCATTGTTGTTGGGGATGATTTGATTTAAGGCTGACTTTGAGTCGTGTAGGGCGCTGGTGGATGTGTTTGAGCAGGTTGGGATGGGGTGGCAGAGGAGAGGCCACCGTGGTGGAGAGGTGACAACACTGTGGAGGTGCTGTGGGTGTGCCATGGGTGACCTGTGCTCCTCCTGGAGCCAGGCAGCAGCAGCACGGAGCGTGGGCTGGGTGGAATGGCCCTGGCACTGGGATTTGCTGGTGATCCCCAGGGATACAGGTGCTCCCTGGAGCTGTGCCTGCTCAGGAGAAGGTGAGGAGCACTCAGAACTGCCACTTCCCTCTTAGTGAGCGTCCAAAGGAGGGCATGGAGATGGTGAAGGGTCAGGAGGAGGAGGAGCCGTGTGAGGAGCAGCTGGGGGCACGGGCAGGAGACTGAGGAGAGCCCTCATCCCGATCCAGAGCATCCTCACGGGGGGCAGTGCAGGGACAGCTCTGATCTCTGCTCTGCTCTCTGTGAGCAGGGATAGCACCCAGGGAATGGCTGGAGCTGTGTCAGGGAGGTTTAGGTTGGATATCAGGGAAAGATTCTTCCCCAGAGGGTGCTGGGCACAGCCCTGGCTCCCCAGGGAATGCTCAAGGCTGCCAGAACTCCAGGAGCATTTGGACACCACTCCCTGGGGTGCACAGAGTGGGATTGTTGGGGTGTCTGTGCAGGGCCAGGGGTTGGACTCCTGGATCCTTGTGGTCCCTTCCAACTCAGGATATTTCGTGATCCTGCTGCTGGTGCCACTAAAGGACGGCCAATGACGCCAGCTAGTGGTGGCACTTACACATGTATTTATTTAATTTATTAATATGTATAAACTGTATATATAGTGGGTATGGGGTGATAGATGAGTGTGCCAGGACAGGGACTCACTGTTTGCCAGGGGAGCTGGCTGTGCCACAATGAGTGATGCTGCACCATGGCCCCAGAGTGTGCAGTGCCCTCAGCTCCTGTTCAGGCACACATATCCCTCCCTGTCACCCATCTGTGCTGCTGGCAGTGTCAGCTCTAATCTGTCCCAGTGATCCATGGAGCCAGGGACTGCACCCACAGCCGGGGGTGGCATTTCCCGGTGTGTGGGCAGTGTGGCATTAGCTCAGTGTAGTTATTCCAGCTGGGAATTTGGCATCTGCACTGTCCTGGCTGTTGCAAAGGTTTGCTCTTGCCTTCCCAAAACTCAGCTCATCCCAGGCTGGCAGCTCCAAACAGGGAACAGCACAAGGGGGCACCACCCCAGCTGTATCTCACCAGCAGGGCTGCACCTCATGGGAAGGAAAACGCTGATCTGAGGAAAATCCCTGGTGCTTTATCACCCAGACTCATTTTTCCCATGTTATTTCTCATCTTGGAGGCAGGAGGAGTTGCTGCTGTGGATGGAATAGGGCCTGTCCCAGTGTTTATCTCCATGGAGGCAGCTCACAGGCTGGCACAGAGCCTCCTGCAGCACCCCCAGGGCTGGGGAGTGCAGGGGGACCCCGGCAGCCCCCGGAGTGCAGGGTTTAATTATCCACATCCTTATCTCCACTCAGGTACTTACAGGGGTTATTAATGGCTGCTTGGGGCTGTGCTGCATCGCTGCCATCCCGCACCTTTGGGTGGGGAGCCAGCCTGTGGGATGTGGGATGCTGAGCTGAGACATGCCAGGAGCTGAAGGATGCCATCAACATCCCAGGAGGGTCCCAGCTGGAGCCAAGTCCCTGTTTCAGTGCCAAAGCCAGCAGCATTCAGATGCTCATGGCCAGAATCCGGCACAAACCTCTTGTTCCATCCATTCACGGGGTCTTTTCCAGCAGAAAGAAGGGATAACATTCCCTGTGGAGGAGGATGCTTTTGGCCTGGCAGTCACTAATCCTGTGTGGTGGGTGCTGTAGGGTGTGATCTTTTACCCTTGGATGCCTGCCACGCATCCATGCTGTACAGTAGCATGCCCAACTCCATCCCACTTCCCTGTTTGTCTAACTTTTTGACCCTTGAGAATTAAAATCTATTTTCTTTCCTCTTCTTTTCCACGAAAAAAAAACCACAACAAAAAAAAAACCCCAAACCTATATTAACCTGGCTCAATAGGAGGCATTTTCTTGAACTTATTAAAAAATCCAGACTTGTAAATTAATTTGTTCATGTTGTACAATGGCAGTGCAGATGGACTCATTAGCATGCACACAACAAATAATTATAGATGAATTTTTAGCTGGCCTGCTTAATGGGCTTGCTGGGTTAATTATGTCAATGTATAATTACATCAGCCCTGGGAGACATAATGGCACACCCCGCTGAGCAGACACTAGCTAATGATGGTGTAATGCTGACAGAGGGAAGACGGACGGCTCCGGATGCACCTGCTTACCTCGGCACAAACCTCCATTGTCTGTGCCCAAACCAGCCCTGCCGGAGCCACCGCTGCCGTGGGTGCCACGTGCCGGGAGGTGATGGCCCTGTGCCCCCTGCCCGTCCCTCGGGGCTGCCAGTTCCAGGGGTATTCCCATGGCACCTGGAATGGCAGGATTGTGGGGTGTCCCCGTGGTACTGGAATGGCAGGATTGGGGGGTGTTCCCATGGCACCTGGAATGGCAGGATTCAGGATGTCCCCATGATACTGGAATGGCAGGATTGGGGGGTGTCCCCATGGCTGCTGGAAAGGCAGGATTCAGGATGTCCCCATGATACTGGAATGGCAGGATTGGGAATGTCCCCATGGCACCTGGAATGGCAGGATTCAGGATGTCCCCATGGTACTGGAATGGCAGGATTGGGAGTGTCCCCATGGTACTGGAATGGCAGGGTTGGGGGGTGTCCCCATGGTACTGGAATGGCAGGATTTGGGGGTGTCCCCATGGTACTGGAATGGCAGCACCCAGGACATCCCCACAGCTGCTAGAAAAGCAGGACTCAGAGTATCCCCACGGCTCCTGGAATGGCAAGATTCAGGATATCCACACGGTTCCTAGAAAGGCAGGACAGGACCTGACATGTCCCCATGGCTGCTAGAAAGGCAGGGCTCAGGATGTCCTGATGGCTCCTGGAACGGCAGGATTCAGGATATCCACACAGTTCCTGGAAAGGCAGGACTCAGGATGTCTCCACAGCTCCTAGAAAGGCAGGACAGGACCTGGCATGTCCCCATGGCTGCTAGAAAGGCAGGGCTCAGGATATCCCTATGGCTGCTAGAAAAGCAGGACTCAGGATGTCCCGATGACTCCTGGAATGGCAGGATTCAGGATATCCACACAGTTCCTGGAATGGCAGGATTGGGGGGTATCCCCATGGCTGCTAGAAAGGCAGGACAGGACCTGGCATGTCCCCAATGGCTACTAGAAAAGCAGGATTCAGGATATCCCTATGGCTGCTAGAAAAGCAGGACTCGGGATGTCCTGATGACTCCTGGAACGGCAGGATTCAGGATATCCCTACAGCTCGTAGAAAGGCAGGACTCAGGATGTCCCCATGGCTGCTAGAAAGGCAGGACAGGACCTGGCATGTCCCCACGGCTCCTAGAAAAGCAAGTCTCAGGATGTCCCCATGGCTCCTAGAAAGGCAGGATTCAGGATGTCCCGATGACTCCTGGAATAGCAGGACCTGGCGTGTCCCCAGGGCTTTGGGAAAGGCAGCCCTCGGGGTGTCCCCATGGCACGGGCAGGTGGCAGAGGACCCTTGGAGGGCCATCCCTGCTGCTCACCGCCCACCCCCCATCCCGCAGACCCCGCTCCTGTGCTGGAGGCTGCCCGGAGCCTGGAGGATCGGCTGCAGCAGCTCCAGCGCCTCGAGCCCGAGCCGCCGCCGCCGCTCAAGGATCTCAGCCGGCCCTGGAAGAAGCACCCGGAGCTCGCCAGCACCAAAGGTACCCGCCGGGGAAGGGTGGCAGCTCTGAGCATCCCTGGAATGCAGGGTGTGTCCCAGGAGCTGTCCCCTGGCCACACCGCTGCTGTCCCCTCCGCAGCCGTGTGACTGTGTCCCCCCGCAGAGCGCAGGGAGGGGAAATCGCCCGCGGCCGAGCCCCCGCTCCCCGGCATCGACGGCAAAGCGCCGGGCACCGAGACCTCGCTGCACAGAAATGAGGCAGACAAGCAAAAGTACGTGAGTGCCGGGCTTTGGGGTGGGTTTGGGGCGCTGTGAGGACGCGTGGCTCTGTCTCCGTTCCTGTTTGTCAGACTCTCCCAGTGTCCGTCTGTCTGTCCATCCCCAGTCCCAGGTGGTTTTGGGGAAGCAGCCCCGGGACAGGTCCCTCCTGTTGTCCCCTTGTGCAGTATCCCATGGCTTTTCTCGGGCTAATGGATTGAATCCAAGGCGCTGATGATCCTCATTAGATGACCTTTTAATTTGGAGGCTCCCGGCCTTCTCGGTGCCTTCATTGTTATTCCTTAACACGCTGCGCCGGGAAACAAATGAGGAATCTTTAAACCCTAAATTGCAGATCTCTGCGAGTAAGTTCCTGGCAAGTGCAGGCTATAAATAATGCAGAATAACTTTTCCCTGATTGCTTCCCCCTCCTCCAGTTAATTACAGGTGGGGGTGGGCTGCCATGCCCCCCTCAGAAGGGTTTCACCCTCAGGGATCAGGGACCATTTTCAACCCAAAGTGAATTTTTTTACACTTGGGGCGATAAACCCCTTAACACCGGTGGGCAACACGACCTGAACGCACGCTGGTATCCACTGGTGGGTCCTTCCTTCAGTCAGTGATGGAGTGGAGGAGGCTGTGAGGGGTCTCTGTGTGATTTTTGGGGCTGTGGGGTTGGCACAGCCCCTGGTCCATCCCTGGTGCCCGTCTCTCGCAGGGGCCTGCAGGAAGCTCAGGTCACCTTGGCCGCTCGGCTGGGGGAGGCAGAGGAGAAGATCAAAGTTCTCCACGCAGGTAGTGGGGCTGGGACAGGGGCTGCTGACCATGAAGGGTGAAGCTCCCACCCCACAGCTCACCCTCCTCTTCATCTTGCCAGCGCTGAAGGCCACCCAGACGGAGCTGCTGGAGCTGCGCTGTAAATACGACGAGGAGGCAGCGTCCAAGTAAGTTCCCAGCAGGGCTGGGTTGTGCTCAAAGCTGAGCTTTGAGCCACTTTTGGCAGCACTGGGACATCTCTGTGGTACTACTTGAGGAGCTGAGATACTTCAAGCCACTGCAGGAACATCCTGGGCTGTAGTGTCACCAAAACTGCAAGAAAAACAGGAACTCTCCAACAACATTTTATAAGTGTTGGAGAACCAAGGAATTACTTTATTCTGGCCAGGATGTGCAACAGAAATTATTTCATCCACTCATGCCTGGGTTGTGCAGTGAAAAATTCAATCACACATGGTTCTTTACCAGACCTTTCACATATTTGTAGATAAAAGACCCACAGAAATTCACATTCTTTGGTTTCAAATGACACAATTCTTAGCATTCGATCGCCCATTAATCCCTTCACCTTCGATGCTAATTTGGTCCTCATCCTTTGGTTCTCTTACTGATCTTTTCTCAGACCAGGTGTCTCTGACTCACCAGGGGGGAAATGTTTGTTAATGTTCGCTTATCTCCTGTTTATCTCCCGGCTACTCCCAATTCTTCCCCTGTGAACAGAGTCTTTTGAAGAGAAACTTCCATTTCCCTCACCCCGGGCAAAGGCAAACAAACCCTTGACTAAAGTTACAAAAAAATTTTGAAAGTCTTACCATTTCCAACAGCGGGATCCTTATCTCTAAACATCCTGCCCGTGTTCTGGGCTGTGTCTGTGCCTCCACACCTCTTGTTTTCTGTCACAGGGCAGATGAAGTCGCCATGATCATGACCAACCTTGAAAAAGCCAACCAGGTGAGCCAGGAGCTGACTTTGCAGGAGCTGGTGGGGTTGGCCCTGCAGAGCCCTGGGTGCTGCATGCACCCCGAGCATCTGTGTGGCCTGGAAGTCTGTCCCCAAAAATGATAAGGGGTTGACAGGCACGAGGATTGGGAATCCCCACAAAGGAGAGCTCAGGTTTCCTCCCCCTGGTGGGACCCCCTGCCTGTGTGTGGGGTCAAGGGTGTGTTTGGGATTCTGCCAGGCTCCATTTGGCTGCTGGAGCTGGCACTTGTCACCTCCAGCCTCTCATAGGTGTTCTAGGGCACAACTCACACTGTTCTGTGTCAGATTCCAGTGTAATCCCTCTCGGTCCTGTCCATTCCTCCTAATTAATTTTATTTAATTCTGAAAATGTAGCTACAAATAAATGCATGTGGATAATAAAAGAGGTCTGAAGAACAATTTGTATAAACAAAACCATCTTTTTGGGTGGAAAAAAAACCTGTTATCCTGGAGATGGTCTGCAGCCAGTACCCAAGGATTGGGACCAGGAACCGTTTTAGGAAATGGGGACCTTAAATACATGGGGGGAGCTTAAATACCTGAACTGGGCTTATGATGCTGGAGGCAGGAGTGGGATGCTCAGGAGAGGCACAGCCTGGGGCAGATCCTGGGCCCTGTGTGGGTGGGATGAGCTGCAGTGCCAGGTCTGATTCCTGCTCTGTTCTCTTGCAGCGGGCGGAGGCGGCGCAGAGGGAAGTGGAGAGTTTGCGGGAGCAGCTGGCGGCCGTCAACAGCTCCCTGCGCCTGGCCTGCTGCTCCCCGACGGGAACCACGGGGGTGAGAGCATCCCTGGGGGACCAGGAGCATCCTCTGGGGGCCAGGAGCATCCTCTGGGGACCAGGAACAACCCTAGGGCCAGCAGCACCCCACTGCAGCTGGCAGCATCTGTCACAACCACAGCATCCCACTGCACCTGGGAGCACCCCACTGATGCAGGAGCACCTTTTTGTGTTTGGGAGCACCCACCGTGTTGGGGAGCATGCTCAAAATTCCCAAGGAGTGTTTCCACCCTGAGGTGGTGGTGCTGGCTCTGTCCTTCAGCCTGCCACGGGGAAGAGAACCCCCAGAGCACCAAAATGCACCTGGGAGACCTTTAAGGGCAGAAGGAAGGTCTGTCCCTCCCCAGGGCTCTGTCACCAGGGTCCCAGTGCACCAGGCTGAGCCCTGGCTCACCTGCTTGCTATGGGGACATGTCCAGTGGGGAGGGTGGCCCTTGTCCCTGTGTTGGATGGCCGGGAGCTGACAGTGTCCCCTCTCCCAGCAGGACAAAGTGAACTATTCCATGTGCTCAGGGTCGAGGCTGGAGGCAGCTCTGGCTGCCAAGGACCGGGAGATCCTGCGGCTCCTGAAGGACGTCCAGCACCTCCAGAGCTCGCTGCAGGAGCTGGAGGAGTCCTCTGCCAACCAGATTGCCGAGCTGGAGGGGCAGCTGGCCGCCAAGAACGAGGCCATTGAGGTGCGCCCAGGGGGGCTTGGGGCGTGCTGGGCATGGGGGACGCGGGTCTGGCCGTGCTGGGTGTCCACCAGGATCTGGCTGCAAGGACTCCCCTCCTCTGCTCCACAGAAGCTGGAGGAGAAGCTCCAGGCACAGGCAGACTACGAGGAGATCAAAACAGAGCTGAGGTATGGCTTGAGCAGCACCCATGGCTGCCTCGCACCCGCGGCGCGCTCCCACAGCCGTGACACTCGGCCACCATGTCACCTCCTTGTCTCCCTCCCAGCATCCTGAAGGCGATGAAGGTGGCCTCTGCTGGCTGCAGCCTCCCCCAGGCAAGTGCTGTGGCACGTCCCGAGGCGCTGGCCGGGCTGTGCCAGCCCTGCCGACAGTGCCTCCGCCGCCTGTCCCCATCTCGGCTTGGCTCCTTGCAGAGCATCTCGAAGGCGGAGGAGGCCCTGCTGCTGGGGAAGGAGGCTTTCTACCCCTCCCAGAAGTACCTGCTGGAGAAGCCCAGCATGCTGGCCAGCACTGGTAGGGATCCTGGATTTTGTGGCATCCCGCTGGGAATATCCATGGGAATGTGGGTGGCAAGGACGGATCCTGCCCTGGCTGTGGTGGGATGGGGGAAGGACAGAGGGTGGGGAAACTGAGGCAGGGAGGCTGCAGGGCTGTGCCAGAGCCGTGGCCAGGGGGACTCTAGTGTGTCTCCCTCTCTCTCCTTCATCTCTAGAGGAGGATCACTCCGAAGACGAGTCGGGGAAGGATTCACTGGGCATGGAGCAGCCGTACCCATCCCCCCACCACGCCCCTGCTGACGACCCCGCCTCCCCCTCTCCCCTCCCGCCACTGCCTGGCCCCGGCATGGTCCCCGATGGTCCCCGGACTTTCTCTGTGTCCCCCTTCCCGGGGGGCGAGCGGCATTCAGGGGACCCCAAGGCCCCCCACCTCCCTCTGCCCAGCTACAAGAGCGAGAGCAGCAGCGGGGGACCCCCCTTCCCCTCCTCCTTCTTCGGGGCCAAAAGCAGCACCGTGCACCCCATCCCTGTGCCAGCCACCAGTGCCACCAGCCCGCCCGGCGAGCCCTGCGAGGGCAGCGCCGGCAGCTCCGCCGAGGAGGAGCAGCTGGACACGGCCGAAATCGCCTTCCAGGTGAAGGAGCAGCTGCTGAAGCACAACATCGGGCAGAGGGTCTTCGGGCACTACGTGCTGGGGCTGTCCCAGGGCTCTGTCAGCGAGATCCTGGCACGGCCCAAGCCCTGGCACAAGCTGACGGTGAAGGGCAAGGAGCCGTTCATCAAGATGAAGCAGTTCCTCTCCGACGAGCAGAACGTGCTGGCCCTGAGGACTATCCAGGTGCGCCAGAGAGGTGAGTGGTTGGGGCGGCCCTGGCCAGCGAGTCCTGTCCTGGAATGCTGCAGCATTCCCTCTCAGTGCACCCCAGTTCACCCTGGCAGCACCCTGGGATGTCCCATGCCATGGCAGGGGTGGTCATCAGAGTGTGGCACCCCAGGATTTTCCCTGGTGGGATGAGCCCTGGCAAATGGCAGCAATTAACAACAACCCATGGCTCTGGAAGCTGCATCCCTGGATGTGCTTTACTCATTTATTCTGACAAGTGCCATTTAATTATTCATTAGGCTGTTCTGTGCTGTATGAATCGATGTGCTCGGGAATATTTCGTTAAAATAATGAAGTTTTAGAGCTGCAGAACCTTGGCGCGGTGTTGGCACTGCTGTGGAGTGGTGACTCCCATCTCTGGGGACAGTGGCTGATGGTGACATCTCAGCAGTGGCAGCTGGTCACTCAAGTCCCCTTGGTGGCACCAGGAGTGGACAATGCACACCCTTGGTCCATGCACCTGCTGGTTGCAGCCTGGAGGGCTCTGATTTATCCCCTGGATCTGATCCATCATTAACACTTCTCCTGCACAGCCAGGAGGGCTCAGTGCCAGGGGTGGGGACATGTCCCTGTGCCCGTGTCTCTGCTCCTGGTGGGGAGAGGATGCCCTGGGTGAGCAGGATGGTGGGAGATGCCAGAGGCAGGAGCTGCAGCCAGGGCTACCAGGGCTCCCTGTGCGCTGGTAGCGACTAATCAGGAGTGACATTTGTCTTCAAACCAGCATCCCTAAAAATAACCGAACATGAGGAGCAGTAAACACTTCCTGACATACAAGTGGAGCTTGTAAAACCAGCCCTGGTGACAAAGCTGTTATCCTGCCTCTTTGATCAGGTAGCATCACGCCGCGGATCAGGACACCGGAGACCGGCTCCGACGACGCCATCAAAAGCATCCTGGAGCAGGCAAAAAAGGAGATTGAGTCTCAGAAGGGAGGTAGGTGCTGCCATGGGGGTGGCTCCAGGGATGACTGAGTCCCTGCTCTGCCCCAAGTGCCAGTGGGTGGATGCTCTGTGGATGTGTGGATGTGGATCCCATCCAAAAATCGGGGGTTTTTTTGGGGAGTGTTCCACCCATTGACATTCATGGAGAAATATCATGTGGGGTGGAAGAGTTCCCGTGCAGCAGAGTTCAGATTTGGGCTTTCAGAAACTTTGGATGCACTCTTTTCCTTCCCCCTGCCCCAAACCAGATGATTAAATGAGTATTCAGGATCCATCTGGCACGAGGAATCATTAAAGCAGCTGCTCTCGCAGTCAATTACAAGAAATGAAATACATTAAAACAGGTAGTCTGCTGAGAAAGCAGAATCCCAGAGAATTAAATTAGATGGGAACGGTGGAAAAACAGGCAGGGAAAACAAACATGTTTGTCTATCGCATTGTTGGTAATGGGATTTATTTTGCAATCATCAAAAAAGAAGTTGGCTTTGAGTCGGGCTGTTGAAACTTTTGCTTTGTGGACGCTGCTGGTCCAAACCAGATCGGGATAAACCACTTTTCTCCCACACTTTGAATTGTGACCACGCAGCAAACAACGCATGCTGCTCCTCGGGGCTGCCCTCACCCCTTTTCTGTGCAGGGGAGCCCAAAACGCCGTCGGCATCGCAGGCAGTGGCCAACGGGGCGGGCGGCAGCAGCTCGGAGGATGCCATCAAGAGCATCCTGGAGCAGGCGCGGCGGGAGATGCAGGCGCAGCAGCAGGCGCTGCTGGACATGGAGTCGGGGGCCAGCGGACACGGGGGGGATGTGGCACCTGCCGAGCGCTCCACGCTGGCCACCGTGAGCCAGAACATCGCCCCTGCCTACGTGAAGCAGGAGGAGGGCAGCGGGGCCAGCCCCGGCCCGCCGCAGACGCCGCTGGCCGTGCTGTCCCCCGCCGCCTTTGTGCAGAGCATCATCCGCAAGGTGAAGTCGGAGATCGGCGACGCCGGCTCTTACTTCGACCAGCACTGGGCGTCGGAGCGGAGCCTGCTCAGCCGGCCCTACACCTCCGTGTCGCCTTCGCTGTCCTCCTCCTCCTCGAGCTACTCCAGCATGGCCAATGGCCGGGGCTGGCCGCGGGGCGAGCCCGGCGAGGGTGGCACCAACGAGGACGAGCTGCAGGCGGCGGAGGAGGAGCCCCCGCGGCTGTCGGAGATGAAGGCGGAGGGAGCGGGCGCGGAGCCGGCGGCTGGTGGGCGTCTGTCCTACTACCCCACGTACGTGCCACGGACCCTGAAGCCGACGGTGCCACCGCTGACGCCGGAGCAGTATGAGATGTACATGTACAGGGAGGTGGACACGCTGGAGCTGACCCGGCAGGTCAAGGAGAAGTTGGCCAAGAACGGCATCTGCCAGAGGATTTTCGGAGAGAAGGTACCAGCCTGGAGAAGGGGGGTCTGGTGTCTGCTCTGCTCCATGACCCAGAGCCTGGGGCTCATTGATGGCTTTCATCAGCTCCTTCTTTTCCCTGGTGTGCTTCCCCTTGGAGGACTCTGAGTCTCAGGGTCTGACCCAGCCCCAGTCTCCCTGACTACTGGTCAGTGGCACTTTCCACCAGGAATACCCAGTCCCCTGAGCAGAGCCCTTTGGGGACCAGCCTCCCAGCCCACTGGGTATCCCAGGGGGACCCACAATCAGCACCCATGGCAGGGGACAGAGGGTCCAGACATTCTGTGGGGCAGTGGGTGGCAGTGGGTGGCATCCTGCTCCCCCTCCCCTGACACAGGGGTAGAGGGCAGCAGCTTCCCAGCACCAGGGGAGTGCACTCCACCTTCAGTGGGTGACACCTGCATGGTGCCCAGGTGCTGGGACTGTCCCAGGGCAGTGTGAGTGACATGCTGTCACGGCCCAAACCGTGGAGCAAGCTGACACAGAAGGGTCGTGAGCCTTTCATCCGCATGCAGCTCTGGCTGACAGACCAGCTGGGCCAAGGGATCAGCCAGCAGCCCACACCCTCCCAGGGTAAGTGACATCATTGTCCCCATGTGCCATCAGTGTCCCCCACACTTCTGTGTCCATCCCCTGCATCCCAGTGAGTTTGTCCTGCTCCCACCCCAGCACTGGGAAGAGCTGTTCCTGCCAACTCCTACACCAACACCCTGGGAAGCCCCTTTCATCCCCAACCCTTCATTTAAACCAAGACTAAAAGGAAAGCCAGATTTTTTGTATTACACTGGTGACATTTTCTCTAATTATTCCACCACCACCTCCTGCTTTGCTGTAGCCATTGGAGAAGCTTGACTGGTATCCCTCTTCTCCAGAGGGCAAAGCCGCAGGCGTCCCCCAAATGCCCCCGCTGCTCCTGCACTGTCCCCTCCTGCTGACCCCTCTGTGTGTCACACAGCCAGCCCGGTGGAACCCCAGCCGTCCCCCTCGCCGCCCCCCAGCCCTGCTGAGCACGACAAGGGCTGCCAGGAGCCTCTCACCCTGGCCTTGGAGAGCAGCAAGGAAAACCAGCAGCCCGAGAGCCGCTCGACGCCTGCGCTGGGTGGGAAGGCGTATCCCAACAGCCAGGGGCCCGTGGGCATCCAGGAGATTGTGGCCATGTCCCCCGAGCTGGACACCTACTCCATCACCAAGAAGGTCAAGGAGGTCTTGACGGACAACAATTTAGGTGTGTACCCTCTCTCTGCTGGTAAAGCTGCATGGATCCAGCACCCCAATTCCTGTAGATGCCACCCCCTCCCCGATGTTTTTCATGGGAATTCCAGGAGGATGCTGGCTGGGAAATGGGGTGCACCTGCTCTGCAGGGGGACTGCAGCGCCCGTCCCGCTCTGCCCCTCTAACCACCTCTGCTTCTCCTCCGCCAGGCCAGCGGCTGTTTGGGGAGAGCATCCTGGGCCTGACGCAGGGCTCGGTGTCCGATCTCCTCTCCAGGCCCAAGCCGTGGCACAAGCTGAGCCTGAAGGGGAGGGAGCCCTTCGTCCGGATGCAGCTCTGGCTCAACGACCCCCACAACGTGGAGAAGCTGCGCGACATGAAGAAGCTGGAGAAGAAGGGTGAGGGATGGGGTGACACGGCCCTGCTGGGTGTGGGGTGCTGCCCAAGGGGGGGTCCTGGGCTGGGGGGTGAGTGGTGCCAGCTGGGTGTCCTGTCCTGCAGCCTACCTGAAGCGCCGGTACGGGCTGATGAGCGCCGGCTCGGACAGCGAGTCCCCCAGCGCCCGCTCCGAGTGCGCCAGCCCCAGCGCGCCGCCGCAGGACCTCAGCCTGCTCCAGATCAAGAAGCCACGCGTGGTGCTGGCACCAGAGGAGAAGGAAGCCCTAAAGAAAGCCTACCAGCTGGAGCCATACCCCTCCCAGCAGACCATCGAGCTGCTCTCCTTCCAGCTCAACCTCAAGACCAACACCGTCATCAATTGGTTCCACAACTACAGGTATGGGCGCTCCCTGGTTTTGGGGACTGATGGTGACACCAGAGAGGGGGTGTCACTGTTGCCCTTCCAGCCTTCCCCTAGATGGGAGGTGCAGACCCACAGGAGGTCCCCAGGTGCACCCCAGGCTGGTGGGTGGTGTTGGCTACCTTGCCCAAGTCATGCTGAGCATCTGTAGAAGTTTCCATGCTCACACCCACCTGCTGACCCCAGAGCAGGAGCTCTGTAGAGGGGGAGGGAATGTTTTATGGAGGCTGCTGGAGCACAGGCTCCATCCCCACAGCACCCAGCCCTGGGGAGCAGCGCAGGTTTTTCATCCCTAAGTGGTACTGTAGATGGAGATGTGCAGTGACCATGGCAATGAGTGGTTGTTGCCACCCCTCCATGGTTGTGTCCCGCAGGTCACGGATGCGCCGAGAGATGCTGGTGGAGGGCGCTCAGGACAACGACACGGACCCAGAGCAGAGCGGTGGCACAGCCATCCCCGGGCGCCGGGCCCCCCACAGCCCCGACTCGGACACCGAGGATCACAAACCCGTGCTGGTGGGGGGCGAGCCCCCCTGCGCCGCCGTGCCCGTGAAGGTGAAGGAGGAGCAGGGGGATCCTGGCGGCTGGAGCCGCCGGCGGGACTCGCGCAACCCGGCCGGAGCGGCCGAAGGGACCGGGCCTCCCCAGGAGGAGCGGGGGGCAGCCCCCCACGCCGCCGCCCCCAGCGCCGGCAGCCTCCCGCGGCGGGGAGGCCGCGCCGGTGCCACCGCTGGGGGACCGCCACCGCCGGCACCGCCGCATCCCGACAGCTCCCAGTCCTCCGCGGGCTCGTCCCGTTGCAGCTTGGTGGTGTCCCCAACATCACCCTCGGCAGCTTCCTCGCCCGGCCTCACCGGCTCAGCCTCACCAGGACCATCCTCTGCCGGGCCGGTCTCGCCGGCGCTTCCCCCGGCTCCCGGCCCCCGGCTCAGCACCAGCGTCCAGCGGCGCCACGAGAAGATGGCCAACCTCAACAACATCATCCACCGCCTGGAGCGGGCTGCCAACCGAGAGGAGGCCCTCGAGTGGGAGTTCTGAACCCCCCCTCCACCCTAAATATATATATACACCCCCCACACATATATATATATTTTGATAAATGCAGTGTGCACCGAGAGGTGACGAGTGGCCGGCGCCACGGAAGAGGAACGCCCGTGGAAAAGAGGGGAACCCCCTCTGTGGAGCTGCCCCATCCCCTCTGGCTTTGTTTTAAATGTGAAAAACTGGGAACAATTTTAGAAAAGAAAAACAAAAAAAAAAACCAAACAAAAAAATATTTATAGACCTCTTTTAGATATTTTAATAAAAGGATACTTTGGAATTTATTAACAGCTTAAGCTGCTTTGATATTAAAGATAGCTATAAAATCAAGATGATGTAGCAGTTGTGTCATTAAATGTACACTGAAGTCTTGTAGTTTGCCACTGGATGAGATTAAAAACAAATAAACAAAAAAAAAAAACCAAACAAAAACAATCCAACCCACAGAAAAGACTTTTTGAGCAAAGCCATCAAGAAGCACTATGAGACTGACCAAATTTAAGAAACTTTTGCAGTTTTCACCCCTGTCTGTAAGACACTGCATCGCTTCTGCCCCAGCCAGAGACTGCATCCTAGTCCCTGAAGACTCTAAAGCCCCTGATGCCATCGAGTATGTATTTAGTTCTGGTGGTTTATGTTTTTGGAAGCCTTTGTAACACAGAATGTCCCGTGCGGTTGTATATGTTGTAGAAATGTCTGCAATAGCCTTCTGGAACAAGATGTAGCATGGTCCCAACGCCGTCCCTCGCGCTTCCTGCAGCCGCCGGCAGCTCCCATCCGGCACGGTGCAGCTCGTGCCAGCTCCCAAAGGAAGAGAGAAAATGAGGCAAAAGCAAAGAAAGCAACCTGAGTTTGGGATTTTGGGAGTGGGATGGGAAAATGTCCGTGATGGTACCATGGACACCCACGGCATCCCGGTTCCATTTGGGGAGGAAAAAGATGGAGCCTCCGAGCTTTGGCCCTGCTTGAGGTGAGCACCCAAAAATCGTGAGCCACACACTCACAGGCTGAGCCCTGCTCAGGGCTGCTCCAGCATCACAGCAGCTCTTGGGGCTGAAGCACTTTTTTAGGGAGAGTGCCTGGGCAGGAGGAGCATCCCCTTCCCACAGCCATGTCCCCAGGTGGTGGATGTCAGTGATGGGCTCTGGGATGTCACATCAGGCTCCTGCCCTAAGTTGGGCAAAGCACCACTGAGCTTTGGCTTTCCAGGACTGATCCTGTGCAGATGCAGGAGCTCAGTGGTGGCACCATCCCGGTGCTGTCCCTGTCACCTCCCTGACCCCACCACCTCCAGCTAACAAAATGCCTTTAAACGCTGTGCAGTGCCCCACACTGGGCTGCTCTGTCCCACAGGGCAGCAGCCATCACCCACCAAGGCCCTGCCAGGCTCCCAGGCGATGCATTGACTGATTTTCCACTGTAGATTTTTATCAGAATAGAAGGTATTTTTATACTCGGGTGGTAGTGGATGAGCAATGCTGAGTGAGGGCACAGCTCTCCTTGCCTGCCTCCCCTGCCCTGGCGAGCCCCAGGGTGCCCATGGCTGCTCTGCCACTGTGCTGTGGAAGGTGGAAGTGTGAGCACTGACTGCCTGCTCCGTTGTGTGCTAGAGGGAGCTTTAGTGGAATGGGATTTGAGGAAGCACTTGGGATAGTCCTGAGCACGGCAATCCTGTTGTATGAAAGCCAGCGGGACACACCGGTCACGTTTTTGTTAGGCTCATGTTCTGTACTTCAAAAGTTTCTATGAGATCGATGAACTTTGTTTAACAATTTTGAAAGGAACAAGTTCTGTAAAGAGCCACTAAATACAGAAGTTGGATACGACTCTGGCCTTGGGGTGTGTTTTGTTTGGAGGTGATGGAATGGGAACTCCTCTCACACTGTCTCAGTGACTGGGAGATTAAAAAGAGGATGTTGGGTTAGTCCAGCTCAGAGTATGATCTGCCCCATTAAATTCCTGTGCTTATCCCTGCTGCAGGTTTGCTCCTGCCCCTAAGGTAGCTCAGAACCCTCCAGAGTGAGTTTCAACTTGGTTTATGATAAAATCATAATTTCCTGGAATGGTTTGGGTTAGAAGAGACCATAAGGATCATCTTATTCCAACCCTCTGCCATGGACAGGGACACCTTCTACTAGACCAGGTTGCCCAAAGCCCTGTCCAGCCTGGCACCATGCCCCAGCACGGCTCTCGTTCGGAGCCGATCATCGCTGGGCGAGTCGGCAGCTTCTGACACAAGACAGGGCTGTTTGTGTCTGATGAATTAATAAATCCATATGTTGCATATCTGTTTGAGCTTGTTTGTCAGATAACACGTTGAGAAGGACTTATTTCTGATGGATATCTGAACGTCTGGAGAAGCTGGGCCAGCTGCCATGGAAACCAGAATCTTCCCCTGCAGCGAAGGACGGAGCTGCGTGAACCATCTGGGTGCTCCGGGTGCAGCTGCACCCTGGCTGCCCTTGGCACTGCTCCAAATGCCAAATTCCACAGGGAGATTCTCTGCCTGGCCAGGAGCAGGCTCCTCGCTCTGCAAGCTCTCAGTGAGCAGGTGATCCTGGCTGGCTTTGTGCCTCAGTTTCCCCAAGGAACTTCCCAACATCTGCCAGACCCCGTGTTCAAGAGAACCTGGAGATATTCGTGCAGGTGGCATGGGGACATGGGGACATGCTGGCCACTTTCCCAAGGGCAGAGTCACTGGTCCTGTGAACAACCTTGTCAGGGACAGATATTTTATCCTGATTAAGATCCATCTCTGCCATGGGACCACCCTGGTACTGGGTGTCCTGATGTTCCCAGGGTGACCCTATCCCACCTCACCCCATCCCTCCAGGCAGATATGGGGCTCCAGGGCACTGCTGACACAGTCCCTGACCAGCCCCACAGACATGGTGAGAACAGGAGGAGGACTAAAATAAAGCATTAATTCCCATCTGGACTCCCCTCCCTAGGGGCTTAGAGGCACAAACAAGAACCTTGAATTGGAGGGAAATTGTAAAACAACTTTTATTGTAGAAAAATCTTGTGCCTGTCCCAAGGGAGCAAAGGGAGATGGAGCCACCCAGCCCTAAGCCAGGACACCCTGACTGCTCCCACCTGCTCCAGCGTGGGACACCCCACCTCTGGGCCAGCAGCTTGGGTGTCTGTTGTGGAAGTAAGAGAGAAATACAGGCATGAGACGCCAGCTTTGCTCTGGTTTGGCACATGAATCATTCCTCACGCTCTGCTGCTGACACACTCGTTCCCACTTTGCCACCACGAGCGATGCTTCCCCTTAGTGAGCTGGCATGGGGATGATGTGCTGTCCCAAAATATCCACCAGCAAGACAGGGCCTGCAGCTGCTGAATTCCCCCAGGGTCTGACCTTCCCCAAATTCACCATCCAGGCTGCAGGAAGCAATTGCTCCCTGTGTAATGCCCAGGGCTGGGTGTCACCGGCTCCCCGGAGCATGCGGAGCTGCTGCTGCTGTTAAGGAAGGGCTGCACTCACTGATATTTTCATTTCAAACCACATCCTGCTGGAGCAGAGGGATCTGGCAGAGCTCAGCCGACCTCAGCCTTGGGCTGGGCCGGGAGGGGAAGTCAGTAGCCGGCTCTCCACTGTGGAACACCCACACGGGCACTCAGGCGGGTGAGATCCCCTCAAAATCCTCCTCCAAAAGTTGTCAATGCGTGATCCCACTGCCAGAGCATCGAGTGTCCCAGCAGAGGCAGAGCTGTGCTCGATTTCCAAGAGGCCTCAGCCAGTGGCTGGTTTGTAGTTTGCTTGTGCTGAGTGGAGCACCCCACACCCAATGGGGTGCCCATTTCACCATCACAGAGCAGCACTGGTGTCCCTCGGTGCCCAGCCCTCATTAGCACCACAGCAGGGTCCATCATCACCACAGCCAGTTCTGCACACCCCGAGGTGAGGAGGGGACAGGGCCAGCACCAAGGACGACCATGTGCAACCTGCCCCAGCTCCTGGAAAGTTCCCAGGGCTCAGCCACCACTTAGGGCCGGGGGCCACGCTGCTTCAGCTGCCAGTCCTGCCGCAGCCGGGCCACCTCCCTGCTGTACTGCTCGTGGAGGCGGCAGAAGGTGGACGGGCTCTGCCCCACGGCGCTCGCTGCCTCCCCGCTCGACACCCGCCTGCGCGGCGGCAGCGGCGGCGGCCGCGGGTTCTCCTCCTCATCGTGCCCAGCACACCCAGAGGTGTCGGGCAGCCGCTCCGCTGCCAGCACGTTGTTCCACACCGCACAGCCGTTCTCCTTCGGGATGGCGGGCAGAGCCGGCAGCCGCTCCGGCCAATGCTCCAGCCCCGACGGCTTCGGCTTCCAGAGGCCGGGAGGTTCCTGGGTGCCCGCACATCCTCCGGCCAGCCCCCGGCTCATCTCCTGAAGCTGCTTCTCCAGCTCCCGCACCACCAGCCGCATGTAGTCAAAGCTGGCTCGGGACAGCGACTTCACCCACGACTCCATGGCCGCCTGGTTCTCCGCCGCCAGCACGTAGGTGCGGGACTTGGCACCGCCAAAGCGGATGGCGAAGGTGAAGCTCTCGGCTGCATCGCAGAGCTCCACGTTGCATCCCTCCAGCACGATGACGCCCACGGGCTCCCGGCTGTCCCTCTCCTCGAAGTAGAAGAGCATGTTGCCCTTGAGCACGAACCAGCGGCGGTGATAGGCCGTGTGCCGCTCGCCGCGCTTGTACAGGAACCCGGCGTTGTCGGCCGGGGAGTCGCAGGTGGCGTAGAAGGCCAAGCTCCGCTCGTTCAGCTTCATGGCTCCGCGCCCTGCGGGGACAGAGGGTGCTCAGCGCTGCGCCTTAATTGCATGGAAACGAACCATCGGCTTTTTGTTCTTGCTGGCAGCAGCTCTGACGCCCAGGAAATGGAGCTGGTGAATAAATAACCCCGGGATGCTCGGGATAAACCCGCTCCCAGACAAGGTGCTGAGTCTGGAGGATGCCGGGTGGGCTGAGGCTCCCCAGGGCTCACTGGGGACGAGGTTCCCCCCTCTCCCCACCCCCCCCAGCTTTGTGTTTTCCCATGGAGGAGCCCCAGGCAGGGCTTGTCCCGGTGCCTCACGTCACCTGGCACAGGTGACCTTCCCGCCGTGTTTTCCGTGTCGCGCCGCTCCTCCCCACGACACGCAGAGAGGGTTTTGGCCGGCGCCGTGGAGCCGGCTGCCGCTCCAGAGAGCCGTGGCCATGCACCCTGTCACAAGGCCACCTCTCCTCTTGTCCCCTAATCGCTGGTGGCCTCGCCGTGCCAGGCTTTCCACCCACCTGGACTTTACCTCCGGTCTGCGGCGGTCACCAGCATCAACGACACGGGCGTGGCCGTGGTGGCCGTGAGAGCGCTCGATGCGGGGTCGGATGGGGCGAGGGGGCTTTGGGGCACCGCTCCCGCACGGTCACCTTTGTCCTCGGCTCCCACCGGCCCGGCCCGCCCGGCCCCGCGGGCGGAGCGCTGCTCCCGCCCGCCTCCGCCACCGCCCATCCCCGCGGCCGCGGAGGGAGGGAGGGAGGAGCTGGAAAAGCGCTCCGCAGCTCGGCCTCGGGGCAAGGAACTCCTGGCTCGGCCCAAAATCCGCGTCAAATCACGGCTGCGGGCACCGGGGATGAGGATCAGGCAGCACCGGGCAGGGGGAGAGAGATGGGGGCACGCAATGGAAGGTGCAGAGAATATCAACATCCTGGGATGAATGTATGGAAGGACTCAGGAATGTTCACATGTGCGGGAAATTCAGGAGTTTCTGCACAACGTCGCATTTTTGAACAAATTTTGGAGGCAATGAATTGGGATTCTGGGAGCATCTGGCAGGAAACGGGCAGAGGTTGGTGGATAAGGGGGACAACAGAAATCCCACAAGGAGGGCTGGTGGCAGGACATGGATTGGTCCTGTGTGAGTGGGGGATGCTGCAGGGGACCAGGCTGCAAGTCCTGGCTGCTCTCCTCATCTTCCAGCCACGTCCTTGGGCCACAACCGAGTGTGGGGTGGTCTCAGTGCAGAGGGACTGAAGATGAGTGGGTACAAGCCTCCAGTCTGACTTCTGCTCCTACTTGGCCTTCCAGGCTCACAGAACCACCTTGGCAGAGTTGCTGTCTTCACCATGTCCCAGTAAATACCAGCGTCAAGGATTTACACTCCTTATCACTCACTGTCCCTTTCCTCCAGTTTCTTCACCCCCTGCTCTGCTCCACAGCCATGCGTGCATTTTAGCAATCAAGGCATTGGCAACAATTTTACAGCTCCCCATCACGGAAATCCTTTTGTCTCTGATTCTATCACAGGTTGTAGTCCACTCCCCACCCATAGATGCCCTCATTTCCCTGCACAGCTGCTCAGAACTTTGTAATTTTCTGCTTGTGTCAGAGGTTTTTGAGTTCACCGAGGGTTTTCCCTGTCACCTGCAGACTTTCACTTTCAGGCTATAAAAAGGGATTCAAACCAGCAATAAAACCATCTGGGCTTTATCTTCCCTCCTGAGCAGAGCAGCTTGTTCAAGGTCGCTGCTGGGAAGTCTCAGGTCTCTGCACCACTTATCTCCCTGCCTTGCTGAGAGATGCCTTTTCACAAGGCAAGATTAGAACAGGAAGGGCCGTGGGGAGAAGCAATATCTTTATTAGAGCAGCTAGGGTAATTGGAAAAAGGCAGCAGCAGTCCCAGCTCTGTTTTCCTTTCCTGGGACTCCAAAGCCACATTTTCATCTTGCAGAGGTTGTTCCTGTTCTGGAAAATCACCCCGATTTCTAAAAAAACACTGACAAAATTCCCCTGAGGATTTTTGCTTCCCATTGTGTCTCTCTTGGGACAGCCCAGTCGCGTGTTGCTGCACAGGTTCCAGGACTTCCCCTTCTGAGTGGCTCCAGATTTTCCCCGTTGTGCCCCAGTATCCCCCCAGCAAGGAGCCCAGACCCTGTGCCTCAGCTTCCCCTGTCAAGTTTGGATGGCAAAGATGGGAAAACGAACTCCCCTGTTGAGCTTGCCCAACAGCAGGGGAAAGGGAGGAGAAAAGGATCTGAAAGGAGGTGAGGGGGTGCCAGGAGCATTTCTGGACGTGGGATGCTCTGGGCCTCCTCTTCCTGCTGCTCCCATGACCGGTGACTTGGTGTGATTACACAGCGGCGGGTGCTGGCTCAGCGAGGTGAGCGGGAGCTCTGAGTCACCCCCGGGGGATCTCGGGGTGCTGGGTACCGGGGGTCTCGGGTACCCGGCACTGTGCGGGACCCCCGACGGCACAGGGAGGAGAAGGACTGCGGGTCTCCAAAGTGACCGGCAGAGAATCATCCCCAGGAACCCAAATGGATCCCAAGCTGTGCTGTGGAGTTCAGGGCAAACAAGTCCTGACTGTCACAGAAAGGCGGGCGCGACACTCCCGGCACCTCTCGGGGGTCAGAACCTGCCCCGCTCCGCTGTCATTCGGGATTCCCCGTCCCCAGCCCTGCACCCGGGCATCGGGGCTCCCTGCCCCGGGATCCTGCAGCCCAGCCCACTCCGGGGCAGGCGGAGAAGGGGAAGGGCCGGAGGCGGCTGCAGCGCGGAGAAGGGCCGGGAGAGGGCGGCGGGAGCTCGGCCACGGGGGCAGGAGCGCGGCGGGGCTCGGCGGGGGTAGCCAGCCCCTCTCACTGCCTCCATCCCCCTCCATCACCACCCTGCCCATCCCCACCCCCTCCACAACCAGCCCAATTATCCCTAAATCAGCACCTCCGTTATCACCTCCATCCCCATCCAACCCTGGGAAGGAACACGTAAAAACCAGGCTAAGATTTTCGGGGGGGCATTTTCCAGCTCTGCACAGACCCTCACAGCCAAGCATTTCCAGATGCCGTCACCCCCAGGTCCCCTCCGGGCATCCTCAGTGTGGGATGGCAGATGTCACCTGAAAACCTTCACATCCCACCTTTGGAAATCCAAATGAGCCGCTTCCAAACCACCCCACCCATCCTGAAAACAGAATGGGGCATAGCAGAGGAATTAAGGAGGGAAGGGGGAAGGATGGCTGGAAGGCAGCTATGAGTTTTAAACAGGAGAAGAAAG
Source organism: Catharus ustulatus (assembly GCF_009819885.2). Lineage (NCBI taxonomy): Eukaryota > Metazoa > Chordata > Aves > Passeriformes > Turdidae > Catharus > Catharus ustulatus. The sequence goes on from NC_046238.1 coordinate 3,501,553, forward strand.
CAGCAATGGTTAAAAGCTGAGGGGAGCGCAGAGCGGAAGGGAAGCAGCAGCGCCTGGGTGAGTGTGTGTGAGCATCTGCGCAGCTCTACACACACACACAAAAAAAAAGCAGAAGTCGGGGGTAGTGAATTAGCAGTTGGGGACTGAGAAAATCCATACAGGAAGCAAAACAAAAGAGAAATCTCAGGCCACTGGGGCTGAGGACGCTGAGAGGGCGCTTCTGACATAGATGAAGTTGATAAAGAAAAGTGCGATCGCCGGGAGCTGGGACAGCCGCCCGCGGGAAGGGGGGCAGGCACCCGGATCCGCCGGCCGCTCCTCCGTTCTCAGGAAAAGAGCCAGAAGGTGCAATTATGCATAAAGCAACGGCAGGAGGAATTAAAAAGCAGATTTCAAGGTAAGATTTTATCATGTCAGCTGCTCTCAGCCACTTCCTTGTGGGGTTTGGGAAGGGCTGACTGGACGCAGCCACCTGGATCCCAGGCAATGCCCGAAGAGGCTGAGGGGTTATGGCTCAAATCTGATCAGGGGGGCTGCCGAGGCTGGGGGAGGGCAGCAGGGCTGTGTCCAAACCGGCTGTGGTCCAGGAGTGGCACAGCACCAGCAGGGAGTTTGCATTTCAGTCTCTTCTTCGCTGGAAGATGGGTTGGGAATGGATGGGGTGAACAACTGAGGTGTATTCAAAGCACCCCTGAGGAGGGACCCCACGGAGGGTGACACACAGATGTTGTTCACAAACAGCTCAGTGTGTCTCCAAGGGCAAATTCCTGCAGCTTCCACCTCCCCAACACCCACAAACCCATTGTGTGGTGTCTGTAAAATCCCAGCTCCACATCCCTGGGCTTCCTTGGCTTGGCGTGCTGGGTGGGCACCAGACCCTGGGCACCACCACGGCTGCTCTGCCGTGACTTTGCCTGCCCAATGTGAGTGCCCTCTGCGTGAGGATCTGTCCCTCTGTCCCTGGCACTGCTGCCATTCCAGACAAGGCTTCGTAGGAGCTCTTGGCACACCCAGTAACACGAGTGGGGGATGTCAATGGGCCAGATGTGACGGTACAGACCACAGTCCAGCCCTTCGCTGGGAAAAGGTGCAGTGGAAGTTTATTTTCCGTCCATTTCCCATGGCAGAGTGGGAGGCTGAGCTCTGCCGTGAGCCCCCTGCTCCTCTGGGACGAGATGGCACCAGGATGGCTGAGCCTGACCCGTGTCCACCCACACCAGTCCCCAGTCCTGCCTGGGACCAAGGGACACTGTGCCTGCTCTGTCACGGCTGAAGCCCTCGCCCACGGTGTGGGACAACTGTGGGCCCTGTGTCCTGATCCGCTCTGGCTGGACGTGGGCAGCAGCCTGCGGTGCCTTTCGCCACAAGATAATTTGGAAAATTATGAGAAATGGTGTTTGAGACGGCATCTGGCCCACTGCTGCCACCGCAGAGGTCCCTTGGGTCCCAGCCCGCGGAGCTGGGGGAAGACGTGGCCAAGCAGGAACAGGAAAGGGGGGTGTTTTCCTCCCGAGCCTCCCAGAGCCCCACGCTCAGGCTCCCTCCCGACTCCCGGGAGGGGGCTGGGACGGACACCCCCAAATCCACGGAGAAAACATTCTAAAAGTTACAAAAACTAAATATACACATGTAAAAATGAGGAATAAATCCACCCCGGGATCGCGGCGGCCGGGAGCTGTTTGTGCCGCTGGCTCCGCGGGCGCGGATGCGATAAGATAAAGGCAGGAGCGGGGAGGGGCAGCGCGGAGCTGCGCGGAGCCGGGCGCACCCGCGGAGCCGCCGGCGGGGCCCGGACGGACGGACGGACGGACGGACGGACAGACACGCGCACACACACTCTCACACGCACACACAGGGTCAGTCACACGAGCGGACGGACAGACGGACGGGGCGGCCCCTCCGCTCCTCCCCCGCGCAGCCTCCGCCCCCGGCCGCGCCGCTCCGCTTTACATAACCCGTCCGGGGCCGGGGTCCGCGCCCCGTGCCTCCGCCCGGCGGAAATGCGGAGCCGCCTGCCCCGGTTTCCTGCCTGAGCCGAGCCGAGCCGTGCTGAGCCGTGCGCCCCATCCCGCCCGCCCCGTCCCGGGCGCTCCGCCGCTCCATCATGGGCGAGCGGCAGCCGGACGCCTTCTCCTGCAGGTAACCGCGGGTGCGCGGCGGGACCGGGACGGGTTGGCTGGGCTGGGCTGGGCTGGGCTGGACCGGGACGGGCTGGGCTGGACCGGGACGGGCGGCTCCGGGAAGCGGCCGCTGCAAAGCGAAAGTAGCGGCGGGAGGAAGCAGCGAGGCGGCCGCTGCTCCTGTGGAGCCCCCGGAGCTCCTCCGAGAGCCCCCGGTTGGATTCTCTCACTCGGGGAACTCCGGTGCCCACTTACGCGGTTGTGAGCCCCTTCCTCTGCCAGCCCTCGGACAGCAGCCCCTTCCCCCAGACCCCGTTTCTGTGCCTTATCCCTGCCCTTTCCTCGGGCTGCCTCTTTCCAGGGACTGTTCACTCTTGGGGACCCGTGGTCTCCCAGCTCCGGTTTTCCCCGTGGGCACTCCCTGTTCCAGGGGCTCTGTTACTCTATGGATGCCCCATCCTGGGAACCTCAGAGCACCACAGGACCCCGGAGCACTTCTTCTTCTGGGATCCCTCGACGTCCCCCATTTCCCAGCATCCATATTTTGGAGATTCCACAGCCAGGGGTGCAACAGGCAGAGAAGCAGCCCTGCTCCTCTCCTCTGCCTCTCCCTGGACCCCTGCAGCCCCTGCCATGGGGGTGACCCCTCTGGGAGGGTGGGGGACCCGTGGGGTGATGCCCATGTGCCCCATATTGTGGGGTCCTACCCCGTGCCCCTGCTGCCTCTGCCCCCGTGCCCATTGCGAGTGCCAAGCAGAGGTGGCACCTGGAGCCTGCCGAGCAGCTCCTCTGACTCTCTGCTCCCTGCAGACTTTGCTGGCTCCGTGACTTGGCAGGAGCTCGGAGCACGAGGCCGATGCACCAGCGGTCAGCATCCTCATGGCCTTGCCATGCCCTGCCAGCATGCACAGTCCTGCCTGTGCCAAATGCCATCAGGGTCACTCACAGAGAGCCTGGACCCGCTGGCTCATGGCAGTGACACGGCCATCGCAGCCCGGGCTGGGATTTACTGTCAAGGAAACCAGGATGAGTTGTTTAGCTGCGATTTTGATATTGTTGTAAATTGATTCAAGATGTGCTGAAGTTGTGGGCTGGTGGCCTAGGGACTTTCTGGGGCTGCAGCCAGAGGAAGAGGTGGCCTGTGCAGGGATCTGGTGCTGCCAGGTCCTGCATGTCCTTTCTGCACTTGGATTTACTGGCAGGAAATGGGGTTGGGGGGTTTAAAGGCCTGTGGAATTAGTGGAAGGTTTCACTTTGACTTGTTTGGGACTAGAACAGTGCTTTGGATTACTTTTTAGCTTGTTTTTGGGGCAGGAGAGACTCATCCCTGTGCTTTCTCCCCTCCCCAAAGCTTCTTCTGTTTTCTCTTTTTACTTTTATGTGCTTATTGCCTCTGGTAAGATCTGGTTTGGTTTCACCAGAGCCCACAGGGCTGCAGGTCTGCCACCACCCTGTGTTATGTTGGAGAGGTTGGGGTGCGAGTGCCAGTGGCTTTTGAGGGCTCTTCCATCCTCCACCAGAGCAAATCCTCCCCACCCACACACCCAGGGGACTGCTGGACACTGTGAAGGTGTCGGGACAAATCCCAGTGGGTGACACAAAGTGAAAGTGCAAGCGCTCAGCGCCGGTGGGGTTTGTGGTGCCGGCAGCGCTGCTGCGGCTTGGCAAGGAAAAAAGGGCCAAATCCAGCAATCCCTGGGGGGCTGCATGGAGAGCCTGGAGAGCCAGGCTGGCTGGGAGCTGAGCTGCTGGCTGCTCCCTGCTGTCCCCAGGGACCCTCGGGCAGCTGCTCCCCCAGGAGCGCTCCATGCACCCTGTTTCTCCCACGCCTACACCACAGCAATTCATTTCATGCAACAAAACAAGCCCTGTCGAAAGAGGCCACCCTGCTGCCGGGCTTTTCCCCGTAGGCAGTGGGTGTAGGAGAGTGTGATGGTGTAAACCAGGCTGCAAGGTGCCAGACACCACAGTATGGAGGCAGGCTGAGGGTTTTTGGGGAGCTGGGCTGGTCACAGCTGTTTGTGCTTTGGGCCGAGCCAGTGTAGAGCATGGATTGTACCTGAGATGAGTTTGGGTTGTCTCCATCCTGTCTGTCCTGTTGGAGTGGTCAGGGAAAGCCAAACAGGTGAACTTCCCTTGGATTTGAAGTGCTGTCACATCACCCACATCCCCAGAGGTCTGTGGTGCTGCTCAGCCCACACAGAGCTGTAAATCAAGGCCAGTTTGGGTCTTTAATATAGAAAGTTGTGTAGCACCAGGAGGTGAAATGTGAGGAGTGTGTATGTCCTGTGAGTAAGGGGGAGAAGGAGGGCAAAATCTACCTTCCCACATTGGCTTTTAAACTGACTTCCTACAGCCTTATGGACGTGTGGATTGAGGGATCTCTCTGTCCTGCTGCTTTCTTGCTTTTTAACTTGCTGGTTTGCTTCAGCCAAAAGAGAGAGAGGGAGACTCTGTGGGACTCTCTGAGACTCTGTGGGACTCCCTAAGACTTTGTAGGACTCTCCAGATTGTGTAGAAATAGCTAGAGGGTCACAGGGAATGATGGTGCTGTGCCATCACCCTCTCTGAGACCCAGAGAATCCTCACCATCACAGGGAGCTGCTCAGAGGGAAGAGGAGGACAGTGCTGGGCTGTTTCTGCCGTGGATTGTGCTGGCACTGGCTTTGCCTGTTTTATAGTGATGCTGTAAATATGTGGGTGTATCCCACATCCCGAGGCTGCAGCCAGACCCTTTCCCCACCTCTCCCCCTGCACCAACCCCTCCTGCCTTCCCCAGTGGCAGCATCTCCATGCCCAGCTTCAAATGGCTGCAACTCTCTCCTTGTCCCCCTCAATCCAGGGGTGCATCCAGATGTTCTTCCAGTGCCTGCCATCTCTGGGAGATCGGGATGCAGAGAGGGGCTGCACCATCCCCATCCTGGGGGGATGTTCTGCATCACCAACCTGTGGCTGCCTGGACCCCCCAGGGGATCTGCATCCCCCTGAGCCCCCCCAGGGACCTGCATCCCCCCAAACCCGCCGTGCCAGATGCTGTTCCATTGAAAAGTGCCGTTCATTGTAACCTGGCCTTTTATAGCCGCCTCGGAGCGGCTGCGGGGCCATGCCAAGAAAGGCTGCAGCCGGCTCAGAATAGCTCTTTTCATGGAGGACATCCTGGGAAGGAACAATGTTCCCGCTCTTGGGATTGTGGGAACTTTGTATTTCTGCCACTCAGGAAGCGGGGAGCTGCGGGGCCGGCCAGGGCGTCTCCCAGCCCTTCGCTTCACCCTCTCCTGAAAATAGTCCTTGGGATGAGTTCTGAACAGTCCTGTGCTTATAAAAGGAGCTGCAAATGCCTCCGGACACTTCTCCTCTGGATGGGAACTGTTATTTCTGGGAAAGCCAGCGCATCAATCACGTTTCCTACTCGCGTCACTGGCGTGCATTTTCCTGGCGTGGAGCTGGCGGCAAGTGGGGCCGGTTTCATTTTCGGGTGGTGCTGCTGCACATGCACAGAGTGTGAGCAGGGCCGGGCACCAGGCACGGCCACGTGGGCTCTGCTCCCTCACGCTTCCCCTCGAGGCTGGATTTGTGGTGCTGGGTGCTGGAGGGTGCCCTTCCCGCGTGGCCACAGCCCCTGGATGGCTGCTCCGTGGTGGGAAGGTGCTGAGTTGGATGTGGCAGCGGGGCCAGCTGGCCCTGAATGCTCATCCTCCGGGAGCGGGTGGCAGGATTGCGGCACTGGCTCCCAGCACTGCCCTGGCACTGCTTGGTGCTGCCAGCTCCTCTGGCTGCAACTAAACAACAAATGCATTTATTGGGACAAATAACCCATTGCCGGAATCCAGGCACAGATTCCCGTCCCGGTCGGTGCTGGCAGTGCCGCCGCAGCAGCGCTCAGGTTGGGCAAGAGTTTAAGGGAAGCTCCTGGGGGTGGCTGGGCTGCAGGGCTGGATCCTGCACAAGCCCCAGCTCGCTGTCCCAGCCCGCATCAAAGCCACCACGGCCGGTCCGTCCTGTCCCGCTCTTCCTCGAGTTCCTGGCCCAGCACCCCAAAACAATCCCAGCACCCCAGAACAACCTCAGCACCCACAAACAGCCCCGAGGTGGGGCAGGCTTGGTGATGTGCAGCTCTTCCAGCAGCCAACAGGGGTGGAAGTCCCTCATCCCAACTAGTCCATGGTGCATCCAAGGATGGTCTGGATTCTCCATTCAGAGCAAATTAAGGAGATCAGAAGGACTTCATCCGATCTGCAGGATGGCCAGGAGCTCCTCACGGGAACATACGAGGAATAAAATGTAAATTCTGCCTTAAAGCCACCGGCTGCTGGATTCCAGCTTTGTGGAGCAGGGAGAAGCTCACCCGGCAGCAGGAACTCGCATCCCTGTGGATGCTGCCACTGAAACCTGGGGCTGAGCACAGGAGGCTGCTGTGGTAACTCCAGCATGGATTCATCCGGGATAGCTCTTTCCATGCGGGAAGTTTGCCAGGCAGAAGCAGTGAGGTCGGCATTGTGCCAGTACTGGGAGGAGGAAGCGCTGGGGAATATTTCCCATCGTCGGGTTGGACGTTGCTGCTGGAGACGGCTTCGGCTGCTTCCCACCGCGTGGCACAGACGAAGCCCGGCTTTTCCCGCGCCACAAACCCCTCCCGAAGCTGAAGCGAAGCGAGTCTGAAATGTCGGAAGGTGAATTCCCTGCCCTGGGAATCTCCCACCTGCCTGAGGAGCCGTTCGCACGAGCGCCTCGCTTCATTCCGCATTTTGCGGGAGCATCCCGCTGAGCGTGCCGGCGGCGATTCCCGGGTGCCGGGAGGAAGCGGGAGCGCGGCGGAGGATGCTGAGTCACGGGCGGGCTGGCGGCGCTGATAGACGGGGCCCTGCCGGGGGATTCGGCCGGGCTGCCACGGGCGCATGCCCCGCTCTGCCCGAACGCCGCTCGGCCCCGAGCTTTGGGCGGCTCTTCTGAGAAGCCGGGCCCGGCGAGGCTGGCGAGGGGCAGATAAAATCTCTCCTCGCCTGCAACCTTGGTGGGACGTGCTCGGCAGGGCAGCGGGTGGGCAGAGATAGAGCCCCGCTCCCCGGCGTTATCGCCGCCCCGGCTGCGAGCACGATCCCCTGTGCCCGCACGTTCCTCATCGCCCGCTCGCTTCCTCCTGGCCTTTCAGGGTTTTTGTTCATTTTTTGTTTTTTTAAAACTTTTCCTCCCCCTGACAAACGCAATCCGCTTTTCCTCCCCTCCCAGCAGCCGGGGTGCTGCTGCCGGAGTTTCGGGGAGGTGGCGGTGCCCGAGGCGGTGCGGCAGGATCCGGGTGGGTTGGCCGATGTTTCCTTCCTGAGCGGGGTGCGCGGCCCCGATAAGTGCCCCGAGAGAACACGAAGTTCGCTGGTGAGCAGCGGGGCCGGCCCTGAGGAGCGCCACTGCCGGCTCAGCCGGGCACGGTGCCTCCAGATTGGCCTGGCAGAGAAATCTGCCGGGGGCAGAGATACGGTGTGGTTTGCCAAAGCCCGGCAGCTCCCCGGTCCCGCAGAGCTCACCCCGAGCTGTGCCGGCAGCGTGGCCGCCTCTCCCCAGGCCGCTGGGGCCGGGGAGGATCTGGCAGCGAGGCATCTCCATCCCTGCATTTCTACAGCTTTTCATGTTGTTTCCTCCCCTCCCGCCCCCATTCCAGTTTTATCAGCTCCGTTGAAATCGGTCCCTGGAGGGAAACCCATCGGCGCTGCGGAGCCTTGGCAGGAGCCGAGCGGATGTGGCCGGGCCAGGCGTCCCCGCGGGCGGCGGGCAGCTGCAGGCAGCTGTGCTGGCAGGAAGCCGCGCAGACGCCCCGAGCCGGGACCTGCCCGCTCCCCACCGCGCAGGTGGGGAAACTGAGGCACGGCCCTGCCAGGTGGGGACGGGCGTGTTAAAGGCTGCACCGGGATTAGGGGTTCAGGGTCACTCTGGTGGCCGCTGGTGGCCGCAGCGTTGGTCACATGGTCGTGCTGCTCGCTGGCCTTTTCCAATGTGTCCGTGGGAATGAGGCAGCTTTGAGTAGGACCCGGTTGACCGCAGCGTTCCCTGTGGATACACATTCCGAGCGGGGTGTGGCCGTGCCACCCAGGGCGGGGGACACACGGGGACTCCGGGGCTGCCCTCACCACCCGTGTGCTCTGTCTTGCAGCGCGGCCGCCTCGCTGGAGCCTCGGCAATGAATGGGCACTCGCTGCCGGCCGGCACGCCAGCGCATCCCCGGGGCTGGCATGAGTTCTGCGAGCTGCACGCCATCAGCACCGCCAAGGAGCTGGCGCGGCACTACCTGCGCTTCGCCACCGAGCACCCGCACCATGACCTCCTGGCCGCCGAGAACTTCTCGGTGCAGTTCACCGACCTCTTCCAGCAGTACTTCTGCCACGAGGTGAAGGAGGGCATCGCCATGAACCAGCTCCGCATCCTGCCCGCCGGCCCGGCGCGGGATTACCGGGACACGCACCGGCGGCACACCGACGCTTCCCTGGGCACGGTGGCCACCAAAGCGGAGACGGAGCCCGGTGCCCGCCCTGAACAACCCGTCCGAGCCCCCGAGGCTGCTCCCTCGGGGCTGCGCAAGTCCTGGAGCTCGGAGGAGCTGGCGGGGCCGGCACGGAGACCCTTCTCGCTCAGCCAGCTGCGCAGGAGCTGGCGCAGCCTCTTCCGCCGCCGCTCCTCGGACGCGCTCCCCGGGGATGGCGATGGGGAGGCGGCGGAGGCGGCTCTCAAGCCGGGACTGGGGAAGCGCATCCTGCCGTGGGGGCTGTCGCGGGAGCAGCCCCCAGAGGTGCGCAAGGAGGGGCTCCTCAAGTACGGGCTGCTGGATGAGAATTCCCTGGACAGCGGGACGCGCTGGCAGCGCTGCCGCCTGGTGCTGCGGAGAGCGGGGCCGCCCGACGCCGAGGAGTTTGTGCTGGAGCTCTTCGACCCGCCCAAGGTAAGGACCTGCTGGTTTTTGCCTGTTCCAGCCAGTGGTGCTGTGTTCCTCGGCTGGGGATGATGGCTGGATGTCAGAGCATCCCACAGGGAGGAGCAGGGCCATGGTGCATCCAGCACCGTCCAGATGGGTTTGCTCTGCCACTGCTCTCCCTCTGCTGCAGCCACACGAGGCTGAGCCTTGTTTATTTAATACCGTGAGAAGGAGACAAAGCCACCCGTGCAGGGTCATGTTTGGGGAGTGAGAGGTGCTGAGATCAAGGTGTGTTGGTCGCTGCAGTTGGTCAATATGTCATTGTATTTCTCCCTGCTGGGACTCCAGAGCTGGGTTTTCCAACTGGAAGCAGAGCACCAGCCTTCTGAGCTGGGGATAGAGGCTGGTGGCCTCCATCTCACTCATCCCAGCCTCACAGACCCATTCCACCAAGGTGAGGGGCAGCTCAGTGTGATGAACCCCAAATTCACCCTGTCCCCAGTGCTGCAGCTTGAGCAGCCTGAGCATCTGCTCGTCTGGGCGAGCTGGGAGAGGAAAGGGAAAGGAGGAATTAGGCTCTGTGCCTTTCTCTGTTCCCAGTGGGACTCATAGTTTTACTTTTTGTGAGGAGTTTTGTGACTGGAAGTTCGGCTCTCGGCTGCTGCAGGGATGCTGGGATGCGTCTGGAGCGGAGATGATGCAGGATGTGAGGGAGTGGGGAGTGATGTGGGGGGGAGCTGGATGTTTAATCTGCAAAAAGATGGTTCCTCCACATGGCAGGACTTGACTTGCACAGGCGTGATGGGTTTTGTTCTCGTTTAACTTTGATGACAAACTTGTGCTTCGGAAGGAGGAAACCTCCGGTGGAGCTGGAGCCTTGTCCCTGCCTTCAGGGCAGCAGGGTCAGGGAGCAGCTGGCTGAATTCCTGCTATTTCCGTCAAATGACTCCAATATTAAATATTTGAAAAAAGAAACAACATCAAAATCGTAACATCTGAAAGTAAAAGCTGGTTTTGCTCTGTCATGTCAAGGGTTGCAGTTGTTTGTCCCCGTGGGAGTGTGTGTCCCCATCCCGGGGCACAGGGAGGTCAGAGGCGCTCGGGGGCACTTGGAGGGTGCTCCAGCAGCTGGATAGCGCTGCCTTTTTTCCCTCCCTCACACCTTTTCTCCCCCTTTTATCCTTTTCCCCCTTTTTCTTTTTTTTAATATATTTTTTTCTTTTTTCTTCCCCCTTTTTTCTTTTTTCTTCCTCCTTTTTCTTTTTTCACTTCCCCTTTTCCTTTTTCAATTCTCTCCCTTTTTTTTTTTTTTTTTTACTGCTCCCATCTTTTTTGTCCCTATTCCCCCTCCCTTTTTTTCCCCTTTTCTCCCTTTTTCTTTATTTGTTTCCCTCCCCCTTGGGAAGCAAGCCCAGCACATTCTTCCTCTCCCCACATTCCCTGCCCAGCTTTAACCCAGGGGCAGGAGACACTCCGAACAAGCCACTGACCACGCTCCCCCAGTGCTCTGAGCTTTATTCCTTGCAGTCTCCACGGGATGGAGATTTCCTGGTGCTCCACAGGCCGGAGACCCCGCGGTCCCTGAGCCCTGAGCTGGGGGATTCTCAGCCAGGCCTGCGGAAGTGGGGGATGTTCCTTGCTGGATTTTGCAAGCCTCTGGATTAAATTGCTTCCTGTGCAAATATTCTCAGGGCGGCTCCTTCCTTTCCAATTCTCTGGGCTGGGGCCAGCTCCTGTCTCCTTTACAGCACAATCAATCCAGACCCTTTCCCAGTGACTGCGGTTGGATTCCGGGGGCGGTGGAAAATCCCCCGCGGTGCCGGTGGCTCCCACTCCCCAAACCCAGCACGGGGGCAAACCACAGAGCAGTGAGAACAGAACAGTTTGTTGGGATGTTGTTTTCCTTTAAAATAACTAAAGAACACTCAACAACCCCCTGGGAATGTGAGGAGCCCCCTCCCCTCCATCCTCCTTCCCCAGATGCTCCCAGGACTTTGCCACTGCCTTTTCCCCATCTCGTGGGTCTGTTCCTGATTTGAGGGTGCTGTTGATCACCATAGAAAATTGGTGGGTTTAAATAAGCAGCTATAAATCTAGTTCTTTGAATTTTTCAACCCAAACTGATCTCTGGATTGTGAGGTTAGTCACCCTCAGGGTCTCCCTGGAAACACCCTTCCTCCTCTTCCTTCCCCCCTTTCTCTTCTTCCTTCCCCCTTCCTCCCTTCCCCTTTTCCACCCTGTAAATAATGGGATGCAATTGAAATTTCATTTCAGCCTCAGGGCTTTACAGCATCAAGCCAAGCCCCCAAATCTCCATCCCCTTGGAATGACCTTGGAGAAGGCAGGTGTGTGGAGAAAGGAGGGGGGATCCTGCTGCTTTTGGCAGCTTTTATCTAATTTTTCTCCCTTTCTCCTGGTGCTCCAATGGGGCCTCTGAGCTTAATCCCGTAACGTGCCCAGCATCAAAGGGAGTGGTGGCTTTGAAGAGCCCTGATCCCATTTACTGCTTGGGTGGCTGTGCTGGGTGAAGGGGTCAGGGAGCTGTGCTGGAGAACCCAGCAAAACCTACAGCACTGCCTGGAGTGGGCATCCCCTGCCCCAGGCGTGTGCCAGAGGAGATGAGGACTTTGGGAGAGGGAGCAGCTCCCCTTCCCCTGCTCACAGCCACAGCTGGCTTGGTTTTGGCACTGCTCCCTCCTCCCTGGAGCACTGGGAAGAGGTTGCAAAGGAGGGATTTGGGGATGATGGGATCTGGAGCTCTCCTGGGACAGGGTCACGGCCTGGCTGCAGGGCACGGGATTGGGGATCAATCCCACCCTGGGAACATTCTGAGGAGACCAGAGTGGGGTGATGGTACTTGTAAATAAGGCTGTATTTACATCTGTGCCACAGGAAAACCCAGGCATGGTGCTGGAATTGCAGCCCAGGTGGATTCTCTGATGTCTGCTATGAGGCTGATCCTCCCCAGCCCTCCCTGATTTCCTTAGGGCATTAAAGGCTTTCTCCTCTCCCTCATCATTTAATCCCATATAACCTTTAGGACTGGGTACCTCTGAGGTCTCTCCACCTTCATCAATTTAAACCAAAGCTGCAGGTTTGTCATCTCTGGGGCTGCCCCGTTCCTCAGCTGAGCCCCAGCCCCAGATCCCTCTCCCATGGCCAAATCCCAAACTCCGTGAAATCCGTGATTCGCAGCGGAAATGTCCCGAGCCGTTTCTGTTGACCAGATGTTTTTACAGGAAGGGGAAGGGAAATGGGATTTGCATTTGTGCTGCTTTCTTTATAGTGTTTTAATGAAATCCAGCGCATCCCGTAAATTGATGGCACGCCGGGACTAGCTGGGAAGACTCCTTCCGGAGAAACCCTTGGAGCCTCTGCCACAGCTCAAACATCTTTGCTGAAGCCATGGGAGGAGCAGTATTTTTATCTCTGCTCAGTGTGAGGCTGCTCTGACTTCCTCTTTTCCTCTCTCTCATATTTTTTTTCCTCCTTTTTTATTTAATTTTTTTTCTTTTTTTTTTTTCTTTTTTTACCCCTTTCACCTGAATCTGGTTTCTGAGAACTGCTACCTCCTGAGCCAGCAGGTTCCTGTCCCCGATTTTTGGTGCTTGGGGCTGTGAGTGGCAGCTGGTCAGACACGGGATGGGGCACATCCCAGTGGTTTGGTCCCTGTTCCCTATCCCTGCTCCTCCTGGAGCTGCTCAAACGTGGCCTGAGTGACTCAGCCAAGGAAGAGCAGTGGTGGAGGGGGAGTTTTCCTCCCTGGAACACCTTGAGAAGAGTTCTGCCAGTGATGGGAAGGACCTCAGTGTCCCATCATCCCATCCCTGGTCCAGGAAAGGTCATGTTTGTATCAGTCTGGATCCCCAGAGATCACATCCCTCTCCTGGCACCCTTTTCTGGCATTCCTGGGGACTTCATCCCTCTCTTGGTATCCTGGCATCTCCAGGGGCTGCATCCCGCTCATGGCATTCTTCTCCTGGTATTCCCAGGGTCTGCATCACTCTCTTGGCTTCTCCAGGGGCTGCATCCTGTCCTGATGCAGCTCAAGATGTCCCTGCTCGTTGCAGGGGGTTGGGCTCCTTGGCTTTTCAAGATCCTTTCCAACCCAAACTATTCTGTGCTTCTATGATCCCTCTCCAAACATCCTGCTCCCAGCATCCCTCTCCTGGCATTCCCAGGGACTGCATCCCTTTTTTGGCATTTCCAGGGACTGCATCCTGACCTGGTTGGTGTCCCTGTTTATTGCAGAGGGGTTGGACTGGGTGGCCTTCGAAAATCCCTTCCAACCCACGTTATTCTGTGATTTTGTGATCCTGCTCCCAGCATCCTCAAGGATCGCATCCCTCTGGACCACACAGCCAGGAGCTGGGAAAACTGCTGTGATGATGAACTAGAGGGGTTAGGGTGTCCTGAAAATCCCTTGGGAGAGGCAAAACCTCCCCTGAAGGCACCCCAAAACCCTGGGGCAGCCTCTCCCCGGGGCAGGGCGGGCGCATCCCTCGCTGTGCTCTCTGTTCTTCGAAGGCACCGGGGACTGGGCGGCCTCAGGGCTTTGTGAGATTTTGGTGGTGACTTTTGCTCCCTCCCCCCTCCCCCCGGCTCTGTTTTTGGGTATCGAGGGGGGTGGGAGGGGGGGGCAAGGAGACAAAGGTTATTTGTCATTTATTAACCACAACTTTTTCCATCCTTGGTCATGCACGGAAAAAACACTTTTAGCAGCGTAACCACAGCCCCGGCGTTAATTGCTGAAGAGCGGAGTTTCTTATTTTGGAAACTGTTGCTGGGATGGGGCTTGTTGGGGCTGGGTGTGAGGGGAAGGGTGCAGGATGGACCCCAACCTCTGCTTCATTGAACTCTGGGGTTTTGGGCTTGGAAGGATTCCATCCTTTTAGCCCCATCCTTTAAAATCCGCCCTTCCTGGGGATGTTGTCCCACTGCTGTGCGCACCCTGTTATCAGAGTGTCACTCACAGGGAGGCTGCAGAGCTGCTCGGGGTGGAAAGCACCACGTGCCAGCTGAGAAGTGGGTAAAAAATGGAGATACTGAGCAAACCACAGGAAAAAGGACTGGGAAAGTGCTCAGGGAATGAGTGGCTTCTCCCCCAAATCTTCCCACAGCTGGAGTGAGAAGAGCTGTGAGTGCTGCTGGGTGCTTGATCCCCAGAGTTGATGTGAGATGCTTAGTGGGGTTTTTTGGGTGGTTGTCTCTCTTTTTTTCCCCTTTTTTCTTCTTTTTTTTTTTTTCCTCTCTCTTTTCACGGCCCAGGATGTGGTTGTTTCAAGGCTGAGAGCTGCTTCTTTCAAAGGTAAATATTTATGAGAGCCTGCGCAGGCAGCCCGGGGTCTGGAAGGATTCAAGGATTCATCCCAGCCCTGGTGGGGGCTCAGCTGGGGTGGGCTCTGCTCCTTCCCACCTGGTTCCAACTCCAAGGGAGCCTATGATGGGCAACTGTGATGTTCAATGGCATTTTGGGATTGTGTTAAAAATGAGCATTTTGGGCAAACTCACTTCCTCCAGCCCTGGGCAAGGGGCAGGAATGAAAATACCCATCCAGTGGGATTGAATGGGATTTTGAACCTTTTCCATCATTCCATGGGTGATGCAAAACTTAGGGATGGTAGAAAATGCCAGGACATCCCAGGGACTGTGGGGAGCTGCAGAGTCTGTGCTGGATCCCTCCATCCCTCTGGGGCTGAGGTTTGGGGTGACTCAGTCGTGGCTGCAGCAGCTCCCTCTTGCACGCAGTCACCTTGTTTACTTTCCATGCTCATTATTTATTCCAGGAAATTATTAGAGCAGCCCACGCTGGAACTGAATTTGGCATAAAATAAATTAAAAAAAAAATAAAAATCAAGGGGCTGGAGAATGCTGGCTGTTTACAGATCCTGTTTATAGCCCCCATCACCCTCAGCCCTGCTGTGAGCTGGTTTTGGGGGCTTTGCAGGATTTGGGGAGTTTGGGAATGTTGCCTCGTTCAGAGCAGGGAGGTTTATCCATGAAGAGAGGATCCAGCAGCTCCAGGGATGACAGGGGATTCCTTGGGGACCCCACAGAATCACCCCGTGGCTCTTGGGATGCTGTTTTGCAGCACCCCAGGTTAATTTAATGGGAATTTGGGGCTCAGGGAGCGCTGGGGTCGGGGCTGTGTTTTCTCCCGTCGCCGTTCGCCGGCGCTCGGCAGCCGCCCGCAATGGGAACAGAGGGATCTTTGTGCCCCCGAGCCAGCGCTCCAGGCCGGCACAACGGTGCCTCTTGTCACCGCTGGGCACGGTCCCCTCGGGGACAGCTCTGTCCCCTGCCCGCGGGATGCTCGGAGACAGCGTGTCCTGGAAACTCCTTTGTGCCTCTGGTGTCGGGCTGAGGATGCTGGCGCGGATTTGGGGTGGCCAGAGAGGGTTTTTTGGGGTAGGGGATGATGAGCTCGCACAGCAGTGGGAATCACCTCCCGTGTTCCTGTTTGGCTTTGGTTCCCCAAGCCCAGAGCAGAGCTCAGGATGGTGCTGTCAGGAGGTTTCCAAATGAGCAGTGTCCTTTTGCAGGGAGGCAGGGATGTTTTGGGAATGTGTCACCCAGCTGAGCTGAGCTGAGCCTGGGGTCCCTGCAGCAGGCATGGATGGGCCAAAGCAGTGGGATTCCAGTCCCTGTCCCAAAAACCAGCATTGGCAGGGGCTGTCCAGGGTGGACCTCTCCCCTTGGATGAGCTGTGGAAGAGCACTGGGATTAACTGTGCTGTCAGCTCCCCCAACACTGGGATTAGCTCTGGAGGACAGAGGGATTAGTCACGCTGCAGATCCCTGAGGATGAATACCAGAATTAGCCATGGTGCAGATCCCTGAGGATGAATAACTGGAGTGACTGTGGTGCAGATCCTTGAGGATGAACACCAGGATTAGCCGTGGTGCAAGCCCTGAGGACACGTTTTGGGATTATCTACGGTGCAAAAGTCCTCAAAGGTGAGCATTGGGTTTAACTGTGGTGAAACTCCCAAGGGAAACCACCAGGATTTCCTGCCACACAAAATCCCCAAGGATGAAGGTTGGGATTACCCATGGTGCAAACTCCTGAGGACGATGGCTGCTCCAGCAGACTTTGCACTCTCCAGCAGGATCCTTGGAGCCCTCACAGCCCCACTGCCTCCCCCTGCCCTGCCCTGGCACCAGGGGATGTTTCCCACCCAGTTCACCCAGCATTCCCTGGAAAAGAGCTGTGTGTATCCATGTTCCTGGAAAACTTCACAACTTCCCCCAGGGCTGCAGGCACAGGATAAGGTTTTGAGTCCATCCTGCACAGCCAGGCCTGGCACTGCAGCCCCGGCTGAGGTTTGTCCCTTGCGTAAGGACAGAGCTCTGTGATTTACAAGAAGTGACAAATCTCGCCCGTATCCGTTGGGGACCTTGCACAAGGGCTCAGGCACTTCCCCACCTCCTGTGGGTGACTCAGAGTGGAAGTGAGAGCTGGCACGGGGAAACCCCCGGAGCGTGGAGGGGCTGGGGGCAGCTCCTGCTGCTCTCGAAGGATTTGTCTGCATGAGCTTGGCCTGATGGCCCAACCACCGTCATCATCACTGTGACAATGCCATCATCACTGTGACAATGCCATCATCACTGTGACAATGCCATCATCACTGTGCCAGTGCCATCATCACCGTGCCACCATCATCACCATGCCACTGTTATCATCACCGTGCCACTGTTATCATCACTGTGCCACTGCCACTGTCACAATGACACTGCTGTCATGGCCATGCTGTTGTCATTGCTGTGCCACCACTGCCAGACCACCACCCTCATCACTACACTACTGCCATCATCACCAAGCCACTGCCATTGTCACCATGCCACTGCCTTCGTCACCAAGCCACTGCCATTGTCACCATGCCACTGCCATCCTTGCTGTGCCACCACTCTCATTCTTGGAGAGCTGCCTCCCACCTCACCTGAGTGGAAAAAGCTCCCCCAGCAGCCTCAGTGTCCCCTGAGCATGCAGACAGGATTTGTTCCTGGTGGCAGCAGCTCACAGCCTTGTGGGGAGAGCATTCCTGGCACAGGTGGGCAAGCTGGGAGGACCTGTGCCAAATAAATCCCAAATATCCTTGCTGGAGATTTGTAAGGGACCTGCTGTGCCCAGGCAGTGATTTCCTCACCATGGGCAAGGGAAGGTGCTGGGAGAGCTGCTGGAGGAATGCCACCCCTGAAGGAGCCAGTGCCACAAGCACAGGGAGTGAGGAGCTGGCAGTGCCAGCACTGTGCCAGGGCTGCTGCTGGGTTTGCCAGGAG
Source organism: Catharus ustulatus (assembly GCF_009819885.2). Taxonomy (NCBI): domain Eukaryota; kingdom Metazoa; phylum Chordata; class Aves; order Passeriformes; family Turdidae; genus Catharus; species Catharus ustulatus. Next base: position 3,518,850 of record NC_046238.1, read on the forward strand.
GAAATGCAGGTGCTCCACTCTGCAGCCATGACCTTGACCTGACCTTGGCTCACACTCCTGGCACAGGCACAGGGCTGAGCTGGCATGGGGCTCCTTCCCAAATCTGGGAAACCTCACTTTCTCCTGGCTGCCCTGCCCTCCCTGGGTGTGCAGGGGCTGTGGGTGCCCTGGTGGCACTGCCTGTGCTGTGCTGGTTGTTCTGTGCTGTGGCACCCTGGGGGTGTCTGGGATAGGGGATGTGGGCACACACAGAGGGGGTGCAGTGGGGTCTCCTCACTGGAGGGGCTCTGTGGGATGCTCAGGGCAGGGAGCAGGAGGTTATTCTGTTCTTGGGGGCATTTTCCTCTGTATTCCAGTCTGCCCCATGTCCCCTGGCACTGGGAACAGCCCTGGCCTGGCTGAAGCTTTGTGCTTTTAAACTGTGGAGAAATTCCTTGCAATAACCAAAATTACTGGTGTATCCCAGTGGGTGCTGAGAGCTGCTGCATCTCCTCTGTCCCCATCCTGTGGGACTGTCATCTCCATAGGTGGCCACAGGTTCCCAGCAGGGCTCAGCCACAGGGAGAGGGAGTTTGGGAGAGCTGGGGAATGACCCAAGGCACAGCCCAGGATGCCCAGTTTTGTGTGCCAGGACTGGGAATGGCACAGCAATGGCAGCTCTCTTCTGGAGGCTTGAGAGTGCAGTTTCCCAGAGTGTCACAACCAGGTGATTTTGGGGGTGCTCAACCTCATGCTGGGCTTTCCCCCATTTGCACAGGATCTGGAAATCTGGAAATTTGCACAGGGTCTGGGAGCAGTGGGGCGAATCTCCATGTGGAAGCTGATGCTGGTGGGGTTGGGGCTGAGCTGGAGCAACATCTATAACATCCTAAACATTCCCTCTGAGCATCCTGAGCTCACTGAGGCAGGCAGCAGCGGGTGTTACCCATCCCTGCAGTGCTGCTGGGGCACCTCCAGCCGAGGAGCCTGTGGGTGAACCCCTGGTGTGTTGAGTGTGCACTTTTGGTTACTGAGAACTCCCTTTCCTGGTACTGGCCACATCGAGCAGGGCATCTTGCGGTCAGGTGCGGCGCCCCGGCAGCGGGGGCACTGTGCCTGTGGTAGGCACTTCTCCGAACCCAGCCTGGCTTTTTGGGCACTGTATCTCTGTGCTGCATCATTTCCTTCTCCCTTCATGCTCCAGCTGCGCTCTCCATGCCGACAGACGCAGGGGGCTTCTCCGAACTCCCTTTTCCTGGAATTCCCCGGTTTCCTAAGAAGCTGACCCGAAGGCTGTGGTTGGGATGTTGATAAAACCCGCCCAGGGTCATGCTGGACGTCACAACCCCTGCGTGGGAAAGCGGCCAGGATGAGCAATCCTTCCACCTTCTCCTCACAGGACTTTGCACAGGGCACAATTATGTTCCAAAAGTGGCAGAAAAATCAAATTCCTTGGGGATAAAGCCCCGGTGCTAGCACAGCGCCTCACAGCAGCCCAGTGACAGTGATTGCAGCCCAGCACAGCTCAGCTCAGCTGCAATCACTGTCACCAGCGGGCCCGGGGGTGCCGGAGCCACCGCGGTGTCACCAGCGCTGTGCATGACGCCGTACTCGAGCGACTTCTAAGAACTTTCTTTTTGGTGCAGCTCGGTGCTGATAAGGGCTGATCCCTCTCTCGCTGCATTTCCGGCCCCAGAGAACACCGAGTGCTTGGCCTAGAGAGGGAGGAAGGAGGGGGGATGGAAAGACAAAAAAAAAAAAAAGAAAAAAAATGCACAGCTAAAGATGGTGTGGTTGAGTGTCCGGTGGGGACGCTCTGAGTGTCACACAGGTGTTTGGGGACATGGTGGGTGTGGGTTTGCTGTGAGTATCACAAACAGAATTTGGGCAGTTTGGTTGGCAAATGCTGTTGTGGGGTGAAGTGCCACAGTGTAGAGACACTGTCCCTGTGTAGGGACAGTGGCTGTGGAGTGGGGAGCTCCACTGGAGCCACCATCCCACGGGATGATAAAGCCACTGCGTGAATCTCAGCCAACCAAAAAGCTGTAGTGCAGCAAGGTTGGAGCAGGGGGTGAGTGTGATGAGGGATCTCCCTTGGATGAGGGACATGAGCGTGCCTGGCACATCTGGCACTGCCTGGGATGGATGGGATGGCTCTGGCTGTGGGGCTGAGCATGGAATGTTGGCTCCATCACCCAGCAGAGGTGCTCAGGAAATTCCTGCCCCCCTGGCACCCTGGATCCTGTGCCGCTTGCCGCAGCCTCCCGGCAGCCAGCGGGCCGGCAGAGGAACCGAAAGCTGCCGCAGGGATATTTTAGCCTTTGTGGAAGTGTTTGCTCAGCATTTTGTCACGTGCCTGTGTCAGTGCCAAACCCGCCAGGGAGCTCTTGGCAGGCCACTGACCCTCACAGGATGTTCCCCGCCTGCACCCCAATTTCCCCATCGCTGCCACATCCCTGGAACGTGCTGCCCTGCTGGGAACCCCCTTCTCCCTCCTCTCCTCCACCCATCCCTCCACTGCAGGGTCCTTGGGACCCCTGAGATGGGTCTGGATGTCACTCAGCCCCCCCTGAGGTGACTGGGCAGTGCCATGGGGTATTTCCTTGCCACAGTGGGGTATTTCCTCACCACACGGGGTATTTCCTTGCTGGGGGAATATTTCCCTGCAGAGCTGGGTATTTCCTTGCTGGCTGCTGTTCCTCGGGTGGGGTGTGGGGCAGTGTTTTAGGGTGTGGGGCAGTGTTTTGGGGTGTGGGGGAGTTTGGGGCTCAGCTCAGGCTCTGTGTTCCCCCTCTCAGGGCTCCAAACCCAAGCTGCTCATCGCCTGCTCCGCCGTGCAGGAGGTGCGGAGGTGCACACGCCTCGAGATGCCCGACAACCTCCACACCTTCGTCCTCAAGGTAGGTCCTGCTGGAAGGGGCTGCAGCCACCCCCGGGGCCTTTCCCACCCTCTGGGCCACACGTGGCTCCCAAAATCTCCCGTGCCAAATTTCAGTTCCTCTTCCCATCCGGGGAGGGGATGCACAGGAGGATGTGGAGGGCAGGGTGGGGGGTGTGCTGTCCCTGCTGTCCCGAGCATGGGTGGGTGGGGGGGTGGGGGATGCACATCTCTCTCTCTCTCTCTCTCTCTCTCTCTGAAGACCCCATGTCCCTCTCTGATGTCCCCCAGGTCACCAACGCCACCGACATCCTGTTTGAGGCAGGGGATGAGCAGCAGCTCAGCTGCTGGACGGCCGAGATCCGGGAGTGTGTGCACAGGGGGTAAGTGCTGCTGTCCCTGGGCCTGGGGATGGGGACAGTGGCTCTGTGTCCCCACTGCCAACACTCAGCCTGGCTGCTCCTGTCCCCAGCAGGTCTGACACGGGTGACCCTGAGCTCCTGACGTGCCGACACCCCGACCCTACGGCCGCCAGCCCCACCAGCAGCACCGACCCCCTCAGCCAAGGTGAGCTGGGGACACCCTGGGGACAGAGTGTCCCTCACTGGGGGGTCACCACATCCTGCCATGGCTGGGCTGATTGGCCTTCCCCAAATGGCTTGAGGGGGGCACAGAGAGGGGAGGGGATGGGGGCGGTGGGCACGGGTCCCGTTTCCCAGGGACACTCATCCCTCTGCCTGCCAGGGGCGACGCCGGGGGGCCCGGGGGAGGCGGCGGGGCCGAAGATGGAGCAGTTCCTCTCCTCCTGCCCCTGGTTCCACGGGCCCATCTCCCGTGTGAAGGCGGCTCAGCTGGTGCAGCTGCGGGGGCTGGAGGGCCACGGCGTGTTCCTGGTGCGGCAGAGCGAGACGCGCCGCGGCGAGTACGTGCTCACCTTCAACTTCCAGGGCAGAGCCAAGGTACGGGCAGGACAGGGCTGGGATGGGGAGGGGAATCTCAGGAGCCTCCTGCTGCAGGGCAGCCCCTGTCCCACCACATCCCACCCCAGGGAGATGCTCTCCTGCTCTCCACCCAATGCATGCAGCGGGCTGGGTGCCCTTCTCCCAAGGGACAAAATCCTCAGCATGTTCCCCATCCCAAATATCCCTGTGCTCCAGGAGGGAGGCTAACAGCTCCTGCTCCTCCTGCAGCACCTGCGGCTGGCGCTGACGGAGCGGGGCCAGTGCCGTGTCCAGCACCTGCGCTTCTCCTCCATCGTGGAGATGCTGCAGCACTTCCACCGCTACCCCATCCCGCTGGAATGCGGCACCGCCTGCGATGTGCGGCTCTCCAGCTACGTCGTGGTCCTGCCCCAGGCACAAGGTGTGTGGGAATGGGATGTTCCCGTGGGATGGAGGGTGGCTCTGGGTGTTCCAGGGCTGGGCACAGCTGGGTTGGTTGCTGGTGGAGTGGGGAAGAGGAAGCCTCGGGGCAGTGGTGCTAAAGGTGACTCCCAAGCTCCTGACTTCTTCTTTTGAGAAAGGAGAAGCTGCTCCCAGCCATGGGAGGGGTCATGGGATGCACGCAGCACCCCCAGAGATGGGGTGCCAGGAGCATCCCCCTGAGCAGCATCTCCTCCCTCCTCCTGCAGCTCCCGGCTCCAGCACCACGGTCCCGCTCCCCCTGCCCTTTCCCGGCTGGAGCCCCGAGTTCAGCCTCATCCCCGCCGGCTCCTCCTGCCCACACGGCCCCGATGAGCCCCCCGGGGGTCCCCAAGCAGAGCAGATCTTCCACCTGGTGCCACCACCGGCCGAGCTGGCACAGAGCCTGCGCCCGGCCAGGGCCACCACGGCCACCACGGCCACCACGGCCACCACGGCCCGGCCCCGCGACTCGGACTATGAGGTGGAGGCACCGGGCCGGGGCCACGTCCGTGCCATCGACAACCAGTACACACCACTCTGACCAGCACCACGGCGGCACTGGGATGCACTTTCGGGTGGAGAAATCCTGGAGACCTTCTGGGGCATCCATCGAGAGAAAGAATGTACCTGTTTCTTCCTTCTGGTTAGGGATTATTATTGTATTTTTTTGCAAGGAAGGGGGTAATTTTTCACTCCTGTACGGGTGTGCTCCCTCTCGTTGGCCTGTTAAAGGGCCTCTTATTGTTGTTTTTGTTGTTCTTATCGGAGCTTTCTCGTTACTGTTTACACAACGCCGCTTGTGCCCGGTGTCCCGCCTGTCCCTGACACGACAGCGCCCAGCTGAGGAACCAGGGGCTTGTGTTACACCCAAGGAATTGGAGAAAGTTTAAAAAAAATCCAGGATAACAAGGAAAAAAGGATTATAAATTCATTGTCAAGTTGCTGCTCCAGGCCTCGTCCTCCCACCCTGGCTGCTGAACCCACCAGCAAAGCCCGACCTGAGCTGAGCTCCCACGAAGGGTGATGAGCAGGGTTTGGGCTTTTTTTATTTTTTTTTAGCTAAGGCAAAAACTGGCTTTTTCCTGCTTTTCCTTTTTAACCTCCCTGTGCCAGCCAGAGGGATCCTCACCCTGCTCTGATCGAGACTGAACACTAATTGCTCCATCCTCAGCCATGGCACCAGAACTAACACAGAGACTGACACAAACCCCTCCTGCTGGCGAGGGAGGGGTTTATCCCCTTTATCCTGGTGATGGATGTGTCCTATCCCAGTGATGGAGGTTTTTTATCCCTGTGCTGAATGGGTTTTTATCCTGGTGATGAAGGTGTTTTAATCCTGGTGAAAGAACTGTTCTATCCTGGTGATGGAACAGTTTTATCCCAGTGATGGGACCATTTTATCCCAGTGGTTTTAGGCACAAATCTAAAGTCAGTTTTCCCCCTAAGAACCCCCCTACTCTTGCTTGCCTTTTTCCCCCCAAACCACCCCATCACCAGGAGCTTGGTGGCATTTAAAGCTCCACAGTGGCCTCTAGCAGGCGATGGGGGGCCCTGGGGACACCTCCTCACCTGGAGGAAAAACTTGTCCAGACCCCTGGGTCTCAGCATCCCCTGATCCCCAAATGTCCCCAAACTCTGCTGCTGTTCTGGGGCTGCTTCACCTGCCTGGGGCAGCCGTGAGAGAGGAAGCACTTGTGAGAAGCTGGTGTTATTTTAGGAAAGAGGAAGGGCTGGAGCCGTTGCGCCACACAGGAGGGGATGTTCACAGCATTCAACTTCCAGATTTCCCAGCCCAGCCTTCCCTGGGATTTTGGATGTAAAACTTGCCTTGAGATTGCCTTACAGAAAGCTTTTTAAATTTCTATTTCCCTTGAAATTGCAATACAGGTGGGAGCCCTCAGGAGCATTAATATTTAGCAATTAATTTGAAAACAAAGCCTCGTTGGGCTGAGTTAGAGAATTCCACAAAAATCCAGCCTCTAGGACAGGCTTTGGGGTGAAGCAGGTTCTGGGTGAGTTGAAGGGCAAAGCCAAAATATCTGGGGCCAAACAGCCCAGGAAGCAGCCACGAGAACAAATCTGGGTTTATAAATCAAAATATGAGGCTGGGACAAACAGGAACCATCAACTGGAGAAACCATTTAGGTTTTCCTTCTGTGCCTCCCCATTGCTTGCTCTTGCTCTCTCCTGGGCTCTGTGCATTTAGAGCAGGCAAAGGGATTTTTTTTCCCCCCTTTCTCTACTCTTGTGCCTGAAATTGGAGCATTAAGAGCAAACTGCTCTGGTCCTGCAGCACTGGCAGCCCCGGAGAGGCTGATGGAGGAACAAAGGCAGCCCTGTCCTCGCTGGGCTCCTCAGCTGTATCCGCATCCCATTCTCCTCCCTGGAGCTGCACAAAGGCTGCAGCCAGAGGCAGGAGCACATCCCCAGGGCTGGCTTGTGCCAGGCAAGGCAGCTCCTCCGAGGCTCATAAATAACTCCCCGTGCTCCTGCATTTATAGGGATGGGGAAAGGAAGGGGGGATGGCACAGCACAAGTTGTTTCCGTTCCTCGCTTGCTGCCTGCTTCCCAAAGCCTTGGAAAACACAAGGATGTGCTAAATCTTGCTAAGATTCCTGGTTTTAGTCCCACTGAGCTCCAGGCAGCTGCATTCAAAGGGGTTTTCCCCCAAAAGGAGAGGTGGAATCACCCGAGCCTCCCTCCATCTGCAAAGAAAGGATGGGCTGGGAAAAGGCAGCGCTATTCACATCCCTTGCCAGATGAATCCAGAGAAATCCTTGCCAGATAAATCAGATGCTGCTGGGGTGGGTTGTTTTGGCACGCCAGGACTTTATTGTTCCAGTGCCAGAACTGAAACATGCGTGTGCATGTGGTATTTTTAACCTGCAGTTTAATTGCAAGGGGGCTCTCCGCAGTTTAAATGGAAATTGCTGTGCTTGATTAGTAAAATACACGTTGGGTTCATTATCTCCCTGTCAGCCACTTCCCCCATGCAAACAAACTCCAGTGGGGAAGAACTCCTATTCTCCCCACCAGTGAGCAGTGGCAGAGCCCCTCTGATTATTTAATAGTTAATTCCAGCCCCAGACTCACCACAGGCAGCGAGGGCTGTCCAGCTCTCCTCATTTCAGATCCACTGCAGCAGGTCCTGAGGGGATTTTTGGGTTATTTCCCAAGCTCCTGGGGGGACTGAGATTGAAATCCCATTTCTCCTAGAAAACATCTGGCTTGTGACACAGGTCAGAGCCTGACTCTGCTCCTGGCAGCATGTTCCTCCAGCCCTAAGGTACTCACTCCTCTGCATTGTAGCAGTGGGAAAAGAGCATTAAGCCATTCCACCCTATGGTATAGAAGTATTTGGCAGGATTTTAATATTTTTGTGACTTGAGAGAAGAAGGCAGGTTTAGTTCCCCAGCCCCTGTGGGCTTTTACTGGAATTTATGGGAATTTTGGGAGGAGGGGAAGCCAAGGGAGAGCCCCTGGGTGGCTCTGTGGAGGCACAACCTCCTCAGAAATAAAATCAGGAGTGGCCACCAGCCTGTGCCTTGGCCCTGGAGATGGGCACCAGAGTCTGGATCCCACCTAACAAAGCCAGGAGCCACAGGAGCAGCTCCTGGAGGATGGGGAGCCCCATTTCACCCAGCTACTCAGGACAGTTTTTAGCAATAAAGATGAAAACCAGGCAGTGCCTTTGCTCTGTGACAGCAGGGATTCGCTTTAGGGCACAATCCAAGATTTGGGCCCGGCCAGAATCCCTCCCCCTCCTCTTCCCCTTGCTGTTTGCTTGGTGGCCTTGGTGTCCCCTGGGGTGTCAGGTTGTGAAGGAGCTCCTGGCATCAAGCATTAGTTGGTGTCTCCCTCCCTCATCCCACCAGCACCAGCAGGTACCAAACACTGACACCACCATTCCCCACCCACCCCTTTGGGCTGATGATTTTTTGGGGTGAAACCTCTAGGAAAAGATCCAGGGAGTGGCCAAAACTTCTCATCCCTCATCTGGACCACCAAACCCCGGTGCCATCCAGCATTCCAAACTTTTAGCTTTGATCCAAACAGCCCCAACATTCCCCAGCAGCTCCCAGAGGCAGGGAGGCAACTGTGTATTCCCTAACTCAGCCTTGAGCAGGACGATTAAAGCCAACAATTGTGTTGGGAGTGTATTAATTTGAAAGTTCTACTTTTCACCTGCACAGAAAAGTTCTTCTTGTATAGTAATTTTTTTTCTATATATTGTTTCTGTATGTACTGTACAAGTAACTTATTCTTGAATAATGCAATTTTACCGTAATATTAAAAAAAAAATCTGCTCTTAATAAACTGTTTTTAGAACTTGTTTCTCACTTGTAGTCTTCAGTCTGGTTCTCTCCAGGTGCCTGGACATTGTTTTAGTGGATACTGGATGGTAAAAGTCAGAAATGCACTCTTGGATATGAAAATCCTCTGGTTTGTCCCCATGGGACAATGCCTGCAGCACTCAGGACAGTCAGGACGTGGCACTTGGATAATTTTGGATAATTTTTTTCCCATCTTTTCAAGGCATTCTGCCAGGGAATTCTCACCCTTCCTTTCCTTCTCCAGCAGCACCCCTGACTTTTATTTCATCACCTTAAAGGCTCATCCAGGATCTTTCCTGACCCCACCTGACCCCTGAGGGATCAGGAACACAAAACCACCTGGAGACAAAACCTTGTTAAAAAACTGAATTTGTGATTCCCAAACCTTTCCCTTCTTCCTGCAATGCCCCTGCAGCAGCAGCACAGAACAGACTCAGGGCAAACCCTGGCTCCAGAACCTCAAAAATCACCACACAAACACCGAGGAGGGTCAGTTTTTAAAACTTTTTTTATTTTTTAATTTTTTTTTAAGTTTTTATTTTATATTATCTACAAAGTAAAAGTTTTCTTAACTTAAAAGTTACATCACTGTCTCACGATAGTGATTATCTCATCAAACGTGATTTATAAATAATAACTCATCCGTTTGACGATTAGAATTTTTTTTTTTTTTTTTTACTGAACCTGTTTCAAGTTTAGTTAGAAGTAAAAGGGATCTCCAAGTCTTGATTTTTAGTGATAATAGCAGCAAGAATCACTCTTGTTACTTCTTTTGCTAGCTGACGAGTTCATAACTTTGAAGGGTCATTAAAAAATAAATAACTTCCAGTTTTCAGCAAGCAGAGTTGGGGCACTTGCAGGACTCAGATACAGTGCATGGAATTATGGAATAGCCCACAAGTTCCTAAATGCCTCTACTCAGTCCGAATCTCTCCCACTGCAAGATGAACTGTTAGCATTCCTAGTGGATGTTACAAGAAATCAAAAAAAAAAAAAAAAAATTTTTTTTTTTTTTAAACAAAATAAAATGAAATTCTAGTTTTCTGTGCTTCCAGTTGGCAGAAGCAGTAGAAGGAGGGTATTTGGCCTACAAAAGGTATCCAGCCTTTCAGTTATTCCAGATGAGCCTTACAACTGCTGTTGGTGGTGGGCTTGTACTGTAAAAAAAAAGTTCAAATGTAAATAATAAATTGGCAAGCCACACAACAGTTTGCTAGTAAAGTGGTCACAGGACAACTACTGAGCTCAACTTTCTTTTATTTTTATTTTTTTTTCTCTTTTTCTTTTATTTTTTTAGAGAACAAAACAAAACCCTGCACATCAAGATGTCCTTGGGATGATTTTTTTTTTTTTCTTTTGCCCTACCTAAGCCCTCAGCAAGCAGCTTTGTTCTGCTCACACATTCCCCAGGAAACATCAGGTAAAACTACATCACTACAGAAGTTCAGACGCTCTTTGAACTTGAATAATCAAAGAAGCCTAAATAAGGTTAAATTTAAAGCGGAAAGAAGTCACACAACTCCAACTTTTCCCCCAAAGCAAAGCTGCAGAATGTTACTCTGAATTCAAGTTTAGATTACAGTTGTCACTTTACTTTAACAGCAGCCCTACCCCCACACAACATTTCACTCCTGCCCTGGAGATTTAATCCAACCTCTGATCATTATAAACGACACACGGTCCATCCCCCACGGCAAATCCACGGCAACACCTGGAAAACTCAGTCCCACAGTGCCAGTGTCTCACACTTTACTTTTCTCTACTCCAGCTAGAGAAAAAGCAAGAACATTCCCTGCATTAGGTACATCTCACCAGCTAAACCTACGCTCCTCCAGGCTGCCAAAGCGCAGCTGCGAAACACAAGGACATCTTAAGGTTGGTCGGTCTTTTTTTTTTTTTTTGTCTTTAAATTTTTTTTTTCCCCAAAATCTGGTTTCTCCCAGTCCTCACTCCTCGACCTGGCTCAGTTAGGGTGCAGGTCTCCCGGGCACACACTCCTCACCTGAAGGGTGGGTCATATAGGGGAAATGTGTTGTTGTCGAGACTGGAATGGGCTGTAGTGCACTTTGAGCGAGGGCGGCTTGGGGACCACCGGGAGGCTGTGTCGTCATTAGCATCATTGGAGCATGGGCAGTTGGGTGAGAAGGAACCATTCCTGACTGTACATGAGCCTGAAACAAAGAGCTCTTTAGTATCATGGTCACAAGGAGGCAGCAACTCCTGGCCACATGACTGGCGAAAGTTTGCTCCGGCTGCAAATCCGGAGGTTTACTCTTCATTTGTTTGGATTTTTTGTTGTATTTTTTTTGTTTTTTTTTTAAACTAGGTTAGGGGTTAAGGCAGAGGTTGTAACACAAAAAATAAAAAAATAAAAATAATAACAACAAAAAGGAAAAATAATAATTAAAAAAAGGGCTCAAGTCCTTACTGCTGGCTCTGAGTCGCGTTCTCGGTTTTAGCCATTTTGCCAGCATTAAACAGGGGGGTAGTAAAAAAATAAAAACAATTCAGCAACAAATCTTCAAAACATTTCTGTTAGTCACCTACATCAAAGCACTTCCTAGAGGGTACAGACAGGAACTTCACAGGCACTGGGAGTCTGGCATCCCTTCCCCAGCTCTCTCCTTGCACAACCCCACGTTCTCTCCTGGCTCCCTGCCCTGGGAACCTCCCTGTCCTCTCCAGTGACCTGTGCCCACACAGTGCTCAGCCAAGTCCTCCTGACATGAGTGATTTCATCCCTTCACACTCTCAGGGCAGCTTTGTTCTGCTTCCAGTTCAGCTCATCGCAGTTCTTGTGTAATCTGAGCAATCAGGGCTAAGTCTCAGTGGAAAAGGAGATTAATCCTTCCCATGGCTGATCACCTCTGGCAAATAAGTTCAGGAACTTGGTGGGTTCTTTAGCTCAGAGCAGTTCATGTCTCTAGAGGTCATCAATTCATTTTATTTAAAAACCTAGCAAACATTAATTTCTTAAAAGCACAAAGGAACTCAGAGCTCTCAGTGGATTTCTCCTGGGAAAAAAAAAAAACAAAACAGCCCCAAAACCCCATCATTTGTACCTAAGGTTTGCTTTGTCCTTCTACCATAGCCCAGAACTGCAGCCTCACAGGTCTCCCATGCCAGTAAAGACAGATAGCAGGTAGTGGCTAGAATTTTATTTCTTAAAGACAAAAAGGGTTACTTTGACTCATCACAGACATTCCCAAACTCTTTGATCAGACTTGCACGTGTTAGTAGCACCCCAGAAGCCTTTAAAGGCAGGAACTGCAATTCAAATCTCACTCTTGCTCTAAAAAAGGTTTAGGAGATCAGGCTGTGGAACAGAAATACCTCCCAGGACTGGCTCCACGTTGACTTTGACAAACATGCTATTGTAGAAGCCATCATTATAAAGCAGCTATTCATAGAGCAGCTGGAGTCAATACACACAGTGGATAAAATTTTTCTGCTGTGGCTCAAACATTTTGCAAATTGGCAGCTGACAGCACTGTGTAATGAATTTTAAAGTACTGGTTCTCAAGTGAGATATCTACCAGCTCAAGATTCATCTGATAACCTGAAGGGAAATTGGATTGATCCCCTGTGTTGGCCTGACTGAAATTCTTACTACATGGTATTTCAGAATTGTGTTTAGAAGCTGGGAATGAGGCTGCTAAAAAACTATTAAATCCAGTGATTAGTTTCCCCACGATGGAATAATTTACATGCATTTAAAATTTCTGACAGAACTGTAGTTATTCCTTCACTAGAGATTTTGGAGGGAACTACTTCATTGGGAAAGTCAATTAGTTTGGTGTAACTCTCACAAATTGCAGCTTTCATTCTAAAAGAATTGCAGAAGAGACTGCACAAGTTAAAATCAAGGGCAAGGCAGGCTTTGCCTGTGATTGCTAAAAGTCCTGCCTGAGCAGTCAGTTCTGACTCAAAGCTGGATCTGATTTGTTGAACTTGGTTTGCTTGGCACACAGAAAGGAAGGCAATGGTCACATCCTGCATCCCTGGCCTGGCCAGGGCACAATTCAGGCACAGTTTTACCCTTTCACAGCCTTCAAGCAAATGTTTCATGTTTCAAATCAGAGCACTGGACATGCCACTAAGCCAAGACCCCTCTGAGAAGCTCTAAACACAACCCAGGCATTCACAGCAGTGCCTTCACACCAGAGCAGAGCAGGAGTCTTGTTTCTGGCAGAAACCAGAGAAGGGGAGGAGGATGTGCCAAGATGCCACAGCAATCATCAGCTTTGGCCATCCTCTCCTTATCCTCTCCCCAAAAAAAGCAGAGAAATCAAAAGCCTAAGAGAGCATCAAAAAGCTAAAAACTCAACATCAGTAAAACGATTCCTAAAGAACTATTGATTTATTGGTTTAACTGACTGTCCCAGGGACCAAAGCAAAGATTTTATCAGAATTCTGCAAGGGACTGGACACCTGTCAGATTAACATCCCTAATCACAGTTAGTCACTTTATCCCAAACTATTGTTAACCTGTATAAGAAGGCAGAAGCCAGACACCAAGTTCTTGGTCTGAAGAAGAAATTGTGCAGGCAAATTACTGATTGAACTTGACAAAGGACACTAAATCCAGGAGATTTAGTAAACATCAGAAAACCTGTGTCACACTGCTTTACACAGAGCTCTTGATTAATCTATCATGTGCTTCCCTTCCCCAAATCCTTCTTCTCAGGGAGCTGACCACAAGAGAGCAGTTCAGAGAAGTGGGTTTCTGATTCTGAAGCAAAGACTGTTGTTTTAGGTTGCCCAACAATCTTTGGGAATCTTCAGCACAAGCAGTTCATTTAGAACCACACACACCCCACACAAACACCACACACACAGAGGTTTCTTTCTGCAAGGATTGTCCTGCAGCCACCTTAACTCTCTCCTCTCTCCCTGCACTGCCTTGCTGCTCCCTGGAAATCCTGTCATATCCTTTTCTGGATGGGTTTGTATAAAATTTATCTACGATGCAGAGCCTGAAAATGCCACCAAAAGCAGCAATTCAGCCTTTCTGCACTCAGCTCCCACCTCCAACCTTTCTGTATGCCAGCTCTTCCTGGGATCAGGCACCTGACTGAGCAGGGAACCGATTTGGCCAAGAAATAGCCTAAAAAGGGGGTAGGGGAGGCAAATTTCAGCTGAATCATGTCCCCAGCCTGCTCTGCTCCACGGCCAAGCAGTTCTGTGAGCACAGTGGTGGGGCAGGGACAAGGATGGGAGCCAGGAACTGGGAAGAGAGCTCAATTTATTTCAGTAGCAGTGCCAGCTTAAGATGTCTTCATTAAACTACAGTTGCAGATGCACTAGGTGTTGGAAGCTGAGGTCCAAACACACTGTGTCAAATTCTAAATAAAGGCAATGTACAGACAGAAACCTAAAGAACAACAACAGGTAAGTCTGTGCTGAGAGGTGACAGATTGGCAATCACTTCAGCAGGCCCGACTGTCCTAACTTTTTTTGTGGCATTAAGACATTTAGTCTTGAAGGCTGTTAAACTGTGTTTACCTGGGGGACATGGGCCATGTGTGGCGGATTGGTATATGCAGGTTGAACATGGGAGGGATGAATGGTGAAGACTGTTTGTTGTGCTGTAGGAAAATTGTTTTGTGGAGACTGCGTGTTGGAGCCTGGCGTCATGGAAGGAGGGGTTGGAGCTAGACCTGCGTGGTAAATCGCCGACTGCTGCTGGGGGTTGGCCAGGTGCAGGGCCTGGGCAGCCTGGTGCTGGTGGTGCTGCAAGAAAACACAGAGATCACCTGGGTTAGGGCTGAGGAATGGCATGGATCCTGCTAAGAAAGGAGTGGGAAACTGCTCTCGATTCTCAATCTGGAAATGGTGAATTTAAGGATTGCCTGTGCTGGTTGGGAAATTCTTTACAAACCCACCAGGCTCAGCTTCTGCTGGCAAACAGAACCCAGAGTGCCAGGTAAAAGCAGGGAGAACCTGGAGCTGGGAGTGCCTCACAGCTGCAGCCAGAGTTACTCCCAGGAGGGATTTAAGGAATGCAGCACTATTCCAAGGACCACTTTGTTTTCAGCTGCTTTGACAAAATCCAATCAAACACCTCCCAGCATTTATCTGCTATTTCCACTTCACTCACATAAAAGCACTGACACAATTATGATCCTTCCTTAAAACACCCCCCATCCCCTGTGAACAGGGAGAAATGAGCAGTTAGACTCTGCTCCAACTTTTTCCTCCCAGAAAAATCAATATATCAACCTCAAGCACCAGTCAGCTGCAATCCCTTCAACACCATTAAACCCAATTTGCAGCTGCTCAGGCCCTGGGTTGTGTTACCTGCACGGGGCTTGGAGCAGGGTGGCTTCCAGCATGTTGGCTTTGCTGCTGGCCAGTTGGGGTGGCAGAAGGCTGAGGATGCGGAGGATGCGGGTGCAGGGTAGCATTAGGGTGGGCATACTGCTGAGCAAGTGAGCCAGTGGAAACTAGGATGAAAAAGAGAAATATTTAACACCAGGTGCAGGACATGCATCTCTATCAAGTCACCATTTGCATTTGAAGATTTCACTACAACTCAGTCTGTAAATGTATTCCCTCCCCCTTCTAAAAAAAAATATGTATTTATCTTGCAAATAGCTGATGAGCTTACCTTGCTTTTGTGTGGTTTGGTTTGGCAGGAAAGTCTATAAACAACCATAATTAGACAGATCATCTTCCCTAATTTGATAATGTAACATATACTACAGAGAGAAAAGCAGTATTTCATCTTTTGTTTTGTCAAACAGACCAGTTTGAAAGATCAAATTTATAATTTTCGTACAATTTAGGATTTCCTGAGATATACTTTTCAAAGATGTTACGAGCCATTTTTATTTCCACCATCCAAAAAAAATTCTTTGGCCTTATACCTGGCTAACCTCACCATGCTACTCTTCTGGAAATTTCTCACAGAACAGTCAGAGGGAAGCACAAACTCTGCCCATGAGCTCCAGAGTAAATAAACACACCACAGCTGAAAAAACTGAGGCTGCTTGAGCATCAAATTTTTGCTGAAGCCACTTTCTTGTGCTAAAATAAAACCCATTTTGCCTCTGCCCTCGAGGCCAATCTGTTCTGGATCACCACCATCCTGTGAGCTCCCCAACACTGCCATGGAATTCTTCATTCCTTCAAACACTAGCAAAGAAGGTACAAAATTCCCAAAAAGGAAGAAAATGAACAACAGAAAACTTTCATCTGTTGCTACAGCCGTGCCAGTCTCCAACAACAAACACCAAGTTCCTTCTTGGATCCTGCTCTGTCCTGCTTCAAATGGGCCACACTAAATCCTATTTTCTTTTTTTTTTTTTTTTTAACTTTTGAGGGAATCTAAGCAAGTATGAAAAGCCATAATGACACCAAGTCTTCCTTTCAACACAAAGCATGCAATGGGAAAGCAGGACCCTCAAAATGAGGATGTTTCCTCTATTTTTTTTTTTTTTTAGGTCTTGTGCAACAACCAGGCTGTGTCTGCAGCTACTTCTGTGTGTGACAACACGTGTTAATCCCTCTGATGTCACAGCCTGAAAGACCAAGGGGAGTTTTGCTGACAAAGTGCTAAAAAAGCAAACAGCCAAATAAAACTATCAACCTGCTCCTCATCTGTTTTGGTGCCTTTTAGTTGCCCTGAAGTTAATTACTGATGAGGTTATATATTTTTTAATGGGGTTGGTATTATATGATGGTATTATCTTGATGGCCATTGCAGTTTTCCTCCTGTCTGGTTTGTTATAAACCTTACAAATCCAAGTTCTAATACATTCCAACTCACCAGAATGCAGAGAGCCAGGATATTTTTGTCTAATTGAGGCTTTTTCTCCCTTGTGAAAGTTCCTCCTTTAGAAAATAACTGCCTGCCACATTTAACTTAATCCCTGGCAAGCTCTATTAAATCTTCACTGAGCAAATGGCCGAGCAGTGATGAGCAGTTTCAGGCTATTAATGCAGATGAACTAAATTCCTGCAGCCTGGAGTTGATCCTAATGTTCTTATCCACATGTGCAAGCACAATTGTACATTCTGAGACTTCCTGATTGAGAGGGGTTTCAAAATCACCTCAATATTTTCTAAGCACAGTGTCAAAAGCACCAGGATCTTCTGCCACAGCATTGGTCATGCTTGGAATCCAAGTATTTTTAATTTTTTTGTTTTGTATCACTACTAAAATGTATTTTGCAGCAGCATCCCAGCCATGCTCCTACTTGACTTTGAGACATCTCTCCTCTGACAACACCAAAATTATCAGTGGCAACACTGATCATTTTTACAGTACCAAGTTTATATCTTTCTACAGGAGGAAAATTTCTCAACCTCATTATTATTTACACTCTGAAGAAGGCCAGAAATTATTACCTTTGCCAAAGTAACAGAAATAAATAGAAGGAGGGATGATTTGCTTGCCAAAGGCACGTTAGACCAGCAATCCTCCCATTGCCTCAGCCACAGAGCTGGCAAGCTCTGACTACAAATTAACTCCAACTCCATTCAAGAGGCTTTAAAATGTATATGAAATTTAATTCTGAGTTGTAAGATACTCAAGGCTTCCCACATTGCTTGTTAAGAGCCCCCAAAATAACGTGGGACTCCCTTAAACCATTTGTGCAATTCATCTTTCAGTTCTTTATGACCATAATAATGAACTCAGTTGTTCTGAAGCAGATATTTCTACAATAAAACTTCACA
Source organism: Catharus ustulatus (assembly GCF_009819885.2). Taxonomy (NCBI): domain Eukaryota; kingdom Metazoa; phylum Chordata; class Aves; order Passeriformes; family Turdidae; genus Catharus; species Catharus ustulatus. The sequence goes on from NC_046238.1 coordinate 3,536,126, forward strand.
ATAAGGAATTTCTCTCTTAAGACACCACTTAAACCAAGGAATAGCACCCTAAAGAATAGATATAAACCAAGGGGAGGATCAGGTTTTTATCATAGTGCAGTTCTTCCAAAACCACCGAATATTTCATCCACAGCTTTGGATCTGAAGCACTGGACTTTTTTAATACTGAAAAATATTTATTTCTCTAGTTTCTCCTCTCCATTTTGTCTTTAGCAGATCACCCTAATGACCAAATTTGTAGAGCTTCAAACCACTTCAGATGCTGCTGCAAATTATGTTTTAATAGTAATATTAAAAGTGTCTTTCAAAAAAATGTTATCTGGGCACTTCTCTAAACCCTGGCCAGTCCCTGCACACAAACAAGAACAACTCAGCAGGTCTGAAATGCATTCCCAGTTCAAAACCAGAGCTCAGACTCCAACTCCAGCAGTGTAAATGGTTTTTCATGTTTAGTTAAGGCAAGTAATTCCTGCCAAGCCAATGAAATCTCTGAGACCAGCAGGGCTGTCAAAGGAGTCTTGGAAAAATCATGAAAAATTCACCTGCTCAGCCAGAACTAAAACACTTTCCCTGGGATTTTTAAAGGAATTTCTGCCTGGTCATCAAAACAGCTCACTACACAAATTAACAGCAAATAAGACAAGACAGGAGGTGAAAAAAAAATACCCATTATCCAACATTTTTCCCCAGCTGTCAGTATTTTGGAGATTTTCCAAATGGCCACCTATTATCTGAGAATGTGAAAGGACACACCTTACTGCAAGTCACCTCAGCTCATTCCAGCACAAATACACTGGGGGTTTCTCACCTTTCATGCCTTAAATTCCTCTGCCTGGGCTGACCTGCTTCACTTCTGCATCTTTCTATAATCAAATTGCTTCTCATGTGAGATATTTCACTGCACTGACCTGGCAGGGACACGCGGGGAGGGAAGCGACTCAGTCATGGAATGGGGAAAAAAACAAAACATCACAGGGACTGGAATTACTGAATTCAACTCTACAGAACTGCACCCCATTTCTGAGAGCAAACAAGAAGTAGTCAGCCACAGAACCCACAGAAGGAGCTGAAATCAAAAGAGGTCAGAGCAGCAGAAATCAAGCAGAACTCCCAGCTACAAGGGAATATGTGAAACCACATTGTGTCATTTTGTAATTTTGTCTTTTCCCTGGAATTTCAGTGATGCCAATGGTGGTCAGCGTTGGTCATGGTCCAAAGATGCATTGAAGAGCCTATTTTCAAGAACTGACCATTGAACAAACTTCAAAACTATTGCCAGAGCCAGTAAGATGGTGAGGATAACTACATTTAAAAGACCTGAATGGTAGGAAGCAAAGAAATAGCAAATGTTTCTTTCATCATACAAACATTTCAAGAAGTCATTTTACACAGGTAGAGTGGACTTCACTTCAAAGATAACCCAAGAAAGGAATGAGGTTATTGAAGTGATTTCAGTGCACCAAACCAAGAGGCATGAACACAGCACCCTACAGCCCCTGCTCAGGCAGAACCAGTGTGGCACAAGAAACACAGGAAATCTGCTCCAGAGGAGATTTTTGGAGAACAAGTGGTTTTTCTCACATCCCTCTTGCATGAGCTAATGCAAAAAAAAAAAAAAGAACAAAAAACAAACAGGAGAGTGCCTGGCATGGGCTGCACAGACTTACAGACAGACACAGCAACAAGTGCCACGGCAGGACAGGAGCAAGAACAGAAACACCCTGAGACTGCAACTCCTCCTTTGCCATGTCCTGGGTGAGAGTTCATCCTGCAAGCACCCCCCTCAAACCTCAGCTTCCCCAAAGCTGCTGAGCACCAGCAGACAAGGCAGGACTTTGCACTTCTCTGCCTTTCCTGGGAAGTGTGGCTGAGCTGTTGTGTCCAGAGAGCACCAGTCCCTCATCCCACAGTGCTGCTGCTCACCAGCACAGCCCCACCTGAGCCAGGGACTGGAAGTGATAAATTCACCTGCCAAGGAGCCCTCATCTCATCCCTGCCATACAATCATGACCACAAGTTGTTCCCAGCACCCCTTCAGTGGCAGCTCTACAGAAAACTTCCTCCACCTCAGCTGCAACTCGAGTTATTTCCTCCCAGGGGCTCAAAACTTGAGCCACAACTTTTTAGAGGGATGAGGCCCAAGCTACTTCTCCTTTTAGGAAGCTGCTCAGGTGTAAAAATCGTGTTTGGCTCATGAAAAGGTGCAAGGCAGCTCCCACAGCTTTAAGGAGAGGCTACAAAATCACAAAGTGGTTTGGGTGGGAAGGGACCTTCAAGATCATCTTGTTCCACTCCTGCCATGGGCAGGGACACCTTCAACTACCCCAGGTTGCTCCAAGCCCTGTCCAACCCTTGGGCACTTCCAGGGATCCAGGAGCAGCCACAGCTTCTCTGGGCACCCTGTGCCAGGGCCCCACCACCCACAAAACCCCGTGGATTTCTCAGAACCCACTTGTGGCTGCAGATGGAAAGACTGGGTAGTGAAATCAGAGATTATTCCACAGTCAAAACAAATTTTTGAAGAATTGACAACTCAGCTTCCTGTGATCACATAAATCTGTTCCAAAGCTCCATTCCCTGCCCACTGAGAGGAACCTTCCTGCGTTTTCCACATCCTGGTTTGGTGCAAGGAAACTTGTTCCCTCAACACGTCCCATTCCTTTAACATGTGGTTCTTTAGAAAGTGCTTTTCTGTACAATCAAAATTAGTACAAAAAACCCAACTCACTGGCAAAGTAGAAAGAAGGGCCTGTCTCCTTGTTGTATGGTATTTTGGGACATGCTGAATTTGGGAAATAGAAAGGTAAATTAGCCTCTTGCCACGTGCATACTTCCCATCTTCTGGAAAGGTCAGTGTCACTTAATTTTTTTAAAATTTTTTTTTTTGAAGACTCTAGAACCATGCAGATATTTTTATTTACTTAGCTGCTATTAGAGCTAGATATTTCATTTTACAAATGAGTGGAGATGAAACACAAGTCTCGAGTAAGCCTTCCTTCTTAACTGTGACACTGAGGTCTGCAGTTCTTAATTAACACAAAAAGTAACTTTATGTCAATTCATGGTCTATTACTGTCCACTGTAACAAGAAGGTTAAAATGCAATTATACTAGAGCAGAAACTGGCCCTTGCTTTTTCAGCTATAGCACTGCCATTCTGAACAGTTCCAAGACAACTTTGGTGACTGGTTCACTCTTAGTCCCTGGAGAATCCTCTGAAGTTTATATTTTATCCACCATTGTACTATCAGGGGAATAGAATTTACTCTACTGCTGAGACAGAAACCAGATAAAGTTAGAGACAACACCAGACCAGTAAAACATATGCAGAAAGGGAAAGGGGAAGGGAGAACAGGGACAGGAATGAGAGCACAAAAAACAGGAAATGCATCCGTGTAAAACCAAGGTCTGGTTTTACACAACTTCTCAAACACAAAAGTTAAGTTTCTCAGAAGACTCCAATTATCTGGAAACAATTCAGCCACATGGAAAACTAACACAAGTTCATTGTCACAGGAATGGACTCTACTCAGTAACCAAATTTTCTACCAGCAGCAGAAGCCTGGTCTGGGCTTTGTGTGACACAGGAGCCAAACTGGGACCGTGGCCAGCAAACTCCAGCAGCCCAAGGACAGGGACTGGGAGGCCACCCCGAGCCAGCAGCTGCCAGACAGACACAGAGCCTTGTGAACCCGAGGTGCAGCTGAGCAGGGCAAGGATGACACCTCCAGGTGGGCTGTGTCCAGGTAAAAAGTGCCACATCTCAAAGTGTCCCGGACACGGGCGGCTCCGCAGCTGAGGCGTCACAGACGCTGTTACCGTCTGGCTGGGAAGAAAGTTTGGACATTGTCCTTCCCCATTCTGAGGGGAAAACCTCAATGATCTGAGCACTTCTCTGTCCTGTCTTTAGCTGGGGTTACTGGGAACATGCAGCTCTGCTTGTCCCTCTTGGCAACAGCGGGGTTGTGACACTGTGAACTGGCAGGAAATCCCAGAGGTGCAGGAATATCCCATTAAACAGCATCAGACAAAAGTGCTTTCCTTTAAAATGGAAGAGTGCTTATCACCAAGTGTAGGTCACTGTATGTATTTTGGATTCAGCTATCTCTTCACGAGACAGGAAGGAAAACAACCCCAAACTTTTGGCAGTGAGGGTGGTTCCCCTAAATCCACAGGAATTTCTCTTGGCTGCCAGGCTGTTACTACGTCCCAAACCATTAGTGGAGTTTCAGATCTTACCAGAAAACATTTCACACCTTAGGAATACTTGATAAGCAGTTTCCCCCCAACCCCCAGGTCTCAGCACAGTAGTTCTTGCAGACATCTTCTCTCTACCACATTTGTAGGAGAAAAACTGAGTGAATTTTGCAGGAGTAACTCAAAGCAAGCACCAGCACCTCGAAGATTAAAAGGGCAGCGTGGCCCACTGAATCCTGATATCAGTGCTAAAAAGAAGCAGTAATATATTTTTTAAAAATCAGATAGCAATTTTAAAGAGCTAAAAGGGAAATTGTTTGAGCAAAAATCAAATGCAGGAGTGGTGGTTGTTTCTCAGCAAGTTGTTACTCTGTACTTTCAAATTATTTTTAAGAGAGGACCAGAATCAAAGGTATATTCAGGTATATTCAGTTCAAATGTGGGTAAACTTAAGATCCCCAAAAGACAGAGCATAAGTTACGGATATTTTCTTATAGTCACTCAGTCAGATGTGAACAATTCCAATAATGATGTTCTTTAGCTCCACAGGCAGCTCAGACTGGTCACCTCTGGCATTCCTGCCTTTTCCCACACATGGATAAATGGAAGCTGAAGTGGACACGTTACAGCTGGACACACTTTGAGGAAGCACAGTCCATCTGGGCCAGGTCTTCAGGCACTCAGCACATGGAAGACTTGCAAAAAAGTGAATTGAGAGGCTGCTGCAGAACATCAGGAGTCATTGCATGTGTCACTGTCACCTTGGAAGGTGAAGGGTACATTTGAGACAGTTCATGTTCACTAAACACGTCTGCACAGGGGCAAGAACACACCCTTCAAAAAGCTCTATCACATGGAGTTCATGATCCTCTTGGGTTGAGTGGTTTCAGTAACAAAAATTTCAAGCACTCCATCATTTACTGGAAGGTGGGAGAATATTTAGAAGAGTCACCAAAGTAGCTACTTGAAAGAACACAGGAGGACAGGCCATTTCTGTTAAATTAGGTGCTCTTGGGAAAGTAATATTTAATTACATGGCAGGAAATACCAAAGAACTCTCAAGTTTGACCCAACTTAGTTGTTTGCACTGGCAGGTAGTCACATATCTACAACAGACAAGCTGCAAAACCAACACAAAATGAGATCTAACAGTTGTAAGTTAGAATATCAGTGAAAAAAAAACTATACAGACATCTGATCAAAGCCAAGCAAGGCAACAGGCTTGTACTTCAGCACTGCAGAACCCACTGATTACAGAAGATAAGGATGGTGCACAATGGGAAATTGCTAGGAAGTCACATGCAACCATTCTGAATCAAATCTCAGATTATCTCATGTTTGGTTTTATTTTAATTAGAATTTGAGAGGAGGGTTTTCACCAATAAAGGTCTGAAAGCCTTTGATCATTCACTTTATCGGAATTCTATTTAATCTAATCAAAAAGCAAACAGAATATCTGTTTACATGGACACCTCAAGCACAAGAGTTGAAAAGATCAAAGTAATACAATTAGCAAGGACCTGAGAGAGAAAGATTAATCTCTACAAGTAACTTCCATTTCAGCTTCAGCATAAACGAGCTCAAATGTTCTTCCTCCAAGTGTCAAAATAAGTTATTTTTGTTTCTTAACTCTGTTACCACACCACTGCAGAGATCTGACAGGATGTTTTCAGACGGGTAAGACACCTCTTAAAAATCAGAATTAACTTCCCACTAAACTCCAGATTCTCTGTAAGTTTTCATGACATGTCATGGACTTCCATGAAGTAGCAGTGTGAAACTAAGCACCCGAAAACATACAAAGATGTCTAAAGGTACAGAAAATCTTTTATTAGAATCTAAGTCAATAATATACGTGACCCAATAAAACTTTTCCTCAGATGCTATAACAAGTATTGAAATGCCATGTTTTCAAGAGACCATCTGCTGTTTTGACATTTTATGACAATTTCCAAGCCTTAAACAACCTTGACTCTACCTCTTTCAATAGCATGTTTTGCAGTGAACTCTTTTTTCTCCAAATTGGGCCTTGACTTATCATACATTTATAATGCTTCAGAAAGTTCTTGCACATTTTACTTTTGTCACAAGGTAACCCACATTTTCAGCACTTCACTGTAAGTGAAAAATGCCCATCTGATAATGCTAGAGACTAATTGTCCAAGTGAGAGCAATACATGAGCTGTTCCATTTACTTATTCTTGACTTACCAAATGAGAAAGGTAAGCAACACATGGTTTATTTTGCTTAAACAGCAGTGTTTCATACTGTTAATAATGCCAGTAGTATCATAAAGACAGCATTTCACTAGTTGCCAGAACTAAAGTCAAGTTTGAAACTGAGGTCATAACCTTGCAATAAAACAAGTACTAATTATAATCAAGGAACAAACAAGGGATGATGTATCAAGAGCATCAAGAGAACTTGAACAAACTTCTTTCAGCAGATATTCTTTAGCAGCTCCCAGGTTGAAATCTCATCTTGGTCACTGGTATCCTACTGAAATCAGCACACTTGAGTTTTCATTTGAACCAGCTGGCTCAGTTTTTTCAATGCTCTGCTCATCATCATCATCTTATGAAATATAAACCACATCTACTGAATGATACCCATGCCTGAAGGCTGAGATTAAATACATCCCCTGCACAAGGTAAGGACTTAAAAAGTTACATAGAACACAAAACGTTTCCTACCATACATAGCATGTGTCTGTTCATGCGCACCGTACTGTGTTGCAGAGGAAGATACTAAACCCGGCTGTGCGTGTGCTGGTGGGGCCATCATCCTAGCGTTGCCCTGTATTACAGGGCTATAAACATGAGGATGCTGCAGGCAGAACAGAGGAAAAACCACACAGTTAATTGGGGGATTACTCCAAAGAAAGTTTTTTTTGTCATCTAAATAGTGGTGGTTGAAGCAGAGGCAGCTCGGCCTTGCTCGAATGCAGAGCGAGCTGAGATCGTCCCAATTGCTTCCAAAATTTAAGGGCTGACAGAAAACACTGGCATATCCAATTTTTGTCACTCTGATAATGCACCAAGCTTATACATTTATCCAATTACACATGTAGATTTAACAGCCTTTGAAGTAAGAGCAGTCCACCCAGTAAGTTAATTTTAGAACACTTAACCAGAAGATGTGCTGGCCACGACCTAAAGAAATTCTTCAAAGAGCTAAAAAACCATATCAATAATAAATGCCAACTTCTAAACTGACCTTAAAATTCATTAGGACATTAAAATTCATTAGGACCTTAAAATTTGAAGGCTTTGAAGCACATTCCAAGATCAGCACGTGTGCTCCAGAACACAGAAACTCTTCAGGGTGACTCAGGACAGGACACAAGAGGTTTATTTAGCTCTGAGCCACTTCATGATTTGTGTTTGGATTGATCAGGAGCATGGAAAGGACTCTTACCTGAGATTGGTAGTGTGGCACATGCTGCACAAGAGGCTGATTAGGAAACTGTTGGGGGCTATATGCAACGTATTGCGTAGAGTAAGCAGGTGGAGTAGCTACAATTGGAGGGCCTGCTGCCGAGGCAGGATGCATCATGGTGCTCTGGTGGTGTTGGTCTTGCCGCTGCTGGGGCATATTTGGTACTGGAAAACAAAGATTTGTCTCATGTTAGAAACACAGAGAAAAAAATCTGGAGCTTCCTGAAAGGTTCTAGGTGATAATAATGTTATTGGGACCACGTGGAATATCCTCAGCCCACACCTTTAACCAGGGTTAGAGCTCTGTCAAAAAGGAACAGTGTGAAGAAGTTTCTCCAGGAAACACAGGATTTTCATCACTGCCTTTGGGCTGCATATAAACATCCTCAAACCCAGCCCTGCCTTTTTGTGAAGGAAGGTGGAGGGAGAGAAAGACTGACAAGAATCAGAAAAGAAAGGTTATATCAGGATACCTACATTAACCAATTAATCCTGACCCTTTTAAAAGGCTTTTTCACTCTCTATGGGAACAACTCAGCTACTGTTCCATCAGCTGGAAATCTGAGTCTTTATGTCAAAATAACTTGTGCTTATGGCTGAGGAGAGCACAATAAAGGTCTCCACACAGCCACAACTTGAAGTATTCACATCTTTTGAGTTTTGTGTCACCCCTCAGGGCAGCAGAAAGCAAATTTTAGGTCAACACTGAGGGAGTCAGAACCTATAAGGAGAAGGAATAATTAAGAAGGAAGAAAGATGAAAAGAGCAGAGCAGTGTGGGATCACCTGAGCTCTCCTGGGAAGGTGACCACCCAACTCACTTGGAACAAACTAATTCAGCCTGCAAAGCATGGGCATGGGAGCTCCAGGAGGGCTGCAACTATTAACTGAGCTACCTCAAGCACCTCTAAACTCCACTGCAGGGGCAATAGCCCAAATCACTTAGGGAGAGGAGAGGGAAATGTTGAAAACATCAGTAAATTCACTCAGTGATTTTATTTATGCTGCAGATCAACAACAGAAAGAAGTAAATACAGGAGGCAACTTGAAGAGGCACAGGGCTGTAACCCAGGCAGCTCCCTCAGGGCTGTGCTGCACACAGGTGGATATGCAGAAATAGTGGAACTTAAAAAGGAATTAAAACTGGAGCTGCCTCACCCAGCAAACCAGCACTCAGTAATGTATTTCTGACTAAAACAGTGCTACCAACCAGAAGATTTCAGGGGTGAGCCCACAGTGAAGTGACTGTGTTTTAACACAGAAACACATTGCAGGCTTTTGTCTGCCCTAGGTTGATAAAGGCCACTTGTTTGCTTCTGAACAGCAGCAAACAATTTCCTCCTGCAGTGACTGGAGCTGCAGTGCTGCTCCTGTGCTGCAGCACTGGCTGCCACTGCAGATGCATTCACTGGGCACAGATACAGCACTCCCTGCAACAGGAGCAGAACAAGAGCAGCACTTTCTGCTCCCTCACTGCCCTGCCCAGCACAGGGAACATCTCACCACCCATGGTGACTCCACAGCCACGGGTGTCACTGAAACACTGTCATTGTTAGTCCAGCTGTTCAGCCACTGGGGCAGCAGGAATGAGCAAGAACAAACTGGAACCAGCTCTTTCCAGAAGAGCAGCAGAGCAAACTTCTCCTGAAGAAATAGTGACTCTGCATGTTGTTAAAAAAACCCTTCTATTAAAGCACCATCTGGGACACTGCTGCAAACCAGTACAGAAAACCAGCAGAGAAGTTCTCTTTAAACAAAGCTGTAATATTCATGAAATAAAGGAGATGAGCAGCTCACCCTAATGTAACAGAGACATCTTCCTGTTTGTCAAATCAGATTCCAAACCAAGCAACCCCCATTACTCAAACCTGGCTGAATTAGTTTATCTAAAAATCCATTAGTATTTCCACTTACATCCCTTTATTAAAAATAGCATTTAAAATATCGACTGAAACCAAATGACCATGGATTAGAAAACACACAAACATTTGTCATTTAGCCATGCTGCATGCAGACTGAGAACCAAACAGGCAGTATTATTCTCACCTTTACCTGCTCTATATGTCTTGGCTTGGTTCACTGGCATGGGCGTCATGGGAATAGGATACAAAGGCTGAAACAGAAGAAGTTGAAGGTATGATATTCCTTTAAAAACTCACTGTCTGCTGGGGTGGGGGCCCCACTCAGCTTTGATGTGTTTCTGTTACATGGTTTAGTGAACTCTGCCTAACCTATGAGATTTTCTTGGATCAGTGTCATTAAGGCTGCATGGACACACAACTAAGAGCAGATGGTTGGCAACAACCAGCCCAGGAACGCTACTGCTGCTACTGCAGGCACTGGGCTCAACCTGACAGCCCCACAGCAGCTTTTTGGAATAAAGGACAGGGCTAGGCTGGGTATCAGGGAAAGGTTCTTCCCACAGAGGGTGCTGGGGCACTGCCCAGGCTCCCCAGGGAATGGTCCCAGCCCCAAAGCTGCCAGAGCTCCTGGAGTATTTGGACACTGCTCTCAGGGACAGGTTGGGATTGTTGGGGTGTCTGTGCAGGGACAAGGACTGGGCTGAAGATCATTGTGGGTCCCTTTCAATTTAGGATATTCTATGATAATGGAGCTAGATTTGAAATCCCTACAACAATCAGAAACCAGTGGGACACAGCTGGAAACAAAGGAACAGTTGCAGAGAGTGAGACTTTGCTTGGAGGACTGGGAAGAAACCTGCACAGATCTGCAATAAACGTGGGCTGCTGGCATTTACAAGTGTTTGGGATTATCTGAACATCCAGATTGAGGGAGCACTGGGAAAAGTCAGTATTTACACAGACAAAACTTAACAAGGTGATTTATATTTACAAGAGCAATACAAGCTGTATTATTTCACTGGTTTAACTCAGAGTTCCCAAGCTGCAACGAGCTGACCTTTCAGCTCCTTCCCAACCCAACCCAACCCATTGCATGACCCCCCTAAGTGTGCTCAGCTTCCTAAGGATCTCTGGGAAGTGTTGAGGAGTTTGCAGCACTTTACCTGCACGCCTGGACTCACTGGAACCGGGTACATCATATTTGGTGCAAAACAAACAGGCTGAGTGTACACGGGGGTTGGCTGCTGATGCCCCACCATGGAGGGGCTGGGCTGAGCTTGAGGACGAGGGGAGGTTGGTGTAGTAGAAGGTTTCGGCTACAAACAGAGGTGAGCAATATGGATATGGCAGGGTTAGTTTGAGTATCCTCCAAGGAAAGGTTGGCTTATAAAGATCTACTCAAAAGGCTCTGTTAAACATCAAATCACTTACTTGAGCAAAAGATCGGGGGTTGAACTCTTTAGCATTAGGATTAAGTGTTGATTTTCTAACTTGCCTAAACATAAAGGACAAAAAATTAAGTTAGGCATTATTCTTTTCCAGGAGTATCTGCAATTAAGAATTTAAGAAACACCTCATTTCCATCTGTGAGTCAGATTTCTGAGAAGTCAAACCTCCTGTGGCACACAAGAAGCCACTCTCATTGAGGGACTCTTACTACAACTATCCACAAAAGTTTTCCAGTTGATACCACAGCTCATGTGAGCCAGGAAAATATGGAAGTAACATTTTAGATATGAACTTGGCATCCACAGGACCAGAGCTCTGCACTGAGTCAGGAGATGACTTTCAGGGCAGTCCCTCCCCTGTGTAACAGCGCTCAGAGCCAGGAGTGTGTCACCCAGTCCTGACTTCTACCCAAGGCCTGATGTTAATAAAGATGTGCTTATTCCAAAAGGCATCATTACTCACTCAGAAGTGTCCTTCTTCTCCTCTTTATCCTCTTTGTCTTGTTTACTTCCAGGCCCAGATGTCTGCACACCTTGGGAGGTCACCTCAGGCCCTCGCTTTTGCTCAGAGCTGTTACTCATGGAAGGAGAAATACTGGGACTGTTGGGTTTGCTACTGCCACCATTGGAGTTGGTGTTACTGCCAGCTTCTATGATAGATTCCTTAGGGGTGGATTCTGTCTTTTCTTTAACTACATCTCTTGATTTTTCACCTTCTCGGGTTTTGTTTAGCAGCTGATCCACTGCATCTGAAGAGGAACTGGACTGTAACTGGAAAAACCCAAGGGATATATTCAGTAAATTGATTCAAAACCCAGGAGAGACATCTAATGCTGTCACACACACAGAGTAAAACAGTCCCACAAGCCTCAATCATCTAGAAATGACCTTTTAAAACACACATTTCCATTTCTACTAGGAAAGAAATCCATGGGCACTGACAGTGTTTAAGCTGGCACTGTGTAAGGAGCTCTTCAGCCACTCAAGTGACCTCTATGTTGATTAGGGTGTGACAGGAAAGCTTCAGGCAACCCTCTGGACTCATCCCCTGAGTGATTTAACAGCACCACTTGAAAAGCTAGCCTGATTTAATAAACCCTTATAACCAGGAAATAAGTAATATGAATTCATCTTCAATTTTCCTCTGCAAAGCTCTTCATTTAATTTTGCAACAGCTCCTCCATATGGAGTGTGAGATGATTATTTGTGCCTAATGATCAAACAGGTTTCAAGTCCTGTTTTCACTCCACAGTCAATATTCACATTTATGTGCATTAGGTAATTATGCAAACAAGAGTCAGCATTGATTTTACAATATCTAACATGAATTCTTACAGATATTTTCATAAATTAAGCAAAAATATAAAGACTTGTTAATTTATACAGTGTGTCCAACTCATTAAAATAATCTGGATGCACATGAGAATGATGACACCATTAACAGAGAGAAACTTACCCTAAAGTCATTCTTAAATTTCTTTAAATCATCAATCTGTTTTCTATGCTCTGAAACAATTGGAGAGACACCTGCCAAACACAAGATCAACATTGTCCAAGCATTTCTAATACAAGTTTTATACACATTACTAAATTTGCAGAAACAGAATGGTTTTGCAGATATAAAAATGAGATCCAACGCTTTTTTTTTGGGTTTTAATTTGGTCCAATCCCATGACCTACGTGTATGAGCACACAGAAAGCTTCTGTGAAAGCAGAGCATTACATAACTGATTTATCTTTAGTTCTGATGCACCACACCAAGGCAGAAGCCCCGAGGTGCAGGGACTGCAGAACTCACTGAACACAAAGAAAATGCAACAAAACCCCCAAGCCAGCTTGTGCCAGCATTTCAAAACACAGCAAGTGAAGGAGAAACACTCAGCAAGGTGAGCTTTGTGGTTTATGGTTTAAAGCTTTCTCCAATGAGAGAATGAATGAATTTGGTTCTCAGTTTAACAACATGGAAAGATTCTGGGTTTTGAGAATAAACTACAGAGACAAACAAATGTAAGGTACATCAGGAAAAGGCACAGTGAGAAAAGCTCTGCTGACCACCATGCTCAGAAGTATTGTGAGCACAGCTCAAAGCAGAAACACTTTCAGTCCAAAGGCAGCTAAAAAGCAGCTCTGTGAGCAAGGGAAAGAAAGAAGGGAGGAAAAAAAAAGAAAAAAACCCAAGTGAAATCACACCATCCACATGAGCATCTCTACACTTGGTGCTGATGGAATGAGTCACAAACAACATTTCAAAGTGCCACTTCACAACTACATGACCAAATTTCACTGTAGAACACCAGACTGCCTCCAAGCCTTCCTTAAAATGCCAATTAAAGCAGCCAGGACAGCAGGTTTAGTGGGCACAATTCCTATAGCACTGGAGTACATGAAAGCTTTGGATACAAACCTTTGTTTTCAGGTTTAGAAAAACTAGGAGAAGTCTCACTTGGCTTTATATTCTCCTTGTTTCCAGCTGCAGAATTTTGCCTCTGGTCCTGAAGCCTGGTATCTTTAGCTGGAAAAGAAATTGCCAAAGTTATTCTCCTATACACAACTCCAACTAAGCAAAGAGAGAAGGCAAGAGAGAAACAGGGGAGAGATTTAACCATTTTTAGTTTGAAAAACCTTTTAAATTACACATTTCCTGCATCTAGTTGGTGCCTGGAGGATCATCCTCCCTCCCCATCCTACTGTCAAATGAAAAAAAACCCAATTAAACTCATCCCTCTCATCATACACAAAACTTTAATTAGGCTGAACAAACTATAAACTGAGAGCCAATTATTCTCAGCAGTCCAAGCTCTTCAGAATGTGACAAAGATTTGAGAGTTCTTACACATTTGACTGTGCTCCTGTAATGTTTTTTTCCCCCATTCCTTCTGCTATGTTCAAAATGTTTGAAACCAGTGGACTGATATTTCTTTAACACAGAAAAGGGGCAAAAACTCAGCTTGGAAAAAGAAATCCTCAAGTCACACACCTATAAACTCATATTCCTTAAGGTCACAAGAAACCAAGCATAAAGACATCTCCAAATTTAGTTTAAAGCTGGAGAAATGGGAACTCACAGTAAAATTTCACGCATCCTCAATTTTCCTTGTCAGGAATAAGGGAAAGGGAACATTTGCAAGGTGGAGAGAGCCTTACCTTCATTGGAAGGGGTGACTGCTCTGTTGGATGCAGGGCTGGCAGGTGTAGGAGAGGCAGCTGGAACAGGCATGGCAACAGATTCAGTGGGAATAGTACCAGGCTGAGGAGAAGGCAGAGCTGGTCCCATGGGAGTGCTGCTCTGCCTTGGAGACCTAGGCCTGTGTGTTTTAGGGGATAATCTTGGAACTAGAAACAAACAGGAAAAAGCAGTTATAGGATGAGCTTCTCCATCTGCTCAGCAGTTTGTTTTAATTTTAAAATGGCTAAAAACATGCTTTGAAACACTTAGTGTGACATTATATGGTAACTGAAAACCTGTTTACCTTCCAGGCACATCTCCTAGTTCTTTACAATGCAGCATTTCAGAGAATGGGGTGATTTCTCTGCAAATTGTCCCCCAAAAATTATCACTGCCCTCTAATCCCACCAAGAATCTGCAAAATGCTTCCCCAAGTCCCCAGCAGTACAACTACAACAGCTCACATCAACCCAGTTTCAGGCAGAACACAAAAGGTGGTCAGGACTCCACACAGAGAGATGTTAAACATTTTTTTAAGAGGGCTGAAAAAACACATCCATTTTACAGCGTCCTCTTTTGGAGGTCTGCCAGCTGGAAAAAAAACAACACAGCCTATTGAAAAAAAAGTGCTTTTAGGTATGTTTTTGCCCCTGTGTTAAAGAAGCAAGGAAAGTTGTGTATTTTTTGAGCAGTAAATTGTAACTCCTGCTTCCTGCTCATCCCACTTGTGCTTTTTGTCACATATTAACTCCCAGTGAGTGAGCAGAAAGGCAGGTAAGTGTTTAACAGTCCTACATGCATGTTAATAATGTATAAACAGGGAAGATGAATCACAAATAATGCATCAACAGAAGAGCTGAAGTTTTTTCCACAAGGCAACAAGTCTATGTGGGTCTAATTTATCCCTTCTTTCTGAGAAATGTGTTCCCACTATGCTTCTCTGGAATTCTGCCCTGCTAAAAAATACCCAAAAAATACCTAAAAATGACCAAACTGCTGCTCTCTTGCCCTCAAGGAAACACCCAGCTCCTGACAGCCCACCAGAACATGGCCTCAACTCAACAACTCCAGACCAGACCTGTGGCACAAGACTGAGCTTTAACTTTTAAGTCAAATATTAAAAAAAAGATATATATTAACTGGTTAAAAAAAAAAAAAGACACTCACTATAACTGCTCCTACAGCAGCCAAGAACAACACCACCACTTAAAATTTTAAAGGAGAAACACATCCAACTTAACTTGAGCATCAATTCTTCTTTCAACACCAACCTTCCTCTACCCAAACACCTCCTTCATTTGTAAACCACAACCCAGCCACGCTGCCATAACCAAGCTCAGGGATGCAGTGGCAAATCTCTAACAACTCCTCCAATAAATCCCCTACAAATGAATCCTTCCAACAACTAATTCCCACACTCTTCCTTCCTTCCTCTTCACACAGCACCTGACTCCACAGTTAGGACAACACTGCACCAACTCTCACTCAGCTCTCTGGGAACCTCCTTCTCCCAACTCCAACCTCAGCCCAGGATTTGATTATTGAGAGCCTGAATTGCCTGCAAAGGGAGGATTCTGCTGAGCATTCCCACTCTAAGGATCCCCCTGCAAGCCATCTGCAATAAGCCAAGCTTTACCTACCCCCACTGACAACTGATGACCACGTCCCACCTGAAGGGCTGCCTCGTGCCACTGCAGCAGTAGATGCTTCCCCAGGTGCATTATGAGATACAAATTCTAAGCCACTTGAAATTGTACCCCTACCAGTAGAGACTCTGTGACCTCGAGGGTGCCGTTGAGCCTTTGGAGACATCCGTGGAGGCCCTGAGGAAAAAAAGACAACCCCACACAATAAGTGTTTAATGTCCACCACAAAAAAAAAAAAAAATACAACAAATATCTCTTCTTCAAACTGCATTTCATCTTTAAACTCTCAATAAATCAAGCAAAAAAGCCAAGTCATTGGTCCAGCCAGGCTGCCAACGCTCATCACCTCCCCAGGGCAGCTCCTGGGTATTCAGAGGTTTTATCAGCACTGAAACAGGTGTGCAAGGCTTGGATTTAAAATATTTCAATCCAAGCATCCACCACTGCCAAGCCATAAAGGCCAGTGGTGCAGCTGCCCCTGGATAAGCACAGTTCCAGGCTATCAAACGTTTTTCCAGAAAATAAAAAATTCCCAGTGCTTTTGTCAGGTGCTCAGTGATCCCAACCATTTATAGTCACCACTGGCTGACCAATGCTCTTGGGGAATTTCAGCAGAGCATTCTCTGCAGCGAGGCTGAATTGCCTGCAGCAGGTCACAATTCATTTACAAGTCAGCAAAAACTGCAACTAAACAAGGGATTGTTATCCCAAGGTTCAAGTCATGCATGTTTAACACCAGAAGCCAAAGTCATAAGTGAATACAGGAATTCTGCACAGTCTGTACAGCTGCCACACCATAGTTATGCTCAAATCTGAGCAGCAATACAGTTCTTACATCCTAATAAACATTTTCTTTACAGGATTAGACTCAAATGTTGATACTTCAAAAGGAGAAACTGTGTGAGAACAGAATCTGGCTGATTGCAGTTCATTTTTAACGTGGGTCAGTAAGAGGGTCAAGTTCAGATAATGGCTTTTAGGTTTCAGAAAAACTTCTAAAATACCAAATACCTCTCCTGGTTACATAAATCTTTAAATGTCAGCCTCTATTTTAACCAAGAATCTCCAGTCTACCTCAATACAAATTATCATACAGCTATTTTAAAGAATACACATTTCCAAGGAATAATCTTGCAGCAGCAGGAATTAAACATTGCAGTAAGCAGCACTGACAAACCAACAAGTGCTAAGAAATAATTCAATTTGCAGGTGGATTCTCAGTTCCTTACTCCAGAAAAAAACCACAATAAATGGACAGTAGGCCAGACAGATGTGGCCACCACCCCCTTTTTGGTTCCTGCCCAGGCTGAGGGATAATTCATCTCTCCCATGGCTCCAGTGGAGCCAACTACAGCACCCACTGCAAGTTTTCAGGGAGCTCACTATAACCACACTGCATTTTCTAGGCTTGCTACACTCTGTTGTGCAGGGTTTCAAATAAAAATTAAAAACCATGTTCCTTATTGTAGAAGGATAGATTTAGTTGGGATAATTCTGCATACAGCTACCAAAGACTCACAGGTCTGTGTATTACTGACTTCTAGGGAGATGATTTATTGTTCTGAATAAAAATTTTCTACAAATGCACCTTGGGAGTAGCTCATCCTACCCCAATCCACAGTTCCCTTCTCTGAATACAGCATTTTTATGATTATTGGTTGTTTTACAAGAGGTGATTCAATGTTAGTTATGCTTTTTGTGGAACAACTGTATTAAAATTGGAATTTTATATAAATTTATAGCCCTAAAATGCTCTCTAAAGTTATCAGGTCCTGCATGTTGCTGTTGGGTAATTTAAGACACTGAGCAGCGTTTCCAAAGCTGAGTTTAATTTCATACCAAACTCGGGAAATTTCACAGCTTTCTTTCGTTTTTGTAAAGCTCTTCAAATCAAACAAACAAAAAAAAAAAAAAAAACAAACCAACCACCAACCAAACCAACAAAACAAAAAAAAACAAAAGGTTAATAGAAATAGTCTGACAAACTAAAGTTAAACACAAATTACAGGTTAAGTCATGAAGAGGAAAAAAAAAAAATAAAAAAAACCACAACAACACAACGACAACGAAAAAAAAAAACTAAAAAACCAACTCTTAAAAACTCACGGAGGAGTTAAAGAAACTAAATAAAAAAAAAAAAATAAAAACATGAACAAACTGTGGTATATTGTACCTTCTGAAGACATGCGTTTAGGCATAGTAGAGACAGGAGCTGGAGAACCATGAGCAGAGGGGTGAGACGGGGGCCTGGAGGGCCGCGAGGGGGGCCTGGAGGGCGGCCGTGTAGGGGTGGCTGCCCGAGGTGGAAGAGAGTTGGGACCTGACTGGTAGCGAGAAGGTGGGCGAGAGGAAGGAGATGGGCAAGGCGATGGCCAGGGAACACCTGACAGAACAAATGATATGAAGGAAAGTATAAAAACTAAAGAAAAAAAAAAATTTATGGGGGGTAAAAGGGGGAGGGGTTGGGTAAGGGGGAGTCAACAGATATATATATATAAAAAAAAAAAAAAAGTAAAATGTGACAAAATGATTTTTTTTGTTGTTGTTTTGTTTTTTTTTTCTCCGTGGTTTAACCCTTTGAGGAGGTTAAAAGTTTCTGCACCTTGGTTTTGGGTCGAATTGAACTTGTGAATGTCACAGGCTCCCCAAAGGGTTAATTAGGATCTACAAACACTACTAAGGAATAGACAGTAAAGTTTGATCTGTTAGCCTGACATACCAATGCTCCACAGCACCCAGCACTCCACAAGGTCCTCAACAGCTACCAGAGGTTCTCAAACAGCTGTTCACAAACAGTACTGACCACACAAACTGCTACTTTCAAACCAAAGGATGAGGAAATATCCATCTAGGAGCTGGATCTTTACAAAAACCAGCGGTGTTCAGTGTCTGAACCCTGACATTTCTGCCTTTGTCACTTAGCTGAGGTATTAATGGAGGATTTTAATCTAGGATATAGGGCTCATGGTTTCCAAAGCAGAATTAATTGAATTTACAAGCCATTCTGAATATTTTAGGTCTATGATGTTGATTCAGCAGAGTAATAGGGTGAGAGAAACCACAAATACTACAGGTTAGCATTGTTTGGGCAAGGCTCAGTTGTCCATCCTTTATACAGCTGACTCTGGCTTTAGAAAGGAAGTCTCACTTACCTTTAGATGCTTCTCAGACTTCCTCTCCAGATAGATCACTTGAGTATTATACATTTTTCATTTATTCACAGCAATTTATTACAATAGCATTTTTAAATGTTACAAATAATGCCTTGAGGACAGGTCACTGCTGAGATCCAGAAATGGTGTTTGGTTTCTGGGACACCCATTCCTGCCATGCAGTGCCTGCTTAGAAATACTACCCATGTATCCAGCAGAAAATACTCAAATACCCATTTGGAGGGAAGGCTTTAGATTCCTTTTTTTCTAAAACTGTTCTTGTTTCCCTCCTCCCATTTTCATGAAGTCAGCAAGTGGCTTTATTATTTTCCAGAAAGGAAGGAAAGCTTCCTCCTGCCACTGCCTTTCACCAGGTGTCAGCACTGCTGCTCCTCCACACAGAGCTTTGCAGTGCTGATGCAGTTTTTCATCTTTAAATCCACACAGTGCACCATCATCTAAGACAAAGGTGTTTGAGGAGGAAAATAAATGACATTTCTGCTCTGCAAAGCCACAGACAGCACAGTGCAGTGACAGATCCTTTGTAAGCCAAGCCCAAATCCAACTCACAACCTCTGTGTTAAATGATGAGTGCAAACCTGGTTTATGGAACACACAGCCTAATCCCACAGCATTTCAACACAAAATGAGGTAATTTTCTGCAGTGTTAGGAGGTGCATTCACTCAGATTTCAGATACTTGCCTCCGTTAACTACTCTCTGATCTGCTCCAGAGTTAGGGCTGAATTCTGAAGTGTGGGATCCAGACCTTGAGATGGGTGGGCCTGATCCAGACTGGCCCATCCTCGGTGAGTTTTGTCTTCCACTTCCCCAGGACAGGACATCTCTGTTCCTCTGTCCAGGTGGAATGTATTTATTTTCTCTGAAACACAGCAAACTTCTATCAGCGTTGAGACACAACTGAGAGGCAACAAAAAGCCTCCCCATTTTCTCTCTTTTTCTCCCATCAAGCCAAGGGGAAAAGTCTAAATAGTATCAGATGTTGACCCAACAGTCACCTCATGAATTGGCTTTTGATAGTGGCCACACAGTCCACTTTATGAGCCCACAGGCTCCGAAGGATTTAGCAGCAATGCCTGAAATTCTCCAGGACACAGCTAAACCACTGCCCCTTCCTGTAATTTGGGACAAATTCACCACGGTGACAGGTCAGAATGGGGAAGTTTGTTTCACTACACAGATAATACAGGGCCAAGCAGAGGTGTCCAAGTCAGCCTGAGTGCCAAAACCAGCACAGGGTTGTTTACACAAGGTTCCAAACCTAATCAGGCCTGCTGAAAAAGCCCAGTATCAATGAGTAAACTGCTACAGTACCAAAATACCTCCATAATTTAAATAAAAATACTATTCATAGTGTACTCAAGTACCTAGTGTTCACACCATGTCCTTCTCTTTCATTAGCATTTCTCTGAACAGCAGTATATTTTTCTTCTTCTGTCCTTTCATCATTTTCCAAGGCAACCCGAGCTTTGTATTGGGCACTTGATTCAATTTCCTCTGCTAATTGAGTTGCTCTGGCTTCCCGTTTTAAAAACTCTTCTGAATTATCTCTTTCTAATGGCACCCTAAAAAGACAATGGAAAGGAAAAGAATCTCTGAAATGCATTCAAAAAGCACAAAGGAGCTACAAAAATCACACAGTGTTAGTTCTAACCGAGTCAGAGTGAAAAAAATTCTTGCTTCTAAGCCAGTAGGATGCTTTTTTTTTTTTTTTAATACAGAATTTCTGCACTGGTTTGATATTAAGGACAAATTCAGGGTCATTTACCTGCCTAGAGAGCTGAGGTCAGGGTGCAGAAGTTTTCCACAGGATTTGTAAAATCCCCAGTCCCTAAAAGCTGTGTAAAGGCTCCAACTCTTAACATGGTTGAGAAGAGCAGGAATAAAAAACCTCAGACTGTTGTTTACATAGGAAGCTACTCCAAGAGCCCAAATCTGACATTTTAAAAATTATTTACACATTGCCAGCAAACACAATCCTACTGAAATTAGAGAGTGGTATCCTTAATCCTTTGATAATTCCAGCCATAGAATTTCAGTTCTCCTAGTTATGAAGAACTGCAGAAAAGATGGATGCAACACTTCAGAGCACAGGAGCAGAAATTCCTGACTCATCTCTGAGTGCCAGGAGCTCAATCCCACCCATTCCATGTCTCTCTCTATGGCAGGCAATGGAATATTGCAAAAATCATCCCTTAGGAAAGCCACCAAGTCAAAATTCAATATATGAGCATTGAAACACTGAAAAAATCCAACCAGGGATGGGATCATACCTGGCACCTCCTTCTGACACCCATTTTTGTGTCTTAATTTTTGTGTCAGGTTTTAAAAAAGCGATTTTTCCCCCTGATTTTAACTTCCAGTTGCAAAAGTTGTTCCACCAACCTTACTTCAGAATAGGTTACATAAAAATACAAAACAGAGCTGAGGCTTGGCCCATTCTCTGCTGGGCATTATAGAATCACTACTGCCCATATTTTGAATAATATAAAAGAGAAAAACAAAGCAAGTAGGTGGAGATACAAGCCAAACATAAAATAATATATGCAAAATTGCTCAAGTGTTGGTGGCAGAACGAGGAAAACAAGTGGCTTTGCCAAATTCCAGGCCAGCTACTGCAGCACAAGTTTTTCCCCACATTTTTTTAGGCCAGTCAAAACATTTACTGGCCTTATCAATGATAACTGCAAGAATATTCAGTAAAACCCTTCAGCATAAAGCTTGGGCTCAAATAAAATTTACATTTTAAACCTGGTCCCAGGTCCCTCTGTTAATAATACAGGAAAGTAGAACAGCCAGTAATCCTAATTTATTTAAAGTGAGTGCAAAAAAGGAAGGGATGTATGGCAGCCTGAAGGGGCAGGGAATGATTTCATGTTTTCTAACAGGCCATTAAAGATGAGAGAAAGGGGATGGGCAGGATGACATTGTTCAGAACCCTGCTGATGATCAATACTTCTGCTGGAACACAAACTTGTACCTTGATGCAGTTTGACAAACTACACCTGCTACTGCTTAGCTCTAGGAAAAAAACAACAATCACATAATAAATCCTTTACAATCCTTCAGCTGCACATCTAAGCATTTAACTACACTGCTGCTCATCCCAGAGTTGGAAAATCAGGGAAAGAGATTCCCAGTTCAGCAGACTGATATGCAAAACAAGTTGCTTGACTAGGGGGGAGAAAAAAAAATTCAATTAATTTAAAGCCACCTTCATGTTTTTAATCTGTTTCCATTAATATCCAGAAAGCAGAAAGATGGAAGACTAAAGTTCAAAAGTACAAAAAGTACTTAGAGCAGTGAAGGGAAGGAGAGAACAGCTTCCCCAGGATTCAAACATAAGCCGATTAGGACACTTTGATTATCACCATGTCACAGGTCCATTTGCACAAAACACAGAAATCACATTGTTGAACCAGAGACCTGTAGACAAGTGCACACACCAAAAAAAAAAAAAAAATCCCAAATATTCACTGTGATTCCTTGATATTCAAAAAAATAAGTTTCTGCTTCGGGGGTTAAAAGAGTGGGGAAATACTGAAGCCATTTCACAATGGCTGTGAACATCTGCAGTCCATTTGTGTTGCAGTTGCAGTGAACATTAGAGCTGCAGACTCTGGGGAATAAATCACTGCCAGAGTAGCCAGAGCAGCCTTTATACTACTTCTATATTCCAGTTGTTATTATATTTAACTAAAACTTCACTTTAGAGCTGGACAAGTCTGCTAAACAAGCCATCCCCAGCACACAACCCCCACCCTGGTGAGCTGCAGTTTTTCAGCATTCCAGTAACTTCCAGATCAATTGTCTCAATAAAATCAGGATTTAGCCAAACTGCTCTGCTAGGTTAAACAAAAACTATAGGTATAGCAGCTACATACAGATTAATTCACAGTTTTCCACCCTATTCCTGGAAGTTTCTGCAAGAAACAAGCTTTATTGCATGGCTAAATTCAGAAAACTCTGCAATGGGAATGAGCTGTGCCCATTTAAGGGAATATATAAAGATTTCTACATCTAACTATTCACAGAAAGCTGGCAAGGTTTCTTAAGCACCATTCATTCATTGCTTTTGCAGTTATTCGATTCCACAACTTCAGAAACTATGCAAAATGAGCTGTAGAATATAAAGTTTGTTAAACCAGGGAGAACATTCAATACAAATCTAATAACAAAATATTTTGGAACTTACGTATAAGAAGATAAACTGCTGTCATAAGTTGACACTACACCATAATTTTCTTCATTGTAACGAAACATGTCATTGGGATCCCATCCATTAGACTAGAAGAAAATGATGCTTGTTTTTCAAAATGACACTGGAAACACATTCCCTTCAAATTAAGGGCTGATGGCAGAAGTTAAAACCTTCTGCCCTTTTTTTCCTGGGCCTATGAATTCACTGTCCAGATAACAAAGTTATTAATGCCACAGTTTATTTTAGGGAGCTTTGTTCATCAGCTGCACAGATTCTAACTGTAAAATCCCCTTTTTTTTTTGGTTTGTTTTGAGTCTTTGGATTATTTTCTGAGTTTTTTTAAGTACATGTTCACTCTGTACTAGCAAGACATACATACATTAATATCTTTTTTGCCTCTTCCAAAAAGTGCAAATTAACACTTCTGAAACTTTTCAAAAGCACTGATGGAATTACCTGAGAGGCACCACAGGCAGAGGACTCCTGTTGATCTGCACAACAGTAAAATTGCTATCACAGCACTCAAGCACAACAATAAATGGTTTGAATATTTTATAAAAGCACTGAGAGTATTGGGTATTCCAATAAATCTCAGCTCTGCAGTATGGACACCAAAACTGACAGGAGAATCGTTCTACCCAAAGCTAATATGCTCTAATCAGTAATATTATCTCCCTGAACACACACTGAATACCTGGCTACAAGAATTTCTGCTTGAGGAAAAGCTGACTGCTGTGATAGATGAGGACATGGCATTTGAGGCCATATTCTTCATCTCATGATTGATCATCTGAGACTGTCCCTGTGCTTGGGTCAGGCTTCCATCAATTCCCTCCATCTGCAGCCCAGGGACACTTAGCTGAGCACAATCTCCCCATCATTTCCAAGTGCAGTGACAGTCAGACAGGAATGCTCTGATTAAACATAAATCACTTTGGGGCACTGCTGGCTTTGGAGTCCTTAACAAAATCTGCTCTTTGGATCCAGGAGTCCAACACAGCCCTTACCACAGCAGCTGCCATGGGGCAGAATTTGCCAAAAATGCCATTTGTGAGGCAGCTCTGCTCAGTCACATCATTCCAAAGGGCTGTGGCAGCTGCTGGCAAAGCCTGAACACCCAGCAGCACAATGCAGAGCAGCAATTCTGCTCCTCCAAACTTCATTACCAGATTGAAATTAAGGAATTATTTCAATGTCCAGGGAAACAGCTCATTTTCTACTGCTGGCCAGAGGTGATAAAATCATCACTTACAACATCTGTCTCCAGTGCCTCCAGCTCCTCAGAAGCTGTGTTCTCTCCTCCATCCCAGGGCTCCAGATCCTTCTCCTTGTGTTCTCCATTCACCTTAGCACTGATGGCTGAGTCAGTAAAAGCATCTGCAACACATGGGGAGGGATGGGACCAGTGAGACCAGTTTGGGGAAGTTTGCACACTGGTTTTTATCTGAGCAACAGCCCAAATGCAGCTGAATCACAGGAGCAGAATCATCATTCCTCTTCTCCTGGAGCTGCTGGATATCAAAAAGGTTCCTGCTCCAGACCAACTTCTCCCATATCAGATAATAGAATTATTTTCAGTTATTTCAAAATGTTTTCTACAATTACATGTAGAAAAAGAGAAAAAACACAAGGATCTTTATTCCTCTAGAAAACCAAAGACTTGTATAAAATTCCTCTCCAACCAGCCCACACAACTGCACACCACAGCAGTGTGCAAATATCAGAAGAGCAGGAAAGCAACTCCCCAAATGGGCAAAATACAATTTTCCTTTCAAATATCCAAATTTCTTCTATTTCCACAACTCCTCAACACACCAACAGAGCAATTATCCACCAGCCTGGTGCTCCCATTTCCTGTGACATGGACACAGAAGTCTCCTCTCCTGCCAGAATTTTTCCAAGCAGCTTATCCAAATCACACAGAAAAATTCAGGAACTCTCTACTTTTTGTTCTCAACAACATAGGACAATAAATAACTAAAAAGGTTCTTCTGTTGTTCATAAAAAATTTAAAAACATCAAAAAATAAAGATCACAAACACTTATTTTGACTTGTTCATGTTTCATTCAAGCCTGACTTAAGAAGGGATAATACCAGAGTATTACAAGTGCTGTAAAAATATATCTAAAGCCATTCAACAAGGAAGCCAAGCTTTTGTGTTTGTAAGCAACCAGATCTCAGAACTACATAGAGAACTTAAAAAAAAATAATAAGCTTGTTATAAACTCATAAATAAATAAATCAGGCTAAAATAACTAAGTCTTCAATCCAGAATTTCCTATCATCATTCTACTGATGAAATAAGGAGCAAACATTTGAGACTTTTAGAAAAGATTAAATCAAACCACCAAGCAGTGCCAGATAAGGAAAAATGTGGCCTAAATTAACTTCTGGCAAGATCTAAAAATCTGCACAAAAAAAAAAAATGAACTTTAAAGCTATTATGAAAAGAACTCCCAACATATGAAGTTGGCCACTGATGTAACAGCTTTTACACAATCACTGAAGATGTTTTAAAGAGAGGCTGCTGACATTGCTTATTATTCCTGTTTTACCCAATCTCACTGTGAAATTCTGCACATATATTGAATAAAAATTCACTGTTCTTGGTCTCTCTAATAACAGCCAGCAGCAGCCCATGAAATGCTCACACAAACAGCTTTTAAAATATAATTTATTATAATATATACTTTATATATGTGTAAAATGTCATCTGAAACTACACAGGAACACAGTGCTACAAATCACAGTTAAGCAGCAGCTGAAGAGCACATTTTTAAGAATTTTTAAGAATGGAAACTCTGCATTTACTTTATCAACACCCCATGGCTTAACTCAGACAAACCAGTGCTGCTACTGCCTTAATTCCATGTTTTATTTCTGCTCAAATTGGGACATTTTACACCAAATCCAAATTGGAAGCTGTTTATGTCTTTTAGGAAACTGAAATTTGTTTCTGCATCTCTGGGAGTGGAGGGAGCTCCTCTCCAGTGAGATGAGATAAATAAGAATTAGGAGCACCTGATATTTCAGAAGGGTGTTTCCTTAATTTCTATTAAATTCCTCCAGGCAAACTCCACACAACTGTGCCATTTTGGATACTGTGAATAAAATACCAGCTTAACAAGACTCATCTACTCAACCCACTAATTTTCTTATTTAAACAGCCACACAAACATTCAGAAGCGCTGTTATTGTAATGATACAGACGGAAAAAACACCCAAGTCAAAACAAAAACTCCACTATCAGCAAGTGCTGCAGGTCTGAGTAGGATGTGTGCAGTCACTGCTGAGTTTCCCAGTAAATCCAGTATATCACAGGGCACAGGAAGCTGCACTGCTCTGCATTCCTCTCCCATTTTACAATGGGAGTCACAAGTGAGACTGTGCCACTTTAACCTCTACAGCTCAAAGGAAATTCAAAGACAGGAGAAATTCAAGCTACAAAGGCACTCCCAGTCAGACAATGTGGTCTCAAGAGCATCCAGGCAAAGTTTAAATGCAGCAGGATGCTACCTCAAGGCACAGATCAGTATTTTCCTGGAACAAACAGCAGGGCAGGCACAGAGGAGAACAGAATTAAAAAGCCAGCAAAGCCTCTACCAAAATTAATCAGCAACAAAATTGAGAAAGAATGGAAAAAAAAACCTCTAAAAATAACAGTTT
Source organism: Catharus ustulatus (assembly GCF_009819885.2). Taxonomy (NCBI): domain Eukaryota; kingdom Metazoa; phylum Chordata; class Aves; order Passeriformes; family Turdidae; genus Catharus; species Catharus ustulatus. Next base: position 3,562,920 of record NC_046238.1, read on the forward strand.
CCAAAATAAAAATGTGGCTCTTAAGATTATTAATAAAGTAAATGAGCTGCTGCTACAAGTGCTGACTGGCAGAGCAATAACTGACAGGACACTGCTCAGCTTCCCCCTTATCTGGTGCCTCTTATCTCTGAGCTGTTGAACAAGCAATTCTCATGACACCTTGACAAGGCCAAATTTTTAATCAATCCCTTTTCTACACAGCAAAACCCAAGTTAAAGATCAAATGGAAGCTGGAGAAACAAGGGGTTGAGGCTCTAACACTCAATTAGCCCCCACTGCCTTTGTACCTGCTTCAAGTGACATTTCCTAAGCAGAGGAGTTGGGTATCAAAAATCTTGTTTTAAAACCTGGTAAAAAATGATGAAATCATTTTTCATGAATGGAAAAAAAAAAATCCCAACGAGAACTCTATGCAATGGAAATTCATATGAAGACAAATTAAAAATCCACATTCTGAGAAAAACTCAGCTGGGGCAAATTCTTCAAGTGTGTGCTGCTAACACTGTTAAAGAAAAAAGTGCCAGAACAGAGCAATTAAGAGTCCGGGTTTAATTAATTTCAATGTCTAACATGCTTGTTTGCACAAACAGATTTTGGTGAAGAGCACAAATGTGCAATTAAGTGCCAGTCTGCAGCTGAAATGCCATTAAACCAATCAGTGCTACGTGCCAAAGGTGCTGATGCCACTCACTGAAGCTTTGATCAAGTGAGGTTTCACCTTAAAGGTTTCAACACTAAACTCTGATTTGTTTTGTAACTACTTACTACTGATTTGAAACATTAAAACCAGTTACCACCGGCTCTGCAGAGCCAACATTTCCTTCCTTTGTTCATAGGATGCTTTCTGCTATTCCCCTTGCAACACTTGCTCTGGAAAGACGCCACTTTCAGAGCTAATTCAAGGAAAAACTGAAATAGCCAATTCTCTTCTGCCTTTCTTTTCATTGGATTTGTAGTATTTTCCTCAGTGTGCCAAAAAACAATAAAAACACTGCAGAAGTCTTTTACTTTACCAGTAAGTTAGGATGTTTGAATTGTCTTGTCTTTAAAGAGAAGCCAAGAAGGCAACTTAGTGAAATTTGAATTCCATGCAAACCAGCTCTGTGGATTGATCAGGAAACAATTCTTGTGTAGAATCAGGAGAAACAGAACCCCCTGCATCAATCAGGAGCCCAAATCATCCAGCAGCAACAAGATCTCAGCACTCAAAGGTTGAGCAGAAAGATGTGATAATGTGAATGTACAGCCAGGGATTTCAGCCTGCACTGAGGGTTTTTAGCAGCTGATTTCCACTGCACATACAGAAATCAGTGTCAGTCCCTCTTTAAAAGCAGACAGAACAGTCTGAAAGGGGGATGATGGGTATGATACAGCTTCACCTGAGTTTTCCAGGGCATGTTTCATTCATCAGCCTGCCTGTACTGCAGCAAACCTCAATTCTGCAGGCAGACCCTCAGGTGAGTCCCTCCCATCCCTCTGGAAGCCAAACAAGCCCCTCCAGGAGCTGCAAGGTCTGTGCAGAGCTGCAAAGAAGGGCCCAGGAAGCAGGGACACATTGATTTTTTGGAACATTTACAGCCACAACACCCCTTTCTGCACAGACCCACCAATTTCTCTCCCAATTTCCACAATCTGGGCAGACCCCAGGCTTTCTCCTGGGTGCCTCTGAAGGTGCAGTGTCATGCTTGGCACAAACCCACGTGTGCTGCTCCCAGTTCCACCCTCCAGGCCTGCACTGGTGCTCCCTCCCCTGAACTCTCTGGGGGGGTTATCAGCTCCCTGCCCCAAAGCTGCAGGGCTCTGATAGCACTGGGAGCTGCTCTGGCACAGGCTGTTCACACACAACCCTATTTTCCTTCTTCTCAAAGGAGACTCCACCCCATTCCCTTTCTCCCCAGCTGCTGCTCTTTCCCATTCCTCTTCCAGTCTCTTTTCCATAATCCAGAGAAGATCTCTGCTACCCAAACCTGGAGCCCATTTGCCCACATTCCTCCAGCCCAGCAGGGAATAAATGTCAGAAATAAAATCCATAGATACTTATACTGAATTGGGAGACCAGGATGCATTAAAATTTTCAAAACAGTATCTTCTGCAGGAATTTATTTAGTTCAAGGGCTCCACAAAATGTCTAAGAAACTACACAGACAGAATTCCAGAATATTCTGAGTTGGAAGGGACCCACAAGGATCATCAGACCCCAACATCCCTGCTCCAGGTAAGCCTCCCAATGGAGAGCTTGTGAAAAGCCCTTTTATTTTACTATGATTTTAAAGCTTTTCCAACCAAGTATTTTCAAATTCTCCTTGCCTGTCTGTGAAAGCCAAAATCCATTGAGGATTCCAGACAATTTAAAAGTCTCTGTTCCTAGGTGAGTGTAATCAGAGCACCAAGCAGAGACAATTCCCAAAACAAGGAGCACCAAGTCCTCAGGCAGGAGTTCAGAGTCAGTTTTCACTCTAAATCACCCAGTACCACAAAAATTTGGGTTTATTTACAAGAACAAAAGGCCAGCAGTTCCTCCATACACATTCATAAACCTCCAGCCTTTTGAATCCTTGTTTATTTAATTTCCCAGGAAGCAGCAAGCCCCTCATTGCTCTAATTTGAAGGTGTGATCAGAGACTGAGTGACACTCTGAAGTGTCATTTCCAGATAAATGTATTTTTGAGACAAAATGGAAAGCAGATTAATTCCCCCACTCTGAGTTATCAAGTCCTGCAGCCTTCCAGTTTATCTTGCTCCAAGTCTTCATGGCTTTATTTCAGCTCTCCAGTATTTAAGAGATTTAGACTCAGTCATTCCACCTAATAAAGTGAACTGAGGGACTGTTCCACCTGAAACAGTCATTTTCTTCTAGAAAATGTCCATTGAGCAATTATTCCTAGAAGCTGTAGTATATTCCTCATTCAGTCTGCTCAAAATCTATAAAGATTGGCTGAGGGAGAGCCCCAGTTTGCATTTACATTAAAGTGATGCTCATACCAAACTCATTATAAAACAGCTCTCATGTAATTTAAATTCCAAGTCCCATCCAGAACCTGGAATTTATCTGCATTTCAATGCTGCATTTGCTCTGACATTATGCATCATCATCTGGGAAAAGCAAAAATTCCTTGAAACAACAAACCTCTCATTCTGCAGCTTTAAATCAGGCAAGAACATCCACAGGTACAAACACAAGGTGAAGAGAGAAATTCTCATTAAATGTCCTCAGGTCCCTACACATCTCTAAGTCCCTGCTAATGGGAATAAAACCTGTGTTCCAATAACCACTGAGCTCCTGTGACAGTTGTTAATCAACCTGCAAATGTACACAGAGACAATTGCACCCCATGCCACAAAAACCTGGGTAATTCCTTTTATTCCTTATCCTAGAAAATCAGCAACATTAAGCACAAAGACTCTGGAGATTTGCTGCCCAAAACCAGAGAAATCTGCAAAGGAATAGAACTGACTCATGAGCTCTCAGCTTCCAGAAAAATAATCAGGGGCTTGGAGGTCAGACATTAAAAGTATGAAGACTGCCTGCAAAATTGTTTAATTTGAACAATTTCAATGTCTTCAAGATTTCAGGACTTGTCTGAAACCTCTCTGTATTTTAAAGAGCTTTACCTACAGGTCTACAAGAAAAAAGGAAAAATTAAAGCACAAATAGAGGATTTTAAAAGAATTTTTAGCTTTGTTTGCAGGAGTATTTATAGAATATTTCTATGAATGCAAGTTTAGACACAGAAATTACCTCAGTATAACTATATATCTCAACTCTGAGAAACAATCTTTTTCCAAAGTGTTTCTGTATTCAATGATTCTTATATAACACTTAACAGAGAAAGTTAGCAAGACATTTACAAAAAATGTGTTTGCCTCCCATAGAATCTGTAAAACATTCTTCAAAACCACTAAGGCTTTGCTTTCCAGATACCAAACCAGCTACTCAAAATGATTATTTTTAAAAATTTATAAATTTTTAATTTCACAAGGTGCTGAAGTTCTGCACTCTTTAAGAATTACAAATCTAAATCCGAACTTCAGCATTCGGATCCTACTTCAAAAAATTTTGAATTATAAATTTGAAACATGAAAAAAAAAATTGAAAGCAAATATACCTCTTCTGGCATAATTGGTATCCATATCCTTAAAATGCACCATAACAAAGTCAGAAGACTTGAACAAGATACTCTCCAGGATGTCCTCTCGTTTTGGCCCCAAACTGGATTCTGCAGTTTTCCGATGAGCAGCATCAACCACTAAATCACACTGTGGGAAACACAAACACAAGGCACTGCTTTACTGCACACTCATCCCCTCAAAAATTTCATTTATTGGCAAAAATTAGGTATTTATAATCTGCTGGTGTAAATCTAGGCATGAGCAGTAAACATAATTTATGGTAAATATTTAAATTTTAAGCAATTGTTGGTTATTTGGTATTAGGAAGGGTCAAAATGTAATAAAAATTACCTTAGGACTGTAGGTTTTAAAAACTCCTTCATATATACCACCATTTTTCACCTGTACTTCACATTTGGATCCCTAGAAAGCAAGAAAAATGAAAATATAACTTTCTACCAACATGACAAATGACATTACAGTGATTTTCTTTAGCATGTTTTCTTTACACAGGTCCAAAGTATAAAAACACAGCTCAATTTTTACCCAAATCTCCTCATTCAGCATCTGCCCATTTATAAATACACTGCTGTGCTCTGCAAATTCAAATAGCTGGGTGTGTAGGGGCAGCTCTGAAGGGATTTAAGATACTCACTGGAGAATATTTGGTTCTCACAAGACTCCTGACCATTAAAACACACAAAGAAGGTTTTGTGCAAACCCCAAATCTGTGCCTGTGTGGGTACAAATAAGGATAAAAGCTTATCCTGGCCTCAAGCAGATGTGGGACAGTCTGCCTTACTTCATTTTGCCATGTCAGGCCTTCCCTTAAAATCTTGGGAGAAAGGTTTCTAATCCCTGCACATGGACTCATTTTATTTATCCAGACCTCTCTAAAGGCAGGAAATTCAAAATACAACCAGTGCACCTAAGAAATTGATGTACCTCTGCACATTAAAGTTAAACCTTTCCAAGCCTAAAATTTCTGTGATCCTTTAAAGCTCAGCCTTGGCAAAAAGTGCTTAATATTCACTCCTTTATATTACAATTAGTGGTTTAGTTAACAATTCCCTGTCACTACAGGAACCATTCTTACAAATATGAAGACTTACAACAACTGATGTGAGGATGTGAACCATTCTCATGTTTGCATAGATGCCATCGAAAGAAATCTGAAAAAATAAAAAAGCCATCATGAATATTGAAGAATTTCCAAAAAGCAGAGCACCCAACCCAGGTTTTCATCAGTACACAGAAAAATTTCAGAAATACTGGGTAAAAATATTACTCAGGTAAAATACATGGAATGTTTATTATTAAATATTAATACTAAACATGCCAGGGGAGATTTTCAGAGGGCCCCTGGCTTTTCTTTGACCAGTTAAAGATCTAACACCCTCCTAAACAAGCTAAAAAAACCCCTAATGTCACTCCATTAAGGAAATTCTCTGGCTGGCTGGGTGCAGCTGATATGCACAGATTTGAGGGATGTCAGCAGGGCTTTGTTTTTAAACAAAAACAGCCCTGCTGGTTTAAGGACCATCAAGAGAATAAGGCACTTGCAGTGCTGCAGAAGCAAAAAGGTGTTTTCAGGCCTGCTCAACCTCATCCTTTCATCTCCCAGCCCTGATTACACACATTAACAGCAGCTAAAGCCATCAAATTGTGGAGTGCTAAATTGCCACAAACCCTGTTATTAATTTAGTCCAGAGTAACTCAGTGCAGCACCAGGATCTGCAATCCTGACTAGGAGAGCTGGGCTGGTGTCCCCAGGCTGTGGAGGACACATTCACCTCAGTGCAGGTGTTTTGTTGCAATACCTGGTATCTCTTGGTGTTTGTTAAACAAGAGATGCTAAAACAGCTCTTGGGATCTCACCATGTTCTGAGTTTTTCAAATGACAACGAATTTTTAATTGTCAGCCACTTTCCTGGGCTGAACAGAGGAGTTAAGGGACACTCCTGTGCTCAGCTCTCAGTACACAGCACACACAGAACAACATTTGGGGATGTTTAGTGTTTGCCTGTGACCTTTTCCACCAGTTTTCCTCAAAGCTTCTTTCATTTTCCTCAAGTGTCTTGGTATCTTCAATAAACATTTATGTAAGCAAACTGCAGCCCTTTTAAATCTTTCTGCTTCTGCTCCATTCCCCAAAATTGGGCATCTTTGAAAACCAGGCCAGCAACAAATTGGCAAATATTTGATTAGTGAAGTTCAAAGATTCACCCTTTCAATCGAGATCCATGTATTTAGCTCTGATAAAATCATGTTCTGCAAGTCCAGCCACATCCACACTCCAATAATACACAGCCTTGAGAACAACTAAAGCTGCACATTGGAGCTACTGAGAATAATGGTTCAGTAATTTTATAGTAAAGCTAAACAAAGTAGTTATTTTTATTTCATTAAATGCTGCCTTACTGTCATCTGGTTAAGGGAGAAGCCAAGTTCACATTTTCAGATTGGGACTAACTCAAAAAGCACTGCCTTAAGTTAAATGTTATTTATATTTACAGCTGTAATTGCAAGAAAATGCAGAATGTTTACACTAGTGCACTCAAAAGTTTAAATGAACCTTCCCCACTTCACTCTCCCAGGAGACTTAAATGAATGTGAGATGCTACTCTAGAAAATTGTATCTCACTCTGAAGTATCCACCCACCATGGGATCCCCAGGAAAAAAATGGAGAGAATATTCCAGTATCTGCCATTGTTAGAAGTTGTTTCCTCCTGCTCTGCACTGGCACAAAGAGGAGAAAGCACAAACTCACCGTAGGCTGGGGTGGTCCTTTGCCACTGCTGCGGCCTCTGCAATCAAACACACACATGGGACGTGATTAAAGAGCTGCTGAAACTGCTGCATTTCCTACCAAGCAAGAATTCCAAACCCATCTTCATTTAGAGTTGAGAATGGGAATGGGAAAAGCAGCACTTGGGAAAAGCAGCATTTCTAGAGAGCAAAGCCTGACAAGGACCCAATGATGGGTTTGGCTCCAACCTGCTGAGCCATCAGCAGGCAGGGGGGTTACCTGTGATAATTTAATTAAATTAAAGCACAAAATGAAAACACCAAGCTTCTAAAATCAGAGTAAGAATAAAAGAATGATCCTGCAACTAAATTCCAAAACTTCATGGCACACAAAACCAGGACCCAGACCAGGCTCAAGTCCTACACAGAGGGTCCTTTTCTTGAGGCAGGAGGCTCCAGATGTTGTCACCGTGTCAGATTTGAGCCACCCAAACACCTGAATTTGTCACAGGCCACAGAGGAGCCCTGGCTACCTACAGAGCTCATTTCTAACTGCTCTCACAACCCTGCAACCACAACAATTCTGCCCATTCCCCCAAAAACATCAGCTCCACCTAATGCAAATCTGTCTCTGAGTAGCACTCAGGACACCTGGGGATGCTCAGAACATCTGGAAGGGTCTGAGCCTCCACCCCAGGCACCTGAGCCCCAAAACATCCCTGTTAAAAAAGTGTCCAACAGCTCCACCAGGGTGTTCAATTCTAAGTTCCTCCCTTGTACCAAGTCCTAGTTTCAAATACTCCTCATAGTGATTTAGATTTGTGTTATGACTTCAGGAGTGCTCACTGGAATGTGAGGCAAAAATAAATCTTCTGTTCTATTAAAATAAACCTCAATTTTTTAAATAGACTCACCTTACTGACACACAACCATTTCAATAGACACCTGAAGAATCATGGCTGGTATTATCTAAACAACACTGAAATCTAGATCCAGCTGGATGTCACAGAATCATGGAATGGCTGGGGTTGGAAATTCAGAATCAGGGAATGGCTGGGGTTGGAAATTCAGAATCAGGGAATGGCTGGGGTTGGAAAGGACCTTAAAGATCCATCCTCATCCCAAGGGCAGGGACATCTTCCTCTAGACCAGGCTGCTCAGAGCTCCTGAGCACCTTCATTAGATGCCAACTGCATTCAAATGCTTTTAAAAACACCAAGCTGGGGCTGAATACAACCTACCCCCCAAAATAACAGGCCCTTATAAAAGAGAGCTCACAGGGTAGTCAAAAAAATCAAAGGAATTTCTCCCAGTGAACATAAATAACCCTTCAATAAATTCTGCTGAAATAGGCAAAGCCATCAGAGAGCCATGAAAGGCCTTAATGAGGAAAAAATGAAAAACCACTAAACTATCACCTGACTCATTTCCAACAAGCTTCTGCAACAGAACTGTGGTCTCAGAGCATCACACACACTGGGGGCATTGGCTGATGGCAGAACTGCAGATTTGGGGTGCCCAGCAGGAATTTTCAGGATATTGCAGAGTGCTAATCTCACTAAAAAAGCTCTAATGCAAATAACCTTTATTTAACTACCCATCAACCTTAACTTTCCACAGGGCAGCTTCACAATATCAGGTTTGCTGTGGAGCAAATCTCACCATTTACCAAAATCTGACATTTGTTAAATGGCTTCCAAGAGAACTGAAGCCTTGTGAACCTCGAACAGCATTTTTGTATAATATTTAGACCCTCCTCTTTCTGAAAGTCATTTCAGCTCACATAAGAGGCACAGCCCAGTTTGATTTGTCCTACCACAATCAAAAATGGTTATGGTCACTCACAGAACCTGGGCAAAGTCAAACAATTTTATCAGTTCCATCTGCTGCTGTCATTGATTTTAGAAGATCCTCCTTCCTCCATCAGCTACAGATCAAAAGTGAAAGAGTTTCGTTTCTTTGCAAGACAAACCACTCCCATTTTTAGTGACAAAGTATTCTTAGACCTGAAATAACTGGGTTGCTAGACTGGGCAGAAAGTTTGGAGTATTCCCTCAAAGCGTGAACTCAAGTGTTCCAGATTTTCCATCTCTTACCACATTTCCAAAATTACTGTTCCTGCCCACATTGCTTCAAGAAACAAACTGACCGTGCTCATCCACATCAGCAGGAAGTCCCAACCTCTACACCAGGCCAAGAATTAAAGCAGGAATTCTCTGATCTATCAGGTCTCTTTATAGATCTGTCCTCTTTTTTTCCAGCTACAACTGTTAATCACAAACCATTGAAAAAAACCCAAAACACAACAACAAACCACATCCACCAAGATGAAAAAAAAAATATATTTACCAATCCTACCAATGCAATAATTTAGCCAAATCTGTATTTTCTGCTAAAGCCAAGGCCATCAACTTGAGTTTCATATTCCAATAGGTGAAGACTCAAGTTCAAACTACCATTAGACACATCTTTGATGCAATATATGAAAAAAAAACCCAAACCCTCAGGACTTTTACAAAAGCAGAAGGTAGATGGGTTTTGCCAGATGTTTAACAATTTGGAGCAGAAAAGTAACACAAAGAAATCTAGGAAATCTAGGAAGGCTCAGTAGCAATCTGGCACTGCTACCTAAAGTTCCATTTCCATTAGGGTAAACATGGCAAAATTTTGGAAAAAAAAAAAAATATCATTTTACATTGCAGATGTGTGGTTAAAGGTAAACCTGGGTGAAGGCACAATAGCCTGACAAATCCAAGCTGGAAACTCTTTGTTTTTGGGGTAGAAAAGTCCCAAACTCAGGACAAAGCAAGGACTGAGCAATTAAACTCAGTGCCAACCCCTTGGGTCCAGCAGTCACACACCAAGAGGCAAAGTCTCCATCAGGGTCCAAAAGCTGCACTATAAATGTTTTTTCCCAGCAGCAACTTGCACATTTTTTTCTATTTTTATGAGCATTTCCTCAGCATCCCTCACCTCCCTCCTTAATGTTTACATGCCAAGCAGAGTGTTTGTATAAGCAAAACAAGGTCACGCATTTGTATTTTCCCAGTTAATGGAAGGGAAACAAAGTCATTCCTGGGTGGGAAAAAAAGTCTCCAGTTTTCTCTCCAGCATCATCTTCACTTTGAAACTAAGAAACAAATGCAGACAAGCTGCAATTAATGTCTGGAGCAGAAATGCAGCTACAAAGACTTGAATTTAAAGAGTGTGAATGGATGTTTCTGGAGCACTGACTGACATTGTTGCAGCTTGGAAAACAAATTTACAGGGTACTCTAAAGAACTTTAGTGCAGAGCTGGCAAAGCTTTTCTTCTAAGGGAGAAATCTGAAGTGCAAGGTTTTATTTCAGTGCAGTGTTTGGCTCCACAAAGTCAAATGAATTGAAGATGTCAAATGAAGATTATGCAAGAAGTGCTGCAGTTTTATTTTCTGTACTTTTTCCCCCAGTACTGACACCAATAATGTCAATTCCTGTCTCCACCTGGATGTGTAAAAACCTCGAGTCTGGCCCAGTGCACACCTGGAACCTGTTGATGGTTTAGTCACTGAAGAACCTTCACAGACATGGCCATGAATCAGTTGTTAAATTAAAAGTTACCCAAAAGCAGGGATACAACACCACCCTGAAGTGCACCCACAGTGATAAGAGGCCTGCAGGTTAAGCAGTCATTCTGCTCAGCACTTTAGCACAGTTGCACTAAAACCCACACAAAGATGTCAGAACCAACTAGAAAACCTCTGCCTGGCACGTGTGATCAAATCCCCAGAACAGTCAGTGCCCTGAAATTCCAGCACCACATTCCCCTTCCCTTCCATCCCAAAGGGATGCTCACCATCCTCAAGCCTTCAGTGAGGCTCTCCACAAAGGGATGTCAGGGAAGAAGGGAAATAAATAAAAGCAAGAAGTTTGTGTTGTTTGCTTTTGGGACTGAGCCATGGGGTGGTTTCAGTTTTAGTTTTTTGATGAGAAAAAGCCATTTTTAAAGGTCAATAACTCTTACCCCACGCCCAGATAGGCAAGCAAGTTACCAAAATGAAAAATCCCTTCTGTCACAATTGTAACAAGACAAGAAACATCCAAACCCTGACTCTGAGGTGTTTTACCTTCAGATAAAATAACAATGGGGGAAAATTAACAACAAAAAAAGGATGAAGAGATGGAAGAAGGCTGGGACAGATACAACTTGCAGCCAGAGGACAGCTAACCCTCCTGTGCTTGCATAACAGCAAAAACTCCCCTCAAACACAGAAAATAGATGTTAGATAATGTTCTGACAGCACAGGGAGCAAGTTTGTGAACCAAGTCTACATTTTCCCTAATTACAGCTTGCTGTGCTATTGGCATCTCCCCTGCAGCCCAAGCCCATCTGCCATAGTGCACATTAAACAAACACAGCACTTCACTTGGGGCCACTTTATAATATAATAAAGGTATTAATCCTTTTTTTATATATATATATATCAAACATCTTCAAGGATGCCTTCATTTCTGATTTTTCCCTTTGTGTAAAGGCAATTAATAGTGCAGTGAAAAACACTGGAATGTCTGGGTTTTTCACACAGGATTTTTACCTTTTCTAATCTGAAATACAGATGTGCAGCAGTATGAACCCATGGAGAGCAAGGCAGTGAGCAGAGCTGACCCTTCCCTCGTGATCAGAGGTAGAAGGACAAGTGCTCAGCCCAATTCTTCCAGTAACAAACCCACAGCAGAAAATTAGGCCCAGGACAGTTAATTATCAATGGGTTTTCTACCCAAACTAAGCTTTCAAAAACAACTTAGCCATGAAAAGTAACATTTTTTTTTTTCATGGGAATGTTAGTGTTGCAGGGAAACGAGCTGCTGGGCAGAAAGCTTGGTATAAACTGAAGATGTTTAGGTTTTTATTAAAGAATACAATACATCAAATTGATACCAAGATGCAGGCCACTTAAATTTTCATTTTTCTGACCAGAAAAGGTGCTTAGCTTTTCATTCATGGTCAGATTTACAGCATGAACCATCTTTGAATTTGTACTTCCCAAAAGGCCAAGGGCAGCTATAGAGGAAGTTCTCTGAAGGTGTTCCATGGGACTGTGATTTTACACACCCTCCATTCAGAAATAACTTTAAAAATGAAGAAAGAAAGAGCATGAACACCTCTGAGGGAACATGCCAGTCATTCAGCAGCCCCACCAGAACTCCCTAAGGAGTTCTGAAGTGGAATTTATCCAATAGAATCAGAATGGCAACACTGGTAGGGGAAACCCAGTGGCTTTAATCTTAAACTTGGGAAAGAATTTGAAGCTCACATACCCAAATCTATGGGGGCAAGTGCTTGCCATCAGGCTGAATTTCAAAAAATAAGCTGGAGGTTTTGCTGCCCTTCACATTAACCTCTACAGTGCCACTGTGTGCTGGCAGGGACAGAGCCCAGCAAACATCAGGTCCCACCTAATGCCATATGTAAAAACTATTAAATCGGTGCTCTGAGCTGCTGAGGTATTGTTGTTATTTATTTTGTCCTTTTCAACCCTTCCAAAGCCCTTCCGCTTCCAGTTCCACTGGCTGGGAACAAAGTAAAACCCTATTTCCAGTGATGTCCAACAATGGGGCCACTGTAAATTCTGTTTTATTGCCAGTGCACAAAACCGAGTGGGAATAAACGTTCAGTTGAAGAGGAAGATGAATAAAACTCGAAATGAAACTGCTCTGAGTGACTGTGACCTTCAGAACTGTTACCGTCCTGCTCTGATCGTTTTGTTATGACCCCCACAGCCCCGGAAAAATTCACAGCACTACGGAGTTTATTATTTGAAGGAAAGAAAGGGGAAAAAAAATACGAGTGGATTTGTGTAGCTAGCGATCTGAGAGCAGGAGCGGGATCAATCTTCCAGAGGCAGCGAGCGTGGGGTGGGGGGGGAGGCGAGGAAAGGGCTCAGCCTCTGCAAGATTCCTGCCCCAAAAATCTGCGAGAAAGCGAGGCCGCGCTCGGAGCCACCATCCAGCGGCGCGGCGCGGCCCGCCTTCCCGCGAGAATTTTATTGCGATCTCCATTATTTGAAAAAAAAAAAAAAAAATCAAATAAAAATACCAAAAAAAAATTATTCAAAATAAAAACGATCCCTTATATATATATTGAAATGATTTTTAAAAAATAAAAAATCTCCCCCCTCTTCCCCCCCGGGTGAGCCGAGGGCGCTGCGCCGCCATCGCGGGGCCGGATCGCCGCCCCCTTCCCCGCCCGGGCCGCCCCCCGGCCCCGCCGCCATCGCTCGCGGCCCTTCCCGCGCCGGCCCCGACACGTGCGGCCCGCGCCCCCCGCTCCCCCCGCTCCCTCCTCGGCAGGCGGGTCACGTCGGCCCGGGGGAAGCGGCGCCCCCCGCCCCGGGCCCCGCAGGGGGCCGAAATGGAGCCTCCGCGCCGTGCCCTCCCCGCGCCTGAAGGGCACCGGCCGCGGCCCGGCCTCGCCCCGGCACTGCGGAACCCTCTCGGCGGGGCCGCGAGCGCCGCGCCCGCCGCCATCGCGGCCCCCGCCCCGGCCCCGCCATGCTGCGGGCCCCGCGCCCCCCCTTCCCCGGCCGCCGCCGCCGCCCATGGAGGCCGGTGCGGGGCGAGGGCGGGGGGGAGGGGGGCGGCGGGGGCGGGCGAGCGGCGCCCGCGCCGGGCCCGGGGCCGGAGCCGGGGCCGGTCCCGCAGCACTGCGCACCCACCTGCCCATGTTCTGCCTCCCCGCGGCTGACGGGAGGCCGGGGCCGCCGCCGCCGGGGGGCTTGCGGTTGTTGCCGGCGGGCTGCGCCGCCGCCGCCGCTTGCTTGAGGGACATGGCGAGGAGGAAGGGAGAGCGCCGGGGGTCGCGCCGGGCTGGGTGCGCTCGGCCGGTCCGCGCTGCGCTGGCGGGGCCGGGGCGCCGCTGGCTCGGCCGGTTGCTCCCAAACAGTGCGAGCGGGGCGGAGGGAGCGGAGCGCGGCGCGGAGGGATCCGCGGGGGGGGGCGGGCGGCGGCCGGGCCGCGCCGCGGGGCGAGAGCGGCGGCGGGGCCGGGGGGCGCGGCGGCCACGCCCGCGGGCTCGGGGCACCCCCGCGGTGCCGGCGGGGCGCGGCGGAGCTGCGGCGGCGGGCGCGGGGCGGGCGGCGGCGCGGACTCTTTACGGGAAGTCGGAGGGCGCGGCGGCGGTGCTGCGGCGGGTGAAGGGGCGGGGAGGGAGGGGGGGACACGTGAGGCGGCGGCGGCGCGGGACGGCGGCAGCGCCCGCCCGGCCCGGCCCGGCCGTGAGGCCCCGGCAGGGTCGGCAGAGCCCCCCCGGCCGCTCAGCCCCCTCCGCGCCCGCCGGTGACACCGGGCGGGTCGGTCCCGCCGGCCCTCACGGGCTGCGCTCCCCGCGCTGAGGGCCCGCAGGCCGCGGCCTGGTGGGGCCCGGCCGCGCTCGCCCCTCCCCGGGCCCCAGCGAGCGGCGGTGGGAGGGCGGCGGGCTCGGCCCGCAGCGCATCGTTCAAAAGAAACCAAGCGTCGAGAGACAACGAAATGGAGGAAAAATGGCCGAGCCCCGGCCGGCTGAGAAAGGCCGGTGGGGGACGCCAGGCCCTGGCGAGCTGCTGGCCCTGATCCGCAGAGATGCTGAGGCATCGGTGCCAAACACATCCCTGCTCCTGGGGGAAAGCAAGATGGGGCCGGAGGATGGATGGCTGCTTCCCCTGCAGTGCCCCTCCATCTTACAGATTTAGGAGCAGTCAGGGCTTCCCCTTGTAGTATAGAAATTTAAATTCGCATTGCGCTGATGTGGGTAAAATATTTAAGCTCAAGATGCCGGTTCTCCCCTCACTCCACGTTACCTGTCCACCATCACCAGGCTCCCTGCAGAAATCCAGGGTGCAGTGGCTGTGTGTGGAAACCTGCTTGGTGCAGAGTGGGAATTTCACCAGAGCAAAACCCGTACACAAAAATAAAGCCTGGTCTGTCCTATTAAAAAAAAAAAAAAAATCACGTACAGGATTAGTAAGAGCAGATGCAACTTAAAAACCAAGAGCTAAATTGATTTATAGCCATGGTTACTCGAAATGCTCAGAGTTTAATCTATTCATAGAAATGCTCTAGAAATCCCACAGGATTCCAATGGAATAAAAAGGAGCAGTGCTCTTAGGCAGGCATTATTTATACACCTTGCTCCTGAAGCAACAGCTTTTCCATGCAGTTGGAAGAGTTGTGGGTGGCAGCACACAATGGTGAAAAGATAGCAAATATTGAACAGCTTTCTTAAATTAGCATCTTCCTTACATTTAACCTTTTAAACTGATTGTTTTGTTTTACCTCACAGGCCCAAGTATCCTTGTGGTTAACACTTTATGAGCTGGATGACAGATCCTACCCAAAATGGGCTCAGCATGAAGAATTTTTCCATTTAAAATACTCTAAACAGAGCCGGTAGTTTTAGGAAATTATATTTTCTAATCCTTTTAGTGAACTCACGAGATGCTTCACTATTTCACAGCCACAGAACTGAGTGAGAAGGGCACTGAGGATTTCTGGAGCCCAAGAGTTTCTGTGGGAAACATCAGCACCTGCAGAGCCAAAGGTTACCGCTGGCACCAATTTTGGGAGCATTTTTTGTAAGAGCAGGAGTCTGGTTCACTGTGTGTGATGGGATAAATAAATCCCTAAGAGCAGCTGAGAAAAATCCTTTATATTTATTTGTGTAAAGCCCACTAGCATGAAAAAGCACTTATAAGACAATATATAGCAATATAGTAATAATAATAATAGTTGTTAGAGAAGTGTATAATAGTATATAAAAATAGAAGAAATATATAGAGCTGATAAAGAGTGCCCAAAAGAGGCTACAAAGATATTGAAGGGTCTGAGCAGGGCCAGAAGTTGGACTGGATGATCCTTATGGGTCCCTTCCACCTCAGGATATTCCATGGTTCTATGAACCAACCTCTTTAGGGTGCTGTTTATAAATTCTACAGCTTTTGGTTAGTCCTGAACCTTTAACAACTTTGAAAAGGAATAAAAATAAATAAAAAGCACAAGGAAGTCTGATAAGAGAGCGAGTAGAACCCATCCAGGTCAACATGAGGTTTTTAGAGGACATCACTTCAATGCTTTTCCAGCCTGGAATGTTCACAGCTCACAGCAGTGGCAATTTCTGAGGCTGCAGGTTTAGGACCATGAAAGCACCTGCAGCAGTTTGAAGGGGCTGTGGGGCAAAGATTGAGCCCAAGAATGTCAAAAGATACAGAGACAGTTTCTAAGACACCACGTGAACACACTGAAGTACATTTTAGGGTGACATGATGTGCTCAGAAAGCAGGGATGAATAGGCTGGTGTCCACATCCTCAGTAATGACTCAAGAGCAGTTGCAGTTTGACTTGTTTTCCCCTTCAATGTATTCTTTGTTTTGTTAAGCTCTGTTTGGCTTTCGTTGTGCCCTCCCTTTTTTTTCTTTGTTGAGCATCTTTATAAAAAAGCAGATTAAAAGTAAATATAGAAGTGATCATTTAAAATAGCTCAGCAATGACCACCAGAGAAGCTGCAGGGTTTCCAGTGGCAGCCAGCTTCTCCAGGGACACTGCAGTGAACTCCCCAAATTCCAGTGTAATGGGATTCTGCTGCTGTTAGGGCATGTAATTCCCTTTATTTCTACCTGAATATGCTTTTCTTGATAGCCCAGCATTCCCAATATTTATTATTTGATGGCTTGGTTTTATCAAGTTCTCACTTTTTTTTTTTTTTTTTTGTTCTTCCGCACCATTTACAGCTGATATTTTGGATGTCGATGACGTTGTGACAAAGAGCAGCCAGCAGTGGATGTGGTGGTTTAGCTGGAGAAAAATTCAGGATTCAGTCAAGAAAGAAAGGAAACAATTCCTAATGAAGAATCATGTTCCCTTCTGCCTCTCCTGTCCACGATGCAGGTTGGAGCTGCTCCTTGCCAGGAGTGCTATTTCCATCCAGATGTGTGACTACATGTGCAGGCTGTATTTGCATGTGGAGATGAATGAGGCTGATAATAGCAGCACTTAGCAGGAAGTGCCGTGTGATGTAACATTTCCTTGATCTAACCTGCTGCTCGTCTTGTGCTCCCTTCCCTGAGCTACCCGGGGTGATCCTCAGCAGCATCCAAACCCGCTGGGCTACAGGGACAGCAGCACAGGCACAGGGGGGTACTTGAAGCAAAATCAGCTGCTGGAGGAGCTCGGAGAACTGAGCTTTTCCACACACGTGTTTTCCCTGAAGATTTCAGTTCTTCAGTGCCATTATCCCCACCCGTCCTCTGGGAGGGTAAAGCTTTGTGAGCAGTGCTGTGAGCACGGGGAGCTCCGAACGCTTGGAAGGATATTAAGAGAACAAATCAGGTGCTGTGACACACAGGCAGCACTTCCCAGAGAGATACGATGTAGCTTGTCAGCAAAGCTGCCCTCAGTTCAGACTGATGACACACCCCTGGCCAGACCAGAATTGGTACCCCAGCAAAACCGAACCCCAAATTCCAAACCAACCACCTGGAACAGCTGCTGCCACCTCTGCCTTTCCCCCCCACCCTGATCTTCCCATTGCCTCCAGCTGCCAAATTCCCAGCTCAGCTCTGAGCAGAGACCAGCTCCCATCAGATGCAGTTTTTGATCTGCACTTGCAGTTTTGTTGCCATTTTTTTCCCAATTCTCAGCCCTGCAGCTCAGTGCAGCCAGGGCATGGGTGATGGATGTCCCTGCTGGGCCATGCATGCATCCAGCTGCTTCTCCTGCAGCCAACAGGAGATGAAAGGAAATGCTGATGTCTGAGCAGCTCTGGATGGAGGCACAAAGTGCCAGAGCTTGTGCACCCATAATCAACACTTGCATGACCCTTACTCTCAATTTCCACAGGCCTTGGACATGACAGGGGCATTTCCTTCCTCACCCAGCACGGCTCCAGGATCCATCTGAGCAAGCCATGGCTCTGCAGTGATCGTTGGTACAGGGCTGCAAAGTGGGAGACACCAACCCTGCCCAGCAGAGCGCCAGGAAATCACCAATCAGGTGCTTTATGCCTTTAGATTTCACATTTTTAGGAAAGGGAGGGGGAAAGCCAGCCTGGCTCCTGCTAAGCAGCAGCAGCAGCAGCACACAAAGCAATCGTTATGCCAAGATTTAGCTGTTAAATCCCTCAAGATCTGGTGCTCACAGAGCATAAACAACCTTTGCCTCCCAGCCTGGCCGAGTTTACCTCCAGGTTTCCCAGCACAGGCACACAGACCCTCCCATACCCATCCTCTCCCCAGCCCTTTGCTCAGGCTGCCGTGCCAACAAGAAAGCCAGTTGCCATGGCATTTTTTCCCCCTACAGACAGATGTCCATTAAAAACCAAGTCAGCCTCAGGTTTGCTTCACAGAGCAGCTTTCAGTTGTTATTACCAGCCTGCAAGGAATTTCCACTGCAGCCCTTCACCTCAGATGTTTCAATGCACTTCAGGATTAATCCCTGGGGATTAGAAGGAAACTACTACAGAGCAGGTACAGGTATGTTCAAAGGACAAATTTAGGATTGTGATTGTGGTTTATGTTTTTGGCAGATGACAACCACGTGACTGTGTTTGGAAAGGGTTGAATTTTTTACCTCTGGTGCTCTTTCCCCTGTTCACTGTGCTAAAATCATCAGGCAAATTGGAAATCAGATGTGAAACTTTCCCCTCCTCCAGGATGTCTCACCTGGGGCTCAGATCTGGGATTTTGACTTCAGGAGGAACCTGCCTGTCCTGGACAGGGGCATCATCCCAGGCTCCATCCATGGGGAAGGGAAAGCCCAGGCAGCTTCTGTGAGCAGGGCCAAGCACTTCCAGCAATGTCTTCCACCTTGGCCACACTTACATTTAAGAATGGAAAAAGGGATGAATGGATCCAAACTCCCCCTCAGCCCATCCTGGGGGTTAAGGGCCTGTGGGAAGTGTCCCTTAGGAAAAACTGAGGAGCTTCCTACTGCAGTGCTGGCAGCACATCCCAGCATCTCTGCAGGGATGGGTTTGGAGGGAACAGGTATTGTTATTTGGACTCCAACAGTGCTGAATGTGTGAGAATTAGACACTGAAATTTAACTGTACAGTGGAATTAGTTTTCCTTACTTAGCACTGCAGTGCTAGAAATCCTTGCAGATGTCCAGGGAGAGATCTCTCCTCTCACATCTGGCTCTGAACCTGGCAGGGCTTCCACAGCATTCCTTGTTCAAGCTGTGCCACTTGGGAAACCTCAGCCTTCTGAGATTTTGGAGCCACCATTGCAGCTCAGAGCCCTGCATCCAGGCTGGCTCCCAGGGAGGTTTCTCTGGAGCCTGGTGCCACAATTGCAGCTGCAGGAACAGCAGCTCCTGGTGGCTCTGGGAAGCAGCAGGGTCTGAGCACACCCTGGCTGCAGGGTCCCGAGGGAGCACTCCCTTCCAGCCCTCAGTCACTTCCCAAGGCAACACATTTGGATTTCTCCTCTCAGTTACAGCAAGCACAGCTGCAAATATGATCAAAAATATCTAATCCTCTTAACTGCTTCTGCAGTTTGACTCGATCTCTGCAGAGGAAAACGCTGTGATTGCAGAGTGCTGCCTGCATTCCCACGTAAGCCTCGGCTTTTACACCATTGATCATTCCTCCACATTGATTTTTTGGAAGGAGGAGAAGGTGTTTGGCTCCTTATGATGAAACTGAGGGGGGTTTTTCAGAAAGGGTTGGAAGCCAGGAGCTCCCAGATCCCAGGGCAGCACCTGGCTCTTGGTGCTCCTTCACTGAACAAGCAGAATCCAGCTGGGATTTCTTCTTCACCAGAAGCCAGAGCATGTCTGAAAGCTGCCAAGGAGAATTGCTTGGGAAAAGTCCTCTTTGCTCCTTGTGCAACCCCTGCACTTGCAGAGGGAAACTCTTGGCACAGCTGTGCTTGGACAGGACCATCAGGCTTCCCCTCCATCAGCACAGGGCCTCCAGCTGCAGCACATCCCTGTCTCCTGTGGGTAACTCCAGCTCACCCATCTTGCTTGGCCACATCTCCCACTCAGCTCCTCCAGCCCTCACAGAAGATTTTCCAACTGGAACTCCACACAGACCATGGATTCCAGCCAACAGCACCAGGAGTTTCTGCAGCCTAAGTAAATTCTGCTTGGGCTAAGGTTCCCAGTGATGCAGAGGAATTGTTCTGGGAGATCTAGTCCTGGTGCAGATGCTAAAAGGATTTAGTGTGGGTTTGGTTTAGTTTTACAGAATTCTGACACACAGATCATGAAGCTGATTCGGGGCCTCACTCACATATGTAAGTGGGAGTCCCCCAGCACCCCAAAGAGGAGCAGGAGGGTTTCCTTCACCTGTTTAAACCCTTCTCCTGTACATGGCAAGAGGCTCTTCCTCCCCAAAGAATGCTCCACAAATAACACATAAATGAAAGAAGAGGAGACTGGGAGGCAGAGGCCTGTAAATTGTTATCAAAAACATCATCTTGGCATCTTTGCATCCAGGAGACCAAGGTATGTCCCACACTGACACTGTCCTCCAAGACCATTGCCACCACATAGGGACACAGAAAACAGGCAAAGAAACCAGCTCATTGCAATCTGTCTCCAGGAAAAATCAGCACAGCCCAGGATCCCAGGCTGGGAATAAAGCATGTGCTTAACACAGCTCATCCTCACCCACTGCCCTCGACCTCTCCAACCACCAAATCAGCACATTACTGAACCTGCAAAGACCAAAACCTCACTTTCCTGGTAAGCTCAGCTCCCAGCAGCAGCAGCAAAGCTTTCCACAGCCTCAGCACAGCTCAGGAAACCTCCCCAAAGAGCCCCCACCTACCCCAGCTCCAGCAAGGCAACAACCCCCAGGAGCAGCAGCTTTGGAGGAGCTGTTGGCCCTGAAGAAGATTCAACAGGGCCCAGTTTCCTGGTGGGGAAGTAAACATTATTCTCCAGGAGGTGTTTGATGTTTTTAACCAGCTTGGGATGGAAGGAGTTTGACTCTGCAGCTCCCTGGGAGAAGGTGGAAGGAAACCATGGGAGTGTGTTGAGGTTTGTTGTCTAACTCAATTAACCAATTACTTCCAGGTCAAGAAGGGGCAAAGCAATAACTGCTCTTGCTGCTATAAATAATGTTTGCTCAGGGGTGGTGCAGGAGCAGGAAGCTGTAGGTGTGGGGCTTTTACTTGGAATGAAAGCAAATATCTCCAATTGCTTCCTGCTCCCAGCAAACCTGTCCCTATTTTACTGTTACTCCTCAGAATCTGGGGTGAACCCAAGCACAATTCTTGCCTTGGCAAATGTGTGCAGGAATTCAGGCTGGGGGAAGAACACACAGATATCCCTCATGTGCTGCAGAACACACCCCAGACAATGTTGGCTGTCCTGGTGTGGGATCTCCTTTGGAGCAGCTGGATGAGTTTGCCTTTAAAATGCACATATTAGACCAAAATGCCCATTTATGTTAAAAAAAAAACCAACGGGGAGAGGAGGTTTTGAGGAAATGGATGTGAATTTCTCAGAGCTCAAGTGAGAACAGACAAGTCAGTTGGTGCAAATCAAGGCAGGAATTTTCCAGTGGGCCTTAGGGAATTCTTCAGGGGAAAGGTAAAGGGAGCTGAGAGCAGGTGGTGGGACAGCAGAGCAGCCCCTTGGAGGGCTGGGGGGGCTCCAGCTTGGACAGATGGACACCTGGAGGGGACTCTGTGTCCACTCTGCTCACAGCACTGTGCAAGGTTTTCCCTGGGTATAGGTCACCTCACCCAGGACTTTGGCTCCTCTGCAGAATGGTGACATGGAGGGGATTAATTGGCATTAAGGGACTAAGAATGAACGAGACCCTGGAACCAGAACCAGAATATCAGATGTGTCACCCCAAACCACCAGCCCAGCTTTGGCATGGCTCAGGTGCAACACTCCTGTCATGGAGCAGTGAGTCCAGCTCACCTCCAGCTGCCCAAAACTTCCCTCCCAAGCAGGGGAGCAGAGCCCTGTCCCTGCCTTCCCCCTCAGCCTGTGGAGCTGCCTCTCCCTGTGCTCACTGGGGAGCAGCTGCTGGAGTGAATCATTGCAGCCTCCTCCAGACTGCCAAGCTCTGTGTGGCTGCTGCCTGGGACCCTGCTCCAGCTGGGCTCCTCCCTGGCCCCTGCAATCCCACTGCAATCCCCCAGCCCCTGCTGCAGCCCCTGCCAGCCTCCTCTGGGGCTCCTGTCACCATCCTGCCCCTGCCCACACAATCCCTTTGGGGTCCTGCTCCCTCCCTGCCAGGAGGTGAAGCAGGGATGGAAAGGTCCCTGCCATTATGTGAGGCACAGATCTTGTCTCTCTTTTCCAGAGGGAACAGCAGCACCCAGTGAAGTTCCCAGCACGTGCTGGCCACCAGCAGGGCTGTGGGGAGAGCAGGTCCCTCATTTCTTGCTCCTGCCAAGGCAGGCTGTGTCCTCCTCCCTGAGAAATCACCCAGCACAGCCAGCAAACCCCTGTGCTGTTCAGCTGGGGAAAGGTGTGTTCCTTTCAGGATTTCAAAATAAAAAAAAAATTCTATTTCAAGGGTTGTAACCACAGCAGGAGCTTGGCCAATCTCAGTTCTCCAGTGCTGCTGCAGCTCCTGCTGTGGGGACAGTGAGTCACAGCCAGGCCTGACCTGCTGCTCCACTTGCTGATGTCAAAACTTGACCACAGGATGAGATCCCAGTGCCAAAGCTTTTTCCAGGCACTTGTGGGTCTGGATGAGGGGTAAGGAAAAGTCACAGACCTTTCCCTTCACCACAGGCCCCATTTCATTGTGGGAAGTCTCCCAAGGGAGGGATGATGATGTACAGCAGTGAATAAAGACCCAGACACACTCTGCAGCTTCTCTGCTCACCTGGGATGGTTCAAGGAGAAGCTGGAGGGGACTCAAGGACTGAGAATTATTTGGTTTAACAACACAGAGCATTCTACAATTCTTGCTTTTTCCAAGCTGCCTAGAAAGAACTACCCAGCCTTATCTGCTCCTATCAGCTCAGCTGAGCCCAACTTCCCCAGCCCAAAGAAGACCAAGAGCTTGTTTGGACAGCTTTGCCTTTGAGTTAAAAACGATCAGACTTCCAAAACAACCTCCTCCCTCCCCTCCAGTGGAACACACACACAGAAAGAACTGCACGCTGGTTTAATTTTCCATCACATTTTTTGAAAATGAATTCCAAGATACAGTACAGCATCTTTAGTGTTCTACACAAAGCAAGCCTTCAGCAAAAGGTCAGAGGATCTTAATGGTGTAAAAATATATCTTAAATAAAATAGTTTCTCTAGGAGAGCAAGCCGTGCTGTACATCTCGAGGTCCTTAGAGTCATTTACAGAAGGCAGAGGCCTGGTAGTACAATCCACACACTGGAAAAGTGAGTGTACATTCCTGCTACAAAGTCAGAAAAGGTTCCAGGTGGTGGGGGCAGATCTCCAAACCCAAGCAGGGGATGCCCAGAGTGCACTATCAGCCCTGTGATTCCAAGGAGGAAGTTCAGCTCTGGCAGGAAGCGGATGAGAACCACCCGGCTCATTCCTTGTCCCTTCCAATGGGCCAAAAAAAGAACAACTTCTAGCAATAAAGGACTGGCTGTTTCATGCCTGTGTTCCAGGCTGGACCTGCTCTGCCACAGCTGTTCCAAACTAAGGTCATGATTGTTCCAACAAGGACCAGGATCATCCTGTGGCCTGAAAAGACAACAGGGAACATCCCCAACATTTTTAACAAAAGATCAGCCTTTAAATGCTCTGATTCTGAGCACAACAGCAACCAGGACAGTCGCTTCTCCAGGGGAAAACTTCCCACCCCAGAGCATCAAGTCTTAGATTCTAAGTGAAAACCAACAAAAAACCCAAACCAAAAGCAAGATTTGTGCACAAAATTCCCTTCCAGGACCTGTGTCCCTTTGGGGCAAGTCACACAGGAGCTTTGCCAGCTGAGGTTGTGGACAGTGCCACAGTTTTGGTGAGCACAGAACTGGAACCAAGAGCTGCAGCTCCTGGGGAGGATCCAGTGGAGGGGCAGCTCCAGGAATGTGGGAAGGGTTTGGTAAAGGCTGTGCTTGTCCCTCTCCTCACCTGGCTCTGAGAACAGCTCTGGAGTTTCACCAACACTCCCAGTGCAGCTCAGGCAGGACACACACACACTCCCTGCTCCAGGAGCATGGCAATGCTGGGATGTGTTCCCCAACTCACACATCACTCTACTTCATTTGTAGAAATACCTCTAAAATAACCACATTAAACAGCATCCAGAACACAAAGCTTTCACCCTTTCTGCCCCACAGGCAGCACAGCAAGCACTGGCCTCTCAAAGGCCACCTTTGAACTGAAGAGAGATCAGAGCAAAGTCCCTTAAAAGCCTTTAAATTCCCAGACATTGGCCTTTAGGATTTGCCTGGTTTCTTACACCACTAAGATGGTTTATTTTCCACACCTCACTCCTATTTCTTTCCAAACTACAGTTCTACTCCTGCACAGGCAGTTCTGCAGTGTCAGGACTGCACACACAAAAAGGAGATGTATATAACCTAATTTACACTGTTTATTAAATAACTTCTTAATTGAGAATATTTTTAATCCAGGAGAAGAACTGGAGAAGCCTTACACACTGGGCTGAGCCTACTCTAGAGCATCCCTGCAGGGAATGGGATGTTGGACATGGACACACACCCCCCACCCCAAAACACTCTCCAAGAAAGTCAAACGCGTGACGGGAGGGGCTCTGAAAAGGAGGGAAGGCAAAATGGTCACCAAGATCTGCCTAAAAACAGCTAAATAGTGCAGTGAAATGCTTTTAAATACCACAGACACCTCCACTGACTGGCAGCCAGTTTTATGAGCAGCTCTGGAGACAATTTCTAGCTGAGCTTTAGTGAGCTGGGCGTTCCCAGCCCGAGTCCCGAGGTGAGCCTGGCCTGCTGCTGCCACGGCCACTTCCAGGGTGGGAGCAGAGAATTCCTGTTCTCATTTCCCTCTCTTGCCACGGCCTCTCCTGGAGGAAGGTTTGCCTGTGCCTGCAGTGGAGGAGCTGGCAGAAGATGCCACTGCAATGTTGATCTGTCCTTCCTGAATCTCCTGGCGGGTCTCAGCTGGGAGGTGGTTGATTTTCTGTTGTGTCTCCAGGTAGAACATGACATCCCTCAGCTGCTCCTGGATCTCAGAGATCTGCAGGTCCTTCTGCTCACAGGTTTCCTTTAACACCCTCTCCTCCTCCTTCAGTTTGTTCTGCAGCAAGGCCTGGTTTGCTCGCAAGCACTTGTTCAGTTCCTGCTCCTCCTTCAGCTCGTTGGAGAGTTTTGCCACTTTGTTGTTCAGCTGGGAACACCTTGCAGAGAGAAGCAGGAGTCAGGAGAGCAGCACTGCCCACCCAGAGCAAACACCACCTCAGCCTTTTCACTGGATAAATGTACCCCAGCCCACCAACTCCACCTGGAATTTGGTTTTCCAGCAAAGGGAGGCAATCCAAGAAGGCTCTGAAATCTCCCCCAGGTCAGACAATTCCATCTCATGCCAAATGCCAACAGCACAGGCAACAGGCAGGGTGATGGGAGATGGAACTGACCTTGGACACGAACCTGCAGCTTCTGGAATGGGTGCCAAAAAGGGCACAGGGATTGCAAGAGACCCTGAGAGAGCTGAGGGCAGTCAGGGCCTCCTGCCACACTCCAACACCCTCAAAATACCTTCAAGTGGGAAGGAAGATGCTCCCACAAGGATTCAGACAGGGTTTCCTGCTCCCAACAACTCTGCTTTTGCCCTGGCAGTTTGCTGGCAGGCTCCTCTGCCTGTTTCCCACTCAGGAAGGTGAGCACAGTGCCTGTGCTCCCTGCTCCAGGCCCTGCTGGACAGGCCCTGGGCTGGGAGAAGAGGGGACACAGTCCCACCCAGGGAGCACATGGATCTGCAATTCCCAGGTTTGACATCTTCCTCCAAGATCTGTTTTCCTCTGTGCTGGGTGATGCCTCTGATCCCTTTGGATGCACCCACCAAGGGCAGAACAGGCTGGGAGCAGGGAGAGGAAGGATCCCTGAATGCTAAACACGCAGAGCGTGGAAAGGGAGCTCAGGGCCCAAAGCTGTGCTCACTCAGACACTTCCCATTTGTGAACACCTACAGAAATCAGAGCTTTTTTTAAAGCAAGCCATGTTCTCAGTAATGCAGCTCAAACAGCTCAAAATTGCCCAGGAATAGCAGGGGTTTTTTTTTCTTTTTGGATGTCAGTGCACCGTGTTTTAATGGCTGCATGGAACTAAACCTGGCAGAGATACCCACTTCCTCTCCACTGACTGCTTTTCTTTGAGCAAGTCATTGAGCCGCTGTTCCAGACTGTCACACTTCTCAATGGTCTCTTTAAATTTGGTCTTCATGTTGTTAATCTGTAAAAACAAACACAGGGGCATTTCCAACAGCTCAAAGTCCACTGCCCTTTCATCAGGACACTCCGTTTTCCAGAGCTGTTCCTAGACTTTGACCAGCTCCTCTCCCAGGTAAGGAAAGTTTGGAGCCAAGGCTCTGTTGTGGTGAGGACCCCCCGTGCTCCCCTCCAGCCCAGACAGGAGCCACGTTGCCGTGGAAGCTGCTCCCACAGAACAGCAACTCTGGCTGCAGATCTGTGCCAGGCACTGCCAAAAGCTGCAGCAGCTCCTTAACTTCTTCCTGCCTGCATCCAGCATTCCTTTGGTTCAGCACCTAACTCAGATTTCCACCTCAAGGCCTTACAGGGCTGGGTTTTTGCTCATTTTAAACTAAAGCTCAGAGAATTGAGTGTGAAGATGAACAGGGCTGACTCAGCAGTGCTGTCACAAGGCACTGACCCAGTGACACCAATATCTCCCTCACACAAACACAAACATCCCCTGCCATGCCTTCCTCCTCCCTCTGCACCATTCCAGCTCCTGGAGAAATCCAAACTCTCCTTCTCCAGGAGTCAAACCTCCAGCAAGAGACTTACAGGAAATTTAGAGTCAGGAATTCTTGTTTCCCTTCTGTTGGTGCCTCCAGAGTGCTCACATGCAGTGGGGCAGGAATTTAATGGAAAATGCTTTCCTGGAGGATCACTCTGGACAAATGTCAGTGTTAGACATGGATGCAGAGCAGGTTTGAAGCCTTCCAGTCCTAATCAGGGAATGTTTGTGCAGCTGATGGGTAATTTGGGGAAGTAGCCTGAGCACTGATAATGGAATAGACTGCATGGTGGCACCGGTCCAGACAACACTAATGTGGAGTAAGTGCCATGGATAAAATTATTTGGATCTTTAAATGTGAAACCAATATTTGGAGCTGGGATCAGAGTGGTTTCATTTTGAAGCTGCTTTGAGGATTGTGTCTCCTGGCCACTTGGAAGATGATTTTTGATATATTTTCCTTTTATAGGGCTCTCCTTAAGATTCCTGGGACTGTTCTTTAGGGCAAGGCCAATGACCATGATTTCAATGGTCACAATTTCTATTTTCACTTAACTGCAGACACTTAAATGGTTAAACAGAAGTCCTGAAGAAAGTTAAGGACTTAATTCTAAATCCTGACTCACTTTAAACCTGGTTGAAAGGATCTATGTGGAGTGAACAAGCAGTAGAATATCCTCCCTGGATTTTTCCTGGTGACATTTTGAAGCAGTCCTGCCTGCAGGATGTTTTATAGGAGGAGACTCTGAACTTTTCCCAAAGGGTGATGAGGAGAAAAGAGGGGATCAAAAAGAAAGGGCAAATCAATATGCATTTGGAGCAGAGAGACAGTTCCACCTTCTGCAGGCAAGCAAATTAAAGTCATATTGTCTCTGCTCCACCACCACTCCCTGGAGATGCGTGTCGGAGAGACGGATGGCTCCAGGATCCTGCAGCACCACCACCACTGCTGCATTTCCCCAGCAGCACATTTAAATCAAGCTGCAATCTCTGTGGCAATCTACCTGCTTCTGCACCACTGAGCAGCAAATTGCTCCCTGGGAGCAGCCAGATAAGGGACAGATCCATCTCAGAGCCAATTTTCCCAGCTGGGAGCAGAGCAGGCTGCGGCAGGCGGCGCCTGGGCTCAGCCAGAGATGCAGCAGCTCCTTCTTGTCCCACTGAACAGGGCCAGGACCAGCAGCTCCTTCTTGTCCCACTGAACAGGGCCAGGACCAGCAGCTCCTTCTTGTCCCACTGAACAGGGCCAGGACCCTTCCCACAGGCCCAGGGCAGAGCTCACCTCCTCAGCCGTGTCCTTCTCGATCCGGACAATCTTGTTTTCCCAATAGATCCGCTGGGACTCCAGCTGGCTGGTCAGCAAATAGGAATACTGCAAACACAGAGACACACAGCACTCAGGGTGGCCCTGCTGGTTAAGGAGCCCTAAGGGTTCCAATCCACAGATGAAATCAGGTTCTGGACACACAAGAACAGAACCAGCTGATGGCTTTCACCAGTTTGATTTCCTCATCAAATCATTTTGGGGTTTTTTTTAATTAAGGAAAGCCTTTAGAGCTCAACAAGGATCAAGTGAAAGTATCAAGCCAAGAACTGTTTGAGGAAACAGATTTTTCATGGGGATAGCAATAAATGTCTACAGGAAAATGAAGCATCACCCATCCCTGTCCTGAGAATCTCAGATCCCAAAGGCTGAGGGGAAGAGTTCCCATCCACAACCCAAACTCCAGTGCAGCAGGATCAATGCACATTTCCAGTTTCCTACAAGTAGATTTCTGGGAAAGGAGCCTCAGCTCTCTGTAACCATTCCCAATTACTGTTCTCCAACATGTATGGCCCATTCCAATGTCATTTTGGTATGTGAACAAGGATCTATGCCCTACATCCCATCTTTTCCCTTTTGGTTCTGCAAATGAGTCATGAGAAGGTTGAAAAAGGTGATTACTCCTTTTCATCAGGCTAATGAGCATCAAATTAGGCATTCACTAGAGAATTAAACATGCACAGAGCCTTGATCACTCTCAGCAATTTCCAAGTGCCAAAACACTCTGCCAAATTCCTTCTCTTGAATCCTTCAATCTCATAAGAAAGAGAGATCTTACATGCTTCAAGCAATCACCTCACAGGAAAAAAAAAAGGGTTAAAATTAGCTGGTTTAGCATCTAAGTGTTATTCAGAAAACTCACTGAAAAGCAACCAAATATTGATGTGAGCAATGAGCTCCTCCAGCCTGGTCTCTGTGGGCTGTTCCTCCTCACAAACCCTCGTGTGTCTAATGCGGCTGAAATCGTGCTGCAGTGCCTGCTCAGTGAAGCAGGGATTTCAAGCTCCTCTCCTTTACTTAGGAGAGGAGAAGCTGGGCAACAGGTACAAAAAATAAATAAACCATTATCTGTTCAAGAGGAGGGAACAGAACAGAGCTGGCATCAGCCTGGCAGCTCTCTGTGCTCGCCAAGGTGAGCGCACAGCTCTGGATTCCTGCATCCTCCTTCATTCTGGGAGCTGAACCACCCAAACTGACAGCTCCACACAGATCCTGCCTCTGAATCCAAGCCACAGATCCACTGGGAAGGGTCTGGGGGGTGACTCAGACGCTCCAGTGCCCCTGTCTGCAGCAGCACAAGCAGCTCCTCTTCAATCACCAGTGACCACAGGACAACACTGCAGGCAGCTCACACTGCGCTGCATTGGCTCTGCAGAGCCAGGAGAGGCTTAAAAAAAATAAATAATAAATGTAAAAAAAAAAAAAAAGGAGGAAAAAAAAAAAAAGCAGTAAACCCATCCTGCTCCTGCCTGGAGACAATTCCCTCCAGGCTGAGAGCAGATCTGCTGCCTCAGCTGATGGGATTGAACCGTGGCCGTGGCAGGGTTGGAAACATTTCCACAACACAGAGTCCAACAAGTGAAAATATTTACCTCTAATTGTAAGGCATCAATTTTCTCCTCCTGGCACATATCCCCCTCACACTCATACTGAACCAGCTTGCCATCAGTTTTGCTTGCCACCAGCCGATGGACATAGTTGTCTGGGGAGAAAAAAATCCAACCATGGGCACTCAGATCTGATGGAGCACAATTAAACCCCCCAGACCCTGCCCCTCAGCAAGGCACAAAGCCAACACCAATGGATTGGTTCTTCAGCAGATTCCTCCCAGCCACCTTATGGTGGCTGCAAATAGAGCAGCACAGAGCACAGGGATGGAAAAGGAGAAACAAATTCCTTTTGTGGGACCACCCTGGTTCCTGACAGAGATTTCTCCTTCCTCCAGGAAGCTGTCAGAGCAGAGATGGCTGCTGCCCAAAGTCAGGGATTAGCCCAGGCACACGTGGCTCCCTCTGCCCCATCCCCAAGGCGTGCAGCTCACCCCCAGCATAGTCCCAGACGCGGTGGTTGGTGAGCTGCATGGCGTACGTGTGCTGCGTCTCCTCAAAGTGCTTGTAGGCGTGGCGGCTGACGTAGCGCCCGCAGCCGATGTGCCCGCAGATCAGACAGATCCACAGGTTCTGCAACACAAAGGGAGCTCTGGGGGGCAGCTCTGGGGGGCAGCAGCACCCTGAGGCAGCGTGAGCCACCCCCACTGCAGTCACAGCCTCAGCAAGCAGCAGTGTTCGCTTTCCCACTCTCCCTCCGTTTTTCTGTTCCATTAAAGGCAGCAACACCCCTGCAGGGGATGGATAAATCCCACCCAGATGGGAGAGTGGCCTTAGCTAAGGGATGAGGGATCTCAGCAAGCTCTGGAGGGCACAGACTGCAAGGGTCACCAGCATCAAGTTGTCACACTGATCTTTGTAAGAATCACAGAGATTCAGCAGAACAGGAAACCTGTGAGGTAACTTCCCTTCCCAGCACTGATACAACTCCAAAGGAAAGTTGGGCTGGTCAAACCAGCCCAAAATCAGCCTGAGAATTAAGCCCCAAAGCATCCCAAGCAGCTGTGCAGTCAGATCTAGGCCAGATCTCACCTCCACCCACCTACTTACTTCTTGAACTCCACACTCAAAACACTTGTTCTCTTCCACGGGCTCTGGAGTCTGGCAGTACCTGCACACAGGGCACCTGGAGGGCAACAGGAATGTCATGAGACACAGGGAGCAACATCTTCACTCTGCAGTCACTGAGAGGAGAACCAGAGAGCTCCAGGGAAATGCCTTGTGCACAGCATTCCCTGTACCACCAACAGCTCCCATTTACCCCACCCAAATTCACTCCACACAAAGTTATGGTTTTAAGCTGGTGACAGAACAAAGAACAATTCTCCCAAAGCCTTTTCAGCTGGATCTGGTTTTGCTGCTGTCCAAGGGGTTCACACAGAAGTTACACACTGAGGAAGGGCACAGGAATTACACAATGCTGGGTGACACTCTGCAAACACCCCTCAGTCCTTAAAACAACCCTGAGGAGATGCTTCAATCCCAGCCCAACCCAAAAGATTCAATCTCAGCTTTCCCAGGAAGAACATCCCATAACTGTACCCTGAAAGAATCAGCAGGAATCCTTTTGGATCTACCAAAGATCCAGATCCTTCATCTCTTCTGGAACTCCCTTGGTGCTGCCACAAAGACAGAACAGCCCAGAGCAGAAGGAAGCTGTGTCCAGCCCTGGAGCAGCAGGAATGGGATAACAGCTCAGCTCAGCAATGGGATAACTGAGGCTGCATCCTGCTGCCAGGACTGCTCATGTATTTTGCATTAGTTGCTGGGTAAGCCCCAGAGATCTTCCAGGGAAGAGACAACTGGGCTGCAATCAGTTCCTTTTCAAATTCAGGCACCTGCAGCCTCCATGGTGCCTGAGCAAGGAGAACAGGAGTTTTCCTTTGTCATTTCTTTAGACTGGGAGCCTAAGTTCTGCTTAAATTGTATATTCCATATTTAAGGGCTATTTGGGATCTCACTCCTGCACTGGCTACGCTCCACTGCCTCAAATTTCCACTGGATTTATGGAGCAAAGCAGCTCATCACCCTGCACAGCTCCAAATCTGATGAATTCACTGAGTTCTGTTACTCTGGCTTAGGAGTGATAGATCACAGAGAGCTACAATCATCCTCTCATTCCATCAGAGAATCCAGGAGCTGGGATAGCAGGGATGGAGCAGCCTCAGGGAGGATCTGCAGCCTCCTGCTGCAGGGTCTGTGCCTGCCTGAGGTGCAGCAAATCAAAGTGTCCAGAGGAATGGTAAACACCCCTGGCTGGCAGCAGCACTTGGGGCTCCAGGCACACCTAAATCCCACTCCACAGGGATTTAGGAAGCTGGGAGCACCAAGAGGAAAGGGTCAGTGGCAGCAAGAACAGCTGCTTTAAGGATTGACACAGGTCCAACCTGCCCAGTGCCATGGAGAACACGACTCACCTGGAGCAGCAGGAGCTCCCCTGCCTGATCTACTGAGCCATCTCATCATCCCTTCTCCCCCTGCCTTCCTCTTCCCAGTGTGCCCCTGCACACCTCCTCCTCCTCCTCCTCCCCTCCCAGCACCCAGGTAGCAGAGAAGGCTGCAGGGCTCCCCACAAGGCCCCTCAGCTCCAGGCAGGGGCAGAACCATCTGCAGTGCCCAGGAAGGGCCTGGCTGAGCTGCCAGGGCTGAGTGCAGCAGGGCTGTGTGTGCAGCCAGGCCTGTTTAGCCCAGCACTTTTCTCCTGGAGTATTTTGAAACAATCAGCATTCCTCTACACCTCCCCTTCCCTGCCTCAGCAGTGAGCCCCTGGGAATCATTGTTCAATTACTTTTGGCGAGGAGATTTCTCTCTGGGAGCCCCTTAATGGGAAAAACTGAGCACCAGGACTTGCAGTAATTCCTGCCCCCACAGTGACGAGCAGAGCTTTGTCAGCACAACCCCCAGCACTGCAAGCAGGGCCTCAGAGGTGGAAATAAAGCCAGGCTCTCACGTGGTGTCCTCCCAGCGCTGCAGGCACTGGCTGTGGAAGCTGTGGTTGCACAGAGTGGTGAGGATCCCGTTCACAGACTCATCCATCCTCTCCAGGCACACAGTGCACTTGGGCAGCTCTGTCAGGTCCATCACAGGCAGGCTGGCCCCCTGCAAGCACCAAGCAGAGAGAAACTGCTCAGCACCTTCCCATCACCAGCAATTAACTCCAACTTCCCATCACTGCTGGCACCAAAATGACGACACAGGAATGCTGTGAGGCCACACAGTGCTTGGAAATTCATTGCAAAGGTAAGAAAGTGATCCCCAACAATCAAAGGGCCACAGCCAGGGCTCAGTGAAGGGGCTGCACCTGCAACCAGCCCCACTGTGCTCTGTGCATTCCCTAAATTACAACCCAAGGTAGGTTTAAGGCACAGCTGAGGCACAAAGTCCATGGAGTCACCACACAAACTCTTCCAAGGAATGGGAAACAGAGCTGGGGATGATGTATTAAGATATTTTTGCTGCTTGTTTTCCAAATAATCCTGTTAAAACCTTCTGAAGTGCAGGGAAAAAAACCACACTTACATCTTCTGACTTGAAGACTTCAGCCCTTTCCACATAGACGAGCTGGCAAACGTCCTCCTCGATGGAGTTGAACTGCCGCCCATTGCAGGCCATGTAGAAACTGTCTGCATCAGCCTGGCCACACAGCAGGGCAAATTGGTTAAAACCAAAAAAATCCCAGCTGATCCAACCAAGGGAGACCAGGAGAAACCTCCCACATCCTCCCTTTTTCTCTGGAACACAGAGGAGGGCTGTCAGGCAGCTCCAGGCACTGCATTTTGGTTTGGCACCACCACAAGTGAAGTTCAGGGCAGTGACACCACACTGACATTGGAGCATTCAGCAGGAATTGGGGATTTCCCTTCAGCACCTGTTTTACCCTCTGTTGGAAATTTCAGTGCATTTGCAAAGCAAATTTGGTCCCTACAAAAATGTAAGGGGTTGGTAACAGGGACAGGAGCAACAGTTTGGGAGGGAATCCATTCACCACTCACAGTCCAGGCTCCTTCCAGGGCAAAAGAGCCAAACCTTGCCAAATCCATCATTCCTTTTCCCTCAGGAGCTCCCCAAACCCTTTTTCCACAACCACCACACTGCACTGAGGCCATCAGCTGAATGCCACACTCTCATTCTCCTGGGATTCCAGGCAGGAGCATTGAGAACTTGGAGATTTGTTTTGCTACCTGGGGTCAACAGAGCTTCAGGGAATTGCCTGAGAAACAGGAATTTCAGGGTGAATTGAACAAAAGTTATGGGATTTGCTCTAAGGCTGTTTAGCACTAAATATTTGCCTGAGTAATTGAATGCAATGAGAGATAAAACCATCTTTGTGACTACTGCAATTAGCACAAAGCTCACACAAATCCTCCATCTGCACAAAGGGCTTGGGGAAATCTCTCAGGCAGAATTCACAGCTGGGGAAAACCTCTCCCTGAACCCCAAAATAAATAATGGGCAGCTGGGAGAAGAGAATGTCCAAGGGAAAGGGTCCACACAGGAACCTGAGGGGGGAATTTAAAGCTGCCAGTCCAAGAGGCCTGAAGAAGAAAACTTGTTAACTGGGTATTAATTCACCCCCAAGCTCTCAGATTGGGGGGCTCTGTCCTTTCCACACTGGCAGTGGCTGTGAGACCACCCAACAGCAGGAAAAGTCTTTCTTAAAACAAAGGGAACCCCTCTGGCTGGGTGCACAAGACTCTGAACAAGCTGAGAGATGGAGAACTCTGTAAATGGACTAATTTTTAAAAACCATCCTGCCAAAAAGAACAGGACAGCCAGAACATGGCATCCACTGCTCCCAGGTGTGGGACTAACCCCACCAGCCCTGGGAATTCTCTGGGCTGCATTTCCATGGGTAAGTGCAGTGAAGCCTCCTGAGCAGTGACTTTGTGTGACATTCCTGCAGCCAAGGAATGCTGGAAGCATCTTACCTGGGAGCTGAACTTGATGAGCACCATGTACTGGTTTGGGGTGGAGTCTCTGATGATCTTCATGTGCTCAATCACTTCGTAGAAAGAGGCCACAAACTTCATGAGGTCGTGGCTGGTCATGGTGGCAGGGACAGTGAGGATGCAGAGCATGGCACTGCGCCGCACGTCCTCCTTCAGGGATGTCATCTTGCTGGGGACACAGCAGGGACACAGCTGGAGCCAGCTCCTGGGGCAGGGCACAGCTGGACACACAGCTGGACACACAGCTCCTGGGGCAGGGCACAGCTGGACACACAGCTGGGACACACAGCTCCTGGGGCAGGGCACAGCTGGACACACAGCCCCACCACACAGTCACAGCAACTCTGCTGTCAAAATTTAACTGTCTTTTGTCATCAGGGAGGAGAGGAAGGGGCTGTGGTGAGTGACCACCAACAGGCATCCTTTAGCCAAGGACTAACCTGGGCAGCTCCAAGAACAGTGGGGTTGCCAGAAATAGTTTGACAATTGTTTTTCTATAAAAACACCTGAAGTTGGCAAGCCCCAGATGTTCACCACTACTCCTAGAACAACTGAGCAATGTTTGTTACTATTCCCAATGCCCATTTGGTGGCTTCCAGGAAGACCTGAAATGGGAGTGGTGTGGAATTGTCACCCCTGGAATACAGGATGAGACCTCCTGCCTCACACAGCTCCCCAGGGCTATCACCAAAGATCATGATTTAATTGTGGGATCCTTTGGAAAGCTGCTTTCAAATGTCTTTTTGTTTTTGGAATCTGTGTTTGTCCTACACTCTCACAAGTCCTCAACACTGCCAGTGTCACACACAGCTGTCACAGGTGCCACCCACAGCTGAGACAGCCCCAAGCTCCACCACTAACAGCAGTCACCCTCTGCATTCCCAGCAGCGAGTCACCCTTCCTGTTTGTCCCCACAGCCTCGGGGTGGCCACCTCACCCTCCCATTCCCACCTGAGCTACCATTAACCAGGAATTCTTACTTTGTTTTGTACAGGTGCATAATTCCATGAACGATTTCAACCGAGGGGTTCCCGCTGAAGAAGGAAATCTGGTCTGGGAGCTGTTTGGAAGGCGAGTCTGGAGCAGCCTCACACTCCTTGCCTTGATCCTCCTGTTTAGTTTTGTCCTCAGCTGATGCAGTGTCCGAGGATTTTCCTCCTTCATCTTTCACAAAGGCAAAGTTTCCCCATTACTGAGGGAAAGGGAGCACAAGGATCACCCAGAGCAGCTCCTGGTCCTGCACAGACACCCAACAATCCCAGCCTGGGAGCGATGTCCAAATGCTCCTGGAGCTCTGGCAGCCTTGAGCACTCCCTGGGAGGTTCCTCTGGGGATGAACCTTTCCCTGCGATCCAGCCTGAACCCCCCTGACACAGCTCCAGCCGTTCCCTGGGTCCTGTCCCTGCTCCCGGGGATCGGGGCTGCCCCTCGGGGTGGAGCTGTGGATCGGGCTGAGATCAGTGGGAATGCCCACCAGGAATAACCAGCTCTGCCCAGCGCATCCCAGCGCCCATTCCTGAACTACCCTGCTTGTTTTCCGCAGACTCCGCACCCCTCACCCTGCCTGCCCGGTGACAGCACCGGGACACTCTCCCAGACCGGTACCTGCCAGCGGCTGGATGGTCTCGATGATCACGTCGGTCATCTCCCTGCGGCCCAGGTGCTGGTGCAGGATGGCCGCCCGCTCCCCGGGGCCCTTCCCCTCCAGGCAGGCGGGCACGGCGGCGGGGGCCGCGCCGGTGCTCTCCGCTGCCATGTCCGGAGCTGCGGGGACAAAGCAGGCGTTGGGACGGGGCGCCGGGCGCGGAGCCGCGGCACCGGCAGCACCGGGACGGCTCCCGCTGGCAGCTGCGCGGTGCGGAGCGGGCCCGGCCGCGCTGCCCCGCCCGTGCCCCCGGCGGGGGGAACCCACCGGCCGCGCTGTAGGCGAAGCCCGAGGGCAGCGGGGAGGTCCCGGCCAGCTCCAGCCGGATCACGACCAGGGACACGCTCATGGGCTCCGCGGGGCCGACCGGGACCGGGACCGGGACCGGCGCCGCTTCCGCCTCCCGCACCTTTCCCCTCTGACCCCGTGACGTCACGGCGCGCTGACGCAGCGGGCGGCGCGGCGGCGGCGGCGGCGCGCGGGGGGCTGCGAGGGGCGGCCGCTGCTTCTCGCGAGACTTCGAGGTACGTTCTCGCGAGAGCGGGAGCCTGGCCCGCTGTGGGCCGGGAGGTGTGAGGGAGCCCGGGGACTCTGAGGGGGAAAGGCCCCGGGATCACCGAGTCCAGCTCTGACCCATCCCCACCTTGTCACAGAGCACCCAGTGCCACGTCCAGGCCTTCCTTGGACACCTGTAGGGACTCTGGGCAGTTCCAATCCCTGACCACTCTCCATGAAGGAATTCCTCCTGATGTCCAACCTGGCATAGCTTCTGTCATCTTGTTGTGTCCCTTGTTCCCTGGGAGCACAGCCAGACCCTCACACGGCTGCAGTCACTGATTTTGATCAGTAATTAGCGTGTGTCTGTGATGAGTGATCCCATTGTCCCCAGCACTTGAAGGGAGGTGGATCCTGTGTAAAATCCCCTTTAGGGGTTCCTGGTTTGGCTGGGACGCTTCAGTGGCTGCCCAGGGTGGAGTCACCATCTCTGGAAGTCTCCAGAGCGTGAGCAGGGGTGGCCCTTGGCCCAAGGGTCTGGTGGATCCAGCGAGGTTGCACTTGATGATCTTGGAGGTCTTCTCCAGCGTTACCAATTCCATGATTCTGTGTGCATAAATAAACATTTCCCCTGTGGTTCTACAGTCGTGCTCCAGCCTCTCTCCCTGGTTGAGGTGTGAGTTATCCTGGCCTCTCCCGTGGTTCCCATCATGTACCTGAGGAGTGCCCAGAACCTTCCGTGTGCCGGGATCCAGCGGCTCCTGCTGAGCCAGCAGCAGTGCAGAGGGCTCTCCTACAAAGCTGTGATCTTTGAGGAGAGCGGGGTGCTGCTCCCAGCCCCTCACAGGACAGCCACAGGTGTGTATTCCCATTCCTGATCCCACAGAAACACAGAATGTCCTGAGCTGGGAGGGACCCACAGGGATCATCATCCAGCTCAGACCCTGCACAGACACCCAGCAATCCTGAGAGCAGTGCCCAAATGCTCCTGGAGCTCTGGCAGCCTCAGAGCTGTGCCCATTCTCTGGGGAGCCTGGGCAGAGCCCAGCACCCTCTGGGGAATGAACCTTTCCCTGATATTTCAGCCTAACTGAGGCCTGGCAGAACTCCAGCTGTTCTCTTGATCTGCTCCCTGGTCACCAAAACTCCTGCTGTTCCTGTGCACAGAGGGAAGATAAATTTCAGGTGTCACCTTCAGTTGTCTCTGTTTCTGGTGAGAAACCCAAGAACTTGTGAGGGTGGGACCTGTTGTGACATCAAAAGTCACAGAAGTAACAGTGACCACCCTAAACCCCCCTGTAACAAAACTGTCCTGCAGTGCCACCACCTGATGCCACCTTCAGCAGCTTTAGGAGTTCTCCATACTAAAAACAGGATGAGGCTGCAGTTCCCAGAATGCCAAACTCTTCCCTCGGTGCTGGGTCAAGCACCCCAGTCCAGCACATCATTCTCACAGTGCTGGGCCATGTATTGAGCTCAGAGGGATTCCAGGCTGATGTCCCAGTTCTGCTGATGCTCTTTCCTGGCTTCCCTGCTGTTGTCCCTGCAGACTGGGAGGCCCGGAGCTGCATTCCAGCCGGCACCATCCAGCAAGCTGCACTGGCTGGAGGGGAGAACAGCCTCTCTCTGCAGTATTCCAGAGGAGAGCTGACAGCTGTGGAGTTCCTGCAGGAATTGGGACAGCAGTGCTTTGAGATTGTAAGCCAACTTCCCCTTGCTGTTCTTGTGCTTCCTGACTTCGTGGAAACAGGTCCAGTGAGGAAAGAGGAGCTTTAAAAAGAAATTCCTTGGTTGAAGGGTCTGGATTTTCCATCCTGGAAGCACTGCTGTCAGAGCAGGGCAGATTTCACCATTACCCTGGTGGCTGGGAAGGGCAGGCAGATGTATTTGCCTTAAATTCCTACTGGAATAAAGTCCTTTTTAAACACCTCAGTCTAAAATGCAGATTCCTCCCCTGCCTGCTGAGCTATCAGTATCTGTCTCTAACTGCCTTGATCCCATGGCAGGCACAGTCCCAGTGACTTCTCTTTCCCAAAATCAGCCCTTTATCTCTGCTGTGGAATTAGGAATGTGAGAACATTTGTTTATTTGGGCAAAGCAATTTAGCTGAAGGATTCCCTGCCTGCCTCCTGCTGCCAGAGGAAGCAGGACAGCAAAATAAGTTGATCAGGCAGCCTACCTACCCAGCCACTCTTATTTTCACCCCATTTCTGGCCCATTATCACTCTTGGGGTTTCTCTGTTTCTCAGGCAAATGCCCGTGTTCCAGTGCACTCCTTTCTCTGGCATTTAATCCGGAATGAGATGAGAAAACAGCTCCCCATAATGGCAGAAGCAGCTCAGTGTATCCGGGCAGAAGGGCTTAAGACAGCTCTGCTGAGCCACAACTTGTGCCTGGGGGATGCAGAGAGGTCCCTGCCCGAGGACCAGCAGCACTTTGATGTGGTAAGTCTGGATGGATCCCAAAAGGGGCTCTGTTCCTCCACCTGTGACAGCAGCAACTGGAATTCTTTAAGTGCAGGTAGCAGATGAGCAGCAGCACAGTTTGGTTGACATCAGTGGAACAGCTTGGGAGAAGATTTCCTGACACAATTCCTTGTAGGCACTTGGAGAGGGGCTGAGTGACATTTGCAAATCCACTGCAAAGTGCCCACACAACCACGAGTTTGTGTAACAGGCACAGGCAGCGATGGAGATAAAGGACTTGGAAGCTGCAACACCAGACTAGAAATAAATCTCATTATTCAGTACCCTGCCTGCTTTAAAAAACAAACAAACACACACAAAAAAATCTTTAAAAGAGTAAAGACTTTTCAAAGAGTCCCTGTACTACAAAAAATTCACTGCCCCAACATGCAGAGCTCCTCTCCCAGCAGAGTCTCCTTTCCTCACCTTTGCAGAGATGACAGAGTTTAACCATGAACCTCAAGGCTCCAATACCCACAGCCTCTCTGGTGTGTGCTGCTCCTGGAACAACAGCAATTAGTGGAGGGTAAAGAATTAAATTTGGATTTCCATTAGTGTTGGCTTTATATCCATCCAATAGATTCATTGCTGTTGCTGGAGTGTTACCAGAGCAAGAGAATGGCTGCTTGGATTGTTCATGGTTGTGAGGGCAGTGGGAATGTTCAGTGCTTTGTGATGCAGATTTTAGGTGGATGGCTATGATCAACAGCTGCTGAGCAGGTGGCTTTGGGGTGGGTGCAGTGGTCAGGACACTGCTTTTCCAGAGCCTTTGGAGGGTGCTGCCATCCATGGCTTCCCTGGACAGCACTGGACAGTTGGTCTGGGACACCCAGTGAGTCTCCCACACTGGGACAGCTCATTGGATATCCTCCATGCAAGGACTGGCTGAGCCTGTTTGGCTGATTGGAGCTGAGGAGCCACAGCCAGAGCAGTTGGCACCCACACAGTCCCTGGAACCACAGCCTACCCAGCTCCATGTTATCTCCCATGTTAATTAGACCAGTCTCTTTCCCACCCTCCCATCTCCATTTCCAGCACTGCCCAGATGTTTGTGGTCACAGCAGGCTCATGCATAATCCATCTGTTGTTGCTGTAGATGGTTGAATCACACCAGGAAGGGATGCCCAGGCCAAGCCCTGGGATCTACAAGCTGTGCTTGGAGCACCTGGGTGTCCAGCCCCAGGAATCCATCCTGCTGGACAGCAGCAGCCACAACCTGAAAGCAGCAGCCCAGCTTGGAATGAAAACAGTGAAGGTACAAAGTGACACAGCCAGGGTGGGATTTGGGAGTGGATTTTGGGTGCAGAAGTGGCTGAGTCTTGCCAGGCCTTTTGTTCCAGGCTGTGCTTGTCCCTGCAGGATGTGGTGGGGTTAAAGCAGGGATTACTGGCAGAGTCTCCTGTGGGCTGCTTCATTCATTACTCCAAACCCTCCAAACCTCAGGGAAGTCTCTTCTCCTTCCTGTTCCTCTGTTCCCTATTGGAGAAACAGCCCCATCTGTGTGGTTGAGACAACCACACCAGAAAATGAGTCCCAGTTAATGAATTCCCAGAAACTCTGAGGCCTCATGGATGAGTCAGCTGGGGACTGACAGGTTACCCCCAAGCCTTGGGATCAGTCAGCACAGGGCTTTTATTTGGGGACCATTGGGGAAAGGACAAGAGTGGGACTGGGGGGAAGAGTGACCTCCACTCCCCTGACTCCTCACAGGGAAATTCCAGCTCTTAACCCAGCCCAACTCACAGTGCCTGGGCCACCATCACATCTCTCCAGGGCAGAGTAAAAGTGGGAAGCTCTGTGTTGGCAGGGAATAACCCAGGAATTCCTGTGTGTCAGGGATAATGGACTGACAGATAAATGCATCCCAACCATGCAGGGCTCTCTCTTTACCTGGAAATTTTACTCTCTCCCTCCTGGTTTCAGGTTGATGACCCAGAAGCAGCATTCAAGGAGCTGGAAACCCATTTGGGATTTCCTTTGCGAGGGTTTGTTCCCTACACTCGTTCAGTGAGACCAGGAATGGAAATCCCAAAGGATCGTCTGCAGAAGTATCTTGAAGATGTTCTTGGTGCCCACCCAACAGGTATTGCAGTGGGTTTGGCCCTTCCATCAGAAAACCTGGATATTCTGGAGCTACTGGCTTTTTCCATATGACAAAGGGATTGAAAAATAATATTAAGGAGAGGTTTCTAATCTCCAGGCAAACAGTACAGCCATTCCAGTTTCAGTGATCCATCACTTTCCTAAAAATAAAATAACATTTTAGGACTTCCTCATTTTGGGAGGGGTTCAGCACAAGTTGCCAGAGAAGCCAGGAATATTCCTGTCCTGTGAGGCACCTGTGAGCTACTGCCATGCTCTCCAGGGGTTTGGGACAGAGTGAGATCTCAGCCCCAGGTGCAGGAAGGGGATGGAGAAGCTGGAGAAGTGCTGACCCTCTGCTCCCAACCCAGCCCCGCTGGAGTTACGGCAGTTTGACCATGGAGAGCCCACCCGCAGCTATTCGGTGAAGTTTGGAGCTCGTTTGCTGGTGCTGAAGAAGGAGGAGGAGCCTCCCGATGGCCCCTCAGGCCTTTCTGTCCCGAGGGAATACAGGTGAGGGGTCCTGCTGCACTTTGCTGTGCCTGAGGAGCTGCCTCAGCACCAGAGGAGCAGAACATTTATGACCTCCCCTTGTTTTCCAGAGTGTGGGGTAGGTCTGAGGGCTCTGGGCCATGGGGAGATGTGGGTGTGCTCCTTTCACCTCCCCCTAGCCACGTTATTTTAGTGCATTAAAAAATCAGCACAATGATATGTGTGTCTGCCTCCAACACTGCAGCTCCAGGACTGATTCCCCTGCTCCTCTCTCCCTCCCTGGCAGGATCCTGAAGGCTCTGGCTGAGGCTGGTGTTCCTGTGCCCCCTGTGCTTGCTCTCTGCGAGGACAGAAGGTAATCCTGTCCCTCAGCTTTCCCTCTGGGCTTGACAACTGCAGCCAGATTCCCCCAAAGATGAGGAGAGAGGGAACCAGAGTTCACTAAGTGCTCTGATCTAATGAACATTTGTGCAGTGTGGGCTGGAGGAGCCCCTAGAAGTTCAAAGGAGAGAATCACTTTTATTTGGCTTGATTTAGGTGTGTCCCATTTCAGCAATTAATCCAAAAGCTCTCTTTGAAAAGTAGCTATAAAGCAATATTGTAGGGCTTCCTGCTGAAGCAGAGTGCTCAGGTTTGCAATGAAGAAAGGATTTTTCCAACTGCCAGACCTAAGAGAGCAAAGACAGCAGCAAATCTGTGACAGGACACCCCTCAGACCTGCTCAGATGTGTACTGGCTGCAGGAATCAGCCTTGTACTGGAACTTGTGTGCCCACTGCTCCTGGTGTTTGTGGGCAGTGCAGCTCACACCCACTGCAGGGAGCAGGGCAGCAGCTGCTGCTGGAGCCTGGCTCCAAGCTCAGCTTCCTGGGGCTGGAGTGGCCAGGGCTGAGCTTGCCACAGCCTGAGCTGGGCTCCAGCGAGTACCCAAGTGCTGCTGGGGCTGCTCTTCACCTGCCCGTGCAGGTGAGGCCTGGGGGACACGTTCAAGATGCAGGTGAGATTTGAGTGGCAGTAGCAAGATTGACCTCAGCCCCTCTGGTCCCAATTTGCTTCCCCAGCATCCTTGGCACTCCTTTCTGCCTGCTGGAGCACTGTGCTGGCCACATCCCCCGCGCTGTGTCCCTGCCCGCGGTGCCGCCGCGCCGGCGCAGGGCCTGGTACGGCGCCATGGCACAGACCCTCGCCAGGATCCACAGCCTGGAGCTCGGAGCAGCCAAGCTGCAGGACCTCAGGGAGCACGGTGAGAGGAACCTCTGGAGCTTTTCTTCTCCTGTGTGTCAGCATTTCAAACTGGGGGCAGGGAAGGTGAAGATGAGCAGTTCAGAGTGTAAATGTGCAGGTGTGGTGGGAGGGTGTGAAGAGCTCTGCAAATCCAGGTTTGCCATGAGTTCCCAAAGTTCTCCTGCCTCCCAGAGCTTCCTGCCTTGTTTGTTGTCATCGCTGCCCTCTATGGGTACAGGAGTAACTTCTCTGCTGCCATCTCTGACCAAAGCATCCCCTCCAGTCCCTCTGCAGAGATAGCTCAGCTTCCTGGAGCTGGTGGAGAAGTTACATTTTGCCCAGGATTGGATTATTTCCACCTAAACATTAAATCCAGTGCCCAGTTAAGAATGTATGAGACCCCTGGAAACTGCAATTAAATTCCTGGAGCTTAAATCAGGGTTCTGGACTGAGATTTGCTTGGCTGTCTGACTTTTTCTGTGTCCCTTTTGAAGCCTCTTTGTGCTCTGTTCCAGGGAATTACATCCAGCAGCAGGTGGAGACATGGACCAAGCAGTATCGAGCTGTGGAAACTCACGTTATCCCAGCCATGGAGAGGCTCATCCAGTGGCTGCCTCTGCATTTTCCTGAA
Organism: Catharus ustulatus; assembly: GCF_009819885.2. NCBI lineage: Eukaryota > Metazoa > Chordata > Aves > Passeriformes > Turdidae > Catharus > Catharus ustulatus. The sequence continues at coordinate 3,606,544 of NC_046238.1, forward strand.
TCCCAGAAGACAACATTGGTGCACGGTGATTTCAGGTACTGCCCTGGAGCACATCCCAGCAGGAAACAAGGACTGAGTGTAAAATGACCCACAAACTCCAAAAGGTGCTGATTGGGCTGGGGCAGCAGCTTCAGAGCAGCCCAAAAACTGGGGTTTGGGTCAGGGTCAGAATTCCCAGGAAATGAGATTCAGTTTCTTCATCCAGCAGCTGGAAATGCTGGTCTAACATTGGAGGATCATCAGCTCTTCCTGCAGTACTCAGGAATTAGCCCTGATCTGGGGCTCTGACTCAGTTTAATTCTCCAAAGCACAGTTTAGTCCATTATTAACCAGGGAGTTCAATATTGGGTAACCTCCATCCTCTGCTTGCAGAAATTAATCTGTCACTTTGTGCTGCCTTCCAAAGAACTGGGCAATTTTTGAAGAGAATGAAGAGCACTGAAACCACCTACTGCTGCTGAGCACTGGGATTTTTCCCTCCTCTGGAGACTTTTCTGATCTCTTTTTCCCTCTAATACAGGATGGACCACCTGGTCTTTCATCCAGACAGGCCAGAAGTCCTTGCTGTGCTGGGCTGGAAGTTTGCCACTCTAGGAGATCCCATGTGTGATTTGGCGAATAACTGCATGAGCTTCTTCCTGCCAGCCCACTTTGGTGCTCGCAGAGGTACACAGGGGGCACTGTCACCTTTGGCACACACAGAGGAACCAGAGTTCAGAACAGATCAGCTCCTGCCCAAACAGCTCAGCTAGCACTGGGGCTCAGTGCAGCTGGAAAGGATTCTGGGTTTGCATTGTTTTCCCTCTCACTCCAGCTGGGAAGCTGGGCAACTCTTTTGGGTGGGAAAGTTGTGAGGCAGATCAGGAGTGGTTTGTGCCCTAAGTTAAAAAGAAAAATACAGGGTTAAACAGAGAGGTTCCATCATTTAGGAGGGATCTCTGTCAGTCACAGTTTCACCCTAACCATGCCCCATGTGCATTTTGGTTCCATATGGAGCCAGCACAGCAGCTGTGCAGGTCCTGCAGGGTGCAGGAAGGGCCTGGCTGTGCCACAGGGCTCTCACCATCCCTAGGGAGCTCTGAGCTGCTCTGTCAGCTCACTCACTGTTACCTCTTCCCATCTTCCAGGCTTGAGGAAGTGTGACTTGGAGCACCTGGGAATTCCCACAGCAGAGGAGTATTCCCAGATGTACTGTGGCCACATGGGAGTGGAGCTCCCGGAGAACTGGAATTTCTACCTGGCCTTTGTCTTTTTCCGCCTGGCTGTGATGCTGCAGGGACGTCACCGTGGCTCCCTGGCAGGTGAGGAGCCCAGCCAGGCCAGGGGCACAGAGCTGCCTCCCTGCTCCAGCACAGCCTGTTCCTGCTTGCTGTTTGTGCTGTGGGGTCTTTCCTTTCCTGGGAGAACTGAGCAGAGACCAAAGTTGGGAGCCCGGAGCTGTGTCCTACAGATGGAGCTCTCAGACCTTCCAGCTCAGCACCAGCTTTTGCCAAGGGACTCACAGAGGGGTGGAGAGAGCTCTCAGTGCTTTGCACACATCAGGTGTGGCCTTGCAGCTTTTATCAGAATTAAATCTGATGTTATTTTAACATCCCTTAGAGAGGAATTTCCCCAAGTCCTGCTGGGCTGGCTGTTTGGGATGTGATTATGTAACACAGGCTCTTCTAAACCAGTGTCCTGTTCTCTTGTCCCCAGGGAGGCCAGCTCCAGGTGACAGCAGTCCCAAGGATGCAGAGTCTGTGGCTGAGCTGGGTTGGGATTTTGCCGTTAAAGAAGGATTCCGTGTGTTTGAGAAGCTCCCCCCCACAAAGCTGCTGGCACGCCATTGCAGCACCTGGGCCGGGCCAGGGCCGCTCCTGAGCAGGAGTTACAGCACCTGGGCACACCCTGGGGCAGCCCCTGTGCCCACAGCCCCCTGCTGGAAAATATGGGCATCCAGTGGGGCTTTCCATTCCAGAGCCACTCCATGTCCTCTGCCAGAACTGCAGGTGAGACATCTGTGCTGAAGCTGCTTTGCTGCACCTGCCCCAGGGTGAGGATTGTGGCCTCCAAGTGTCCTGGCTCTCCTGGTCACATCAGGGATCTGGCACTCCTGGAGTCCAGTGGCTTGGAGGAAAAGGGCTGGGTTCATATGGCTGTAACAGAGTTCATCTCCTGGGAAACAGGGATTTTGGAAACTGGCACTCCCAAGAGGAGCAGGTTAACACCAGCCCAGCTGTGCTCGCTCACCCAAGGTCCTGCTATCTTGGTGGAAGAAATGGCTGTTCCTTACCTTTCCCTGTCCAGGGAAGCCTCACTCCTGTCTCCCTGTGGGAAAGGCTGAGTTAATTCCCTTCACTGTGTCCCTCTGGTGCTCCCTTGGCAGGTCCCTCACACGGAGCAGGGAGCTGCTTGCACCTCCCCAGCTTCCATTCACAGTGTGAGTGGAAGCAAACAGCCCCACCCTTGGGCTGCTACCAAGATTATATTTCAATTATTCTAGTGACATTATCAAATTCTAGTGGGTTACTTAACCTCCTTTCAGCTGCCAAAAAAATATCCAGGTGCTCTTCCAAAGTGTTTCCGTGTGCTCTGGCAGAAACCAGCAAATGCCAGCATGTCAGGGCACTTGGCAACTGATCACTGAGAAGGTGGAAAGGGCAGGGGAGCAGCAGCTGTGGAGAATTTGGAGGTGCTGAGATGAGCAGATCTTGCCCTTCCTCGAAACATTCATCTTTGCCAAGTCTCCAAACATCAGCATTGCCACACTCTTGCTACTCCACGCCTTGGGCCTGTGGAGATGCTGCTCCTGGTGTGTGGCACCACAGAGCCCCCTCATCCCTGTCACCTCCACATCCATGCCAGGGCTCTTTCCCTTGGCACCAATCCTGCACTGTCAGCCTTTGCTGTGGCACTGTGTTGTGAAAGCCAGGGGAGGAGTTTTGCTGCCTGCAACAGCAAGATAATGCAGAGGGATTGTTACACAGCCAAATATTCTCAGCCTGGAACTGCCACAGTGCTCCAGAGCTGGGCACAGCCAAGGGCAAGGCTGCCCTGTGCCAGCTGGCAGTGCCAGGGGGAGCTTCATCCCTGGGTGCTGGGCAGCCAGGTGCCCTTGGCTGGGGCACTCCTGGCTGAGCAGGGCAGGATCTCAGCTGATCCTGCCTCACCCCACACCAGGAGCCAGCAGATTTCACACTCTGATCCCAAAGGTTTGCCTGTCCCTGCAGCTCTCTGGGGAGATCCTCTCCAGAGGAGCAGAGGGAAGCTCAGGTTCCCATTCAGAGGGGGCAGCACCAGGGGCATCTGATGTGTCTCATCCTCTTCCCCAGGCACAGAATGCCAGGACTGAGGCAGTGGCACTGACAGCTGCTCAGGGCACCAAGGTGAGCAGATTCCTGAGCCTCTCCTGACCCAAAAAGTGACTGGGACCCCTCCCTTCTGGGGCCTGTGAGCATGAGGGGTGATTTGTCCTGTCTGCTGTGGGGTCCCCAGTGAGGGTGTTTCCCCAGCACTGGAATTTCCCCATTTGGAATGCTCTGGGACATTGCTGCCATCCTGCCCTGCTCCTGCAGCCCCCTGTGATTCTTCCACAGGTCCCTGGAGCAAAACATCTCCACAGTGCAGATCCCAGCCCAGCACTTCCCTTGGACCTGAGCTCCACATCTGGCTGAGGGTCCTGAGGGGTTCACAGGACAGGAATCTTCAAAGCAGAGCTGAGCCAGGAGCTGCAGCACTGGGAAACCTTGGATGGGGACCAAACCAAACTCTGGCATGGGAGAGGCTGTGCTAAGGGCAGCCTGTGAGCTTCCAATTCCAGTGGTGTTTGGTGTTATCTGTGCTGTTATTGCTTGGCTCAATACAGGGCAAAGCCCATCCTTGGATCACGAGGCTGCAGGAAGTCAGAAGTTGGTTGCGAGTGACTGCTGGGAGTGCAAGGATTGGTTTTGGGAATAAAGAGAATGGACCAGCGTGTCTCTGCTTCTTCAGCACTTTTCTTTCTCAGCACAACCTCCAGCAACTTGCAGATGCTGGAAGAGGCTTTGGTGGTGGAACTGAATCCAGTCCTCGAGGTCTCTGTATTCAGGGGATACTCCAGAGCTGAGGCAGTGCCTGCCCTGTGGAACTGGGAGAAACTGGGAGGACTCCATGGTCCCATGAGGGTGGTGGGGTCTCTTTGGGGACCATGGAGGATGCAGACTGGGAGCTTCCAGTGCTTTACAGAGGCCAGAGCAAGGGGAGAACTGTGGCAACAACTGTGGTAACTTTATGAGCAGGAGCAATTTATATGTAGTATTAATTAAGTATGAAACTAATGGGTACAGTTCATTGGATTCTCCTCCTGCAGCGTGGGTGCAGCCTCCCAGCCCGTGTGCCCGGGGTGGCCAGCACCTCCCAGCCCGTGTGCCCGGGGTGGCCAGCACCTCCCAGCCCGTGTGCCCGGGGTGGCCAGCACCTCCCAGCCCGTGTGCCCGGGGTGGCCAGCACCTCCCAGCCCTGTACCCGGGGTGGCCAGCACCTCCCAGCCCTGTGCCCGGGGTGGCCAGCACCTCCCAGCCCCTCAAAGAGCCCTGGGGGGCCGTGCTGGCTGGACTATGAGGCTGTAGGGAAGCCGGTAACCTGAGCCTTGGATTCTCCCAAGCTCCAGGGTGAAATTCCACCTCCACCTCAGGCATTTGGCTCTGCTGTGGAAGGGGGAGGGAGCTGAGCCTGGATCTGCCCAGCCCAGATATTTGGGATGGCTTCCCAGGCAGGCACCTGACTCCTGCACCTCCCAACTCCTTCAGGCAGCTCAGGGGGGTGAGAGCCGCGTCTGCCCTGGAGGATTTTAGTGCTGCTGGATCTCCAAGCCCCAGGGGAGGGAAGGGGCTGCTGGAGAGAACAAAAAGCTTTATTTAACCCAGGACTAAGTGCTCAATGTCATGTATTGTCCATGCCGGGGTCAGCAGAAGACACAGGACACTCACGAGGGCTTAGCCCCGAGCTGCAGCTCAGCTCTGAGGTGCCGTGGGGGTACCTTGAGCCGCTCCCTCTGGGAGACACGAGCACATCTCTGCAGGTAGAGCAGGTCTGGCATCTCGCACGGGTGGTTTAACACGCGCAGGGCTGTGACAGGAGGGAGAACAAGAGGTCCCTGCGAGAGCCACTTTCTAAAGGGCTGCTCCTGGGCAGGGAATCTGTCACCCTTCAAGGGATATGGGGACAAGGATGAGGGAGGCTGAGATCCAGCACAAGAGGATTTGTTTTCAGCTGATCAGGAACACACACGGCCTAATCCGTGTCCTGCTGGATCACCTCGGGCGGGCGTTTTGCCTTCTCTGGGCTGTGCTGCTCCTCCCTGCTGACACTCTCCTCTGCTGAGAGAAATGCCTGGAAAGTGCAAATGCAGGAATCTCCAGCAAGACTTTCAGCGACCTGGGCTGTCCGGGACAGTGCGTGAAACTATTCCTAAACTCCTGTATTCTACAATTTTCCTGTCCCCTTTAATAAACCCTGTCACCCTTCACAGACTCCTCACTGAGTCTCTTACACGTTTTTTTTTTTTCCACAGGTTAAAAACCTCTTTGTATTTTTGGTCTGTGACTTCCTTAGTGATAGTGATGATAACCTGAGCACACCTCTGTTCCCTGCATGTAAATCTGCACTTGGACACGCTGAAGTTGCACAAGGCATCTCAAACAAACCAGAGAAAAAGCCCTTTAGCCGTTGTTGGGAGGGATTTCACAAAGCCTCTCATTTGCATTCACCGAGAAACTCCCTGTTGTGAAATCGTTTCCCTGGCTTTATTCACTGCCCCTACACACCGGAGGGGTTTTTGGGTCCCTGGGTGAACGGTAATGGTGGCACAAACGTGGAACTGGGAGTCCAGGTCCCCAAATTCTCCCTCAACACCTTCCTGCAAGACTAACCCCAAATTCTCCCTCATCACCTTCCTGCAAGACTAACCCCAAATTCTCCCTCATCACCTTCCTGCAAGACTGACCAGCTCAAACCAGCTCAGCGGGGATGTTTCTGTTTTTTAGTTTTTGGGCTTTTCCCCCCTCTTTTTCACTACTTGTTGCCTGCAGTAAGGCACAAAATTCCCTGGGCATGGCCCGGGAGATGGCAGAGATGGGACAGGGAGAGTCACAGGGGCAGGGACAGAGCAACGCCCGTGTCTGGTGCACCAAACAAACTTGATTTGAACCGAACTGAGCTGAACCGAACCGAACTGAGCTGAACCGACCCGAACGGTGCTGAGTCGAGCCGAGCCGAGCTTTCTGCTCGAACCGAGCCTGTTCCATACGAACCAAGGACGCTGAGCTGATTCTCCTCGTGCCGTGCGGGTGAGAGCAGCACCGAGCCGAGGTGGGCGGTGCCGAGCCGTGCCGAGCGGGGCCGGGCCGGGCCGGGGGGCGGAGCGGGGCTGTCCCGAGCTGCGGGGCCCGGCCCGGCCCAGCTGAGCTCAGCATGTTGCGGGCGGTGGTGCGCGGCTCCCGGCTCTGCCCGGCCCTGCTCCGGGCTCCCTTCTCGGCCGCCGCCGCCTCCCCCATCCCGGCGCCCAACCCGCGGCCCGACATCGCCTATAACAAGGTAGGGCCGTGCTGGGAGCGGGGCTGGGCCGGGGGGTTCGGGGCCATCGAGCCCGGGTGACGCTGAGCCCGGAGCAGCGGGGATTTGGGCCCGAAGCCTTGGAACAGTGCAGATGTGGGGCACAGGGCGTGTGTCCCATGGCCAGCGGGCTCTGTCCCCTTCCCCTCGGTGGGTTCAGCAACCCCGCATGGCTGTGAACACCCTAAGGAAGGGGAAAGGGCACGGGGAGGGAAGGTTATCTGCAGAGAGCGGACCCTTGTTCCAGGAACACCCCGTGGGATCACCTGTGCGAGGTGCTGCTGCAAGGCAGAGTTCCAGGGGACCCGGCCACTCCTTCCCCCGTGGCCGTGCCCAGGCTCTCGGTGCTTCTCTGAGCGTTCAGCGAGTTCCTGGCGAGCACCGCGATCTTTGCACTCCCATTCCCTCGCCACAGACCTGAAAAAAAAAAATTATCCTTAAAAAGAAAGATTTGGTTCTGGTGCATGGGGAGTCTAAAATCGGTTAATCTGGGAAATAATGGAATCATTTTATTGGAAAAGACCCTTAAGACTCATAAAACTATGAGAAATGTTGTAAAAGCTCTGGTGCTCTGGACAAAATCAACTCACTGTGTTGTTTGTGCCTGAAGCATTTTCCCACTCTTCAGTCTCCTGAGCTTCCCAGTGTCTCTGTTTCCAGCTTGTGCAAGGACCTGCCAGGATGGGAACCTTTTCTAATTCACATGTTGTTTGCTGAGCTGTGAATTCTTCTATTCACTTGAGGCTGTGTTGTGTGCTTTTAGGCTAAAGTATCTCCTTATTGCTGCAGGTTTGGAGCCCACACAAGTCAAGTTAAGCCCTTTTAATTAACCAAGCTCCTCAGATGCCATCAAAGAACCAAAGCTCCCCTTGATTCCCCTGGGATCTGGCTCAAAGGCTCAGCCCTGCTTGGCTTTTTCCTTGCAGATTTTCATAAATAACGAATGGCACGATGCAGTCAGCAAGAAAACCTTCCCCACCATCAACCCAGCCACGGGAGAAGTCATCTGCCAGGTGGCTGAGGGCGATAAGGTAAATGTTGTTGGGATAAGATTGATTTGTTTTCCATGAGAGCAGCTCCAGAGGGAGACACCACCCCACATCTCACCTGGGCAGCTCTGTGTTTGCAGCAGGGTCTGATCTATGCAAATACCAAGTGCTGCTTGTGTCCTTCCTGGACTACTGCTTAAAAAAAGAGAAATGCTGGGGAATAAAGTCGTGTAATCATCACCTGTCTTATGCAAGGCCCTCCTGGGAGTCTGTGGCAGAGCTGAGGTGGTGTTTCCCAGCAATTTTGGGTTTTTCTTACAGTCTGGAAATTTGTGTGTGTTCCCCAAGGGAGGAGTGAGTGAGGGAAACCCTTTGTTGTTTGCTTGTCTGTGGCAGCCTGGCTTGTCCTGGCGAGACCATTGCAGCAAGCCAGGACAGAGAACCAAGCAGGAACCAGCAAATGCCCTGACAGGACAAAGTCATGGATCAGAGACAGCTGGTCAAGGAAAAACTCCTCTAGACTGGATTGTGAAAAAGTGCCAAGAGCAGACTTCCAGCACTTTTCCCATGCCTTGTTCTAGGATGCACATATTAACCCAGCAGGTGACATTGCAGCAATAACCTGATGATATTTGCAGTGTGTGTAGCTGAAATAACAGAGGGTGAGCACAGGCAGAGGCTGTGGCTGCACAGCTGTTGCACCCATCTGCTCCACTGCCATTCCTGCTCCTTCCTCCTCAGGGATGCAGCCTGGGTGGGAAAGCTGTGACCTCGCAGTGTTTGTGCTGAGCTTGGTGCTCATCACGGTGGCCCAGGGCTGTACCTGTGTGGGATTGAGGAGTGCCTTGCAGTGGGGCAGCTGCCAAGGCTGCAGGTTCTTCCCCTAAAAGCCTGGCAGGAGCAGCCTCTTGTGCTGTCTGGCTGTAGGCTGTTTCCTCCTGGAGAGCAGGGAGAGCTTTTGCTGTTTGCAGAGGGGGAGTGAGGGCTGGCTGCTCCTTTCTCAGCCTTTGCCTGGGCTCCCCCGCAGGCAGATGTGGACAAGGCAGTGCAGGCAGCCAAGGCAGCGTTCCAGCTGGGCTCTCCCTGGAGGAGGATGGATGCATCTCACCGGGGGAAGCTGCTGAACCGTCTGGCCGACCTGATCGAGAGGGACCGCGCCTACCTGGCCGTGAGTGTGACTGGGAATCACGGGGGGTGGGACTGGGAGGGCTGGGAGCTGCATCCCCAGCTTGGGATGGGGAAGCACTGGAAATCACAGGGGTTGTGACTGGATGGGCTGGGAGCTGCATCCCCAGCTTGGCACAGACCCACAAGGGATGGGGAAGCACTTTTGGGAAGCTGAGAGCAAAAGGTCAATGTGCAAGACAGATTTCAGGCTGCAAACAGAAGTGTCTCAAGGCTGTACATGTGATTTCCCCCTCTGTCTTTTGCAGGCCCTGGAAACTCTGGACAATGGCAAGCCCTACGCCATCTCCTACCTGGTGGATTTGGACATGGTGGTTAAATGTCTCAGGTGGGTTTGGAGGCAAAGCTGGCCCATGGAACTGAATCTCTGCAGGGTCAGCTACCTCCAATCTGCATCTGACTGGTGGTTTCATACCAGACACTTTAGGTTTAATTTTTGACTTCCCAAAGTCAAAGAAGTGATGGTGATCTTTTACAGCACAGAAATTGCAGTGGGAGACACAAATATTTCTATTTACTGTCCATTCTTTAAATCACCTGTTTGGGAAATACCTGCACTGAGCTGTGTCTGAAGTGACTGAGAAAGAGGAAGCCTCTCTTATTTTCTGTTGGCAGCAGACTTGTTATTTTAATTCCAGTGACCAAAGTGTTATTGTTTCCAGATACTTTGCAGGCTGGTCAGATAAATTCCATGGCAAAACCATTCCTTTGGATGGAGACTTCTTCTGCTACACACGCCATGAGCCCGTGGGAGTGTGTGGACAAATCATCCCTGTGAGTAAAATGTAACAGCAGTCCTTGCAAGAGTTCAGTGGGGCACTCTAAGTTCCCCTTTATTGCCAACCACTGCTTCCTCCCAGGGGTGAACAAAGCTGGGCTTGCACCAGCTGGGAGGGCTCTTACTTCACTGGGGGAGTGCACAACTACCTGTTGATTTCTCTGAGTGTGGTTTAGTTTGTATCTGCTGATTAAAAAAAAAAGGGGGGGAGTTTAAACCCAGGAATTAAACTCAGGAATTACCTGACTCAGAACCACAGTTAAGTTTAAACTACTACCTAGAATTAACCCAAAAACTTTGTGTGATAAGAAAAAGTCCAGGACTCTTGGAGTAGATCTCACTGATTAATTACTAAGCAGAAACTTTCAAGTTCACACCAGCAAATCCCTCTTTGTTTTTCAGTGGAACTTCCCACTGTTGATGCAAGCATGGAAGCTGGGGCCTGCCCTGGCCACTGGGAATGTGGTTGTGATGAAAGTGGCAGAGCAAACCCCCCTGAGTGCTCTCTACGTGGCCAATCTGATCAAAGAGGTGAGGACAAGGCCAGGATTCCATCACTGCTGGACACAGGAAGGCTGGGTTGATTTAGCAAAAAAAAAAAAAAACAAACCCTTGTTCATATAAATGTGCAGATGATGTAAGTCTTGATTAGGGAAGGACTCTCTGAGGTTTGATCAGACAATGAACTTCAGGGTGATCAGAAAGAGAACATATATCTGTGTTTATTTGTGTATATACACCTTCAAATTGTGCTTGGGATGTGGGGTGGGAAGAGGAATTTTAATGCAATTTTAATTAAAAAAAGCACAGGGAAATCAAAGGGGAAATCAAAGGAGTAAAGGCTGTTGCTGGTGGGAACCTCCTGAGTGTCACAGAGAGGAGGGGAGTGAAAGGCTTGGTTTGGAAAAGGAATAATGTTGCTGTGTGCTGCTGGAACTGGCAGGCTGGATTCCCCCCTGGTGTGGTGAACATCATCCCTGGCTATGGGCCCACGGCAGGAGCTGCCATCTCCTCCCACATGGACATCGACAAAGTGGCCTTCACTGGCTCCACCGAGGTAAGGGAGCCCTTGGCAGCAGGGCACAGCCCAGAGCTCCATAAAATCCTGCAGGTGCTTTGCCTTCCACATTCCAAGCTGATCCCAGGGTGGGAGGTTTGCATTACATAAGGCTCTGTTGTGATTTGATTGTGTAGAATATTTCCTTTTGTTTCCCTTGAGCTGCTTCTTACTGGAGGTGAAGCCTTAAAGCCCTGCCAGGGAGGGGATTAACATGAAAACCTCACTGAGATGTAAACCCAGAGCTGTCCTGCTGATGGGGGAGTTCATTCCAACATTCCAACAGCTGCTCTGCTCTCCCTGCAGGTTGGACACCTGATCCAAAAGGCTGCAGCTGAGAGTAACCTCAAGAGGGTGACCCTGGAGCTTGGGGGGAAGAGCCCAAACATCATCATGTCTGATGCAGACAGTGAGTAGCTGGTGATGTTTGATCTGTGCCTTTTCCCTTGGCTTCTTCCAAGCAGAGCTGGAGGGGAAAGGAAAAGGAAGGGGAGCCCTGACACCACCACTCTGTGCCTCCTGCTGTAGCTGCTGCTTTTGTGTTTCAGCGTTTCTCCACTTCCACTTTTTTCCCAGTGCTGGGTAGTTCAGTTGTCAACAAAAAAATAATTGTTTCACTATCTTCCTGCAGTCCTTGCTCCAGTTTGTTTCCATTTCTCTTGGAGCACACCACTCTTTCCTCCTATGAAGTCCTGCTTCCCTCATCCCTTGCATATAAACTCATTTTTGGCCTTGACGAGCCAACATTTTTTTATTTAAAAACATTTAAAACAAGCCAACTTGGTTTTATATGGCAGCTAAGTGATAATTTCCCATGAGAACTGGAACCTGCCTCAGGTTACATGTTTTTCTGTAGTCTGGGGTGCTTTAATAAAGAATTAAGTCTGTAACTCCTGCCCTATTATGCTGTCAACAAAAAGGACTTTGTATCCCCAGCAGTCTCTGTAATAATTGAAGGCTCTGGTTGGGTTTATTTGCTCATTTGTTTTGTTTCTCTCTCCCCAGTGGACTGGGCTGTGGATCAAGCCCACTTTGCCCTGTTCTTCAACCAAGGGCAGTGCTGCTGTGCTGGCTCCAGGACCTATGTGCAGGAGGATGTTTACAACGAGTTTGTGGAGAGGAGTGTGGAGAAGGCCAAGGCCAGGGTGGTTGGAAACCCCTTTGACTTCAAAACCGAGCAGGGGCCTCAGGTGAGAGCAGGAAATGCCCTGAGCTGTTATCTCATCAAACAGTCCCAATCTTGAGTCATTGTGTAATCAGAATGGGACTATCCTTGGCTCTATTGATTAACCTCATTTGAAGTGGTGCAGGAGGGAGGAGCTAATCAACCATTCAGATATTCCAAGACTCGATGCTGGCATTTAGAAATGATCATTTCCCTGCTTATTGAAACAAGGAGTTTCTAGAGCACAGCAGGTGGCAGTGGAACCCTTTTCCTGACTTGTGTCCCCTCCTGGCTCTCAGGTGGATGAGGAGCAGTTCAAGAAGATCCTGGGCTACATCAGCACTGGGCAGAGGGAGGGAGCCAAGCTGCTGTGTGGGGGCAACCCTGCTGCAGACAGGGGCTACTTCATCCAGCCCACGGTGTTTGGGGACGTGCAGGACAGCATGACCATTGCCAGGGAGGAGGTGAGTCCTGCAGCCCCTCCTGCTCGGCCCCTTTTCCCCTCTGGCTCTTTCAGTTGCAGGGTGAGATGTAACTCAAGGTATTTATTCTTTTACTGTCTGTTATAATAGGTGGAGCAGTGGTTTTTATTTTTTTTATGACTTTTTATGTTGTTGTTTTTTAGGGGGATAATTTCTGTTAATGATTGATAAAATTACATCAATTGATTTGATATTTTACTTAGGGGGAGGAGCTAAGCACTCTTAGGTATAATTTGATATTTAAAATACTATAAGCTTTATTTATAATACTAAAGCTTTTTAGGAAGACTATCTGACTATCTGTAGACTTATCTGTATTACTACTAAACTTTTAGAAGAAAACTGTATTTTTAAATAAGATTACTACTTTAACAGAACTACATCTGTCACTTCAGCAGGACTGCAATTACCATTTAATCAGACTGCTCCCAACACTCTGACTCCTGACTCTGTCAGGTTATATTCTGGTTCTGTCAGGGTTTTTGTACTCCTGCATTTTATTTTAATTTTCCTATTAAGTATAGTGTTTTTATTTACACATACTAGTAAATACATACTGTTATTGCTATCCTCATATCTTTGCCTAAAAGCCCCTTCATTTCAAAATTATAATAATTCAGGAAAAAAAAGTTTACGTTTTTCATTCCAAAGAAGCTCCTGCCTTCCTTGGCAAACACTAAGACAAAAGTGTTGTTTCAAACCAAGATTGTGGCATTTTTTCCCCCCTCTTGCTGCAAACCCCCAGGTTTAGAAGCACTGTGAGGTTTCTCAGTGTGACATTATCTCCCCTCCAAGTTACACCCTGGGCCCTTTGTCACAGGGGAAGTGACACTGAATTTCACATCCTTGGGATTTCAGCACACACACACAGAGCCCCACATCACCCCCAGCCTCCCTGGCATCCATCCCCACACAATTCCCCTTGCTCTGCTTGCATTTTGCAGATCTTTGGGCCGGTGATGCAGATCCTGAAATTCAAAACCATCGAGGAGGTCATTGAGAGAGCCAACGACTCCAAGTACGGCCTGGCAGCCGCGGTGTTCACCAAGGACCTGGACAAAGCCAACTTTGTGTCACAGAGCCTGAGGGCTGGCACAGTCTGGTGAGCCTGCCCTGCCTCCCACAGCTGCTGGGAGCTTCCCTGGCTGCTGCCTCAGCTCTCTGGGATTGTTCTTGGGTAGCTCTGTGGGTTTGATGTTATGTGGATTTTGCTTGGTGTAATGTCAGAGCTTTGCCTTGGTAAAGTTTAGGTGTATTTTTTTATATTAATTTGTTTTAGATAGGAGCTTCTCTTCTATGAGAGTGGTTATCTGGGAGTGTTCAGCCTGGAGAAGGCTCCAAGGAGACTTTAAAACCCCTTCCAAGGGGCTCCAAGAGAGCTGGAGAAGGGATGGAGGGACAGGACACAGGGAATGGCTTCCACTGCCAGAGGGAATATTGGGAAGGAATTGTTCCTGTGAGGGACCCCTGGTAGTCACAGCAAACTGGGATAAAGTGAGATGTGGATGGATTCCATGATGTTCTGATAAATCCCAGTGATTCATCCTGTTGGCTGAGGGAATGGCCAAATCCAGGAATCTGCCCAGAACAGCTCAGGTACCCCTGTGCTGCCAGAGGGCTCTTCCCTGACCTCCAGGTGTTTCATCCTCACTTTCCTTCCATTCCAGGATAAACTGCTACGATGTGTTTGGTGCCCAGGCTCCCTTTGGTGGCTACAAAGCCTCTGGGAACGGCCGGGAGCTGGGGGAGTATGGCCTGGAGGCCTATGTGGAGGTGAAAAACGTGAGTTCCTCTGGTTCCCAACCCTCTGGGGGAGCTCCAAATCATCTCTGTGCCATGGCCATGGGCTGGGCTGAGAGTTAAAACCAAACTGGTTAAAACCAAACCCCCTCTCCCTGAGCTTTCCCAGTCTCCAAACCTGTCCCTGACTGGGATGCACTGGTTTTTCTCCTGCTTCTCACCAGTGCATACCCCTGTAATTTTCTTTTTTTTTTTTTCCTAGGTGACAATCAAAATTCCACAGAAAAATTCCTAAGCTACAGCAACCTTTTCCACAAATTTGAAAAGAATGATGCAGCTTCATGACACGCAAAGGAAAGCTCAACACACAACATTTAGTATACAAAAATACGTAACTCTGCATTAAGAGGTATTTTTTAGGTGTTTAAAGGAGCTTTTGTTAAAAAAAAAGAAACAAACCTACTTGGCTTTATCTTTTTAAAATACCAAATACAGCTGGCTGAGCACTAACAGGATGGGTGCTTACTTTGGGTACATTTTGGGTGTTATGAGGGTGCAGTCACCCATAGGAGAGGGGTGTGATCTTTCCATCTCTATCTGATAAATAAGCTTATTTTTCCCAAGAAATCATTTAAATGCTTGTTTAGTCTAGGAGGATTTATATAATAGAAAATAACAACTGTGTGTTGGCTTACAGATTTAAGTCTATATCCCTTGTTCTATAAACTGTGTTTCTGTTCTGTGAGCAAAGTGAACTGAGTTCGGTGTGTACCTGGGCCAGGGAGCAGTGTGAAATCCGTGAGGAAAAAATGTTTGGTTCCGTCCTGCTCGTTGTAGCCACTCCAAATAAACGTTTCCTGTCTCAGTGCAGTCAACCCTACTTTTGTAGGCTTGTGCCAGAGTGCAAGCGCACACAAATTCCTGCATCCATTATTTTTAAGGATTTTCTCTGACTTTCTGCCCTGTTTGCTGTCCTTGTGTGGCTTTGATGTTACACGGGAAACTAAAGCTGGGACCTGGTCCCAACGCGGCTGGAGGTGTGAGGGGGCTCTGAGCCTGAGGGGGGGCTGCCCTGGGAGACACGGCCATGGTGTGGTTACGGGAGACGACGGTTCGTGCCCGGCCGGACGGCCCCGAGCGGTTCTGAGGCTTCTCCTCCCCGCTTCCCCTCACAGCCCCAACAGCGGCCATCACCCCTCAGGCGCGCGGCCGCCTGACATCTCGCGAGACTTCGCGCCACCGGCCCCTCAGATCATTGAGTGCCCCGAGTTCTCGCGAGACCTCTGGGAGACGACGGGCGGCAATACCCCTCGTTAGGTCTCGCCCACCCACGTATCGCGAGACTTCGTTTTGCCCCGCCCCTCACGCGAGGCAGCAAGGGGCGGGGGCAGCGCGCTTCGCCCCGCCCCCCGAGAATCGGTGGTTACAACGTCATCACAAGGCGCCGCCCCCCTCGAAAGCCCCGCGGGGGCTTTGCCGTTACCGTCGCGCTTTTAGAGCTGCCGGTAGCCGCCTGCAAAACGCGTCAGCGCCGTGGCGGCGGCTCCTAAAATCCCGCGGCGGGCACGGGGCGGGCGCGGCGATCCCGCTCCGTCCTCCCGTGGGTGCCGCGGCGGCGGCAGCGGGGCTGCGGCGGTCCGCGGCGGCCGGCGGGGCTGCCCGGCGCGGGGTGCCGGCGATGTCCGGGTCCCGGGCGGCTCCTCCCGGTTGAGCGGCGGCTCCGCGCGGGCCCCGCGCCCTCCCCGCGCCGCGGGGTCCGGCAGCCGCGGCCCGCCCGGCCGGGCATGAGGCGGAGCGGCGGAGGCACAAAGGCTCCTCCGGGGCTGCGCCTTGCCTGACGCGGCGCAGCGCCCCCGGGCCCCGCCGTGCCCCGGGCTCCCGAGGCCCCGCGGGACGATGTCGCAGGATCACGACATGGACAAGACGATCAAGGTTGGCGAGAACCGCCGGGGAAGGCGGGGGACGCCGGGCTGGGGTGGCCGGGTCACGGTGCCCGTGTGGCCGATTTTGGGGTTTTTTACCACAAGCAGCCCCCGGTGTGGGAAGCAGAGGTTGTTTGCTCCGCGCAAGGGGCGAGGCGAAGGATCCCGCAAACCGAGCAGCCCAACTAGCCAAACTTTTTGCTATTTGTACATTTTAGCAAACAAAGGAATTACCTCTCATTGGCTACAAGTTGTACAGTTCTCTTATTAATTAGGATTCGATTGGTTAATGATTCTCTCATTCCCCATGGTAATTAGTGCCACGCTCGGTCCTTCTCTTCCTTTAGCTCGGGGGCGTTTCCTGGCTCGGTGGCTCCGAGTTGGTCACGATCCGTCCCTGCCGGAATTCCCTTTTACCCAATGGAGCTGAGTAAACACAGATGCAAAGTTGTATTTTTCACTTTCTTCCTTATCTTGGGAGTTCTGCCCAATGTCCTCGTGGCCCAAAAGTTCCTTTTGTCCAAATCCTTCTTCCCAAGCTTTGTTCACCTTTCCCAGATCTAACATCACTGAATCACATCAAGTACTAAACCTTATCAAAGCAATTCCACCACCAAATAATTTGGTTTTCTAACATCCAGACATCACTCAAAGTTTGTTGACTGCTGTTTCATGGATTAAATATTCTTGTTTATCAGCCTTGAAAGCTCCAGAATCAAACACAAAGAACAGCCCGTCCTTAAAGAGAATTTCCCCACATTTTCCAGCAGTCAGAACCTTGTTTCTGACCCTGTTTCCTAACTCCTTTCTCATTCACTGCCCCTGTTCTCTTTTCATGATTTTTGGGATGTCAGGCTCTGGAGTGTGGGATTTGTGTGTTTGGAGCTGAGCACAGTGAGGTTCAGGCTGTGAGCTCAGCATCCCTCTGTCCCCTGGCTGGCTTTCCTGTGGGAGCTGGAGGATTCCCTGTTGGATAAAGGGGTGTAAACCAAGGTTTTCAAACCTCTCTGGAGGTTCTTTACCTTGTGCAGTTTTTTAATCCTGGAAAAATTTGGGTTAGAAGGACCTTAAATCTCATCCCATTCCACCCCCTCTATGGGCATGGACACCTTTCACTATCCCAGGTTGTTCCAAGCCTTTTCCAGCTTGGCCTTGAGCATTTCCATATTGAAAATTTGTGGGGTTTGCCTTTAAAAAAGCCCAGAGAAGAAGGAAATCTAATGAGGTTGTAATTAACCCCTGAGATCAATTGTCAGAGCTGTTCCCTGTGTTTTCCTTGGCACACCCCAGGGAAGGAGCCATCCTGAAGGCTTGGGGAAAAAAAAGGGATTTAATTACTTCTGTAGTTTTTCATGAGATGGGAAAGGTCCACATGAAAACTCTTGGGGTTTAAAGTAAAAAGCTGAAGCAGTTGTGGAAGTGTTGGGATAATTCTGTGCTCCCAGTGCAGAGGGTTTCAACCAAAACTTCCTGGGCAAATCCCTGGAATTGTGGGCACAGCCTGAATCTAACTCATAATTTCATACTTTTATGCTTTATGCTGATTTTTTTTTTCCTTCTCAAATCCTTGGTTTGGATCAGGTTTGGTTGTTCTTGGGTTCAAGGTCTGGGATTCAGGACAGGGATCCAAGTTTGGGAATTAAGGAGAGATTGAAAGAGTAGGAGAGGGGGAATTCCCTAGGATATTTTCAAACACTTTGGTGCTTTTGAAGCATTTCTGAAGCTGTTTAGGATCAGAATCATGGAATCCTTAAGGATGGAAAAGACCCCCGAAGTGGTGGAGTCCTGGTGTTGGGAATTGCTGGTGCTGAGTTGGAGCTCCCATTCCTGAGCTGGGAGGTGGAAGTGATGCTGGGCATCAAATCCTGGCTTGGATGTCATTTCTTGATCACTTCATTATTCATTTTAACTTCTGAGTTGTAAAGCTGAAGGTTGGGATCTGAATTTAAAAATTGCAGGAAGTAAAATTGTTGCCTTTTTCTTTAAAACAATGGCAAATACACAGAATAGGAAATAGAAATTCAATGCTCATTAATGCCCTCCTAAAATGACATTTTCATCTCACCCTTGCTGCCTTCAGTTCTCTGCAGCTGAATGTCAGGAAAATTAAATCAGCTTTTCACCAACAAGTGAAATTTATCTGAGTTTAATTGAAAAGTTTCTTGAGCTCCTCCTGAAAACCACAAATTTCTGTGATCCACTGAAATTTCTGCCCCTTTCCAAAACCTTCAGGGGGGGCCTCTTCCATGAATTTCCTGTAGTTTTGGGGAATTATTTTTCCTCACCTTCCCCAGTGCTGCTGTTGCAGCAGCTCCTTTTGCTGTGATTTATCCTGAGCAGAGGCAGGAATTTAATAAAGGAACAAAGGCTCAGCTCAGGGCATCAATCAAAGCTCTGAGCACTGGATTTACAGCCTGCCTTGGGATGTGGTTAAGCCTGAGAGCACCCAAGCTGTGGCCTAACAAAACCCAGCTCTATCTGAGTGGGTTTGGACAAAAGGAGCCTGGTTCATTATCAGAAAAATCTGTAATTAATCAAGCAGGGTTTAATTTACAGTGTGATGGTTCCAGCTGTTTGAAACCTGCAATTTTCTGTTTTCTGTGACCAAAAAAAAGCATTTTAATGCAGAAATGGGCTCCTTGTTTCATTGTGATTGATCATTTCTAGGTAGGAAGCTGGAACTGAGTCAGGGAGAGATGTTACACTTATTTAAAGCACAAAATCACATTTACTGCTCTCAATGACCCTGCTTTGAAATTCCAGCTGCACAGAGACAATTTTAATCATGTAAATCATGACATGAGCATTGATATTTATTTATATTTATATTTAATTTTCCTCAGGAAAGCAAACTCCCCAGCAGGCACTTTTACACTCAGATCTGCTGAGCTGGGTTTTTTTTTGGAAAGGCTGTAATAATTTCATTTATTATGTATTTATTGACTGTGTTTTCCCTCCTCCTGCTCCTTCCTGAACAGGAAACCTCCATTTTAGAGGAATACAACATTAACTGGACTCAGAAGCTGGGAGCTGGGATCAGTGGGCCTGTTAGGTAAGGGAACACTCTGGGATTGTGCCTGACCTGTGGAGAAGTCAGTGAGTATTTTATTAAATGTGGTGTTGGGATACATGGAAAATTATAAATAACAAACGCCTCTGTCCCATTGGGGTTGTACAAGAGGGGTTTTGTCTTTTTTTGGGGAATTTGGGATGGAAAACTTCTTCTCTCTTCCCTGTCCTGGTGTGTTCCCACAGCCAGGCAGGAACAGGAGTTGGTTGTGGAATAATGAATTTCAGAATTCCTGACATTTCCAACAGAAATTCCTCCTGGTGCCCCAGCACTGCTCTTTTCCTGCTTTCCCAGATGTTTTTCCAGCTCTTCCCACGAACCCAAAGCTGCCACTGGCTTTGCATCCCAGCCCTGCTCCTCATGGATTTCTAACCCTTGCTGGGAAAGCAAAACATTTTTCCAACAAATCCTCTCCTTCAGGGAATGGCAATTTGTGCTGTTCCTGGGTGCTCACTTTGTCCTTCCCATCATTTATCTTCCTCTCTGGGTTCTCCTCATCCTTTTTGTGTTGTTTCATTAAAACATTCATTTTGTGCTTTATTCTTTTGGCTGCCTGTTCAAACATGGGCCCTTTCCTCAGCTGTTAAATGGGAGGGGGGGAAAAGAGAAAAAAATCATCCAAAATGAGGATTTCCTTCCCAAACCACTTTATCTATTCCAAACTATTTATTCCAGCATCCCTGGGGGTGTTCAGGTGTGCTTTGAGTTATTTCCATCCAAAAAATCTCCAGTGAGAGCTGGGATGTTCCCTGTGCATCCCAAACTGGGACATTCCTGGGAATTCCCAGCTACAAATCAATTGCTTCAGGTGTCTCTTTTTAACCTCCTTGCTGACTGAATGATTTTGTTGCTGTAATACCAGAGTCTGCATGAAAAAATCCTCCCAGGAACGTTTTGCACTGAAAATCCTCCTCGATCGTCCAAAAGCTCGAAATGAGGTACAGTTCCTGCTTTTCTCTCCAAAAAAAAATTCAATTTTTGGGATGTTTTCAAAATAAAAACCCCACCACCAAACCCCCATTTGCTGGCTGTGCTTCCAGAGATTTATTTATAATAATTGAGCTGTATTTTAAAGCTGTTCTTCTCCTTGTAATGGAACAGAACCAGTTTGAGAGGGAATTTTGTTTCCATACTTCTCACTCTTGGATGTCACTGCTCCAAGAATGCTTCAAGTTGTTGTGGAAATGGATTTTCCCTTGTGCCAGGAGCTAAAGGAGCTTCTGACACTGATGGGAATTCCTGAGGTGTTAAACTGTGGAATGATGGACACTCCTCCAAGCTGTTGGGAATTTGTTGAAGGATTAATTGTCCTCGAGGTTTAGGCAACTTCCATTTCTTGTTACTGAGCAAATTCTCCTTTAAAATTGCCATAAAAATCATCATAAAAATTGCCATAAAAGATTTGGCTTGATTGATCAGCTCAGGGAACTTTAAAGTGGGGAAAATTCCTGGATGTTGGGACAGGAGGTGACGTTCCTGTTGTGAGCACTTAGCCACGACACAAAACAGATTATGGAATTTTAGGGTTTATTTCTACTTTAAAACTGGTTCTGTCTTTAAATTCCTGTAAAGAGCTCCATGACTGAGTGAGATTCCATAACCTGTCACAATTTGGGGGTGTTTTTACCCCCAGGTGCCTGTCCCTGTGTGCAGTAACAGCTCTTCCCTTCTCTTCAAGGTACGTCTGCACATGATGTGTGCAACACATCCCAATATTGTTCAAATAATTGAAGTTTATGCTAACAGTGTGCAGTTCCCACATGAATCCAGCCCCAGGTAAGATTACATAGGGTGATTCATTCCCACCAGCTTGCTTTCCATGTTTAGCTCAAGGTATAGTGGAGTTTGCTTTTTTTTTTTGGTTTGTTTTGGTTTTAATCACAAAATTATTATTATTATTTAAAGGGGGTCCCAGGTGTAATAATTATCCTGCAGGCCAAGCAGCTGTTGGTTTTTTTTTCCCCCCCTGACTTTTGTGTATTTAAATTATTTTGCCTCCTTCACTTCCTGGTTTGAATGCATCTCCATTTTTTTAGGTTTTCCATTGATTCAGTCTGCATTGTGTGAAAGAGTTGTTTCTAAAAATATGAAATTCAGCCCTGAAAACTCTCAATGCATTGTCCTGCTTAAAATGAACACAGAAAAACATGGAGCAGAGTGATTTTGGTTTTTTTTGGGTGCATTATTATATTAGGAGAAAAAATATTTTCTTCTGATAGGATCTTAGTGGAGAAAATCATCAGAGCTGGGAGAATGAAAGAGCTGAGACCTGTCCTAGGCTCTGGTGTAGCTGATTTTACTGTGTGGTGGGAACTGGGAGTTAATTCCCTGAGGATCTGGCAGCCCTGATCTCCACCTTCCTATTTTTTTATCCTTCATAATGATGGCAATAAAGCTGTAAAATAAAATAATGGGGGATCCAGACTCAAAAGCATCTTTGTGCTGTGTAACCTTGAGGGCAGAGTACAGTAATTTCACGATTACAAGCTGCACCATTTTGACTAAAATTTTGGTCCAAACCCAAAGTGCGGCTTATAATCAGGTGTGGGTTATATATGGACAAAGAATGAAAAGTTGCTGTTTTAGTTTGGAGGACAGGTGTCTGCTGAGAAAGGCAGGAACTTCTCTTTGAAATGGAGAATGTAAACCCCCTCCCTCCAAATTATTATAATTTTGAAATCAAGGGGCTCTCAGGCAAAGATATGGGAATTAGGAATAACAGTTCTTTTCTAGGGAAATTAAAATAGAAATACAGAACTACAAAGAAACAAACCCCAAACCCTGACACAGTCAGAGTACAACCTGACACCCATCAGTCAGGCAGGGTGTTGGCAGCAGTCCCATCCCATGGTGGCTGCATCCTCCTGCAGTGACAGATGTGGCTCAGCTGGAGCAGTGCTCCTGTACAAGGTGCAGTTTCCCTCCGGAGCTCCAGTGGTGATGTGGAGAAATCCGGTTTTCCTCTGGAGTCCAGTGGAGAAAGGGGCTCCCTTAGTGTCCCAAAACCTCTGTTTTTATCTTGGTAAGAAATGTTGGGCTCTTCCCTCTGGCTGGAGCAACTCCCAATGGGATGCAGTAATTTTATCAGTCCCACAGTGGGACTCAATGGCCATGAGCAGAAAATGACTGGCTGGAGGAAGGATGGGCTGTGAAAAGATAAAGAACACTGCCCTGCCTGGTTTCAATGGATGGCCCATTAGCAGAATATCTCCCATGGAGATCAGGATCACTGCCCCACCCTCAACAGCTGGTGATAGAACAGATACCTTTGATCACACTCTGTATTGTAATGTGCAGTTTATAATCAGGTGTGGCTTATGTATGGACAAAGAATGAAAAGTTGCTGCACCCGGAAGTGCGGCTTATACTCAGTGCGGCTTATAATCGTGAAATTACTGTAACCCCTTGGAGTGTCCACATGGCTTCCAGCTCCATCCTGAGTGGAACTGGATGTATCCATGCCAAGTTTGTTCCAGCTGGATGTGGGAGCCCATCAGGAGGAGCAAACTGGACATTCCTGGGAGCCAGAAAATCCTGCAGATTTTACAAAGGCAAAAAAAGGACAGCACCGAAATAGCCCCAAAAGCAGCGTAGAGAAAGCAGTGTTTGTGTGAAATATGCATTCTTAGCTTAGCAATTCTGTTCTTTTGGATGATTTTTTAATGTAACAACATGAAATGCTTTTGAACAGGGCTCGGCTCCTAATTGTAATGGAGATGATGGAAGGGGGAGAGCTCTTCCACAGAATCAGCCAGCACCGGCACTTTACTGAGAAGCAAGCCAGCCAAGTAACAAAGCAGGCAAGTCACCCCCTGTCCCAGCAAATCCATCATGCTCTGGCTAAAGTAGGGACAATTCCTGGGGCTGGAAGGGTGGGAAAAAAGGAATAAAGAAAAGAATCCTCAGTTGTGATCCGATGATCATTGCCTGCTTTGTTATAAGTGACAATGCCAAAGCTTTACTAGGGATGAAGGATTGAAGGTGTGGGCTTGTTCTCTGGGTCTGCTGGGCTTAACATTGCTTTTCCACACCTGCTCTAGAGAAGATTTCCAGGAGAATTTTGTCATTCCTTTTGTCCTAAAAGTGTTGCCTCCAGCAGGACTCCTGAGCTCTGGAATCTTCGTGACCCCCTTGGCTTTTCTCTCCTTTGGGCCAGGGGTTTTTCTGGGCTTGGGCTTATGGAATCCCTGGAAGATACCAAGGATTGTGTCTGTTCTGATTTTGTGTCTGTTTGTTCCAATGGTGTTTTTCCTTCACCCTTTCTCTCCCAGCTCCCTCCTGAGTGCTGTGTTTTATAACCTCCATGGTGGTTTCTGCAGGGGTTTTGGTGTCCATCAGGTTTTTTGTTGCTGGTGGGACTCTCAGAAGGATCTCTGTGGAATTCAGTGCTGGGATCCCCAGTTCCCCTCAGCTGGGGCAAAAAAATTTGTATTACTTTTGTGCTTTGACTTGTTTCTAACTGTGCTGGTACTTTTTGGTCTCATCCAACAAAGAAATGAGGTGGAAGTACAGAATTATTCTTGCCAGTTTGTTTGACATCTTTTGGGCTGTTTGATTCTGCCATGGTGGGGAAATCCTGTAAAACTTTACCAGAAGTCAAGACTTTGATTTGAATTCTCTGTGTACACTTGGGTTATTCATGTCTCAAGTAACTCTTTGCTTTAATGTTTATAGAAATGAAGTTTGAAATGTGAAAGTCTCTCTAAAATTCTTTTCTCTAGTGGTTTTTCATCACTGTCTTGTACCCAGGAATGGTTAAAACTTGTCACAGCACTGCCTCATTTTCTCTGGGAATGTGTTTGTGTTTATTGCTGAGCTAAATTAGCAGTGAAGTTTTCCTGTGACAGTAATTTGGAGTTTTTTAAGGACTCTAAACTTGGGTTGGATCCTACAGAATCCAGCAGGGATACTTCCAAATAAGGGTTGTGAGGCTGTGCCACACTTGTGGCTCAGGAATGCTGTTTAAATATTTATACTTGGCTTTTCTTTAAATGAAATGTGCAGTCCCTGGAGCTTTCCTGCCTGGATTGCAGGTTCCTAAAGCATCCTTGAAAAAATCCAGGAATGCATTTCTGTGGGATATCCACAGAATAATTAAAGTGCAGGCAGTACAATCCAAAATTAAAGAGCAAACCTGCCTGAGTGTTGGATCTCCAGGCAGGAACAAGTGCAGTGAATCATTCCCTGGAATCCTGAAGCAAGAATTCCCTGCTGAGTGTTGAATTGCTGCAGGGGCAGCCCCCTGGAGCCCTGGCACAGCAGGGAAGGGGCACTGGCACCACCTGCTTCACTTTGGGGGGCTCTCAATGCCTTGAGTTCTCAAACTGAGGTGATTGGGAAGCCCAGGCCAGCCTGACTTTTGGTTTTTTTTGTGGCATTCATGTCCCAGTTGTCACTTCACTGCACCACTGCCCAGCAGGGTCAGGCTTGTCCTAACTGAGAACTCCATCCAAGTGCAGTGAAAATGTTTGGGGTTGGAAATATTGTTTGTAAAGCTGAAATAAATGTCCAGGCTGCAGGAGGAGGTCAGTGATTGTGGCTGATTTATTGTGCCCTTTTCCAGATAGCTTTGGCTTTGCAGCATTGCCACTCACTAAACATTGCACACAGAGACCTCAAGCCTGAGAATCTCCTCTTCAAGGATAACTCTCTGGTAAGATGAACATTTGCTGCTGAATTCTGTAAAATGGCTCAAGGGTGGCTCTCAGAGTAGTGGTAAAATGGCATCAATGTTTTGGTGACAAAATGGAATCACTGGATGCACTTGGTGCTTTTCCATCCCCTGATCTCCTTGGAGGGCAGTGAGTCCCTGCTGCTGCTGTTGTACTGAGTCAGCTTCTCCAGCTGAACACAGAATCCAGCTCTGCCCCCTCAGCAGGATGTCCTGACCCTCTACCTGGAGGTGCTTTGATAGAGCCAAACCATTTTTGTCTCTCCTGCTCACAAGCAGCCTGGGTGTGCAGTGACCCCTGCAAGGGGCTCAGTGTTTCCCCATCCCTGAGGGGGCTGTTCCTGGCCCAGTGCACCCAGAAAAGCAAAAACTCTGTTTTGAAAGGTCAGTTTGTGACCTTTCAGCTGCCTGGTGGAGTGTGAGGGTATAAATACAGTGAGGTGGAGGTTTGGAAATGGTGAGATGAGGACAGGGGGAGAATGATGTGTTAGAAAAGCTGATTTAATGAGATTTGTCTAATGAAGCCTCTTCTCCTTGTTTTAGGATGCACCTGTTAAGTTGTGTGACTTTGGGTTTGCCAAAGTAGACCAAGGTGACTTGATGACACCCCAGTTCACTCCCTATTATGTAGCACCTCAGGTAACAACCAGTTCCTGCTCTGGGCTAAAGGGGGATCATTTATTGCCATATCCACATCATTTCAGCCCCCTCTGCAGCCCTGGGCAGGGCTCTGAGTGCAGCAATCACTGCACTCTGAGCTGCAGTGCCACAGGGATCTGTTGATAAGGCAGAATTCCCAGACTCTGCTCAGCACTGATGGTGACAATTGACCTTTAGCTGGTTTGGTGAAATCCCTGCTTTGCCATCCTTCTTCCAGCTCAAACTCATTCAGGGCTCCATTAAAAAGGACTTTGCTGGAACAAAAAGGTTCTGGAAAGTGGTTGCTCACAAAGGGCAGTGGCAGAGGGTTGGTACCTGGGCACTTTGTGTTGTCATTAAACACAACCTGTAATTACACACAGGCTGCTCTTTGTGGTGCTGCTTTCCCCCTCTCCCCTGTCCTTTGTGTTGGAGTCCTGGAGAAAATGAAAAGCAGCTGCAGATGGAGATTTAATTGCAGTGCTGGGCAGCCTTTAATCATTGGGAAGGGCAATTCAGAGATCAGAGCATGCCCTGAAAATTCCTTCTCAGCTGGAGCCTGCTGGGGCTCCCTGCAACCCAAACCCACAGCAAGGGACACTTTTGATGGGATTTATTCTGGGAGAAGCAAAAAGGGACAGTTCTGGAGCTGCAAACACACCTTGGGTTCTGGTTCCAAGTATGGAGAGGTTGGAGGTTCTGAGCAATTGCTTTCATTCAGGCAGAACTGGAGATTTCAGTGCTCTGATTTATATTTAATATTTTCCCCATGCAGGAAGCTCCAGTCTTTCTTAGAGAGAAAAATTGGAGTTAGGTAATCTTCAATAGCTGGAATAAGCTTCCTGAATGGAAAATCATCAGGAATCTTTGGCATAGGCTTTGCTGGTTGTGTTGTCTGCTAATGAGATGGATTTTTCTTTGTTTGATTTGATTTTTCCTCTCACCAGGTATTGGAGGCACAAAGAAGACATCAGAAAGAAAAGTCTGGTATTATCCCCACGTCTCCAACCCCTTACACTTACAACAAGGTGAGCTGGGAAACATCTTTAAAAATCTTCCCCACCCCACTGGTGCTTCTGATAGAGCAAATAATAATATATATATTTAGTGCAAACCTAATTATTGATCCTCTAATAAAGAAAAAATAACAAATGCTCTTAAGGAGCACTAAATATGAACAAGATTTTGGAGAGAGGAGAATGACTCTGCTGGAGTGAGGCCATGAGGGAAATTCTTTCACCTCTGTTCAAAGGGAATCTCTTTCCTGCTGGATGTGCAGAGCATTCCTTGTTCAGGCAGCTGTGCCAGAAACTGCTCTGTACCTGGATCTTCTGGAAAGGAACCAAGAATTTATTGTGTGGCTGCTGGAATCTTGGCAAAATGATGGCAGGAAATGTCCTGGAAGGTCATAATCTTTTTTTGGGGCATTCCAAAATATTTTCCTCCTTCTTATCATCACTGTCTCCTGCTGGCTGAGCAGTGCTTGAACCACTGAGTGTTCTGTTTTAATTAAAAAATGTGTGTGCCAGTTTTAATTAAATGGATCTGGTTTGTGATCCCAGTGTAAGGATTTGCCCTGATTCCAGCTTTAGGGATGGTTGTTTATTCCACCACGTGCCTGGTGTGCAGTGTTAGCATTTAGTAACCTCACAGAGAGAGTTAAAGCAAATATTAATTTAATTAATTAATTAATCTGCCTTCTTCAGGGCTCTGCCTGCCTCTCTCCATCCTGGAGAGCCAGGTTGGTGGTTGTAGCAGACACTTCAGAATGTGCCAATAGTGTTTTCAATGTGGAGTTTCTTCTTCCCTCTCTTGTCCCTTGATTTGGGATTCCCAAGGTGGGAGTGATTTTCTTTTCATGATTCCTGTGAAGAATTGATCTGTGCAGCCCTGGTGGCACTGGGGGAGAAAGCTGCTGAGGGAAGGGCCTTGTCCCCAGGGGTGGCTCTGTCCTTCATGGCAATCCAGTCCTGCTCCTTCCTGATTTAATATCCCTGCTGCTTCCTTTGTTGGATGATTCTGTTTTCAGTCTCCCATAATAAACAACTGGATTCTTTATGGGACTGGGGCAGTAAGATTCAGATATCCTGAACAAACCTCTCACACCTCTGCAGCCCTGGCTGTTCCCACACAATTCCCAACCACCTGGAAGTTGCTCAGCTTGGAGCTGCCTTGCTCACAGCAGCCAGATTTATCCACCAAGGTGGATCTGGAGGAGGAGCTGAGCTGCTTCTGTTCCCTCAGGAAATCCCACAGAACTTTTATCACAACTCCCTCACTGTCTGCTGCAAACTTCTCCCCCAGAGTGACCCTTTCCTTGCTTGCAGAGCTGTGACCTGTGGTCCCTGGGGGTCATTATCTACGTGATGCTGTGTGGGTACCCCCCCTTTTATTCCAAGCACCACAGCCGGACGATTCCCAAGGACATGAGGAAAAAGATCATGACAGGGAGCTTTGAATTCCCAGAGGAAGAGTGGAGCCAAATCTCGGAAATGGCAAAAGACATTGTGAGAAAGTGAGTCTGTGCAGGAAACTCCTGTGTTGCTCTGTGCTTGTCTTGAGGAATTGCAATGTTTTGATGGTGAGGAATTGGGAAAAGCTCCTGGAAGTGCCTTGTCACAAGGGTTGTTTTTCTGCAGCTCATCCAGCTGATAAATTCTCCCTTCCATCCAGCATAAAACAAGTCTGGGAAATGTTTTTCTTTCCCTGCACAAGTGTTTAATTCTGATGTCTCTTTTGTTGGGGTGAATTGTGTATTTAGTCTTTAAGGGGAGAGGGAGCACTGAAGGGTTTCAGGATAGCACAACCAGCACAGATTTCCTGGGATAATGTTGAAATTGCTGTGAAAATCAATGGGATGTGCTAAATCTGTCCCTTAAACACATCATACACAGCCTAAAAAGAGGAGGCAGGAGGATGGAGAGGGAGATTTCATGAGGTGCCAGACTCAGATAAGGTTTTGCATGGATGTTTTATTCCAAATGCTAATGGAGTCTGTTTTCCATGCAGGGCACACCCCTCAGCTGGGAGGGTTTCAAAGACTTGCTCTGTTTGGGAGCAAGAACGTGGCACTGATTAGGGCTTGACCTCACTTCTTTTTGAAAAAGTGACAGAGACTTACTGCCTTTGCATCACTGAGAGAATAAAAGCAATATAAACAAGAAATAAAATCAGTTGGGGAAGTAATTTACAGGTGTCACTGGCTCCTCAGATGTACTGTAAATTCTCCAAGGGTTCACATTGTTTGGAGAGGGTGCTGGGACATTTTTAGAGCTGTGCAGGAGAACCCCCCAGCATTTCACTAAATTAACTTTCCTTTATTCCAAGCTCAGCTCTTTATTCTCACACAGGCAAAAGGCTTCATTGTTTTTTAAAATTCCCATGAAACTCAGCTCTGAGGATGCTGTCACATGGATCCAGGCTGATTCCTGACCTTTGTGAGGGTTTGATAATGGGTTAGGATTTGGAAAATGCAAGGAAAAGCAATGCACGTGTCTGGTATCAAAAGTGAACTTAACCTGCTTGGCAGCAAATGGGATTTCTGAGCTCCCCTGTGGTGCTGCTGACATTTTGTACAAGTTATTTCCACTTTCTTGGTACATTTAACAATTGTGCTCTGCAGCCAAGAAGCTGATCTGGAGTTGTCTAAGGAAGTGTGACAAGCTCATGGAGTCATTCCCATTCTCATTCAGACTTTAGGATGACTTGGCAGCACTCTGTGGGAATTTTGGCTTTTATTATTTAGTTGTGCTCATCATGAGAACATAAATTTATCTGGAAATTCTCTTTCCAGAAAAAAAAGATTTCATGGAGTTTTCAGCAATCTTGGAATAAAGTTGTTTATTTATTTTAGCACCTTCCTGTGCCCTGGGTGAGCTGTGACAGCATTAAACCACAGCAGGTCAGGGAGCTGGGCTCATTTTGGAGCAGTTTGAGCTCTTGGAGAAACTTCTTTTTTGACCTTTAAAATGCTTAAATGCTCTGTAAATCAACAAAACCTTTCTTAGGGATTTATTCTCTCCTCCCCAGGCTACTGAAGGTGAAACCTGAGGAACGCCTGACCATTGAGGGGGTGTTGGATCATCCCTGGCTCAATTCCACAGAGGCCCTGGACAACATCCTGCCCTCTGCACAGCTGATGATGGACAAGGTCTGAACAGCAGGGTTTTGGTCCTGCACAGGAGCAGGAGAGCTCTGAGATGGCTGAAGGGCTTTTGTGATGTGGGGTTAAGCAGATAGGGAGCTTCTCCTCTGCTTTAGGAGAGCCTGAGATCTTAGGGAGCAAATGGAAAGAAAAATGAAAATGAAATGTGGAATTTGGGCTTTAGGAGCTGCTCCCAGATTGGTGGTAAGGAGCAGCCACGTGCTGGGGGTAGAAAGCAGAGCCTGAGGGATATTCCAGAGCTCTTTCCTCTTCTTGTCATGTTTTATCCCCACTAATTATACAAATCCTTTAATTTCTGCTCAAAGAGGGTTTCAGTCAATCTTGTGAATATGTGGAGATGATCCTTTGTCCTGTCTCCCCCAGGGATATTTTGTCACTGATTTTAGTTATAACCATACCTTGCTTCATGCAAACCTGATTTTTCTTGCACATCTCCAAAATAAATCAGATTTTGGTGACTCTTTTTTTTTTTTGCCCATGTGCTGTTGCACCAAGTGCTCCTTTTGTCTTTCCAGGCCATGGTGGCAGGGATCCAACAGGCTCATGCAGAACAACTTGCAAACATGAGAATCCAAGACCTCAAAGTGAGCCTGAAGCCCCTTCACTCCGTGAACAACCCGATCCTGCGCAAGCGGAAACTCCTGGGGTAACTCAGAGCTGCCTTTGGAAGGAGCATGGAGCCAGCTGGGATGGCTGGGAAATGGCTCTGGGGGGTGGCACAGGCTCAGTTTGGATGGTTTAACTCACTTTGGGTGTTGTAATGGTGGCACAGTGTGGTTTTTCTGCAGGATGTGCCAGTGAGGGCAGGAATGAGCTCGGGTTCTCTCTTTTTCCCTTTTCTCTCTTTTTCCCTTTTCTCTCTTTTTCCCTTTTCTCTCTTTTTCCCTTTTCTCTCTTTTTCCCTTTTCTCTCTTTTTCCCTTTTCTCTCTTTTTCCCTTTTCTCTCTTTTTCCCTTTTCTCTCTTTTTCCCTTTTCTCTCTTTTTCCCTTTCTCTCTTTTTTCCCTTTTCTCTCTTTTTTCCCTTTTCTCTCTTTTTTCCCTTTTCTCTCTTTTTTCCCTTTTCTCTCTTTTTCCCTTTTCTCTCTTTTTCCCTTTTCTCTCTTTTTCCCTTTTCTCTCTTTTTCCCTTTTCTCTCTTTTTCCCTTTCTCTCTTTTTCCCTTTCTCTCTATTTCCCTTTCTCTCTTTTTCCCTTTCTCTCTTTTTCCCTTTCTCTCTCCCTCTCAAGTTAATCTGAAAACCAGACTGATACATTTTAGGATTACCCTTATTTGAATTAATTTAAAGAAATATTTTTGTCCATACTTAAAATGATCTCATAATACAGGACAGTAATTATAATTAATTCTGAAGCTGTCTCCCAATTTCCCTGTGTTAGACTGGAGCAGTTACACAACGAGTAACAAACTTGAGCTGTGCCCAAATTTTAATTATTCCCCCCTTGTTCTTGTGCAGCACCAAGCCAAAGGATGGTGTTTACATCCATGACCCTGAGAATGGAAGCAATGATTCCAACGTGGCCCTGGAGAAGCTCAGAGATGTGATTGCTCAGTGCATTCTACCACAGGCTGGTAAAGGTTGCCACTTTTAACAATGTTTTATTCCTAAATGTGCCACACCAGCTTTGGGTGTGCGTGTGTCAGTGGTGAGGAAGGAAGAACAAAACTCCTGAGCTGGGATTTGGCTTCATGTGGAATTTTGGTGACAGGCAGAGCTGTTAAAAGAACTTTGAAACAGGAATATTTGGTTTAAAGGCCATTTCCTGGTTGGTGTGGGGTCAGCAGTTATTCCTGCCCAGTTTGCTGAGGCATGAGGCCAAACCTCCTGTGTCCCTTTGCTGTCCCAAACAGGAGAGAATGAAGATGAGAAGCTGAATGAAGTGATGCAGGAGGCCTGGAAATACAACAGAGAATGCAAATTGCTGAGAGACACCCTGCAGAGCTTCAGCTGGAATGGTGAGATCCCTGCTCTGACAGGGAGTGTGGGAAGGGGGAAACACAGACCCCCAGCTGTGGAAATAACCCCACATTGATGGGATTTGGGCTGATTGAGGTTTTGACACTGTTCTAGCCTTTCTGCCAGAGCTGGTGTTCCCAAAATGGGGGTGAAAGAGAAGCTTTGAAATTTCTGTTTGAGGTCAGGGTTGAGTTTTCAGAGGCACCAGGAATGCAACAGCACAAATGGAATTTTCAAGTGCCAGAGGGCAGGGATAGATGGGATATGTGCAAAAACCTTCCCTGTGAGAGTGGGGAGGCCCTGGACAGGCTGCCCAGAGAAGCTGAGGCTGCTCCATCCCTGCAAGTGTCCAAGGAGGGGTTGGACAGGGCTTGGAGCAACCTGGGCTAGTGGAAAGTGTCCCTGACCTTTAAGGTCCTTTCCAACCATTCCAGAATTCTCTGATCCATTTAGGAACCTCTTGAGCTGCTTTCCATGCAGCTGTTTATTCTCTCCCTGCTGGAGGCTGCTCAGCCTGGGTGGGAAGCAGAATTAAACTGGGACAGTGACCTTGGGAATGCTCAGGTGGCTCCTGGCAGAGGTGATGGATACCAGGGACCAGGATCAGCCACCTTCACAAGGGCTTGATCCTGCTTCCTCCTCTGTTCTTTAATTGAGATTTTAAATTGTTCCATTTTCCCAACAGAACTATGCCTGTAATTCCTTTTGAATCTTGTGCTGCTGTTGCCCTAAGTCTGTGTGTGAAGCATTGTTTAATTCCAGCTGATTCCCTGTTTTTTTTCTCTTCCAGGCAGAGGATTCACAGACAAAGTGGATCGACTAAAACTTGCTGAAATCGTCAAACAAGTGATTGAAGAGCAGACAAATTCCCACGACTCTCAATAGCTGGAGCTTCTTAATCTTATTTTTTTTACCATTTAAGATTTATTCTTTAACTGTAAAAAGTATTTTTATGTAAATTAATAAATCATAATTATTTCATTAAATTTCCATACTGCTTGAAAATGCTGTATAGTTGTAGATACAAAAAAAAAAAATCATTGGTACTGTAATATTTTTTTAAAACTCAGTTCCTCGAGGTATATATGATCACTTATGTACTGTTAATCATGAGCCCCCCAAATGGGGTGGATTTTATTGTTAAAAACCATTCTTTTTCTTAATAACCAGTTGCAGAAGCTGCCTTTCACCTGCCACATCCAACCCCTGCAGTGACTGTAAGCGAAGGAGAGCCACAGTTTCTCAAGCCCCTGCTCAGTGAGTACTTGAAGCAAGTGCTGTGAAATTCAAATTCACAGCTCCCCTTGGCACCTAAATTCCAGTTCTTTAGGTAGAGAAAAATCAATTAAATAGCCTTCAGTTTGGCTTGGTGCCTTGGCCAGGCACTGAGGCCATGTTCTTGCTGAGATTTTCAGTTCTGAGCAGTGACTCTCTCTCTTTTTTTTTGTTGTCTTCCCCATCTCCCTCAGACCTTCTTTAAACCTCCTCTGTTTCTTCTTCCTCATCTTCCTCAGAGCTTTTTTTAAGGCTGAATCAACCATTCAGCACAAAACTCTTCTTTTTCTCACCTTGTCCAACAGCAGAACAGAAGAATGTTCAAGTCCTTATGCACAAGTTCTTATGCACAATTTATTTTAATTTCCATGGTGGGATCTTCTACGTGCCGAGACCAGCCTGGGGTTTGTTTGAGATCCACCCCTCTATTCCCATTCTTTCCTTCCTTCCTAGAAGATCCAAGGCTTGGGGGTTCTGATTTGTCCTCTTGTTTGGCAGAGCTGCTCCCAGTGCTCTGGGATTTGTCTCTGGAGCCCAAATTTCCGTCTCTGATGCCTTTGAGCTCCTTCTTGGGGGAGCCACAACTGCAGGGCTGCTCCTTGCCTGCCTCCCCAGGGCAGGTTCTTACTCTAGTCTGGAACATTGGCTCCAAAAGCTGCTTTTTTAAATCCTGACAAAGCAAACCAATGGCAAGAATCTGTACATAGTTCTAGTTTTCTACCTTTTCTGCTTCTCTTTCTTTGGAGATGGGGCGGAGGCTTTTTATAGAGCTATTTTGGTACCAAATCCGTGCAGACATGGCTGAGTTTGGTCTGCAGACTGAAGTGCCAACCCAGGGCCATCAGTGACCACTCCTGAACGTTGTTGTCTTTCACAGCTCATCCATTTTTGGGTTTACATTGACAAACCTGAGCCATGAATCCTCCTTTACAAGTCCAACCTTGTTGTTTTTATTTTTTTTTTTGTCTCTTTTTCTATACCAAAACTTCCTTGCAGCTTTAGCTGGATGGCAAAGCAGTGTCTGACTCTTTCTATACAATTTTCTAAACAGTGACTTGTTTTTTTCTACATGAAGGAGATGCTTTGTTTCCTGTTCTCTGTCAGCTTTACTTAATCCTGTGGACAGTTTTCCAATGCTTGATTTAGTGCAGGGTAAGAACAATCCCTGCTTATCCATCCTGTGATGGGAGCAGGGAGTGTTTGTGAGAGCTGGAATTGTACCTCTGACACTACCTGGAATATTTGTGCACTGACCTATTGATGAAAGCTGAAGAGAATTAGCAAAAATTGAGAATTTTTGTCATTTTTTTGGCTGTACCACCAAGCCCTGTTACGTGCTTTTCTGTCCTTGCTCTAATTCTAGGTCATGTCTTGAAATGGTTTCATTTTGAACTTGAAATCTGTATTTTTTTTCTGGGAAATTGAACCTTTCAAGTGTGGCAGATAGAGATGGAAACAAGGAAATCACCTTTGTTTGAATGGCAGAACAAAAAATCCCCTCCAAAAGCACTTTGTGACTCTGCCCTCCCAGGAGGAAAATGCTCAGGCAGTTTTTTGGGAGCCAGAATTTGTTGGAAGTGCAGGCAGGGGGGAAGGTGGGATCTGGTGTGTTTGGAGGATTCGTCCTTTTCTTCATCCCTTAAGTGCTGCTGATCCTGAGGTGGGAACAGTTGTACAAATTTCCAAGGGCTTTTGCCACAAGGAACTGCTTTTGATGA
Organism: Catharus ustulatus; assembly: GCF_009819885.2. Classification (NCBI taxonomy): domain Eukaryota; kingdom Metazoa; phylum Chordata; class Aves; order Passeriformes; family Turdidae; genus Catharus; species Catharus ustulatus. Next base: position 3,640,925 of record NC_046238.1, read on the forward strand.
ATTTAATTTACATTTTCTTGGCTGTGATATATAAGGGCCTGATCTGAAGCAGAGGGAGGAGGGACAGATTAAGAAAACAAAATTTGAAGACTCAAGGTCAAATGGTTTTGTTTCTATGAAAAAGTTTGATTTTTTTTTTTTTTTTACTCTTGGAAAAGTTCTGTTTTACATTTCAAAGTTCAATCACTTTAATGGATTCATTTAAGTGTTTGAATGTAGCATTTGACTTTCTCCTTCCTGTGTTCAGTTTATTTTTCAGTTGAAGCAAGTGCAAGGTTTGACTTGGTAATAAATCTACTGATCCTTTCTAGCAGACTGTGAATATTGTAAATATCTCCAGCTGGAAGTGTGGGATCAAAGAAGAATTTCTTTGTACAAACACTAAAAAAAAATGTGGGAAAGCTCTGGAGGTTTGTTGGGTTTTGGGTTTTTTTTAGAATTTTATTTAAGTGAAGAAAAATCTCTGAAATCATTTGACCTTTTCAAAATTTTCTGTATGACTGGCTTCTCCTGTGACTTGATTATTTGAAGCTTTTCTAGATATATGAAAATTAGTGAAAGAGAGTTTGATTGGAAATAGCAAATGTCAAAGTTTTGCTGTCATTACTTCTGGATTTTCTTTTGGAAACCTGACTCTGTCCCCATGTTTAACTCCTGTGTGTTAAAATGTTCTCATTTCTCCTCCTCAGTGTTCCCTGTTAGTTCCTTTTGGATCAGTATTACATTGTAAATATTACCCATCCTGTATATAAATGATTTTACTAAACTCAAAAGGTCCTGGCTGCTTTTGTTTGGTTCCCAAATCCCTGAAGGAGAGAAGGAAGCAGCAGGAATGAACCAGCAGGATTCTGCCACCCTGCTTGTCCCTGGAAGCATCCAGAAGGTTTGGATGCAGCACTTGGGGTGTGGTTAGCAGTGAATACAGTGATGCTGGGTTCATTTTTGGATTTGATGGATTTTAGAGGGCTTTTCCAGTGTTAGAAATTCCATTATTTTGGCACCCCCAGTCCCCCATCCCACCTCCCTTATTCTTAAACATTTGAATGAAGCTTTGAGATGGAAGGATGACAGCCAGGGGAGCCTGGATAAATCCCTAGGAAAGCCTGGGCTCTGCTTGACACAAAATTGTCTTTTTTAAGCCCAGCTTTCCATCAGATGGCAGCAGCAGCTGCCCAGTGCTCCCAGTTAAGCCCTGAGGGCTGTGGGGTTGGACTGGGCAGTCAGGGAAGGAGCAGTGAGCAGAAATAGGAACCAGATCCTTGGGGATGATTCCTTGCAGGTGGATCAGTGGGATCTGCTGGGACTGGGGGATGCTGGGTGCTGGAAAATGGATCAGCCTCTGTTCCTGCTGGCTTTTCCAGGAGCAAGGAGTGCTCCCCCCACCCTTCTGGACACAGAGCCTGGGCTGGCACTTGGATTCTTGAGTTGGTGACAGGACCCAGACACACCCTTGTCCCAGGAGCATTTCAGGACACAAGATGGGACAGGTGTGAGTGCTCAGGCTCCTTCCTTGTAAGAGAATTTCCCTCTGCTTGGAGTTCTCAGGGCATTGGGTGGTGAGATTGAGGAAAGGACTGAGGGAACAATTTCCTGGGAGCACTTACAGCAGCCAAGCCAGCTGGGAGTGCCCATGGAATGGCTCTTTCCAGCAAAACTCCCCTCAAACAAACAGAGTGAGTGCTGAGCTGTCTGAGGAGCCCTGGGAATGTGTCAGCACCCCCTGCCAGCTCTGATGGTCCATTAGCAATCCAATCATTGCTTCCTGGGTAATCTTCCATCACTCAATCATCACTTAATCCCCTTTTAAACAAATTGCACAGCTCCACAAACGGGGTCAGGCCCAGGAGGGTGCAGGAGGCTCTCAGGGATGAGACTGGCTGTGTTTCATTCCCTGCCAGTGCCAGGGCACAGATCCCATCCCCACATGGAATATCTGCCTTTGAATTGGGGCTGGAGAAACACTGAGAGCCATCCATACCCAAACTTTGGGACTAGGGGAGGATTTGAAGGACCAGGTGAAAACTTTGTTTTTATCCTGCACAAGAACAAAATTGAATTGTTTCACTCAGTCTTACTCTGTAGGAGAAAATAAGTCATTGACCAAACCTCCTTGTGTGACTTACCCAGAGTTTACACAGCGATGTTGTGTAAGTTAATTACACAAAGCTGGAGTATTTCCTCTTCTTGTCTAACCTGCTGGTCAGCCCCAGATCCCAGCACACTGACAGGGATGTTCTGTTGCAGCTGGTCCGTAAATACTGCGCTGTAGTCATGGACAGGGAGCAGGGCAAACACCAAAAAAAGGGAATAATCACACGTGGGGAAAAACACGCGTGGGGAAAAACACGCGTGGAAAAAAAAATCTCGCATGGAAAAAACACGCGGTACTTACGGACCAGCTGGAACAGAACATCCCTGGCAGTGTGCTGGGATCTGGGGCTGACCAGCTAGAGAGGTAAAAACCCCCAAAAAGTGAAGCTGTTGGAAAAGAAAGAGTGTAAAAGTGAAGTGTTGTTTTCAACACAGCTCCAGATCTGGTTTATTTCCTGTGGAATGTTGGGACCTCAGTAAATAATTCATGTGAACATCTGGAAATGCAAAGAGAGATTCAGACAAAGTCCTGCTCACCTGGTTCATGAGAGATGCTCCACAGGGTCGAAGCAGCTGATTTTTGGGAGTATTGTGGCTGAGCAGGAAGAAGGGAAGGGAAATGTGTTGAAATTCCAGGCAGGTTTTGTCCTGCTTTGCAATTCTTCACTCCCTGCACTTGGTTCTTAGGGTGGTGCAAATTCTCATGGTTAGAGAGAATGAAAAGGCAGAGGTTGAAAAACACTCATTTTGCTTTACTGTTAATTTGTAAAGGCAGCGACTTGGAGAAATAAAACAAAATAAAACATTCTCTGCCCAACCTTCAAGGAGCTGGACCAGGTCTCTGAGCTGTTACATGGGGTTTGCTGTATTTCTACAGATATTTCCAGGAGGAGAAAGTCTGGACTAAAGATTGATCACGTTGAAAGAATCCATCAAATAAATAACTCTGTCCACTGAGCAGCCAGCTCTGCCAGTCCCGCTGTGCTGCCCGAGGGTCAGTCCCATCCCAGCTCTGCAGGACTTGCAAGGACTCTGCCTCTCTCCTGGCAGGCATCAGAGCAGGGTGGAGGAGGAGCCCGCGGTGTCGGGCAGGTTGCTGGGGGCCGTGCTGGAGTAAAATTTCTTCTGGGAGCGCAGGAGAGGGGTCTGGGTGTCCACGTCCCGGCGGGAGCCGCGCTTCAGGGACAGGAACACGTGCTGGGTCCAGCCATACACCAGGCAGTTCAGGAGCCCCTGGGAGGCTGCAGTGAGAGCCTGGGGGAGAGCACAGGGGAGTCAGGGATCTGAATCGGGGATCCCAGCACTGCTCCGTGCTCAGGGATGCCAGGAAAACCTCCCCTGGCAGCAGGATTTTATCTTCGTGTGATAGAGAAATGGTGCTGTTACTTTAATAAATATCCAATTAATATCTAATTAAATATCTAATTAAATAGAAATGCCATACAAATATAGAATCTATTTTAAACCTATTTGTATGTGAAATAAATATAATAACTATATACAGTAATTCACGATTATAAGCCGCACTGAGTATAAGCCGCACTTCCGGGTGCAGCAACTTTTCATTCTTTGTCCATACACAAGATGCACCTGATTATAAGCCTCACATTACAATACAGGGTGTGATAAAAGGTGTCTGTTCTATCACCATCTGTTGAGGGTGGGGACAGCGATCCTTATCTCTGTGAGAGATATTCTGCTAATGGGCCATCCATTGAAACCAGGCAGGGCAGTGTTCTTTATCTTTTCACAACCCATCCTTCCTCCAGCCAGTCATTTTCTGCTCATGGCCATTGAGTCCCACTGTGGCACTGATAAAATTACTGCATCCCATTGGAAGTTGCTCCAGCCAGGGGGAGGAGCCCAACATTTCTTACCAAGATAAAAACAGAGGTTTTGGGACACTAAGGGAGCCCCTTTCTCCACTGGACTCCAGAGGAAAACCGGATTTCTCCACATCACCACTGGAGCTCCGGAGGGAAACTGCACCTTGTACAGGAGCACTGCTCCAACTGAGCCACATCTGTCACTGCAGGAGGATGCAGCCACCATGGGATGGGACTGCTGCCAACACCCTGCCTGACTGGGTGTGAGCTTGTACTCTGACTGTGTCAGGGTTTGGGGTTTGTTCTTTGTAGTACTGTATTTCTGTTTTAATTTCCCTAGAAAAGAACTGTTATTCCTAATTCCCATATCTTTGCCTGAGTGCCCCTTGATTTCAAAATTATAATAATTTGGAGGGAGGGGGTTTACATTCTCCATTTCAAAGAGAAGTTCCTGCCTTTCTCAGCAGACACCTGTCCTCCAAACTAAAACAGCAACTTTTCATTCTTTGTCCATATGTCAGCCACACCTGATCATAAGCCGCACTTTGGGTTCGGACCAAAATTTTAGTCAAAATGGTGCGGCTTATAATAGTGAAAATTACTTTTACTAAAATGTCTAACTTCTGCCTCAAACACAGGAAGGAGCTGGACAAGTTATTAAGGAATCACATTTGGAGACTTAGGGAAAACTTAGAGACATGGGGGGGGAAAAAATTTCTGGGGATCCTTTCTAGTTCAATTTGCTACAATTTCCATGACCACAGAATCAGTGAGGTTGGAAAAGACCTTTGAGGTCACCAAGTGCAAACATCCACCAGCACTGAGTTCACCACTAAACTGTCACGGTGCTGGGACCTTTTCAAGCACCAAACCAAGATCTTTGCCAATGAAAAGCACAACTGAGACTTGGGTTCACACAGCAGAGATCCAGCAGGGATGCAGGGCAGGAGACTCAAGGGGAGAAGGCAGGGCCCAGGAGGCTGCAGGGGCAGACATTTACCTGCAGGATCAGCAGAGCCATGTAGATTTTGCTGGTTGTTGAAGCAGTTAATTTCAGCATTCCAAGCAGGACAGCTGTGGAAAGGGATGGATGAGAGGGTGAAGTTAACCCCACTTCTCTGGGGGATGCTGTGGGAGGAGCTCTCTGCTCACCTGGAGCCCAGCAGCAGAAGAAGGCCACAGGGTAAAAAACCACTCGTTGTTCCACCATCTTAATCATGGCCCACTGCTGATCCCCCAGGAATCCTGTGGAGTTCACAAACCTTTTGTACAGACCTCGGGCCTGACTCAGGATAACCTGGGAAAGAACAGATAAATGTTACTGTACAGCCTGTGATCTGCTGGGTTCATCCAGGATGGATGCCAGCCTGTCCAGCCTTTTCACACAGCACTGAAATCCTGTGGCAGGTGTTGCTTTGCATGTGACCTTTTCTAAACTGAAGATTCTGAATTGATTTTAGAATCTTTAAATTGTTTAGGCTGGAAAAGATCTCTAAGATCATGGAGTCCAACTTCTTGCTGACCCATGCAGGAGGTGATCTCTTCTGCCAAGCTCCAAGCCTTTGAAATCCTGCTAAATATTTCTGGGATGGTTTGACAGAACACAGGGCTCCAGATGGATTTATCTGGTGGCACAGTGATATTTTCCCTCCTCTACCACCCCTTCAAAAAGGGAAGCAACACCACACAATTATTCTCCTACTTACCAAGAGTGAGTGCTCAAGAGGGACTGAAAACTGAGAGCTGGGTTAGATGGGATATTGGGAGCAAATCCTTCCCAGAGCAGCTGTGGCTGCCCCATCCCTGCAAGTGTCCAAGACCAGTTTGGACAGCAACCTGAGACAGTGGGAGGAGCTTAAAACACTTTCCCACCCAAACCATCCCATGATTCCATGACTGCCTGGCCTGTGGAGCCATCCAAGGGCTGCACAAGGCCCAGCCTTACCAGGATGGCCACGAAGCTGATGAGGAAGGAGATGAGGAAGACGCCGATGCCGTAGAAATGCATGGCGCGGCAAACGGAGCCGCTCGGGCTCTGGGGCTCGCCGGGGGGCTCGGCCATCTCCGTGTGCATCAGGAGACACCTGTGGGGACACAGGGAACAGCCTGAGCTCCTGCCCACCCCCAGCAGCCCTGGGGCTGTGCCAGAGGAAGGGAGGAAGGGAGGAAGCTCACCCATGTTTCTGGCTGAAGTTCTGGTAGCAGTTACTGCTGTTGCCCAGGCAGAACACCGGCACCATGAGGAAGAAAGGGATCAGGCTGAGAGGAGGAAGGACAGCATGGTCATGGCTTATTGCACTGCTCCCTTTTTCTCACATCACTACAGAGGACTTGAAAGTTGTTTTTATTGGCACTGCTCTGGAAAAGTATTTTATCAGCTTTACCAGCATCAGGGCTCTCATTTGTGAGGGCTAATCATTGGTAAAGGGAAGTCTTCTGGAAAACCACATCCAGTTAATAAAGTTATCATTAACTTGGTTGAAAAAAACCTTCTTAGTCTGCATTCATGAGGTTGTTCTGCTGTTTGTGATGAGGTTTACAAAACAAGTAGGAAGCAGGTATCAGCACACTGCAGTTTACCAAATCCACAGCCTCTGCCAGAGAGAATGAAATCTTACCTTGACAGGATCGTTGCTGTTCGGCCAACACAACTTGCATAATCAACAACCTGCAAAATCCAAAAATCTTAATAAAATTATTTCTGTACAGCCCCTGGTTCACAGGAAGCATTTCAGCAGCTGAGGGGGATCTGCCCAGCCTGCTGCTCCTGCATTTCCAGATGGAATAGCTGGGATCCAAAGTTTGCTGTGCACAGCTGTGTAGGGCAGTGGGGCTGATGGGTTTTTTGGGAAGAGCTGCATAAGGAATGTGAGGAATGTGCCATCCTGCAGGAATATCTGGGCTACTCCCAGCCTGGTCATGGCAGTGGTGGTGCCTCCTTGTTTAGGAGTGAGGGAGGAATTAACTGCAAGGAGAGATTTTGGTCACGGGGTGTGTGAAGTATTTGCTCAGCCTGCAATGCAGGGAGGGTTTTCCTGAGTAACACTCAGTCCTTGTCCCTGGTTCCCAGCCTTCACACCAGTCCCACTCACCTGGGGGGGCACCCTGAAGAGGTTCTGGTTGTATTTCACCTTGAGGTCCATGTACAGGTGCCAGGTGTAGTTGACAGTGTAGAGAAAAGAGGCCACGTAGAATATCTGAGAAACAAACCCAACATTTCAGCCCTGGAATAACAATTCCTGTAGCATGTTTAGCTCCTCCCAAACGCCATGGAACAGAGGCAGGATGATGAAAACCTGCCAAAGGTGAGGGTCTGAGCACAGGGGCTGTTCTCACCTGGAAGAGCCAGGCTGGAGAGAGATTCCCACTTTAAACCACACAAAAGCAGCTTCATTTTGGCCTCAGACAGAACCAATGACAGCAGGGCTGTCTTAGGAATAAAAATCTTTGTGACCTGGCTCATTTTTCTGGCTCAGAGCCTGGCAATGAGGGTTTCAGAGGCACTTGGACCCTCTCAGTGCTATGTCCATTAGGAAACACAGCACAGATGTGACATTTAGATTTGCTTCTTGCATAATGAGCTCACTGCACAGAGAATTCACGGAAACAGAAAACAATTGGATATTTCAAGAGGAATGTGAGAACAGATATTCCCTTCCCTCAGCCTGAGTTAACATCCCAAAAACTTCTTTCTCCATGGCAAAAAGGAGAGAAGATAGAGCACACTGACAGTATCATAGCTTGAGATGAGTCCAATTATCTAAAACTTCCTATAAACCCCCCCCAAATCTTGATTAAATTTGTTTCCAAATTCCTGCTTGTTCCAGGTTGCCCAATCAGACCATGTACATGCATGTGCTGTGTTTGTCACAGGAAACACAAACTTCAGTGGCAAAGGCAAAGAGGAAGGGCTGGACAAGGAATTTTTTTTTTCTGTGGCTTTGCTATCTTTGCCAAAAAAATAAGGAGCACAGGTTTGCCACCCTGGTATCATCCACAGCTGGGAAAGTGGTCACTAAACAAACTTGGCCTCCTTCACTGAGGTTGTGAATGCTCTTGGCTGGCTCAAGAGGCTGCCACAGGAACATTGCAGTGACTTTGCAGCTCATTAAATGAGTTTTAATGAGGGGCTGTTGCCCTTTTCCAACTACTTGCAGAGAAAGCCAGAACAGTTCCCAAGGATCGTTCTCCAGCACTTCAGGACACCTGGGAGAGGCTCATGGAATGTCAGCACTGCCTTCTGCAACACAGACCCAAATGCCACTTGTGAAGGTGCCAGCAGGAAGGGAATTCTGCTCTCCTGAGCCCCAGCTTTGGGGCTGGGGACAGTCCTGCAGCACTGCCCACCAGGAGATAAAGCAGAGCCACAAGAATCCCTCATTATCCCACTTGTGTGGCTCCCATTGTGCTGCCCAGCGGGAGCTGAGCCTGCCAGGACATTTTTAGGCCACTGGAACTGAACTGGAAGAACGTGGGGGAGTTGTGCAATTATAACCACAATATCTATTCTGGACTTTATTATTGCAGTGCAGGAGGAGGAGAGAATGAGGGACAGCAAAGGGAGCAGTATTTACATTCATATCAATCAAAGCTATGAGGCTGAAAGAGGGGAAATCCAAGAAACAAAGCAATCTCCTCCTTTATGACACAGTTTGGACACTGGGCAGCTCCATCCACTACAACATCACAAATAATAGCAAAAAAAAACCCTGGATAAAGCAAAATATTGCACTGGTCCTAAGAAATGAGACATCACAAGGACTCCAGTGTGAGCCTCTCTAAGGGCTGCAAACTCCACTGCTGGGCTGTCCCTGCCCATCCCCACCTCAGCACAATGAGCACAACATCAGCACAACTGACACCTTCTGGGACCCAAGTGTTTGTGAGACACCCAGAAGCACAGTGAGACTTTTATTTACTCATTCCATCAGCTCCCAGACCCCTCCTGCTCTGCACAGTCTGCTGGTTCAACCTGTTACCGGCTCCTTCTCACGCACAAGGTGTTCCCACCTCTCAAGGGCACTGCAGGGTGTTGGGTGAGGAGGTCCTGCACTGTCACATGCCCTGAGGAAAGGTTGCTATGGCAAGGGCTCAGTTTGTTTTAATTTCTCCCTGAGCAAACAGCAGTGACAGCTCTTGCCAGGCACAATCCAGCTCTGCCACCCTGGCAGTCGCTGTGCTGTGAGGACTGCTGGTGGCACACACCAAAAGTTAATTATGACAAATTACAAGATTAATTATGGAATGTGGTGCCAAGGTCACTCACCTGTCCTGTGGCCTGCAGGTTGTAGCAGATGAGGTCTTGCTGGGAGGGGGGTGAGCTGTAGAGCAGGGCTCCAGCCAGCCAGCACAAGCCCAGGAACAGATCTGAGAGGCTCAGGTAGAAAAGTGGCCGCACCTGGAAAAGGGAAAAGGCTCAGCAGGTGTGAGTGGAGTCACAGCCCTGCCACTCCCCCACCCAGCTGCAGGTTTACTTCATTATCAGACATAAATATATTTAATGCAGCCTTCCAAAGGTTTTTCTGCAGGTAAGGAAAGTTTTTCAGCAGTAAAGTGTCACTGCAAAGTTGTTTTGAAAGCCTTAATTGAGGGGAAGTGGGGCATAAGTGGCACTTTGTGGAGGGATGATTTTACCCTCAGGGAAGCACTGTGACATTTCTGACACAGTCAATTCATCTGCAGCAAACCCTGAGAGCTTCAATAAAAAAGTCTCCTCTACTTTCACAGCCAAGGAAGTTCAAAGAAAAGTTACCAGATGAAAACTTCTCAGCCTTTACTTCTAAATATCATCCTTGTTTTCAGCCCTTTAATATTCCTACACCAGTGATGGCAGAAAGATTTACTGTGCTCAGACATCAACACCAGGTTAACACTGTCACCCCCAGCTCTTCTGCTGAGACAACTCTCCTTGCAGGGAAATTCCTCATGGATTTGTGCTCTCAGGAACTGTTCCAATGCACATTCCCCACTCCAACCACCATTTCTGCCACAGGATCCAAGAGCAGCATCACAACTTCCAGAAAATATCCCAGATCATGTTACAGCTGTGCAGAATGGGACAGGCTGGCAGGGAGAAGTGACACTGTGTTTTAAATAAACTCACACAGAAATCAGAACTTTTGGTAAACACAAACCCTTCCTCAGGTAAACACAAACATTTTTCTATGTGTTCCATGACATTTCAGCTGGTGACTAAAATTTGGTTTATTTTACAAGCCAGATTAATTTCCACTGAGAGCCATCAGTCTCTGCTGCATCTTGCTGGAAAGGAGTCATGTCTCCTTTAACAACAGTTTCCAGTTTGCACACGCTGGCCAGGACTGTAAACACTGCAGGAAAACATTTGTGCAAAATTCAGGCCAACATTTTCCTTGTTAGTGGGAGAGCAGAGACACTGGAAAAGCAGCCTAATTACCTGCATTCTTAATTGAAGCCTTTGGAACCTCATTTTCAGCATCCAGGAGAACAAATTGTGGTGTTTTTCTTTCCCTACAGAAAATTGTAATGCTAAACACAGCATGGAAATGCTTTAGGAGGCTTTGATTTTGTATTTCTTTTCATGGAGTTGAGTTTTTGGTGAGATTTGCCTCAATATTGTCCTGGAAGTGAATGCATGCCACCCATCACGTTGTGTTTTGCTTGTTCCCATGTGCAATCAGAGTGAGCTTGGGAAGACTGATAAGAGTTAAGGTAGATCTGATTGAGCCAGATTTGTCCTTAGGGCATGAAGGAGCATGAGGCCTAAAGATCTGGAGTAAATTTTAATTTGATTTCACCTATAAATGCATTTTTTTAACCAGGCTTTCCTCACTGGTACAGAAACGAAGCCCTGGCACGACAGGCTGGGGGCACTGTCCAGATCGTGATCAAGGCAGGTTAAACCAAACAGCTCTAAAATAAGCAAAGAAGCCACTTTTGCAATCAAACAGGTGATCTCTTTCTCCAGCACAAGTGCCCTTGGAGCAAGGCACTGCTGCTGGGGCCAGGAGCTGTTTTGGCAGAGACCTGAATAAAGAAGTAGGTGACATAAGGGCAAGTGTGGCTCTGGCTTGCAAAAGGGGAAAGAAAATAACCACTGGTATTTATAAAATAGAGGAAGGGACTGCAAAGATGTAATGATTTACATCCTGGCAGCTCCAGCTGCAGCACACACGTGGATCTGGCTCTGTGGCCATGGCACAAGCTGAGCTGAAGGTTCCTCAAACCTGTTGAGCTGAGGTTTCTTCCTCAAACCTGTTGAGCTGAAGTTTCTTCCTTGCTTGCCATCACCTCTTCTGAATGATTTACCTCAGGCTGAAGGGTTTTATTGACCCCATGGAGACAGAAAACAAGCTTCAAGAATTCAATATTTGATTTCTGAGGTTGGGGGCAGGAAGGGAAGTGTTTCTAAGATCCTTCTCCTCCCAGCCTCCAGAGCTGCTTATTTTTAAATGTTTTGCTGTGGGTCCTCATGACTCAGGGAATAAGCTGTTTGTGGCCAGCTTTGATATGGATCTCTTCCAGCCCTTTTGTTTACAAACTTCCACTTCAGCCTCGAGACATGAGGACAAGACGATGGGGAAGTTACTGGAGATTTTGTTACTTTTGAAACCCAGCACCAGATCTCCCCTGGCAGCACAAGAGCCTGGAAGGCTGATGTAAACCAGTCCCTCCAGCTGGCATCCAGCCCTCCTCTCCGGATTTGCAGAAATAATCTGAGCAGAAACATCTGGACCTGCTGGAGCAGGAAAGGCCCATCAGTGACCTGGAGCCATGTGTGGCTCATGAGCAGTTCCCAAGCCTCAGCTCCATCACATGACTGAGAGCAGAAGGGCTCCTGAGTAACCCAGCCATGGAAACCAACGGGATGAGGCTGCTGAGTCACAGCAGGACACTGCCAAACCCAGCTCCACACATCTGGAGCTTGCCAGGTGCAGATGTGGCAGGAGGAGGCTTTGATGTGCACCTTGAGCAGCACAAGCTCAAGCAGGTTTTCCAGTCCCAGCCTTTGTCCTTCCCTGGGAATGCCTGGAGATCTCCACAGTTTGTTCTGGATGTGCAGAGCATTTCCAGGAGGTTGGCTGGGAGCAAGGTCCTGCCTGTTGTAAGTGGGACAGATTTGCCCTGCAAACATGGACTCATGCGCTCCTTCCCACCGGGTCATCCAACAATGTGTCAGTGGCCTGCATTCCTTGCTTCCCCAGGGACAGCTCTGGGAATTCCCTTCAAATCCCATTCTCTGGGCTGCAGATCAAACCCACAATGTACAAAGAACATGAAGATGAAGTAAGGACAATTACAGCTGCTGCCAGCTCCACTGATTTTCTGCGTGGTCCACAGGCCAGGCTGAGCCTGCAAAGCCTGGACAGCAAATCCCAACTTCACAGGGATCAGCTTGGCTCACTGCCCCCAGGAAGTCCTGGACACGCAGTGTGTGGACATCCAAGCCTGGCAGGATGGGATGGAGGGCTGTGGGATCAGTTTTAGGAGCACACCTGCCCAGAGAAGCTCCTCAGAGACAACTAAAGACCAACACCTGTAAAAGCTTTTCTGCAGGGGCAGCTGTAATTTGCACTTCAGCTTTGTGCACTCCTCAGCCCCTCAGGAGTGTGGCCCCACTGAGGAGGGCATGCCAAGAAATCCCTGCTCTCATGAACAACTGGAGGACATTCCTGGAGCAGCAGAAAACACAGGACCAAGGAACCTGCTTCTCCCTGCAGAAGCACAGGTTCAAGGTCAGTCCTTTCACCTCCTACCAAGACAAAGAGCCCAGTTCTTAGCAAGCCCTTTACCTCCCTATTAAACAAGGTTTAAGCACATAACCCTGAGACCTGCAGCTGCTCCTAGGAGAGAGTCTGTGCCACAGGTGTGACCCACCTGCAGGGACACCATGGCTTGGGGAGGGAGGAGGAAACTCAGACCTTACCTCGGGGGACCGCACTGCATTTTGGAATACAGCATAGGCAATAATTGAGCTGGAACCTACAACGCTGAGGAAAAAAACAAAAAAGCACAGGTTGGAACACGAGCGCGTCTGCCTCGCTGGGAGACGCGAGTTCTCTTTTTTTCTGGGTAAAATAATCTTCGAGACAGTAACTCCATGGGCAGCGTGTCGTACCTGAGCATGGCCATGGTGAACTGGATCCACTGGAGCGCAGAGTAGACCTGGGGAGAAGGACGGGAGGGAGCTCAGGTGACACGGCCCCAGGGCGGCAGGAGCGCGGGGTCCCGGGGGAAGGAATGACAGGGACCGGGAATCAGGACAGGAACGGGCAGCACGGACCGGGAAGGAATGACAGGGACCGGGAATCAGGACAGGAGCTGGCAGCACGGAGCAGACATCGCGGGGTCCCGGAGAGGGACAGGACGGGGACAGGGACCGGGAGAAGATCGTGCAGCGCTGCCGGTGCCGCCGAGCACGGATCGGGGCGCACAGACGGGGAAGGACCGTGAGGGGATGGAGGAGAGGCGCGCACAGCGAGGTCCCGGGGAAGGGGCAGCCTCTGTGCCTAAGGGTCCCGGTGCCGGCGGGGCTCGCTCACCTCCTGCCAGCCCCCATCCAGCCGCTCCACCTCCGCCGGCACGGCCATGAGTGCCGCCACCGCCGCCGCACCGCTCCGGGGCTCCGGGCACCGCCCGCGCTCCGCCCCGGGGCCGCACCTCGCCCGGCCCCCGCCGCCGGGGCCGGCTGCGGGAGAGCCCGGTCACAGAGAAGGGCTGAGGGTGCAGGAGCCCTGGGCAAACAGCGGGATTGGTGTCCCGGGGACCGGCGTCGCGTGCATCCCTCAGGGGGCAGAACCCCGGCGGGCTGGTTCGGTCACCATCGCCCCGGGCTCCCCTCACGGAGCCGCCCTGAGGCGACCCCGCGGAGCCGCGGCCCCGCCCCTCCGTGACTCACCGGCACCGGGGCGGGAAGGAGCTGCGAGGAGCACGGGGCGGCGGCGGCGCTGAGGGGGCTGCTCCCCCTCAGAGAGCCCGGGCACGGCTCCTGGGCTGCTCCCCTCAGAGATCCCGGGCACGGCTCCTGGGCTGCTCCCCTCAGAGATCCTGGGGCTGTTCCCCTCAGAGATCCCGGGCACGGCTCAATCAGAGCTCCGGGGGCTGCTCCCCTCAGAGAGCCTGGGCACGGCTCCTTCAGAGCTCCCGGGGCTTCTTCCCTCAGAGATCCTGGGCATGGCTTCTTCAGAGCTCCTGGAGCTGCTCCCCTCAGAGCTCCTGGAGCTGCTCCCCTCAGAGCTCCAGGGCTGCTCCCCTCAGAGATCCCGGGCACGGCTCCTGGTCTGCTCCCCTCAGAGATCCCGGGCATGGCTCCTTCACAGCTCCTGGGGCCACACAGAGCAGTCAGGCCTCCCCTCTGATCATGGAATCAGCAGTAGTTATAGTTTCTCTAGTTTCTCTATTAAGAGGTTTAAGAAGCAGCTCTGAAGTGGATTTTTTTTTTTTTTTATTATTATAGCATTATTAATACATTTTATCTCACAGCAACATCTGCTCCTTGTACCCACCCCAAGATTCAAAAGGCAGCAAAGCTCCCACAGGAATCAGTTTTGTTTAAAGCATACTTTTAAGGTAAAACTCACAGGTGTTTCTCTTTCCAACTCTGTAACCCTGACCAGGGCTTCAGCATCTTCCAGAGGCATCCGAATTCCACACAGTGTGAACTGCACAGTTTGGAGAACTGACCTGATCCTTGGGCCACACATCTCCTTTTAAATAACACAGATGAGGTTTCTAAGGACACAAATACTTCTGCTTCCTCTTATACAAGACCTCCTTTTTAAATATTTAGAACTACCAAACACTGATGAGGCTCGTTTGACAGTGTTAATTACTTTTGGAGGCTAGAAAAACATTCTGTTTGTGAAGCTTGGACAGGTAAAACACTTCTGCATTGTAAGAAAACTCATCCGAATTTACCTGATTTTCTGCACAAACTGGTGAGACTGAGTGTAATAGCACCTCAAGGAGACTCTGCCCTTGCTCAGAACTCACTTCACCCACTGTGTCAGGGTTTAACCAAGGATTTCGGGAGAATATCTGATGAAACTGCTGCTCTGGACAGAAAATGAGGAGCAAGCTGTGAACTGTCTTCACTGCCAGCATCTGGCTGATACCCAAAGCAAACAGGGACAGAAGCCATGGAAGGAGAAGGCAGAAAAAGGAAGTTCTGAATCTCTTAGACAACAACAGGTAAGAACAAGACTCAGAGCCCAAGTGGGACAACACAAGGCATGTGAGGGGTAGATTAACAAGCATAAAACCCAAGGATATTACGGACAGGGAAAGGTGGTGATGTCGAGGGCACCCAATCTATACCTTTTACAGCATGTAAGATGGAATGAGAGACTGAATTTTGTTATTTGTTAGCCAAGGAACTGTAAAAACCACCAGGAATGAGCTTCTGGCCAATCTAGAGGGTTTTTTTTTTTTGTTGCCTGCTTTAACACTGTTATTGGATAGTACTACACAATACTGGTGTCTTGCTCTTGGGTGATTTTTCCAACATTTAGAATACTGTGTTTTTAAGGAATGTTTTCCTCTTGATGTTCTAAACTGAGAATCCCAGAAGGAAATCTGCTGCCCTCTTGA
The DNA here is from genome assembly GCF_009819885.2 of Catharus ustulatus. Lineage (NCBI taxonomy): Eukaryota > Metazoa > Chordata > Aves > Passeriformes > Turdidae > Catharus > Catharus ustulatus. The sequence continues at coordinate 3,656,410 of NC_046238.1, forward strand.
AGTCAGCGGGAAGTTTGCTTGCATTAAGGAGAACTGGTTAGGACTCTTGACAATGTTTCACAGCTTGTAGAGAGTTCTCCAACACATCAGAGCTCATCTTTTTCACTATTCTTCTTGAGGAAAGAAGCGAGGATGTTGAGGCTTTTCTGGAGCTCCTCCTTCTTTCCATCACTCATCTTGTTCTTCTCGATCAGCTTTGTGATTCGGACAACTTCATTAGCAGCAAACTCCTCTCCCTGCTCCAGGATCTTGCTCATAATTTTCAAGTATTGCTCTGCTGACTTCCTCTCGGTTTCTTTTGCTTTTCCTAAATTCTCCTGCCCCTTTTTCAGGAGGGCCTGGCGATCAGATTTCTCTGTGGTGCTCACAAATTTGCTGGCCAGCACATCATACTCCTTCAGGCAGCCTGGCATCCCCAGGTAGATGCCATTACTCTTCAGCCAGCGCTGAATAGCTCCAGCCTTGATTTCACCACCATAAAGTAAAGGATTGTTAAAGTCACCATCCTGGAACAAGTAAAAAACAGGGAACTTCTCCTTGTCCAGCTTGTACTTCTCTCCCAGCTCAGTGTTCAGTTTATCACCGTAATCTGACGAGGGAAAACAAACACAGAAAAGCACAGTTAATCAAAAATTCATTTAGGATTCCCTCCTCCACAAATATTTGGAGCCAGTGCTTCAACATGTCCTAATAATCTGTCTGCCAGGAAATCACAGAGCCATGGAAATATCCTGAGCTGGAAGGGACCCACAAGGATCACTGAGTCCAACTTCCAGCCCTGCTCAGGACAATTCCAAAATCCCACCCTGTACCTGACAGCACTGCCCAAATATTCCCTAAGCTCTGGCAGCCTTGGGGCCCTGAGCATTCTCTGGGCAGCCTGTACCAAGGGAAGGCCACACACTGAAATAAAAACACCTCATAAAATCATTTGTGCAAGGCAAACATGGAGTGGGTTTTCCAAAGAAAAAGACTGTAATGTTGTTTTGCTGTGACTGTGAGGGTGTAAGACACTGGCAGGACCTTTCATACAAATCCCATCTTCCTTATGGGAAATCAATCCCCTTTTTCCTCTTATTTTCCTCTGTCCATTGATTTTATCTGATTTTACAGTTAAAGAAGTTTTTCCTGTCTATGTGCAAAGAATAATTAGGTTCTGACAGCATGCCAAGCTACAAGATGTTTACTCATCTTACATAAATTATGTTCATTCTTGAGGACAGAAAACAAAGACATTGCAATTATGCTACTTAGAGTATTCCACATATGTTTCAAAATATCAGAGTGGGTAAAACTTCACAGTTTGATAATTAAGCCTAAATTCTTAATTGAACCTACAAAGGCAGAGCACATCAGGTGACACTGATCTATTCTTCACTCTTTTTCTCTTAATCCAGTCACAATCACATTGAGTTAGAGCAGCCACAGCGCAACAACCCCTTGCTGTGCTGCCCCAGGGTTTGCTGCATGGAATTAATCACATTAAATATTCTTTGTCTGACCAGGATTGTGGCTAAAATGTGATCTTTGTAAGATCTGTTCCTTGCACATGGGACAGAAAGGGAAAAAAGCAAGAAGGGAAAAAAAAAAGAAAGGTAAGAATTGCAGGGGATGAGGAGGTGGCAGCAGTTCAGCAGCGTGGGCTGACTCCTCATTACCCAGCCCAGATGGATAAGCAGCTCTCCCACACACAGCCAGGCTCAGCAGGGCAGGAGCTCCACTCTCACCTCCAGAATTACCTCAGATCCTGCAGAAATCACACTGCAATTTATCCCCTCCTCACCAGCCCACGCTGTTTGAATTCACTCAGAGTTCCTCACCTGATATTCCCACTTCAGCCACCAGCAGATCCTCACTGGAGCCTGAGCTCTCTGCCAGCTTCTTAAACTCATCTTGTTTCTCACCATAGGGATATTGTGTGTCAAACTTCACAAGGACAAACTTATGCTTTGGAATAACCTAAAACAACAAGAAAAAGGGGAAAAGACAAAACTTCATCATTTTAGGTCTGAGCAATCTACAAATCACCAAAAGTTGCTTTTTCTTGTCCTTTTTTTCCTGTGCAGTGGAGAGATGCAGAGGAGAATGGAAATTTTATATAATTATGGCCTTTCAGAAATGACTCACTGTTGTGTGGAGGAAGGACTGAGCTTTGGGTGTCTGCATTCTTGCACCAGATGATAAAGATAGTACTGGGTAGGTTTGGGGGATCTGATAATGCCTTTAATTAAAAGATTTGCTTATTGTAAATCTGACTGGCATCACATCCCCCACTTTCTAGTGGGACATGAAGAACAGAGAGGTCAAATATATTATTCTGAAGTGTCCCAGCACGAGAGCTGCACTCTTGGCTATGAGAGGAGGCACAGGGAGGCAGGGGAGATGCTGGAGGTGTTGTACTGGATCAGGAAATGGAGAATTCACACTTTAATTGATTCCTCTTCACTTCAAACTTGCTCTGCCTTTTTCAATTAGCTTGGCAACGGACTCTGTCACTCCTTGAGGGATTTCCCCCTCCGTGCAGGAGAAGACCTTGCAAAATCTTTTTGTTCTAGCGAGCAGGCTGAGGTTGCACCACAGCTCCCCACCTACATACACAGCGCTCACTGCACAACATCTGTGTGCACAGGTGGCTGCAGCTCCGTCCTGGGCCTGCTGGGGAGCACACGAGGCCATGGGAAGATGCCTTCCTTGCAAAATGATTTAATGAAGGGGAAAAAAAAAGTGAAAAAAAAAAAAGTGAAAAAAAAAAAGCTTGTTGCTATTTGATGAAAAGTGAAACGACCCAGCAGAGCAGAGCTCACGGTTCCCACTCCATCCCTTCACGATCCTGCCTTCCCTCACCGGCACAGAGAGCACAGCCCGGGCTCCGAGCGGCCGTGGGCTCGGGGCTGGGCCGGACCTCCCCGCGCCGGTACCGCCGGGCCGGAACGAGCCGGGCCGAACCGCGCGGCTCGGCTCCACTTGGACCGCTCCCATTGGCTGCCGGCCGCGGCCGCCGCGCTCCCATTGGCTGTTGGCCGCGGCTGCCGCGCTCCCATTGGCTGCGGCGCGGCCGCTCCGCCAGCACCGAGCGCTCCCCGTGCCGGTGGCGGCGGCAGCGGCCCCGCGGCCCCGCCGCGCCCCCCGCGTTCCTCCCGTGCCCCGGCCGCCGGGGCTGCCGCTGACCGCGGGATGCACAGCCCGGAGCGGCCCCACGCCCCCCTCCCGTTCGCTCCCGCAGGCCCGCCAGCGCCCGCCGCGCCGTACCTTATAGAAGGTGATGGTGTCGAGCGGCACGGAGCCCTTGGTGTGCAGCGTGCTGCCGCCGGGCAGCACCAGGCCGAGCAGGCAGAGCAGCACCGAGCCGGCGGCAGCCGCCGCAGCCATGGCGGAGCGCGGAGGGAGCGGAGCTGCGCGCTCACGTGACGGCGCGACGGCCGCCGCCGGGGGCTCGCCCCGCCCCGGGGCCACGGGAGCGGGCGGGGAGCGGGCAGCGCGCACCGGGCTCCGCGCGCACCGAGCGAGCTCCGCGCGCACCGGGCCAGCTGCTGGTGCCGGTGATACAGGACAAGAGCGGCGTCCAGCAGCAATTGCAGAGCAGCGGAAGGGCGGGAGGGCACAGGGACAGAAGCCGGGGTGTGTGGTTCTATCCAGGTGGGCACTGCCACAGCCCTGAGAGGTTTTTGTGCTGCCAGGGGAGATCTCCTGCACTGCCAGCCAGCAATTGGACACAACGTGGTTGGATCGTGGAAAGAGTGGAGAAAAGCAAGCAATGCATGAAGAGCACAGACAGCTCATCAAGTAAAAGCACTGACCCATCCGCACTCCCTCCCCCAGCACACATCATCCTGCACCTAATCCCCAGCTGCAAAACAACGAGAATTTTCCCTCTTTTTCCATCTTTCCTCTTTGATCGCATCCAGAGCATCCAGGCAGAAAAATGAGGCAGCAATACTGATTTGTAACGAAACTGACTTTTATATAAATTATAAACCCATCCAGTTTAAAGCAGTTCAGTTGCAGCTGTGTCACTTAAGTCCGTAGAAGGCTGAGGCGTACATATCTCCTACAGTCATAAATTAACAATAATCAAGGAAGAGAAAGTTCAGATAAGGCTGCAAATACAACAAAAAAAATTCCCTAAGTTTACTAGCCGTTAAAATAAAAGTCATGATTATCAAGGATTGCAAAATATAAATGCAATTTTTGACCAGTTAAAAAGTACAAAAATGATGGACAACACAAACAAGCATTGTACAGTTTGTCCTGTGTGTAGACAAAGCAGGGTAGGAGATTTCCAACCTTTATCTACATCAGACACAGATTTTAAGCCAAGAGGAGTTGAGGAAATCTGTAAAAGGATCGTGGCTCATGATCCCAGTAGTATAAAAGCAGTATTTTTTCAGTCTGTAAACAGTAGTCTTGGTAGCTTCTTCTAGGTATGTTTTACAATTCATCACCCAAAGAAAATCCCAAACAAACAAAAACAAATCCTAAGAGTGGAAAAAAGGGGAACAGCAGCAATGGGTTACAGCTTGAATTTCTTACCAGGTCCGTGTGGGACATATTCTGGAGGGGAAATGCTCTTTTGTAAGAAATATATAATATATTTAACTGTACACAATTTATAGGGGGAGAGAAATTCTCCCTCTAGCAAGCCCCCAGTCAGCCAGCACGGAGTCATTTTTGTACACTGTTTCCTCCTAGAGAAACTACAGCTTGGGAAGAGATGGCCTCTGCTTTTATAAACCACCAAGTAAATCCAAAAGCTCTGAGTTTGCCAAGGTTGTCATTCCCAGTGGCTGGAAGTGGAAAGAACAGCAGCTGGCACTGAGAACAGTCAGTATTCCCTGTGCTGGAAGTGAGTGAGCCATGGTTCCATCCTGTCCCAGCCCCTGACCCCCCCCAGTTTCAGTTCTGCTTTCAAGGGATGCAGGAAAACTTTTTTAAACCCAACTTCTGCTTTCAGGCACACAGGAGGATTTTAAATGCTTGGTTCTCTTAATCTTTAAACCTCACTTACATTGTCACCATTGCTTATTGACACAACTGAGCTCAACCTGGTGTAGCAGCAGAGGAAGGAAATTCCAGCCTGGATCAGCCCTGGACTGTCCCCTGTGTCACCTTTGTTTGAGCAAAGCCAGGGACAGCAGCAGTGGCACTGTCCCCCTGAGAAGGGCAGTGCCCATTTCTGGCTCAGGGCTGCTCTGAACTGCCCCACCTCAGCACTGGGGCTGTTTTCACTCACCCTACACACCTGACAGCATCACCTTCAGTCACCAGCCTTGCTTTCATTTAAGGACCACACCCTTCTTTCAAAAATTATATTTCTATACAACATAACAATTCTGTTTCTTTTTTTCTTTGCTTTTTTTTTTTTTTTTTTTTCAGTAAAAGTATTACTATAAAACAGACTTAACACATTTTGGTATTCCTCCAGCCCAGAGCACTTACCAGACATTGTGATTCAACCATCAGGAACATCTTTTACAATTTCACAACCTGCAGACATTCTTCTTCTTTCCCTTTCAGGATGGGGCAAAGCCAAACTAAATCCAGCAAGAGCAGCTATAGGACTTTTTTTTTTTTTTTAATACAGGGGATTTATTAAAAAAATACTCTCATCAACATTCTAGCATAACTAACAAAACAGAGGAGATGACAAAAGCAGTCAAGTTCTCTTTAAACTTTAAATCTAGACTTGGATACTGCAGCTCTAAACCAGGAGATGAGGAATCTGTTGGGTCTGACCTGTCCCTTGTATTGCAGGTACATGAACTTTTTTTTTTTATTATTTTTTGCCTATCAATTTTAGGCTGCATTGCTCTTTGAACATGAAAAAAAAACCCAGCAGAAATGCAGATTCTGTGGGAGCAGGTGATATGGTCATGCTTTCTAACAGAAAGCTTCATGAGCCAGTGCTTGGATACTCAAAGTTCAACTGCAAAAAGCAAGCACACAGGTACAAAAAGGATCTCAGCCTCAGACCACAGCAGAAGCAAAAGTCACCTCTGCCAACTTAAAACCAAAGCCAATAGGATTCCATTTCTATTAAAATATTGAAGTCTTAAAGTTTCAGTAATCTAAATACACTTTTTTAAAGTCATGATGTTGCTGTTTGACATTGAACTGACATGATACCAGCAGTGTCACATGTCACTGCAGCCATTATTTACAAGCTCTCTTGTTTTGTCTTTTTTTTTTTTAATTTATTTTGCTGAAACACCCATTCCCATCTCTCTCTCTGAAGTTTGCTCCTCATCACACCTGCAGTTTTCCCGAGTTGTGCACAGACACCTCCTCCCTCCTGCTCTCTCCTGGAGGATCCTGCCCCAGCTCTGGATGATTCCCAGCCCACCACAGAGGCCTCACCTCTCCCTGATGGGGCCAACACAGGGAATTCTGGCAGCAGGACCAGGTGGGACCAACACAGGGAATTCTGGCAGCAGGACCAGGTGGTTTGCAGACAAAACAGCTCCAAGCCAGGCTCAGTTCATCAGAGGTGGCTGAAGGTGGACATCTACACTTCCTGCATTTCTAAGGCAAGGACCATACAAAAATTATCAACACTGTATGGTGATGAAAATATCCTTGGAGATAGATGCTTTACACTGGATTGCTATTGCTGCTTCTAAAGACCATCTCCAGTTGGTTCTAGAGATCAAAAGGGAAGAAAGTGAATTTTCTCCTGTTGCAATATGCTTATGAACATGTATAAAAAGTGGTCAAACCCCAGGAAGGGTCCCTGCTTCTTTTATGTACAATAATTTAAATCAGCTCAATACATCTGTAATACCTAAAAAAATTGTTTCATGATTTAAAGTCCTTCATGCATTATGAGGAAGTTCTGGATTAAAGTGATGGTAGAGTGGATGTTGCTTCTGTCTGGGACTCTGGTGTCACTCCCCTGTGGAGTCTGTCAGGGATGCATTGCTCAAATCTTTAGTTTTTTAATGGTATCAAGTCTCTTTTTCAGCAGCTCTCCAATTTCCTGAACTGAGTGATGGTAACTGCTCTGGACCTTCCCTTGCACAGTCTTTGTAAACTTTTTTTCTTCCTGCAAAGTGCAAAAGAGAAATCACTCACTCCACAGCAACTCTTGAAATCCCCCTTTTAAAATTTCTCCAGCATCTCAAACACCAAAAGGAAACTCCTGAGGAGCAGAATGTTTGGACAGGGAATCCCTTACCTGTAAAAGCAGAGTGCCCTTGAGGGACAGCTCTTCAGGTTTTAGTGCAGTCAGGATGATTTCAAGCCCTTTGATATGATCTATTACATTGGAAGTCAATGTCTGGAGTTCAGTTACATAATCCAGGAAATGGGTAAATACAGGTGGCTACAAAAACAAACACAGGTCTTGAATTTACAAACACATATTGATGGCCATTTTATAGAACTCACTTTGTAAGATATAATTCTATATAATTCTCTTCTTCCCACCAGTGCTAAGCTATAATTTACCTGCCCAGACAAACACTCCCAGCTGACAAGTTTACTGTGGTGCATTCCAGGCAGGAAGGTCAAAGACACTCTAAACTGTATTTCTCATTAAAAAACTGTCACACAATGTCACAGAGATATGACACATTGATTTTAAACAGCAAAAATGACCCCCAAGTAATCATTACCCACATCAACCACCACCAGTTTATAAACTCCACTCCATGTTTGTGTTACCTATCCTGAATTTCCTTTCAGTATAAACAAGCTGTGATTAGGGAAGAGAGAAAGAAATATTGTTTGTACCATTGCTACACTGCTTTCTTTTTTTTTCTTCTTCTTTTTTTGCAGGTTGGATTTAAAAGGTCGGAGGACACTGTCACAGTAACTCGATACCCACAGGGCAATGGAGATCGTCTGCAAGAAAGGTAAAAAAAATCTGTAAGCTGCATTTATTCTCAACTCATTTTAGTGTTCCTGGTAAAACTCAGCATGATTAAAATAAGCAACAAAATCCCTCATGAGTGACTGAGATGAAACTTTCACTGTGTTTCAGTCCCAATATTTTCACCCCACAGTACTCCCAAATTTCTAATTTCCAAAGGAAAAAAAAATACCTCAACAAAGAAGACTAAATTTTCTAACAGGTTTGGATGAGTTTTCAATGTGCCATCTCTGACTTCAATCAAATCACCTTTACATTTATTGAACAAATCTGAAAAGAAAAAAAAGAAAAGCCTTACTTGAGGATGAAGTAGATCACCTTAAATGTGCATTTTCTGTACACCAGGTATCTGAGTGTAACATGCAGAACTGTCAGGGCACTGAGATCATGAATCCTCTCCATCTCCTCTGAGTTTTGGCTCATGACAAACATTTCCACACCCCTGATGAGCCCCTCTGACCCAAGCACCAGGAGAAGGAGCTGCCCAGGCTGGGAGAGAAATGCTCTGAAGGGCACAGCACATTCTGAGCATGCAGCAGCTTCAGCACACAAGCCAAGGGCAATCCCAGCCTTGCTCTCAAGCTTTCACAGGTTCTGCAGATGCATCAGCACAGCCCATCATCCCTGCAGAAACTCCACAGCCATCCTCAGACAGCCAGAGAGCTCTGCCTTAGTGTCTGTTCTTGAGTCACCATTACCTGTCAGTCGTTCTACTAAAGACTTGAAACTATTCCCTATTCTTTCCTGGATTTCTGCTGAATCTTCTGGAGAGAAAAAAAAAAAAAGAAAGAAAGAAAGAAAAAAAAGATAAGCTACAAACTTCTGTTATACTCGAGGCATTTAAATGCAATTTAGTGTCAGTAGTCAAAAGTAAATGCAACTGTTTTCAAAGAGGAGCCAGTATTACAGCACCACATACTGCAGAAAAAATGAACTTACATAAAACATTAAATGAAGGCACTGGCTCAGATAATTTGGTGTCAGACAGAAAATTAACACCCAAGTCACAGTTTTGAGTCCACATCCTCCAACGCCCAGCAGTGTTCAGCCTAAACAGAGCCATGTGGCTCCCTCCCACCACACACCACGGCAATGTGGTCAAACCCCTGCCCCAAACACTTACCTAAGCCATTGGTATCTAGTTCATAAATATCACTAACAAGATAAAACAAGCTAGTCTGGCACTGACAGCTGCCATTGCTGAAGAAGCCAGCCATTCGGGTAGGAGGAGGGCCAAGGACAGGATACTAGGCAAGAAGCAAAGAAAAAGATAAAGGTGTTGCAGCTTTTCCTCATCCCACCCAGTGCCTGGCACATCTCCCAGTCAGTCACACTCCACAAACCCAGGGGCAGTTCAGTGCACTCTGCAGCCTGCACGATGCATTCACAATCAACAACTGGGGACAGCTTTAGCTTCACTGGTACCTGGATTTTTTGTTCTAGAAACTTCTTCCCTGAATCCACTGCTGCTTCCAGCTGCTGCAGGAGGGCTCTGATCGTGTCAATCTTGGATGAGACACCATTCTCTGCAGTCTTTTCAGAGTTCTTTGGTTGGATGGTGTGAGCAAGAGTTGGGAGCCCGCTCACCAGCCTCAACGTCAGAGATCGGATTCGCAGCCACAGGGTCTCCTCCTCCAGGGACAGCTTCCGATGTTCCTCAGAAATGTCCCTAGAGAAAGGCACCAGAGCTCTTCAGGAAAATGCTCCAGGCACAAAAGCCTTCCCAAAGCTCCCCAGTTCTGTATGATGAGGAAGGAGTGGTCAGAAATTCAGAAAATTTAATATCTAAAAGGGCAGCGCTGCCAGTGGTGGGTGGTGCTTAAGTCAGCCAGCCCAAGGATCTCTGAAATTTGGGAATTGTACAGGAGGGAATTTCTTTGCTGTGTGGGAGTTGAGGATATTTCTACTCACCTGTCTTTTGGATCCCAACTAAACAAGACTGTCAGGTCTCTGTTGTCACGCAGATCTTTCCATGGAATGTCATCCTCCTCTGGGCTCAGACTCATGGACTTTATACTTTCTTCTAAACTGGTAGATCTGTAGGTAAGAACAAGCAGCACTGAATCAAACATCTGATCCCTGCAGAGGGAGAACAGCTCACTACCAGCCCCTGTTCTGTGCACTGCTCAGCTCTCCCCTCTGTCAGGAGTGGGACACACACAGCACTGTGTTCTGTGCACTGCTCAGCTCTTCTCTCTGTCAGGAGTGGGACACACACAGCACTGACAAGGATGTGAAGGGGCAGCAAATCAGAATCACAGAATCCCAAAAGCTGGAAAAGTCCTTTAAGATCACCAAGTCCAACCACTAAAGCAGCACCACCACTACTAAACCATGGCCTCAGTGCCCTCCCACATGTTTTCTGAATGGTGACTCCACTGCTTCCCACTCCAATACCTGACAACCCTTTCCATAACAGATTTTTTTTAAATCTCCGCGGTGCAACCCGCGACCATTAAAACCAGAACGAAGCTTTAGCGGCAGAGCTGCAGCTCTGAGATTTCTGCAGCTGCAACTCCCCAAGGCCCCTCTTGGCCCACTCCCAGTTCTGCCATGGCAGGAGCTGTACTCACATATTTGCTTCAAGTAAGAGGTCCAGCAACATGCGCTCGGTGCGAACCTGCGCGAAGTGAAGGGAGGAGTTGAGCCGGTTCCTGAAGGCGATGAACTCCGGGATCTTCTCGAACGCCCCGTACTTGTAGGCTTGGATGATGTATTCTGAGGTCTGCAACACAACACACAGCAGCTCTCCTTAGTGATTTCCCAAATTAGAACAACCAACAGGTCACTGCTGAGGAACTGCATTGCTGTGGTTTTCAGCAGAGGTGCAGGACCTGGCAGATCCTCAATCCCTGGGAGGAGTTTGTGCTTCTGCTTCTCCAAGTCACCCAAGCAGTTCTGCTGCTTTAAATTGGGAATGCCCAGATGCTCCATGGGCAGTGAGGTTCTGTCACCACAATGAAAAATACTCCACAGGGATCAGATTTTTTGAAGGCTTTTTTCCCTTCCTTTTCCTTTTAGACGCGTAATTCAAATCATTAAATCATCATTTCATTGTGAGAAAGAATTCCAGGCAAAAGAAATATAGCCCAGATTTTCTGGAACTGACTTGGATGTGCATCACATATCACCATGACATAGATAAATAAAAAAATTACTCACACATTTTTTGTTTCTCTTTTTTATTAGAATTCTGAATATAATATCACACAGTGTGTACATGGCACAATACAAACACCAAAAGCTCTCAGGATCCATGGGATATTTTGCTTTCCCTCTGATGAAATGCAGCAATACAAGGCAGGCAGCCAGTATTTCACTTCAGTCCAAGCAATCTCCAAAAAAAGAGATTTTTTACAATGAAGGAGCCCCAGACAAGCAGTGTTTTAATGAAAATGTCTAACTGTAGACACTCATGCTCCCAGCCATGAGTGACAGCCGAGTTTTTACATCAGAATTACTCCACAACTGAGAAATTCTGGCAAATCCACTGTTTTCTTCTGCACTGAAGATGGGAGGCACCAAATAAAGCTTCTGCTTAACTGAATTTTATATGGTCCTAACAGACTCAACCAGCCTGGAAGGCTCTGAGAGACCAGAAGGCAACACTCACAGATCCAAAACACCTTTTTTTTCGAGAAATATCCTCTAGGGAGTTGTCTTTATTTTTTTTTTTTCCCCCTTAAGTAATTTGGTTATCTGCACTGAATGAAAAAAAGACACCAAATATTCAACAACAAACTCTGAGTCAGCCTTGCAGAGGTGACTGTCAGGGACTGGGCTATGGGCTCTAATTCATGGTTTTTAAATCCCTCCCAGGATATGCTGGAGTGGTTTACCTGCAGTATCTGCAGAGATTAAAGATGCATGGACACAAGAAAATTAGAGAGATTCCTGGTGATTCTGCACAGCTGAAGGAGGATAAAGTTGCCTTTTTAGTTTTGGCCAAATATAGCAATGCTGCCTTCTCTCTCCTCCCCGTCTTTGGCAGGAATAGTGGCAGGAGTGCACAGCATCCTGCATGGCTGTTACTGATGGCATCACTGTGACACAGGATCCACGTCAGGCTGGCAAGTTCAGCAAGTCAGATTTATCCAAAGCAAGAAGTCTGATTCAGGAGCTCTATTTTTATTCCAGACTTCATTTGCATCCCACACTTCCTGCTCCAGGCAGGATCCCACACACAGCTCTGTGCTGTGACACTCCAGCTATCTCAGCATCAACCTAGGGGGGAGCAGGCAGCACCAGAAATCTGTAAAAATGGAACTTTTAAAGGACAAAAACTGTAAATGTGGTTGTGGGGTTTGAGTGGGAGCTGCTCCAAGCACCCTGAGCATAAAGGGGCAGCTCCAGCAGAACCACAGCAGCACAGAAACTGGGAGCAGATCCAGCAGATCCTGACCTGGTGACATGTTTATGGTAAGGAATCCTTCTTCTTCCCCACTCCTGTCACACCACAATCCTTAGGGAACAGCAGGATGAACTGAGCCTTCACCTTCAATTCCCAGTTGCAAGAACAGCTTTTGAGGCATTTCCCATCAAAAGGATCTGAAGGAGACAACCACTGGAAGTGTCCAGAACACAGGAGAGATCTGGAAACTTGAGAGCAACATCAGCTCATGGTCCTTTGGCTGTAACACCATTTCCAAGGTATCATGTGAGTGGTTCCAGTGTTTCATCTTCATTTTGTCACATGAGAAGCTCTGTCCTCCTGCTGGCCTCTTGAAATCCCAGCATTTTAAGGTGCAGCAGCAAGGCAACACCTTTTTGGGATTTCTGGAACACAAGCTGTGTTCTCCTGCCAACAGCACCTGGAATGCAGCCATCACCATCCATGTCCAGATGCTGAGCCACTGGAGACATCCAATATCCAACTTTTCTCTGCCATCAGCAGCTCCACCATTCATGCCAGAGATAACCTGCTCCCAAGGGAGCCACACCTCAACTGCTTCAGATTGTTTTCCATGGAAAGATGATTTCCTGATGCTTTACAAAACAGTGTTCCCAAGCAGAAGAATCACATCCAGAAGTTTTTCAGTTCACTTTTCCACCTGGATTTCATTCAGACAGTTGGTTCCAGGGATGTTTTTTGTTAACATCCACCAAATGACTTTTAAACAAGATTGAAAAGTTACACCTCTAGTAAAAAAACAAATGTGTCTGGATCCAGGGCTTCACTCTCAGGAATCCAAAGCAGTAGCAAGTAGGAAAAAAATGAGCAAGTGAGGGATACAGAGCAGAGTGAGCTCCCATCCCATTGAACAATCCATGTTCCCATCCTCAGGAAAACCTCTGTGTCAGGCACAGCTCACAGGAACTCGGCACCCACACTCCAGGCACAGGGATCCTGCACACAGGAACCTCCTGGGCTGCCAGCACAGCAAGCTGCTGCTTCTGAGTGACTTCTGTGTGAGAATCTTTACTGCTCAGTACAATTCCTGGGTTTTTATCTATTGCTGGGATAGTGGGAGAGGAAATTGTGTGACAGCAGAGCCTCTGGAACCAACTCAGCCAGTGGCTGACTGGCAGATTTACAACTGGATTGCACCTTTGTTTCTTAAGAAGTAAAAATAATCTTCTTCACCTACCTCTCAACAGTGCCCAGGGTGTAAAATACAAATACTCAGGATATATTCCCACTCCTCAGAATGGGATGGTCCCTTTAAAGTGAAGTGCACCCCTCACCCTCACTGAAAACACACAGCTCCAGTGACTGTAACAGGAAGGATCCATCATGTGCCATCCCCATCCTGACCCACCAGCACTATGTAACTTTCCAAAATTCCAAATTTATAACACCAGCACTTATTTCCACATGACATTCCACTTCAATTATTGCAGAAAATCACATAAAAGCAATCATACCTGTTTTATCAGGAGCATTAAAACTGGTTCTAACAGAAAAGAAGCTGAAACAAAACCTCATGTAACAGGAACTCACAAATCCTTGTAGCAGAAGCTACAAAGCTGCACCTACCACTGCTCTTTGACATGCTTTAAACCACTACATTTGCACAGAGCTGCTCTAAGACACTTTGCTGTGTTAAAAGGTCATGGGGGGTTTCTTTCAACTTACATCTTTCTGGTTGGAGTGGAAAAACCTGAGTGCAAAGTTGCAGGATTGGGAAGCAGCAGCGTAGTGGCCCAGGGAGCCGGCGTAGCGTGTCAGGAGATAACTGCAACAAACAGCACAGGCAAATGTCAGCCACTGCCTGGGAAGCAGCTGCACAGGACACATCTGGACATTTAACAGCATTAACAGCATTCATGGGCAAGTTCAGGCTTTTAGTGGAATGAATTCTCCATTTTTTAAAAGCAGTATGTGAGGGCTTGGAGTTTTTTCTTCACTTTAAAGGTACAAGAGCTGTTTAGTGAGAGCCCCCAAACACACCAGCCAAGGGTTTGGGGTGTGCTGGCTTTCACTGCTGCTCCCAAGCTGCAACACCAAGCTCTGACTGGCAGCCAGCCTTTTCACCAATTACCTCCAGACTAATTAATACTCTAAAAAACCCACCACAGATCAAAATCACACAGGGAAGATAAAGGGCGAGCACGCAGCGCACGCGCCTCCCAAAAATCCCAGAATGCTTTTGGCACAGCAGCACGTGAAAATGTGACAATCTGCTGAATTCTGGGTGGCAGAGGATGCTGCAGCTGTGAGGCTGGGGGTGAGCAGGGCTGGTTATTCTCAGTATGTACCACCCACCCGATGGTGTCGTGCTGGATGTGCTTGGCATCGAGGCTGGAGTAGAGCTCGGACACCGGCTCGAAGGCGCCGAGCCGGCAGTAGATCCGGATGAGCAGCAGCTTAAACTGAGCATTGGAGGGACTGTGAGACAGCCCCTCCTCCAGCAGAGTCAGGCACTGCCACACAGCTGCCTCTTCACCTGGTGACAGACACAGCACGGGCAGGTGTGAGCAGGGACAGGCACAATTCCCTCTCCCCACGTTACACAAGGCTCAGAGCGCTGCCAGGGATGGCAAAGTGCAGATGGCCCGACCTAACACCTGCTCCACAACTCCAGCTGCTCCCTGAGGCAATGCTGGGGGAATAATCCCTCCCAGGGAGCATCTAGCTCACATCTGCACAGAGCACACTGCAGGCAAAGTCACCTTCCATTTTGAATACTGGGCTCTTTGGGAATTCCAGCCTGCACATTGCTAAAGAGCCAGGAATTCAAGAGCCACATCCACCTTCCTGCAGGAAACCTGACCATGGATTTACTCAGGTTAAAGAATAAATCTTCCTTGGGAAAAAGAGAACTACATGGAAGGGCAGGAATGTACACATGGACACCCAGAACTGGACACTGTGGGATTAAGAGACTAACACAAGGAGCAGGGGTGGAGTACAGGCAAATTTAACTCAGGGAACAGGTCCCAGCAAGTTTAGAAACAAGGGATCCAAAAGGCAAAGTATGTCAGGAAGAGAAAGAAATGTTCTCAAAACACTTCTGGTATCAGAAAGGAATTGTCAGCAGAACTTGTGCAAAGGGAGAGAAAAAAGGAATTAAGCATAAAAATTAAATCTGTTCAGAGGTCAGTGAGATTCAGGGCAAACACCAGCTGGTCAGAGGGACTCCTGAAATACTTAAATCGCAAAAAAAAAAAAACCCCAAAAAAACAAACCCAAACAAACCAGAAAGCTCCAGGCCTAACAAGTCACACCAGGCACTCAGTGGCCACAGGGACACAGCCTCCCTTTCCCAACCTCCCACAGAGCTATTAGAGCAAGGCACAATTTTGGGAACATACCTTCCAGCCACAGATCAAGCAGCAGGTGAACTGCAAGCAGGCAGTAATAATCTGAAAACTGCAATTCAGTTTTCAAACAAGATTTCCCTAAAAAGAAAAAAAAACCAACCTGTTACCATGAATGACTAACAGTGCTGGCAGCTAATTTCACAGTCTGGGTTATTGGGTGGCACCACAACCAGAGTTTAATTTATAAAATCAGAATTGTCTTAAAATCCAACTTCACACATCACTGAGTGGCCTTTGGGGCACTTCAAACATTGACATCTGCAGGAAGGAGAACTGACTCCCACAGCTGCAAGATTTACAAATTAATAACTCCTGACCACAAATGTGTGCTATGAGAAAACCTGGCTTTGCAAATCCTGCAAAGCACAAACACACACTGAACCACCCAGGAAAGCCTCATTTATCTTCAAGATACACAGCTGAAAAGAAAGAAAAATAAAAATAAAAGGAGCAACAATTCAGGGAAGGTGAAGGGTAGAATCAGAAAGGAGAAAACCAAGTTTTACGGCGCTCCAGATTTTGCTCACCAAACTCCAGCCCGTGGCGATATCTCAGCATCAGCTCCCGCACCACTGCCAGCTTCTGCTTCTTGTCCATGGCGTGGTAGATGCCCAGCAGCCTGGAGAGCTGCACCACACACAGGTGCTGCTGCAGGGCCTTGATGTCACCTGGCAGAGCCACCTCGTTCTCGGCCGCCGCCACCAGCGGGATCACGTCCAGCAGCTGCCGGATGAACTGCGAGAAAAACGCCGTGGAAAAAAGGTGAGCAAGCATCATTTCCTCCCTCCAATCAAATCCACATGAAACAAAAACCAAGATGGAAATATCTATGTTGATGCCACTGTGGTTCAAAAGCAGCCTGTGAGATTTTTATTTGAGTTGCTCAATTTTTTTTTTTTTTGAGTTGCTTGAGGTTTTATTGAGTTTCATCAAACAGATGGAGGGAAGAAAAATCAGAGCAGGTTTCCAATTCATTGATACACCAGGGAGTTCAAGCACCTGCTAACACTCATGGTAATAAGAGATGCAATTAAAAAAATTAGTTACTGACAGGCTTCTCAGCACACTTCCAGGCAGTGATGGTTTTTCACTGTTACATTTTCCCTCAGCTCTGAAGTAATGTGCAGTACTCAGTGAGGTCATCAACTCTGATTAATGATTTCTTTTTGGAATTAAGCTGTAAGAAAAATCAGCTTCTCACTGTTTAGCTTTAATGGGAGAAAAAAGACTCCTCACAGCACACAGAGCTGAGCAGCAGCTCCTTGTTCTAAACCCCAACATTGTCTGCAAATTTAAATCTGAGTTAAAGCCAATGAATTCAGTTTTACTACACTTGGTACTGACACAGAAAACTGCATCAAATGCAAGCCTGAGGCAAAAAGCTCAGGAGCAGCACCAAGCACAACACACACAATTCCAGTTTTCCCAAAGAATTTGATGAATGTTGTGTTGACAAATCTTTCCAGTTTGAAACTCTGCCAAGCTGAGCAAGGTCAACCACATCATTGGCTCTGCTCTCCAATTTACACCTGCAGCAAGTCAAGGTTGGTGTAATGACCATCACTCCTGCACTTTCTCACATGTCACAGCCCAGCAAGATCATGATCTCAGCTACTGAAGTGGAACTCTCATGTCAAAACTCATCAGCACTTCAGCACCACAAAACCTCCTCAGCTCCTCGTGTCCTTGACCAAGTTAAACTGCTGCAGATGCTGCTCCAGGGTCAGCCAGAAAACCACCCAATATTCAGTTTAATACAATATATATTCCAGAATATAGTCAGCAAAACAGCAACAGTTTTAAAGTCAGACAAAAAATTAAAAAGTCAGAGTCATGGTTTTACAAGTACTCTGACAAACTGGAGTCTGAACTATTTTTAAATATAATTTTTCCACTCTTGGTTTTGGGATGAAACCTGTTCAGTACTTCAGGGCTCCCTTACAATGGAATCATCATTTCCAGGACTAGGAGCTCAATATCCTGCTGGCCACATCTCTTGCCAGTGGGCTAAAAACACACATTTAAACATAAAACATCAGCCACAGCCATCCCTGCCAGAGCCACTGCTCCCCTCAGCAGTGTGGCTGTGGGAAGAGCTTGCATTAGGAATCAAAAAAAACTTTAATAACCCAAGAGAACCTCACTACCCACACTTTGTTTACCAACATTTTATCCCCAGGCTCTGGCTGATCCTGGATTCTCTGCCCTCCCCAGGGCCGATCCCTGGACACAATGGCTCAGACAAACACTGGGGTGAGTGACAGAATTCCCAGCTGCTGAAGTCACTGCAGGCTGCTCATGACTCTGCACAAACGGGCTTTTCAGAGAAACTCTTTTTCCAGAGAGTTGTTTCACAAAGAGATTCTGGAAAAAACTGCCACAGGTGCCTCCATGAGCCCTGGTTTGGGGTCAGTGTGTCCCTTCTTTGGCACTGTGACATCCCTGCATGGGATGAGGGGGAAGCTTCTTCCCATTAAACACAAACTCTGAGCTCAAAGCACCCTGATACCTTGAAAAATGGGAATAAAAATGCCAAAGGAATACCAGATCTGAGACTCTGCAGGATCAAACTTAGCTTTAAACCTCCAGTAAAAATCCTCTGAATGAAACTTCTCAAGTGTTCAGATGTTCACGATATTTTCTACAGCACAAAGAGTTCTCTGAATTTCAAGCAGTAAAAATTCACTGTTTCCAGTCCTTTAATATGATCCACAGGTATTTTAAGATAAAGGGACCAGAGTGCAAACAACCACTGCAGCTCCTGCCACCACTTCTTGATATTTCCTTACCTTTGTGTACTGGCTGGGTGGGAGGAGATCCACAAACACTTTGAGATCAGTAAAACAGCAGGGCTTGTCCCCAAATTTTTTGAAGTACTGGAACATTAGTTCTTCTGGATCACCTAGGAAAAAAGCCAGGCCACTTTTTTAACACCCTCCAGTACAAGTGAAATCACTATGAGAAATCATTGTTTGTGCTTTTTTTCCCCATTCAAGATTACAGAGTGATTTAGAAAACAGAGAGCTGCACTAGTGCAGATTTTAACAGAGATTTTAACAGAGGCTCAATGTCTCTGGTAACCAAGGACACATTAAAAAAAGCCCAAGAGCTTCATTCAAGCTCCTTTAGCAGATAAGAGCTCAGCAATCCAGGCAGGCACACGCAGCCTCCACTTATCTCACCATGGCTTCACTTGGGATGGAAAAACAAAAGGAATTAGGAAATAGCACAGATGTTGCTCTAATCACATCCCTTTTCATTGATTCCCTAAATGCAGGTTTTTAAAAAGCAAAACCTGGCCTTGCTGCCATAAAAAGATCAAAACCCACCCAGAGATTCCAGTGCTAACAGCAAGACTTCCCACCAGGAGTGCAGTGTCAGTGCCTGGATGCTCCTAAATCCCAGAGATCCTTTTGAAAACCTCCCTGCTGGCTCCTCCAAGCCCTGAAGAAATCCCTGCCTTTCTTCAAAATCCATCTTCCAACGTTTTAAAAACTCTTTTCATACACAACAACAGCTGTCATTTCCTACTGAAAACTGTACAGTAATTTCAATACAGGTGTGATAAAAGGTATCAGTTCTATCACCAGCTGTTGAGGGTGGGGCAGTGATCCTGATCTCCCTGGGAGATATTCTGCTAATGGGCCATCCATTGAAACCAGGCAGGGCATTGTTCTTTATCTTTTCACAACCCATCCTTCCTCCAGCCAGTCATTTTCTGCTCATGGCCATTGAGTCCCACTGTGGAACTGATAAAATTACTGCATCCCATTGGGAGTTGCTCCAGCCAGGGGGAAGAGCCCAACATTTCTTACCAAGATAAAAACAGAGGGTTTGGGACACTAAGGGAGCCCCTTTCTCCACTGGACTCCAGAGGAAAACCGGATTTCTCCACATCCCCACTGGAGCTCCGGAGGGAAACTGCACCTTGTACAGGAGCACTGCTCCAACTGAGCCACATCTGTCACTGCAGGAGGATGCAGCCACCATGGAATGGGACTGCTGCCAACACCCTGCCTGACAGGGTGTCAGGTTGTACTCTGACTGTGTCAGAGTTTGCAGTTTGTTTTTTGTAGTGCTGTATTTCTATTTTAATTTCCCTAGTAAAGAACTGTTATTCCTATTCCCATATCTTTGCCTGAAAGCCCCTTGATTTCAAAATTCTAATAATTTGGAGGGAGGGGGTTTACATTCTCCATTTCAAAGAGAAGTTCCTGCCTTTCTCAGCAGACACCTGTCCTCCAAACTAAAACAGCAACTTTTCATTCTTTGTCCATATATAAGCCACACCTGATTATAAGCCGCACTTTGGGTTCAGACCAAAATTTTAGTCAAAATGGTGCAGCTTATAATGGTGAAATTACCGTACTTAACTCAGTGATTTAGCAGAAAGTTTGTGCTGTCTCTGTCTCCAGGGATGAACTCTCCCCACAGGGCTCTTACCCAGTTTGTACTCATCATTGCAGCCCCGGAGCCGCAGGCGCCGGATCAGCTCCAGCTTGGCCAAGAAGGGTCCCCGGAGCGGCCGGGAGCTCTTGGACTCCTCTGCTATCCTCTCCTCGATGAAGTTCACAGCCTGCTCGATGGAGAAGTGCACCTCCCCTTCCAGAGAGCTGCAACCACACAGACAAAAGGTTCTTGGAGAGTTCTCACTGACAGCACACTCCCAGACGGGGAAATGATGATTCTCCAACTCAGTCCAACATGAGCTGCAAGAGTTCTGTAATGTCCAAACTATTTCCATCAACTATTCCCAGCCTCCAGATAAAAGCAGGGGAAACACACAAAACAAAGCAGGGAAAACACATCATTTGGGCTCTGACATCTAATATTGAATATAGCAACCCAAACAATTTGCTGTAGCACAAAGGGAAAACAAATTCGCAGCAAAATTCTCAACTTACTGCTCTTCCTCTGCTGGAGGCGTCCAGGATTCATCAATGAGTTGAAACACTGAATCAAAGTAGGTTATATAAAACTGCCAATCATCTGAGCTGAAACAAAAATCAGGCACAGGACAAAATTTAGCGAATTGCCAAAATGATTAACAGCTAAAACTACATTTCTTGCCAAAGCTGAATTAAGGAAGAACACATAATCCTATTACAGAAAAAACCCAATTGTAATAATAATTGTTTCCATTTGAAAAGGTCTCAAATCTTAGGAACACCATTATCCTGAATTTCTGGAAATATATTAAGCAAAACCATTTCAATTCAAAACTGAGGCAAGCTATGAATTCTCCTAAAATTCACATTCCACTCAGAGCTAAACAACATCCCCACAAAATGTGAAGGCAGAAGTTTCTCTTCTGCATTTAACTTCTAAGATGAGAGCACAGCTAAATCCAAAAGCAAACACATCTCTGCTGACAGTTCTGAGACAGATTTGGTCACACTGGAATGTTCTGTCTCCTGCTGCATCTGTTCCAAGCTTTACGTGCATTTCCCACATTGTCTGGCCAAATGGGAGAAATTCAGATGTAGAAAATTTAATGTAAATCATGGACAGGATGAGATCTGCAGAGTCAGAGCCAGACAATCAGCACAGGATTTAAGGGAAACAACCTTTCATTGCATTCATGAGTTGCTAAATTCTGCCTGGAAAAAGCAGCAACTCCAGTCCTGACCCCGACTCTCCCTCATGCCTGGCTTTGAAGTGCAATCCTTGATATTCTCCTACTTTAACCACAAAAGCCATTCCCAACCAAGCAGGGATTTTTGTTCCATCCCTTTTTTGCAGGACTGCAGGAATCCTCCCTCACTTTTTCAGCAGCAGCCTCCTGGCCAGCGCGTTGCACTCGGGCCACCTGTGCAGCTTCTTGTACATGGCCATGCACTTGTTCTCCCGGCTCTGCAGCTCACTTGTCAGCTTCTCTGCACCAAAAAAAACCATGGAAAGCTCAGCTCATCCCTGCATTTCCTCCCTATTCCCAGCACAAAACTTCTTATTGCAGCCCAGCCCCAAACCAACCCAGAAAGATTCCCCATGGAAATCTTCACACCCCAATTCTGAGTCCATTTTAACCTTCAGTTAAACCCCTCTAAAATGCAGATATTGAAGACTTTTCAGTTTTACAACCAAGAACATGATCCCAATTTACCACTGCAAAGCTCAGCCCTGAATAGTGTTTAAATACCATAAACAAAGCAGGTAAAACCAGGCTGCACAAACTCCAGAGTTTACACTGAGGTTAAAACTGGTTTCAAGTCAGGCTTCCTAATTTTTATTTTTTTTTGACAAATCAGAAGTGAAGGGGGACTGCTGTATTCTCCACACAACTCTGATTTATTAAATAATAAATTACCTCCAAGTTTCCCCCTCACAACATCCAAAGCTTCCTTGTACTTCTCCAGACGTTCCAGGATCATGTAGTACAGCTCCACCTTAAAAGAAAAATCAGACTGCAACAAAATTTGCCAGGAAAATCCCACCCAGACGTGCCAAAAGAGAAAAAATAGGGGATACCAGGTCTGCTAAGATATCTGCAGTATTCCCAAGGGTGCAATACTCAAATTTTGGTTTTTTTTTTTTCCATTCTTAGTCCTCAGGTTTTTCTTGAGGCCTCCCAGAGAGCAAAGCACTTCATCAGTCAAATCAAACCCCAAAAATTGCCTCAGCCACAGGATGCTGAGCCCCTCCTACCCCCTGCTTTTGGTTTTCCTTCTGTCCTCTCCATCCACACTTAATTCCAAAACATTGTTGATTATTTTGAGTTTTCCAAGGTAATCAAGTTCCTTTAGTGCATTCCCCGTCTCAACAAATTTCAAACCAAGCCTTACTTCAGCCTCAGCTTCAATCTTGTCCTCTTTGACCATTTTTTCCACCATTCTCTCAGCAAGTGGCAAAAACATCGTCTTGGAGAGGTTTTCATCCTGTGCTGAGATGGACTGAGGAAGAGAGGGATTCTTGTAACACTCAGCAATTTTCTGTCATGTCCCACCCACTGCTCTTTTCACTTTGGAAGAGGAAAAAAAACAAACCCAGCTTCTCCAATCCCCCCCAGCCACCTGTTTGGAGCTGCCATCTGTGACCTGAGAAAAGGCAGCAATAAAATTGAAAATCTCATTTTTGATCACATCAAGCAGAGTCCTGCATGTCTGAGCACACAAACCTCGTGGCAAAAAAATGGAGCCAGAACACTTTTGTGTTTTAAATGGCACAGGATTTTAGAGAATGTGATTCAAACCCTCCAAGCTTATTTTGGTTTGATTTTGTGTCTGATTAGTGCCCAAATGTGCTGCCTCAAGCAGCAGCAGCACAGCTGATCTGTGCCTATTCCTGCAGACTTGCTGCTAATTCCAGAGCTCTCATTTATTCCCTCCAAGAGCTTTTATAACCTCATTAGAGAGGAATAATTCTCACTGAGAAACTGCAGATAGTTGAGGATTTATTCATTATCTCTCTGCCAAAATGGCAGGTGGATATTAGTGCAGATGAGAGAATAATTCAAGTTGCATAAAGGTGGTAAAACAACAGTTAAATTTGACCATCAACAGCCTTTATTTGGGACCACAACAATAATGCTACTTAAGGAAGGCTCAGTCTTTCTCCCAGCATCACACAGAAGCAGCTCAAACACAGATTTTACCCAAAATCATCATGTTTTCCCTCAAAACAAAGCAACAGCCAAACCCAACACTGCACACACCTGCATGATCAGGCTCATCACGGACCAAAAATAATATGGATTTTTGGGAACAATCTTATAAAGTGCCATTCCAGCCTGCAAAACAGAAAATACAAGTTTCACCATGCCTGAAATAGATTTATTTCTAAGATGATGGTGGGCAGCAGTGATGGGAGCAGACAACACGGGATTTGCACATGGCAGGACTTCTCGCCACTCTTCCCTCCTAACACAAATCCCTGAGGAAAACTGAGGGTGGGAATGTTCCCAAGGACTTGGTGCAGGTCTGACAATTAACAGCAGTGAGCACTGCTTGCCCACACACATGACAGCTTTAACTGGAAGTGGAACTCCAGGAGGAAGCAGATTTTTCCTTTGGGAGTGAGGAGGTTTCTCCAGTGCTGAAGGACAAATCCACGAGGAACCTGCAGCCCTCAACCCTCCCTTCACACCCAAATCTGGGCTCACCTCCACCTGCAAAGCAGGAGGAGCAAAGAACTTGGCTGACTCAAAGAAATCATAATTTTCCTTAACACATTCCCCTCACAGTATATAAAGGACAAGATTTTTACCTCTACAAAATCTGTAATTAATTTCAAGAAACTACACATAATAGTCTAGCACCACCAATTCCCTGACTGCAGTTGGCATTTTCCAGGATTTTCAGCTGGAATACCCCAGAGCACAGGACACTGGGGTTTATTTTCATTCTCTAATCAGCCACACACTTTTTGCATCCCTAAATCCAAAAGCACAGGTCAAAAATCACTCTATGTGATATTGATAATGATGATTTGATTCAATTGATATTGAAAATGATCATTTAATGAGACCCACATTTTTATGTCACTTCTGACATACAAAAGGTCACAAATGTTAATTATTGTTATCTGTGGCATTTTCTCCACTCATTATTGTGATCCATCACATCTAAAATTTGGGTTGTATCATGAGGTTTCTCATTTCAGGCACACCAATAACTCCTTTTAGTAATTTCAGCCAAACCTGTGCTAAAATCCAAGTCACAGGAGGAACAAGAGGGAAATTAGCAGTTATTTCTTGTCTCTCTGTGCTTTTTCACAGAGAACAGTAAGCATGCAGGCCTTGAAAATCATCTCCCATTTACAGGCACCAGACACCTCATTTGGAAGGGATGCAAACAAAACCAACCAGTGGGACACTGTGCTGCCAGCAGAGGGGATATTTCCAGTGCTTTTTAGTTTTTCTTCACTGGATGACAGCAATACAAATTGTGTTTTACATGCTCAAGTAAGAGCATGGGGAGGATTTCTCTTCCTGAAGTTACCAGAGAATTAAGGCCAGAATCAAGGGTGAAAACAAGGATCAGAAACTCTTCCCAGATGTGTCTATTCCAGAATTCCTTTATTTTGTACTGTCAGTACTAAACCACAGATCAGTAAAGGACAGCTTTAAATAAACAAAACTTTTGTCTTCAGACAACCCACCTCCAAAAAATGAGGTTTAAACCTCTCTGTAAAAACCAACCAAGAGTTTAACTTCTCAGATTTTTTAGAAATGAGAGTAAAATATATAGAAAAATACTCTTTAAACCAGCCAGAACACCAACTGTTGGTCATACCTGTTGCATTTTCTTGTATTCTCCAACCCTGGCATAGGCCATGAAGAGGTGGGAGTGATACTCTTCACTGTTGGGGACTTTCTTCACAGCTGCCTCATAAAGTTTAGTCACCAGCTCAGCTAAACCAAAACCAGATGCCAGAGTTAAGATCAGTTTGGGGATATTTTAAAGCAGAGTTCCCTAAAGAGCACCAGGGATGCTCTGAACAGCACCTAACTGCACTCAGCAGCCCCAAAAATGCTGCTCTGTCCCCCAGGCACTACAAACATCAAGCAAAGGAGGAAAGTGCTTAAAAAAACTCTAAAACAAAGCTCAAAATAGACTTAAATCAAAATAGAGTTCAACAGCAGCAACTGAACTGTTCAGGGGAATTTTAGGTCTATTTTTAAAGTAAGTTTGTCTATTTTTGAGCATTAAACTGAATGAAGGTTTTTCCTGCTGGCAGAATGACTGCTCCATGTGAATCATGGATCAAAACAAACACTTCCAGAGCCTAATAGCAAATTAATTATTTTTATCACAGGTTTACTCACATTAATCACATCCTGCTATTTCCCAATTGGCTGGATCAGTACTCTAAACAATTATTTCACACTATACTTTTTAATAACAGATCTATCATGACAAGAAACTTCTGATAGTACAATATGCAAAACTTTCTTATATTTTCATCCTTCCACAGACAATTGTAGCTCAGAGTAGAAACAGAAAATCAAATGCAACTTGTCTTCCACACAGTTTATACATCCCTGACACAGATGGAGAAAACATCTAATTACAATTTTCTTGCAGGACCAAAAGTGGAAGTGCCTGACACCCACCAGTTCCTGACTTACAAACCTTAAAGTTACAAAGCTCAGCTGAACAGAAGTTGTTAACAATCACAGAGAGGCCCTTGTCACTCACAGGGGTTTATGTCAAAGTCAAAAATAAACAAAAAATGTTGGTATTACTCAAAAAAATGATTCAGCTCCACAAACACAAAGAAATCAGCTGAGACAACAGAAGCAATTGATCTTTTGCAGACTGATGCAAACACTCTTTCCTGAAGCTCTTTCACCCCTTGATCCTTTCTCCAGCAGTTCCACAATAAATTTTGGGGGCACCACCCACCAAACTCCACAATAAACATTGGTATCCCCACACCACACTCCCCAAAGAGCTGCCAGAAACAACAACTCTTCAAGCTACAGAAAAGCAGGTGTGGCATCTTTCAGAAAAGCACAACTTTCCTCCATCACTCCAACGCTGATGATTCACTATTTTGAAAATACAAATCACTACAAAGGACCTGACAAAGCTGGGAGCTCAGGATTTCCCTCCCATTTTTCACCAGCTCCCTGAGGCCTGAACCCCTCAACACACCCTGGGGGATTTGTCATCTCTGTCACTCCACTGACAACAAATTCCAGTAGTTTCATCAATAAAAGTGAACTGCCAGGCTGCTGGATCATTATAACACAATTCATTTAGGACCTGCTACACAATGGTGTTGATAAGAAACCAGAATGAAGATTTTATTTTGCTTTATGAAGATCACTACAGGCATTGCAAGCATCACTTCAATTCTGAGCCTCTTAACAGCCTCTCACATACACAAATCCTGGATTTTACACCTTTCCCACCAAACTGTGGGGCACAAACCTTCTGGAAGAACCCAAATAAAAGATTTCTGGGAGAAGAAACAAACTCACGTCTGTGCATTTCCCGGTAGAGAATAGTCAGTGCTTGCAAGGAATTATCATCTGTGGGTTCAAGTGCTGCTACTTCTTGTGCCAGGGCATAGGCTTCATCCTGCTTGCCAGTCCTCTGCAAGCCAATGGCCTTCAGCACCTGTGGACACAACACAGGCAGCTCTCAGAGACACAGCTTGCATTTGGAAATCCTCTCACTCCTGCTGGGTACAGCCCAACCACCTCACTCCCTCTGCAGAACTCCAGGTTTTATCAAGCTTTTAATCCATGTGGCTGGAGAGAAAAACTCCCAAATGCAACAGCATCAAAGAGGGGACTTGATTCTTAATAAATGTTGGGGTTGCCCTGAGGCATCACCACACGGTTTTCTCTACCTGGAGGCTGCAAATTAACCTGTCCTGCCAATTGTCCTCAGTTTTCTTTCACTAACTGGCCAGAGAAAAATGACATAAATGAGATTCAGGTCAATGACACTCACTGCAGCTTGAGAAGCTTTCAAAATGTAGAAGTGGAGTGAACTGCAGAGGGAAACCCCCAGGGAAATGAGAGAAGCAGAAATAGAGTCACAGGTTCAGGAAAGGGAGGAACAGAACCCCTTTCCCTCAGCAGGGGCACAGCAAGAAAAACAAGCAGAAAAGCAAATGCCTCCAAAATACTGAAATCCTGGAATGCTTTGGGTTGGAAGGGACCTTAAAATCATCCATCATCCATGGACCAAGCTGCTCAAATTGTCCTTGAACAATTCCAGGTGGAACAAACACTCCAGTCCCTACCAGGGTGTCTGCACAAGTTTTCAGGTAAACAGGATAGAGGTGAGCTGGAACAGAGATATTCCAGAGGGCTCAGAAATCTCTGTGGAAGCTCCCAGAGAAAGGGAACTGGAACACTCAGTGCCCCCCAGTCCCACTCACCTTGGCACAGTGAAGGTCCTTGTGCTTTTTGAGCAGTTTATCTGCTTGCTGGATTGCCATTTTATTATTGCCATTATCGAGATAATCTGCAGAGGAAGAGCAGACACAAAATCACACCAGAACACCAAGGCCATTCTGGAAAGCCACCTCCAATTTTACCATGGAGCACCTGCTGTCACACCAGCAGCACAAACCACATTTTCCCTGTGCAGCTCCTCCTAAGCCAAACATTCAGGAAACTGTCATTTCAGGGATGAAGGATTCATCTGTTGTACTGGTTTTAGTCATTCAAACAAACAAGCTTTTGTAATTACTCCACACAGATCATTACACCAACAAAAGAGAGGATTCTGCAGCAACAGCTCTTTGCTGGCAGTGCAGCTCCAGAGCTTTAGCAGGACAAGTAGAAACTAATTTGGTGTGTCTTTGAGAGACTTTCAATGACTTTTAACAGGCAGGAGGTCAGAAACCAAACACACACACTCCAGCAAAGTGGGAAACTCTTGTCCACAGCATCCATATCTCAGGCAGAGCAAACCTGTCCCCCTGGAGCACCACTACCCTTCCACCAGACTGGTTTTGGAGGCACAACTGTGAAGCACCAATATTTCCTAAGGGGATATCCCACTATCCAGTGAAACTTCAGCTGCAGAAGACCCATCTCCAGATCATTTTCTCCTGTTTGAGCTCGGAATTATAATTTTCAGATTAATCTTGATATTATTACACAATTACAAAAAAGACCAGGACACGATCCCTATGTGCTCCCCTTCCCTCAAAAATCCCTCCTTCCTCACCAAACCCAGCTTTGCTGCCCCTCACATGCCAAGGGGAGGAAGGGGCTGCTCACACTGCTCTGGCCTCTCTCCTGCCAGTTAACTGAAATTACATCACACACCTTTTCCTCATCAAACCTGTCATTCCCATTACGAGCCAGAGCTCTTAAACTGAGGGGTGACCCTTGGAAATGCTCAGCACAAATTGGTGCATCTATTCTGATTTACAGATTTACATTCAGCAGCTTCCACATTTGCTCCCATGGATGCTGTATATTTAAAGCAGAGTTAATTGGGCTCCTGAGCCCATCCACAGCAAACCTCTCATGAAGCAGCCTTTCCACACTCACCAAAACAAACACTGCTGCATGAAATCCAGTCTGAAGCCACAAGACACTTTCTTCACTGGGTATTTCAACTTAGGAAAACCTCTGGGTCACCTTTAACATTAAAACTCTGGGGATTTCTCACTGAAGAGGTTTCAAAGGTGTGGAACAGCACATCAGAGGATTCTTACTTCAAGGCTCTGTCACCCAGTTTAGTGACACACAAATTATCCCCCACGCTGAGCTGCCTGACTGGGATTAACAGCTGTGCCAAGGACATCACAGCTTTGGGTGCCCCAAAGGAAACCAAATACCCCTCAAACCTCCCTAAACCACAGCAGAATGAAGAGACTGGATCTTCCCAACAAGTCAAGTTGTTGGAAGTCACAGCAGCCTCCAAAGGAAATGAAGCTGAAGGAAAATAAACTTCAGCCTAGGTGGGGAAGTTCAAAGGTTGGAAATGCAACACCTGAACCCTCAGGTGAAAGGAGAGCAAGTCAAGATCAAAGATCACCAGAGCTGTCAAGGAATCCTGGAGAAGCACGGCACAAACCCAGGCACACTTTGGAATCCAGAGGCAGACCTTGGACCTCACACTGCTGCTGCTGTGGGGAAGCTCCGTGTTTATCACAAGCTTTATTTCGGGTTCTGCAGCAGCACAGCCTGAGATCCAACCCAGCACTGCAGAGAATCCTGTGCAGAACGAGCAGGAAGGAATTCTAAAGCTCTCTCCAAAATGTACACGGCGAGGTGCTCAACATCATCTGCTTCGATACCGGCTGAATTTACCCATTTAATTTAATTTTTCTATTAATACCATTTCCCACACAGGTTATAACAAAAATAACTGCACATCAATGAAACTGCCAATCACTGCACGGATTAAAAACTAAGGAAAAAAACCTTAAAATCGTTACATGAAGACAAACTGCAACGAACTCGAACACTTCTATGAATTTAACTCTAACACTTCTGTTAATCGAACAAAACCATCCTGCTCCCTTTCCCTGGAACCCGTCAGACTCAGCCCGTACTGCACCATCCCCGTGCCCCAGCAAAGGGCATCCCAAAGCACGGCCAGCCCCACACCAGGACAGCTCTCCGCCTCTCCAGAGAGCTTTTTATCCCTGCTGAAAAAGTTAACAATGTTCTTCTCCTGAACACCAAGTCTTCGGTTTAAGGGACGAAACGATACCGTAGCCCGGGGAAGTGTTTTCCTTTTCTTTCTCCATATTTGCATAAAGCCAAGCTTTGCCTACAACCTCTGAAACAACCGAAGAGCACAGAACACCCTCGGAAACAGCCGGGGACACAACACCACCGGACAATTCCCACCGCCACCGTCCCCTTCCACTTCTCTCCTGCCTCCCAATTAATTCCCCCAACAGCGTCACCGCTCCGTGCCACAACATCCAACAACTCCGGGGCATCCGCGGCTGCTCCTTCAGCGATCACTCCATTACCGGCTCCTCCGCGGCAACGCAAAAAGCTCCGGCCGGGGTTACCTGGGCTGCGATCCCCTCCCCAGGCCGAGGGGGCACCCCCGGGGCTCCGCGGGACCCCGGCCCGGCCGGGCGGGCGCCGCAGCCTGGCAGCCCCCGCGGGGCCGGGAGCGCGGGGGGCTCGCGGGGGGAGCGCGGCGGGGCCGCGGTGGCGGCGGGGCCGGGCCGGGGCCGCGGCGGGGCCGTACCGTAGATGGGCCGCAGGCGGCGGTCGTTGGGGTCCTGCACATGGCCCCGCGCCGCCATGATGAGAGCGCAGAACGCAGCGCGCAGCCGCGGCCGGGGGCGGGCAACGGCGGACGGGCCGCGGGGCGGGGCTGCGGGGCGCCGGGGCAGCGGGGCTCACCGGGCACAGCGGGATATACCGGGATATACCGGGATACTCCGGGATACACCGGGATTCACCGGGATTCACCGCGGCACCGACAGCGACGCGCGCCGGGGCGTCCAGATCGGCACCGACCTGACCTGACCCGACCCGGGCCACCGACACCCTCAGCCCACCCGGGAGCGGCGCCGCCGCCGATCCCCTCAGGGCCGCGCTTTCGCTTTCGCCACTCCCCGCCCGGCTCGCTCGCAGCGGCCGGGCCCGGTGCCCGGGGGTGTGAGGGAAGCGGGCCCGGCACCGCACGGAGCCATGGCCATCGCGGCCGTGCCCGCCGCCGAGTCCCGGCTCTGCGGCAACTGGTAAGGCCGGGCCGGGGTCGGTGAGGGCCGGGGGTCGGTGAGGGCCGGGCCGGGGTCCGTGAGGGCCGGGGGTCGGTGAGGGCCGGGCCGGGGTCCGTGAGGGCCGGGGGTCGGTGAGGGCCCGGCCGGGGTCCGTGAGGGCCGGGGGTCGGTGAGGGCCGGGCCGGGGTCCGTGAGGGCCGGGGGTCAGTGAGGGCCAGGCCGGGCCGGGGGTCGGTGAGGGCCGGGCCGAGGGTCGGTGAGGGCCGGGCTGAGGGTCAGTGAGGATTGGATTCGGTCCAACTGGGCCGAGCCCACCCCGCCTTCCCGTCGGGGAACAATTCCTTGAAATGCTGTGAAATACCGCAGACGGCCTTTCTGTAAACATCTGGGCGTTGGTGTAAACATCTGGGCGTTGGATTTCCCTTCTGGCTTAGCAGGGAGGCAGAACAGAAACCGAAACGTTCGGATCAGAATCCAGGGTTCTCAGTGAGATCCGCACAAAGCACACGATTCTAAGTTTTTCTTCAGCAGTTCAGTGGTTCAGAAATATAAACACAGGAGGGTAGGCAGTGTTGTTGTGGAAGTTTTTCTCTTTGTGACACCTCTTTGCACAGCCCCAGCGTTGGTAATCCTGTGGCTGGTTAGAATTCACCTCACAAGTTGTCTCTCGAGTACAAGCAGCTAAATAAATTAACTTTTTCTGCAGTTGTTTTTCCCCAAAATACATACAAATTCAGACAGTTTCTTGCAATATCAGCCTGGTTTGTTTGGCCTGCACAGTTCAGTCGCTGCTGTTGGACTTTGTTGCTTTTGGCTGCCTGGGATCTGGCAGGGGAGAGAGCTGAACAGCTGTGGTTTTAGCAAACAAAAGGTTATAAAACTAATTTAGGTGTTTTCAAGGTGGATTTCCTGGAAAGGGGATGATCCATGTAGAAATGATCCTGTTTGAGGCAGGAGTAAGGACTGAACTCCAGGTGCCTCAGTTCCTTTTGGTCCTTTTGTGTTTGGTTTCAAGACAGAAAATTTTGGGGTAAAATGAGGTGAGTTGGGGAATTTTGGGGTGCAGAGTAGTGTTGTTACTGCTGTCCCTGTGAGCTTTAAGGTCCCTTCCAACCCAAACCATTCAGTTACCCTGGAACAGGATCTGTCAGGTATAAAAAACCAGGGTTTGATTGCTTTCCAAAGCACTGTTTGACCTCTCAGAGCCAAGTTATTTTCAGGAAGAAGTTTTTATCATCTCAGACTAATTTATTAATTGGAACCCTGGTGATAACTTGTTTATGCTGCAAGATTTACCTTTCACATAAATAAATAAATCCACCTGGATTTTATCTTAATGCAATGTGACTTTTGCATGTTAAATATCCACTTGTGCTGGAACCTTGAGGCCTGGCTCACTTTAAACCATGAACTCATTGAAATCTTCCTCAGCATTATTTTTTTGTTGTGAACAACTGCTCAGATTTGTTGTCAGTGTATTTCTGCTCGGTAACCTCAGCAACTTTCTCACAGCAAAAAGGACATTCCTGCAGTCAACTTCATCATCCATGAAATCCACTGTAGGAGAAATATTGAAATATGCCCCTACTGCAGCGACTCCATCCCAAAGTCTGAGATGAAGAACCACATTGAGTCTGAACATGTGCAGGTGAGAGACATCTCTGCTCTGGAGCTGCTCATTTCTGTGGAATTCCCCTCATGAGCTCTCTTTGCTGCAGGTCACCTGCAAGTGCAGGATGAAGATGGAAAGCAGCCACCTGAAGGATCATGAGGTTGGTGCATTTTATATTATTTATATTATTTATAGTTCAATTATCTTATTGAAGCCTTGAGGGATACTCTGGTGTTTGACTCCAGAGCCTTTCTGGGGCTTGTGCATCCTTTTATTGAGTGATGCTTCCCAAACTCACACCCTCTGGGAGAAGGGATTGGAAACCACCTTAAAGTCCTGGAGCCACTCATATCAAAGAGGTATCTGTGATAAATGGTGATTTTTTGTCCTTGTCAGTTGAAAAATAGCTATTTAAAATATGATTGCCTTTTTTTCATTCCTTTACTGGTTCATGTTTCTGTTGGAGCCATTATGTGACTTTTAATAACTCAATCTGTCCAAACAGACTTTAAAAATAGCCTGTAAAATAAACTAAAATAGGCCAGAGTGGGATTTTCTGAGTTCTGAATCCAGTTGGCTGCTGTCACAGACAATCTTGTTATAAATGTCATCCCTTCCTTTCCTGTGGGCTCCTTTAGAGACAGCTCTGGAACTGCCACCTCAGCCTGCTGATTGCTGAGGGAAAAAGGATTTTCTTTGGAAATCTGTCCACTTCTAAACCCTGGGAGTAGCTAATCCTGCCTGTGTGTGCGTGGTGCTTTTGGATTGCAAAGCAAATGATGATTTTTATTAGTGCAGCATCTGCAAATATCGTGTGTTTTATCTATTTTTAACCCCTTTTGAAGGACATCTCAGCTGTTGTTCACTGTGGGGTAAAGAATGTGTCCAGGGAGTTTTTGCAGTAAGTGAGGTGTGAGTTTTTTCCCTAAAAACCAGTGTGGATATTAGATGTGCTCATTGAAATCCAGGAAGCTCTGTGTGACGTGGGGGATCTAAAATCATGTCCTGAGTGTCTGAGGAGCTTCAGCTGTTGCATTCCCACCTTGTAGCTAATTCCAGATTATTCCTTTGGAACACAGAGCTCCAAAGCTGAGCAAACTCCTTTTCCCACATGGCAAGAGTGACCCTGTGTGTCTTCCCAGGCATCCTCGTGCCCCCTGCGCCCCGTGCTGTGCCAGTTCTGTGACATCCAGCTGGCTTTCAACAAACTGCAGGAGCACGAGCTGTACTGCGGGGCCAGGACCGAGCCCTGCGGGCGCTGCGGCCGCAACGTCCTGCTCAGGGAGCTCAAGGAGCACCCCCGGCTCTGTGGCACTCAGGACAAGGCAGCCAAGGGCAGCAGGACAGAGCCAGGATTCGGCAATGAGGATGGAGCCAGGAGGAGCCAACAGGGAGCAGGTACTGGGGATGGGACTGGGAGGAGCCAGAGCGGGGGAAGGAGTTTTAGAGCAGCTGTGGGACAGAACCCTTAAGGGACAGAATCCTTAAGGTTCACAACTCCAGGGACAGAACCTTAGGGAAAGAACCCTTAGGGGAAACCACTCCAGGGCCAAAATTCTTAAGATCAGAACCCTTAAGGGACACAACTCCAGGGACACAACTCCAAGGACAGAACCTTAGGGAAAGAACTCTTAGGGGACACCACTCCAGGGACAAAATTCTTAAGGTCAGAACCCTTAAAGGACACAACTCCAGGGACAGAACCTTAAGGGACACAATTCCAAGGACAGAACCCTTGAGGTTTGTAACTGCAGGGACAGAACCCTTAAGGGACACAACTCCAAGGACAGAACCTTACGGACAGTGCTCTTAAGGTCCATAACTCCAGGGACAGAACCCTAAGGACTGAACCCTTAATGGACAGAACCTTAGGGACACAATTTCAGGGACAGATCCTTAGGGACAGAACTCCAGGGACAAAACCTTAGGGACAGAGCCCTTAAGGGTCACAACTCCAGGGACAGAACCTTTGGGAAAGAAGCCTTAGGGGACACCACTCCAGGGACAAAATCCTTAAGGTCAGAACCCTTAAGGGACACAACTCCAGGGACAGAATCTTAAGGACTGAACCCTTAATGGACAGAACCTTAGGAACAGAACTCCAGGGACAAAACCTTAGGGACAGAACCCTTAAGGTTCACAATTCCAGGGACAGAACCTTATGGACAGAACTCCTAAAGACAGAATCTTAAGGGACAGGACCCCATACAGCACAAAGAAATCAAGTGAGGAAAAAATGGACAAAGGAAGAGCTGGCTGCTCATTTGGTAGCTGGTCCAGGTGTGAGGTTTTGTGATTCCTTTCTGTGAAAATACAGGATAGTGAATGCTCCAGGAGTGCTGAGCTGCCTGGGATAAAAGCCCAGTTGCTTCTTTTTTTTTTTTTTGTCTCAAAATAACTGGCTTAAAAACAAAACCAGAGTTTGCTCCCTGTAATTTGGGCCATGATTTTTCTCTATCCTCCTGGATTTGGTAGAGGTGCCCTTGGCTTTGAGATGCTGAGCTCCTGGAGAGTCCCCATGTGAAAGCCTGGGG
The DNA here is from genome assembly GCF_009819885.2 of Catharus ustulatus. Taxonomy (NCBI): domain Eukaryota; kingdom Metazoa; phylum Chordata; class Aves; order Passeriformes; family Turdidae; genus Catharus; species Catharus ustulatus. Next base: position 3,691,295 of record NC_046238.1, read on the forward strand.
CTGAGTCTGATATCCAGAGGAAGCTGCTGGTGGCAGCTTTGATGTTCTCTCAAATTTACAATATTTGTCTTTTGAAGGGGATGAGCTGGAGAGACCTGAAATCCTTCATTCCCAACTTGCTGAAGACTGGAACGCTGACCTGGACTATGTGTTGGCTCTCAGCCTGCAAAGTGAGAATAATCCTCACCAGAACACTGCAGCTGACATTCCCAGGGATTTCTGGGAATATGACTACACCAAAGAGCCTGGACAATCTGCCCATCTTGGTGGAGCAGACCTGTCTGACATCTCCTGTGACTCTCCAGGGTCCTTTAACACATCAAACCACAGCAAAATAGGTATAAACACTCTTGTGGGATTTATCCTTAAATTTGAGGGAGGGGGAAAAGGAAAACATGGATTGGGAATGTTAAAGATTACCAAAATCAGTCTTTTTGAGACTCCTAAAGCAAAGCAGAAAGGGAAGAAATAAAAGCTTATTAAAAGTGGCTCAGGTGGGGAACAAGGTTCTTGTGGAAGTAAAAATGGTGGGAAGGAGGATCTGGGGAAACCTGGAGTGCAGCTTGTGAGAGCAGAAATGGCACCAAAGGGTTTAATGAGGATTTTTTACCAGAGCACTTCCTCCTTCCTTCTCCTGCAGACAAGGAGATGATCATGTTGCCCTGTGAGTTCTGTGAGGAGCTGTGTCCTGCTGAAGATCTGATCCTCCACCAGGTTTGGGATTTCCTTGTGCCTTGGGGTTTGCAGTGAAGACTTTTGTGTGGCTGTCACTGCAAAGGGTGTGGGTGGCATTGGGAGTACTCTGACATTTGGAAAGGTGATTTTTCTGTGTTGTTTGTGTAACAGACAGGGTGTAACCCAGCAAGTGCCTTTGCCTCGTTCAGTAAGAGAAGTTCTTCTCCAAATCCATGGGAATACAGTGGTGTGAGAGCTGGGGGGTCCAGCAGCCACAGGACTGTCCCTTCATCCCAGCCCCAAGCTGTCCAGGCAGAAGGAGACATCATGATTCCCTGTGAATTCTGTGGCATCCAGCTGGAAGAGGAGATTCTCTTTCATCACCAGGTACTGAACAGGACAGGATCTGTTGGATCACATCCCACTGTTCAAGGGTGGGCTCTTGTGGCACATTTCAGGAATTCAGGGAGCTGTCCCTGCCTCAGACTTTCCCACTCTGGGGTCCATGTGAAGGGTTGTCCCACACTGAGGCTTCTCCTGAAAAGTTCTGGATTAATTTGAAAGCTCTTGTAGTGAAACGAAACAAAAGGGCCTGAAGTTGCACAATCAGAATGTTTGAGTCACACAGAAAATGAAGTTGAGCCCTGGATGAGTCAGCTGAGGGGAGAGAGCAGCACAAGGAGGGGAAGTGGAGAACAGACTGCAGCCCTGGGAGTGGTGTGCCCAGGGAAGAATCCTCTGGAATGTGCTGCTGTTACAGACAAGATGGGAGGTGCTGAGCTCACCCATTCTCTGTGTCATGGTTCATTCACATTTAGTCCCAACAAACTGCTGAAGTTTGGGTTGGTTGTTCTGGCCCTCTCCTCTCCTGGAGGCTCAGCAAAATCAGTGTTCTGGGAATGAGATCTGATAAAACTTCAGAGCTTGTCATGGAATTCCAGAATGGTTTGGGTTGAAGGGGATGTTGAAGCCCATCCCATCCCACCCCCTGCCATGGGCAGGGACACCTTCTGGTAGCCCAGGTTGCTCCAATCCCAGTCCAACCTGACAGGAGGATGGAACTGGATGAGCCTTAAGATCTCTTTCCACCTAAAACATTCTGGGATTCCACAGTAACAATTCCCTACTCACCAACACCCCCAAGTGCTGCTGCTCTGCAGTTTTCCCAGGAATTTTCACCTGAGTGAGCTTCACTTGACCAGCACTGTGTGTTCTGCTGCAGCACCACTGTGACCTGCGCCCTGCCAGCCCCACAGGTGACATTCCAGCCCAGGAGCTGCCAGCTGAGCCCCACGGGGACAGACGGGAATCGCCAGAGCCGGCTCGGCGACGGATCCGGCACCAAGGTGTGGGCAGAGCACAGCCTGAGCTCCCCGGTGCTTCTGTCTGAAAAATCTTCCATGCTGTGCTCTTGGTCTGGGAGGGAGGGAGGATGAAATCACTGTGTGCTTGGGGATCCTGGGATGGACACTGGGGTTGTTCCTGGTGCTCCTGTTCAGCTCCACGTCCTGTCCCTGCAGGAGATGTCTCTCCTTGGCACACAGAAGGCTTTGGGAAGCTGGGGCTGTGCCCTGCTGCAGGGACCAGGCTGAGGACAGAGGTGGCCAAGGCTGGCGATGCAGGGTTGTCCCCTCCAGGGAGAGCCGGTGGCAGCAAGCCCAGGAAGGGGAATGGCGGCGAGGGGACAGCGAAGGACAGAGGTGACTCTGCAGCTGGGACAGCACCTCGGGCAAGAGCTGCTCACTCCCAGGCTGCTGAAACCTTCACTTCCAGCTCCTCCAGAGCTGCTCCAGCCCAGCCAAGGTAATGAATGCCTTTGCCTTCTGCTCTGTTCCACTTAGTGCAGATCTGCATCCCCTTGCCTTTGTAGCTGAAAGCGTTTTCAAAGGCTTCACATTGACCCAGTTGAATTTGGCTGGTGCTTGCTTGAGTTTCAAACAACAAATTTAGGTTTTAACTCAAAATAGAACAGAGCCACTGGTCACTGGGGTAAAATGTAGGCTGAGGCCTCATTACCTGGCCATGGGAGTGCTCTGCTCCCAGCTGGGCTCTGAACGGAGCTGGTTCTGCTGCTGCAGCATCTGGGCCAGGGTCAGAGGAGGCACAAGGGGCTCTGCCTCGCCCTTCCCTGTGTCCCTGCTGTGCTGTCCTGTGTTTATCCAGCACGGTGGCTGTGCCTGCTCTGAAGGTGTCCCTGTCCCTGTCCCACAGCTCCAGCAGTGCCGGAGGGAGGAGCCTGGGGCTGGCGGACGGGCGCAGCGGCCTCCGGCGCCGCGGCTCCAAGGTGAGGCTGCAGCTCCTGCTGCTTGTGCCAGGACAAGGAGCTGCTTTTTACAGCCCTCCCTTATCGAGTCATATTTGAAACCAGCATTTTTCTTTTTCCCCTCCCCTAAGGCAAAAGCCCAGAGCCCAGCAGCTGGACACCCGGAGGAGTGAGCCAGAGAAAATCACGGAGTGCCCAGCCCTGGTCCCAGGCTCTGCCAGAATCGTTGGGCCAAGCACAAGCAAGTTCTGACACTGAGCTTCAATTTTTAGGCATTAACCATTTTCTAAATCTCTATTTTTAATCTGTGAGAGCAAATTTCGAGTTTTTATGTCTCTGATCACCTTGAGCACCACCCCCAAGGCATCAAACTGAGTCTTACCTTGGGCCCCACCTGAGTTCTGTGTCCCTGTGGGCTCCTTGTGCCACCCCGAGCTCTGGGCGTGTCCTGCCCTGGGATGCTCAGGCACAGCTGGTGACACCAACAGGGAGCAGTCAATGCTCTGCACCTGTCCCACACTGAGCAGGGTTGAGGGTTGGGGCTCCAAGGCTTCTCAATCCTGCATTTTCAAGTTAAAAGCTTTTAAAGTTCCTTGGAATAAAACTTCTCTGATGCTGTCCCAAACCGGTGTGCGGTGCCATCTGTCCCTTGGGGTGACACAGGACCACAGCTACACCTTGTGAGGATCCATTCCCACTGTCATTCCCTGCCCTGGGTTCAGTTCCTGCTGGAATCCCTGGGACTTTGGGAAGTGAACAAACACCAGCCTAATGAAGGAGGTGCAGCAGATGGCACTGGCAGGGCTCATGAGCCACCCCTGGGGCAGGGTTGTGCCCAAGGCCTTGTCTCAGGTGCCACCTCCATCCCCCTGCAACAGCCAGAGCCCAGTGAGGGCTGGAGAGAACTTCCTCCTAAAATAAAGACAATTTACAGCTGCTCCCACCAAATGTGTTTGTTTAGACAAGGAGAATAAAGGTATTTAAAAGCAGGGGGACACCAAAGCTGTGTTCTTCCCATTCCTGGGGAAGATCAGGGAATGAGAGCTGGTCCCTGAGGTTGGGATGGATGATGGGGTGCCATGGGTCAGGAATCATCAAATATGACAAATAAATAATAACTGAGGTGGCAGAGCCTGTGCTGTGCCTCAGGCACAAGGAACAGCCAGGAGGAACAACCTCAGCAGTGGCTGTGCTTCCCTTTGGTACAAAATCCTCAGGTTTTGTCCCAAGTAACACCAATCCAGAAAAGTGGGATTTCAACAGAGCAAAATTTCAACAAAGAAGCTGCAGCTCCCTTTGTCCCCCTTCTCTGCCTCAGCAGCAGATCCCAGTCCCTGCAGCCCCAAAGAAGGACACAAACACCTCCAGGGATGTTAAGAATCTCCTTTATGCAGTGTACACTCGATGGCCAAGAGCACTTACAGGTTAATGCCGTGTATGGAACCGAGATGGACACACACCAAGCTAGAACTAATACCCAGCTCCAGAGTTTTTCCATTGTTTAGTATAATTTTACATTCTGAATGAATATATATTAAAAAAAATAATAATAATCATCACAAACCAATCTTTGCTTCGACAAACAAGCTTAGTACAGACAATGTCAAGTTCATTTAAAGCACGAGGAATTAAGGATGATTAGAAAAGCTTTAATTAAAAGGCCATTTGAGCCACAGCTGGGGTGCTGCAGCACTTCCTTCCCAGGAGCATGGAATTAAAAAAAAAAAAAAAAACAAAACAAAAAAACCTCCCACAATTCCTCTTGTGGGGCTCATCCTGTTCTCCAGAACAAACCAAAGTCGATGGAAGTTGGTTACTGGTGTGACATTTGTCCTGTAGAAGAAGCTTCATTTACACCCCCAGGTGCAAACGGCAGCGATGAGAAGTTCGTTATTTGTCATCATAAATAATTCACTGTAATAAATAGGGATCAAGTAACGTCCCAGCACACGGCCAGGTGTGCTCCACTCGGCTGTGCCTCCCCCAGGAGCACACACACAGCAGCAGCAGTTTCTTACTCACAGCTGGAACTGGAGCCTTGGGAACCGCTGGCACACGGAGCCCTCTGGGATGGCCCCTCAGCGTTTCGGGATTGGAGCCCAGCCCAGGGCACAGCTCTGCCATGGAATCCAGCTGGTGTTCCCCACGTTTCCTGCCTGGGAATGTGTCCCCATGGGAACAAACCAGCTCCAAGCTGCCCCTTGGCTTCATTTCCCTTGGTCTTTGTAAACTCCAGGTGTTCCCGCTTGCTCCGAGTGGTTTCTGAGCTACATAAACGCTTCTACCAGGAAATGGACGAGATTCAAGAGTAAATATTCTTCCTACATGGATCTGTTCCCTGGACAGGGCAATATGCATTGGGAGGGTAACAGCTTCCTAACCACGGGGCTGGGAGACTCTGGACTACCTAAGACTGCTGCACACACATTCCCATTCCCACTCGCTCACGGAAGAACAAGGACACCCATCCCAAACTCACAGCCTCTCCCGCATCCCACGCACTCAGCGTTCCCACTATTCACAATAATGTACAATAAATACATTTGGGATTCCCAGGAGCTGTTCCAGAGCCACAGGACACCGAGCTGAAGGTTCAGCACCCTCAGCCTGAGCCTCCCGGGCAGCACCGATGGATTCTGGGAGGTCTCTTCCTCAGAACTCAGGATCTGAGGAATCAGCAGAGCTGGAGAGTCCCAGAAATCCTGGGAGGGATGAGACCCCCGTGGAGGGGCTGCTCTGACCCACCCAGAACAGCAGTGAGACCTGGAGTTGTTCCTGCTCTGCACTCAGCTCCCAGCTTTCCACACAAAACAGGAACTTTATCTTCCAACAGGTGACTGCGTCCTCCTGCCGGGGGTCAGAGGTGTTTAGGAGAATTTGCTCTTGGATCAAAGATTTTTGAGTACAAAAACAAGTTCCAGGTGTTTGAGCACCCCCTGGTTGTTCTGAGAGCTCACTGGGATTAGGATAATCCATCCATTCGGGATGGACTGTGGTATCTTACACCCTTTGGAGAGAAGTGTTTTGTTCTGCTCATATTTTAATTACAATAAATTATTTTGTTGCTAAGCAAAGCAGACATTCAAGAACATCTAGGGCAGGAACCCAATGGAATCACAGCCCTTTCACTGTTCTATTGGAAATTTTCCCAAAAGTGTTGAGCTGAACCCCCCAGTTCCCTGTGGCAGCCCCCATGTGCTTGGTCAGAGTTTAAAAAAATCTCAAGGAAAGTGGTGGAAAGGTGGAAAAGCAGTTTGGCAGCAAAGTCCCTGCTTCAAACCTCAAGCAAGTGCCACGAAATGCTCTGCTCCTGCCCACACAGTGATTCCCTCCCCACACCCAAACTTGGCATTTTTGTACTCAAAAACCTCTCAGGGGAGAGTGATCCATGAGCCTTCCCCTCAAAGGGCTCTTCAGAACGCCCTCCCTGCCAGTGGTGTTTGCACGGGGCAGACCATTGTGGATTACAAAATTAGAAATGTACAGGTGGAAAGGTTTTTTCTTTTCCCCCCAAATTAAATTATACACAAACCAGTCTTTACTAAACTATCCTACAAATATTCCACAAACAAGGCAGCAAAAGAACCAGTCCACCACAAAGTCTACGAATACAAAATGGAAGTCTTCCGGGAATTACTGTAACGGGAACGACGGTTCAGGAAATAAATTAACCCCCAAAGCCCATCCCAGGGGAGGTGCTGGCTGGGAACTGAAGGGGTTCCACTGGGCAGAGTCATGGAGTCACCTCCAGGCGTTTCCTGCTCCTGCTCAGCCGCTGAGCGGATCCTCGCGGTAGTGGATGGCGTAGCGCAGCTTCTCCAGCATGATGTCCAGCGAGGAATACTGCGGCAGCTTGATCATGAACATGCACGTCTCCACTCGGATGTACCGCGAGTCCGGGGAGCCTGGGGACAGCCAGGGTTACAGCTCAACACAGAACCCAACAAACAAACCCCACAGAACCCAACAAACAAACCAACCCCATAAAACCCAATAAACAAACAAACGCCCCAAAACCCAACAAACAAACCAACCCCACAAAACCCAACAAACAAACCCCAACACCACCCAAAATTCCATCCCTGCCTGGTGTGGGGTTTTTCAATCATCAGTGTTTCTGTGCTTGTCCATCAGGCCTCATGCCAATGTTTTTCCAATAGTTTAATAATTTTAAAAGCATTTCAGTAAAGTCTCTCTGCATCTCTACAGGGCAAAACCCCAGAACAGTTTGGGTTGGAAAGGATCTTAAAGCTCATCCAGTTCCACTCTCGCACCATGGGTAGGGAACCTTTGCTGGATGCAGTTTGTTTTATGCAAAATTTTTATTTCTACAGCATTTAAATCCCAATTCTCTCCTTATTCACCCTGATAACCACGTGCCCCTCGTGTCACTGTTTATTAAACACCAGTTAAAGGGGCTGGAGGCTGGGACAGGGCTGGGAGCAGAAGCAGTTCCTGTCCCTGGGACAGTGCCGGGAGCAGAAGCAGCTCCTGTCCCTTGGGAAATGCTGGGAGCAGAAGCAGCTCCTGTCCCTTGGGAAATGCCAGGAGCAGAAGCAGCTCCTGTCCCTTGGGAAATGCCAGGAGCAGAAGCAGCTCCTGTCCCTGGGACAGTGCCAGGAGCAGAAGCAGCTCCTGTCCCTGGGACAGTGCCGGGAGCAGAAGCAGCTCCTGTCCCTTGGGAAATGCTGGGAGCAGAAGCAGCTCCTGTCCCTGGGACAGTGCCGGGAGCAGAAGCAGCTCCTGTCCCTTGGGAAATGCTGGGAGCAGAAGCAGCTCCTGTCCCTGGGACAGTGCAGGGAGCAGAAGCAGCTCCTGTCCCTTGGGAAATGCCAGGAGCAGAAGCAGCTCCTGTCCCTTGGGAAGTGCTGGGAGCAGAAGCAGCTCCTGTCCCTTGGGAAGTGCCAGGAGCAGAAGCAGCTCCTGTCCCTTGGGAAGTGCCGGTTCCGTACCTGCGGTGCCGTCGGGGGGCGCGATTTTCATGGGGTAGGGGGGGACGTGGGCGGTGTCAGGGCCACCATCCTTGCAGGGGCAGGTGAAGGGGATCCTCTCCTGGTTACAGGCAAACTTGATGAACTTGCAGAGCTCCTCCTGCGTGAACATCTCCAGGGCACTCCAGAAGAACTCGATGTGCTGGTCGGTCTCCATCAGTCCCACCTGGTACATGGTGTGTGCCTGAGGGGACAGGGACAGTGTCCACTGCTGCTCTGCTCTCTTCCCCACACTTTTACCTCAAGGAAGTTCAAATTCTTACTCCTCTCTGCACGAGCCCCACCCCTATTATTTCCTGAATACAGAGAGCTTCCCCAAGGATGTTCTGGCTGCACAGAAGCAGAAGATTCTCCCCTCCCACCTTCCCCCTCTCTGTGTCCCACAGGAGTGTGGCCAGAGCACCTTGAGGAATTCCAGGTTGATGTAGGGAAGGCCACAGGTCCTCAGCTCCATCTCCAGGGGGGTGAGTGTGGTCAGGAGCTGCAGGGGGATGATGGAGCCCAGCCCTGCCCTCACTGCTGTCATGCACTCCGGGCTCTGCAGCTCCCGCATGCGCAGGCTGCGGATGGCGGCCGCGTACACGTCCTTGTTCTCCCACCTGCAGGGCACAGATCTGGGGTGAGGAGAGCACCTGGGAGAGCCCCACCTCATGTTACACATGGAAGGGTTTTCTGGACAGATCCTGATCTGGAATAATCCACAGTTAGCAATATACACTTTGCATTCTGTTTCCCAGTTAATTCTGCTGTCCTCCACTTCCTCCTCTCCTCCCACCTCCCATCCCTCACAGCCGGGACCAGCCCTGCTCCTCTGCCTCTGACAGAGCCAAACAGCACCAGTGATCCCAAGTTCTGCCAACTCCTCACAAAGCAAAGCATTCCCAAATCATTCCAATTGTAACAAAAGCACCTCTGGAGAGGCTGTGCTCTGAGAACAATTCCAGAGATGTTCTGTGCCATGTCCAGCCTGGAAGGCTGCTCCTTACCCCACAGGGATGTGCCTGCCCCTGGGACACAGCTCCACCTCTTCCCCAGTGAGGCTCAGGTAGGTGAATTTGCAGCAGGGTTTGTTGGGGCAGTCAGGGCTCTCTGTTGCCAGGTGCTGGGAGGCGATTTCAGCACACAGAGCTTCCAGCTCCGTCTCGTCACTGATCTGTCACAGAACAAGGACAAGGACCTGGTCACCAGCATGGCAGGGCCTTGTCACAGCTGTCCCCACAACAGGGACCCACTCCAACAGCAAAATCCTGCTTTGGAGGTTCTGGTGTGGTTCAGCAATCCCAGTAAATATTTCAGAAGTTGGAATCCCACCATGCCTGGCAGCAGGGGAGTGTGGGAAACTTCTCCAAGGCAACAAAAAGGAACCAACTCCCCCAACTCTGCTTCCATGAAAACCACCTGGCAGCCACCAGCAAGGGCAGGCATGGGGGGATCCTGAGGAAAAGGAGGTGAATAGGGAAAAGGAACCTACATTTTCAAATTTTTTGACGTAGTTGTAGGTGAGGATGTCAGCTTCCTGCAGATCCACATCAGGATCCAGGGGCTCTCCCACCAGGGTTTTCCAGAAGGAGGGCAGGAGGTCCAGGGGCAGGGGAACATCAGCTCGGATGGCGATGCCCAGGAGCTGCCCGAAGAAATGGAAGAGCTGCTCCTCGCCGTAGGTGATGGGGCTGGGGCTTAGGATGTACTTGCCCTGTGGAGAGAACAGGGCACCCAGGGCAGGAGTGAGCAGCTGCCCACAGCCTGAGGGGCTGGGTGTGAGCAGGAAGAGTTCTGGGTGTTCTGTGCAAGTGTTCTGACAAGCCCCCAAAGGATCTGCCTGTGTTTTACACACTGGTAAATTTTATCACTTCCTGATCAAATCAACTCCAGAAAGTTGGTTCCCACTTTGCCAAGCTGTTGATCAACACCCACAGGATTTTCTGGACTTGCTGCATCAGTTTGATATCCAAACCTTTCAGCTGTGGGAGGTTTCTGAGCCTGGATTTGCAGAGCCAGGTTTGCTGCACAGTTTGTCTGAAGCTCAGGGAACCAAGCTGCTTCCTACCCTAAAATATTCCCAGGAAGGAATTACTGAGAATTCTTTGGACCACCAGCTTTTATCTTGTTTCTAGAGAACATCTACTGCACAAAGTAAGACACTAAGTAGCATGGAAGGAGCATCTTGTTCTCCTGGCAGATCTTTCTGGTGACACAGAATAGGCCACAGAATAAAGATTCATGGAAGTTCACCAGTCTGGGACAACCTCTAACTGACTCTGAACACTGCCCAGCAGTTTTAACTCTGCTCCATTTTGCATTTTGCTGCTTTGTCTCCTTCTCCAAGTAGCTGCTGCACACAGGAGGAGCAGCAGGGGATTCACCAACTCCCACTTCCAGCTCTCCAGGATGTGGGACCTGGTTGGTTTCATGATCTGAGGCCTCTCTCTGCACCTCTGACCAAATGTGTCCCACTCCTGTTCAAACCCAGCACTCAGAAAGAGAAAACACCCCTCACTTTGGCATTGGGATCTCACACCTTGTTCTTATTGACAGCAGAGCTGGGGCACAGCAGGAGCAGGGAGAGGGAGGAGCTCTGCAGCTCTTTACACACTTGCCAAAGGAAGTGACGGAAAGATCCACCTGGAAAAGACAGAGGGAAAATAATGAAAATATTCCTTTGTTCCTGCTCAATTCCCAAGTGTTGCTTTGCTTTCCAGCACTCCAAGAACAGCAGGAATATTTGTTCTACCAGCTGGCCTGCAAATGGGATTTGGTGCTGGATTAGGAGATGGATGGGGGTTGTCACTCAGGCTGTCCCTGACCCCGTACACTGGTGCCACAGACCTGCTGTCCCCACTCCCTGGTGTCCTATCCCACTCCCTGTCCCCACTCACTTGTTCTATGGAGTCCTGTCCCTACTCTCTGGTGCCCTGTTTCCCCTGTCCCCACTCCCTGTTCCCTGCTCCCTGTCCCCAGTCCCAGTCCCTGCTCAATGGTGCCCTGGGGTCCCTGTCCACACTCCCCTGTGCCCTGGTCCCTGCCCCTATCCACAATCCTACTCCCTGTCCCCACTCCTTGGTGCCCTGGTCCCATTCCTCGTTCCCCTGTCCCAGTCCCCACTCACTGGTGCCCTGTCCCTGTGCCCTGTTCCCTTGTCCCACTCCCTGGTGCCCTGTCCCCATTCCCTGTCCCCAGTCCCACTCCCTGGTGCCCTGTCCCTGTCCCCAGCCCCTACTCCCTGTCCCCATTCCCTGTTCCCCTGTCCCAGTCCCCACTCCCTGTCCCCAGTCCCCATCCCACTCCCTGGTGCCCTGTCCCTGATCCCAGTCCCACTCTCTGTCCCCATCCCCACTCCCTGGTGCCCTATCCCTGTCCCCACTCCCCATTCCCTGTTCCCCTGTCCCAGTCCCCACTCCCTGTTCCCCATTCCCCATCCCCACTCCCTGGTGCCCTGTCCCTGTCCCCTGTCCTGTCCCCAGTCCCTGTCCCTGTCCCCACTCCCTGTCCCTGTCCCCTGTCCTGTCCCCAGTCCCTGTCCCATCCCCACTCACTGTTCCCCTGTCCCAGTCCCACTCCCAGTCCCCAGTCCCTCTCACTGGTGCCCTGTACCCATTCCCTGTCCCTGTCCCCACCCCCAGTCCCATCCCCACTCCCTGGTGCCCTGTCCCTGTCCCCACTCCCTGTCCCTGTCCCATCCCCACTCCCTGGTGCCCTGTCCCTGTCCCCACTCCCTGTCCCTGTCCCATCCCCACTCCCTGGTGCCCTGTCCCTGTCCCCACTCCCTGTCCCTGTCCCATCCCCACTCCCTGGTGCCCTGTCCCTGTCCCCACTCCCTGTCCCTGTCCCATCCCCACTCCCTGTCCCTGTCCCACCCCCACTCACTGGTGCCGTGCACCTCCTCCCCGGTGAAGCGGATGTTGAAGGCGTAGGTGGGGTCTCCCCCGCTGGCCAGTTTGACGCAGAGCTGGGACGAGGGGACGCAGCCCAGCTGCCGGGCAGCCTGGCAGAAGTAGGAATTCTCTGAGGAACGGATCTCCCCTGTCCAACACAAAGGCAAAAATGAACCTCCAGCCTCACAAAGCAGCAGCTGAGCTGGGGGAAAGCAGCTCAGCGTTGCAGACAGGGCTGGAAAGGATCAGTGCTGGTACCTCCAACGATCTCCAGGGGATCCAGGGTGATTTCTGGGGCTGCATGGTCAGCAGTTCTTTGCACAGTGGCATTGAGCACTCTGTTCATGACGGTCACTTTTGTGTCATAAAAGATTAAACCTGAAGAAACAAACACATTTCAGCAGAGTTAATCTACCCCTGAAATTCTGCAGTGGACAATGGTAGAATAAAAATTTCCCCTTCATTAGATTAGCCATGTCTTACCTACCTAAATTTTAAAAAATACATTTTATAAAATCATGGAATGGTTTCCATGATTCCACTCATCCAGTTTTACCCCCTGCCATAGTGCAGGTTTCTCCAAGTCCCATCTATTTGTTCCTCATGTCTTCTGGAATGAGTGCACTGGGACAGAACACTGATCAACACAATTCCAGTGTTCTATAAATAGATCCCAGCAACTCCAGCACAATCTCTGTAAATAGGAACACTTTGCCAAATAGTTTTCAGCAGTCTGAGATGTTTTGACAGTAAAGCTACAAGCAACAAATGATGATAAAAAATAGGGCTGTGACACTGCCCCAAAAATACATTTAATACCTCATATCTCTGTGAAGAGAAATCTCTGAACATTCCTCACTCCCCCAAAGTGGTTTGGGAGTGTTTTTATCCAGCTAGCCCAATACAAAAACTTCCTTTCACACACTGACACCCCTGGTGCCCTGCAGAGTGTCTCATACTCAGTGTTCCCTGCTCAGTGCCCTGCAGAGTGTCCCACACTCAGTGTCCCACACTCAGTGCCCCCTGCTCACCCTTGGCCTCCTGCAGCAGGGCAGCGATGCTGTTCCCGTACATGTCGGTCTGGCGCAGCTCCACCAGCGGCAGGAAGAACGTCTCCAGGGTGGTGTTCAGGGACTGCAGCAGGGCAAAGCGCAGCCTCAGGCTCTCCACAGGGACATCTGCAGGGGGAAATGCCAGTCAGAGACACCAACAGATTCTCCACCTCCTGCAAATCCCAGCAGGTTTGGTCCAGGAGCAACACAAGACCCTTCCAAAGCAGCCCCTCTGATCCCTGTGCTGAGGATGCAGGAACAGCATCCCTCATGTCCCTCCCTGAATCTTGAGTATCAGGGTGTCACTCCAGAATCTCCCATTATCACTGAATTTTCCTCCTAAATGAACAGAATTTAGTGACTAAAATCTGCCCTAAATCAAGAATGGAAATCCAGCCTTCCTCCCCCTGCACGCTGAACCCAGCAGGTATTTCCTGCTCCAGCCTGAGGAGTAAACACCTCCCTTCTAACCCAGCACCAAGGATCCCTACTTGGCTGGATGCTGAAATTCCCATTTTCTGAGCTAACCTGGCACTTCCTACCAGGAAGAGAGGAGTCCAAACCTGTCTCTGTTCACTCTTCCACCTGACTAAAGAACACTTCTGAGCCAACCCCTGTCATGGCATGGCTGTGCTGTCTCCTCCACAAGTTCTGAGGAATCTCAATTATTTTTTTTAATCCATTTTTCCACTTGCAACTGAAGAATTTCCCACCAAACCTCCAACCTCCAATTGCACACCAGCAGCACTCCCAACTCTTCCTCTGAAAAAAACCCTCCACACATACTGAGGAGACAGGAAATCCTGGGATCTGCTGCATCAGCTGGGTCCAGGTACACCTCGTGGGGGTGGAGGCGGGCGGGGGTGATGGCCAGGTGGCGGCACAGGCGGTTGATGTACTGCACCAGGGCCACGTCCATCTCCAGGCTCCACTTGCGCGACGCCTTCTGCGCGTGCCTGGCGTCGATGCAGGCACACCTGGCAGGGCACAGGGTACAAGGGCTCACTCACTGTGTGCTGGGCAGCTGCACCAGGAGCATGGCCACACCTGGGGCATGGCCACATACACACCTGGCAGGGCACCTGGAGCACAGCTGCTCACTCACAGTGTGTTGGGCAGCTGCACCTGGAGCACAACTCCACACCTGGAGCACAATTCTACACCTGGATCACAGCCACACACACCTGGAGCACAACCACACACACACACACCTGGAGCACGATTCTACACCTGGAGCACAGCCACACACACACCTGGAGCACAATTCTACACCTGGAGCACAGCCACACACACACCTAGAGCACAACTCCCCACACACACCTGGAGCAGAAGCTGGTGCCCTGCTCTTCATTCCCCTTTCCTTAAGCAAAGCTGTTTCATGGTAAAAATCCCAGCTGGTTCATCACCCACTTCTCCTCACTGATATTAAATAATTAGGCACAAAGACCCTGCTTATTAAGCTCTGTTAGTGCACTGTCTCCTCTGGAGATGATAAGGGGCACTTAGCCTGTGGCCTGACACAGGCAGATAAGGAGAATTCATTTAAGGGATTCTCTTCCTTTACAATATTAAGAAATTTAACAGCTCCCTCTTCTACAGCATTTCTGACCAAATAACAACCGTGCCAGTTAAACAATGACCCAGTGCACTGGCTGGGGAAGGAAACCAAAGACACACAGGGAGCTACAGTTCCCTTCAGGGTCATTTATTACACAGTTTGGAAGCCTTAAAGGACACTGTGGCATCTGCTTTTGTCAGCCATGCTGTGCACAAGAAATCAGGACCTGCATTTGGACAGAACATGACTTTTAAAATCTATTTTGAGGAAATAACTTATTTTCCTACAAGCCTTGCAGCCATGGATGGAAGTGTTAGAGCTTCTTGGATTAGGAATACTTGGGATCAAGGGTTTAGAGTGAGCACAGTGGATCAGTACCAGCTCCCCCAGGTTTGTGCTAGCTGTACCTCTCAAAGTGCAGGTCATAGCCACAGGACAGGATGGCTCTCCACACGCTGCGGATGTCCTGCTTGGAGCGATCCACCACGAAGCGCTGGAACCCATCCAGGGTCAGGTACTTCTCCTCAGGAACTGCCACCAAACATGCACCACAAAAGAGTTCAGCACTTGCCCTGAAGTTCTCACTCCAGCTTCCTCCTGCTCTCCCATCCCACCTGGAGCCTCTCCCAGGGAGTTCCATCCGTCACACTTTGGTCACACCCACCTCAGTCAGTGGCACCTTCTCACTCCCCTCAAGGGCTCAAATCCCCACTGCCCCTCTGCAATATCTCTGTAACCCAGCACCAAGGATCCCTGCTTGGCTGGATGCTGAAATTCCCATTTTCTGAGCTAACTTCCTACCAGGAAGAGAGGAGTCCAAACCTGTCCACTCTTCCACCTGACTAAAGAACAGTTCTGAGCCCAAACCCTGTCATGGCATGGCTGTGCTGTCTCCTCCACAAGTTCTGAGGAATCTCAGTCATTCTTTTTTATCCAATTTTCCACTGAGGAATTTCCCAATATAAACTGAGAAGCACAATTTAAACCCACCTGGTCCAAAGCCTTGGAACTACACCCCTTAGGAAGTTTTCTGCCTGTTTTATTGACATGCCCTACACACTGCTGCAAAAACTGTTTGCTCTCACACTGATGGGCCCAGAGACACAAATAAAAGCAAGATTTTAAATCACTATTTAAAAAAAACCAGACTTGTTAGAAATAAAGACAAACCAAATCATAAAGTCATATAAACACATTAAAAATATTTTTCTAGGATTTTTTTCTCTGCAGCTCCCACCTTCCTGTTTCTTTGTGGGAGACTTCTCAGGGTCCTTCTCCTCAGGTTTGCTCTTCTCAGGAGATTTAGGCTTTACAGTGGGCTTCTTCTCACTTAAGGCTGTTCGGCTGAGGGACAAAGTGGGTGTTAGGATCAGAAGTTTTCCTTCATCTGCTCACAGAACCCCAGAATTGTTTGGGAGGATCCTGCAGCCCATCCTGTCCCACTCCTGCCATGGCTGCTTCAAGCCTGTCCAACCTGATCTGTTATTTGGAATAAGTGCACTGGGATAGAACACTGATGAACACAAATCCCAGTGTTCTATAAATAGGTCCAAACAACTCCACCCCAAATCTCTGGAATAAAGAAACACTTTGCCAAATAATTCCCAGAAATCTGAGACGTTCCAACATTAACGCCACAGCCGCGTTTCCAATCCAATCCATGGAAGCACAGAGGGATTGGGGATAAAAACCTGGATTCCTGCAGTGAAATCCAATATTCCCCAAGTGCCACAAGGCTGAGGACACCCACCTGACACTGTTGAGCATGGATTTCTCCTTGGTGGGGGGTTTGGTGACCGGGCGCTTGGTGCTCACCACCTTCACCGGGTGCTGCTCCTTGCCTGCCTTGTTGTATTTGCTCTTGTCAAATTTGGGCTTGGGAACTCCATATTTCCTTAAAATCTTCCAAGACAAAAAGTGAATCATCACCCAGTGCCTTCAAGTGACACCAGAAGAGGCTGAGAACAGTTGGCAAAGCAGTACCTGGGTCAGCTGGTCCTCCAGCACCTTCTTGGGAGGGCGGACGTTGGTGAAAAAAACGTGGAGAAGGTTCCCAGGGGTTTGGGAATTGATCTGCTCCTTGCTGAGGTAAATGTCAGCCACCTTGATGGGCTTGGCTGGGGTCAGGCTCAGCATTTGTTCTGAATGGACACAGCTTTTAAAGATCTCTGTGAGAACTTCCCGAGCGCCTGGGACCAGTTTTTCGCCTAATTAAAAAAAAAAAAACAAAAAACCAACCCAACAATTTGGTACAAAATGCCATGAGAACTGGTAGAATTTGCCATTCAGATAAAATATTCTATGACATGGCACTTGCTTTGAGATGGAAAGTCACTGTGGTAGGAAAAATCAATCACATCTCAGTGAAAAATCTCCTCCTTCTGCACCCCATTAAACAGAGAACTGGCCACATTCTGTAATAATTACTTGAGGGAGTAGTGGAGATGAGAAGAGCACCTTATTTATCATGCCAGGATAAAAATTATGTTGTGCAGACAGACAGCAACATCTATCAACAGAACTAGCAGTCAGAAGTTATTTCAGTGGCTATTTTCTTTTTTAAAAAGTCCCAAAAGAATGAAATCAGTGTCTTTTAGGTTGCTGAGGAGTGTTTTGTTTATCTATTTATTATTTATTTGATTAGTTGGGTGGACAATGAGCAATGCTCAGCTTGCAAAGGGCCCCTGGAAGGATAAAACTTACTTTGGAATTTCTCCCTGGCTCATTGTCACCCCTGATTTATATATATTGATGAACCAAGGAGGATCTGAGCTCTGATCATCCCCCAAAACACTGAACACAAGAGAGATTTGCCAATATCCAACCACCTACCTTTGATTGACTTATCATTGAAATAATCTTCCAGTGCTGGGCTCCCCTGGGTGTCAAACAAACTCTGATTTACAGTGGAAACAGTTAAAATCTCCTCAGTTGACATCTCCATGAGCTCATCCTCCCCATCCAGGCTGGACAAGCCAATGAGGTCACTGCTGTTGAAGAGGCTGGCTCGGATTTTCTCTATTTTAGCTCTTGACCTTATCTGTACAAATAATGAAATTAGTTCATAGCAATTCTGAGAAAACAAATTCATTTCCATTCATAGGAATTTGGGGTTTAAGTTTTTCCCCCCTCCCCATGCAGATAATCATTATTGTTTCTCTTCTCTGCTATCAGGAATGTGATTCCAAAATTCAGGCTCAGCCTAGAAAGGATCCTTCCTGAGAAGAGTGAAATGCTCATGCTGGGAGTGAACAGGCCCAGCTGTGACCCAGCTCTCCCATTTGACAGCCCCTGGGAACAGCAGGGAAGGAGCTGAGGGTGTCAGCCAGGTCAGCTGGCATTATTTGTAACTCTGCTGTCCCTCAATTCTCCTGTCTGAAAAATCTCAATTAGCACAGACCTTGAAGCCTCAGCCACACAGGGCAAGGGAAAAGCAATTTCCTTTGATTCCCTGAAGAACTACAACCAGAGCAGCTCCAGACTTGGAGCAGTTTCCATGTGAACACTCTGGCAGCTTTCTCTCCACACTTAATGCTTTTATTTCAGTGATGTCTTCACATCAATTAACAGCTCCAGAATAGCAACTTGCAGAGTTTCCATCTGAACAAGCTGATTTTCTTCTAAAAGAGGAACTGATACAATCCTAGACTACACAAAAACATCTCTCTGCATTCTCAGGCTATCAGGAATGGCTGTGTTGCACAAATTGTGCAGCAGGCAATTTGTGGAAGCAGCAGAGGGGAAGGTTCTTGTGCAGAGCTGAACACCTGGAGTGACCCAGCAGCAATGGCAATCACCCATAATGCTTTTAAAAATTGATTTGGAACCAGACAGCAACAAAATTTATCATCTCTCCTAAAGTGGTTTTACAGAGGAATCCATAGGTGGTTCAAAATAGGTGAAAATGTACTGATTGAACATTAAATAATTGCCTTGTGGGTCAAACCAAAAGGCCCCAATCTCTAAATCCATCCCAGAGCCAGAGCAAATTTTAGAGAAAGGCACATGAAAGAGGAAATGAATAATCTTTCCCCTGACATGTCCTCCCAGCCTTTGCAAGGCAGTTGAAACATTTCCTCAGTTGGAAGCTGTACTGGCTGCTGTGCTCCACAGCTACCAATCCTCCAGGAATTTCATCCCTTAGGAATTCATTTATGGTCTTGGCTTCAGCAGCACTCTGTGAAAACAGGAGCACACAAGAGTTCTGCTGCTGGATCACTCCACTACTGGGTCCCCTCTGGCCTTTGAGAGACAGGGATTGTTCCTGAGACTGTGAATGTGGAGAAGGGAATTCTGTGCTCCTCAACCATCCTGTCCAAGCTGAGAACTCCCAGTCTCCCATGCTCTTAGACATACATTCCTCCTGCACCCATGGAAAGAGCCAGTTCCTAAAGTGAGATCCCACTCTCCTCCAGAAAACCTCCAACAAACTCTCCATTACCTCCACCACAGCAAAGCCCTTGATGGGCCGTGCCAGCAGGGGCTGATTGTCCAGAGATGTCACAGTGTACATGGAGCCCACGTCGGACACCGAGGCCGTCTCCACGTTATCCAGCGGCTCCCCCAGGCTGCCCAGGCTGCCCAGGCTGCCCGTGCTGCAGTGGGACAGATCCAAACTCTCCTGGCTGGACACCACATGAGGCTGCTCCAGCAATCCAGGTGGGATGGGCAGCTCCAGCCCTGCTTGGAACTGATCCACAGAGATGTCGCTGACGGTGCGGGAGATGCCCTGGGAGCTGCACAGGGAGGCCTGGCTGGTGGAGGCCGAGGCGCTGACGCTCATGGCGGGGGTGACGCTGCTGGAGCTGCTGATGTCCAAACTGTCGGCGCTGCTGGAAACCGTCGGCTTCTCCAGCTCCGTCCTGCACTCGCCTCCCTCTGCTTTGTCCTTGGTTTTTTTTGGATCCTCCTCCTGCAGAGGGATGTAGATCTCATCCTTGAACACCCCCCCGTGGGCGTTGCAGGCTTTCCTGATGGCGTTCCTGACCGTGCTCTCCTCCAGGTGGGTGGGGATGCCGGAGATGACGAGCAGGCGGCTGTGGGCGGTGGGACCCACCAGGGCCTGGCAGGCATCGGCCACGGCATCGTTGGTCACACCCAGCCCCTGGGGGTCCTTCTTGGTCAGGTGCCTGAGGATTATGAGCAGGGTCAGAGCTCTGTGGAACCACAGCATGTCCTCAGGCTTGCTGCCCCCGATGCTGAGCAGCGCCGCGTCCGTCTCGGCCGCCCTGGACGAAGCCCTTTTCCCAGAGGATGAGGTTTTCTCCCGCTTCATTTTGACTTTTTTCCTCTTGGACAGCAAGCTCGGGCTCTGTGGGGTCTGCCCTGGTGAAGATGAGGATGAAGAGGAGGAGTCACTAAGATTTGGGGCACTGGTGGATGAGATCACATTGGCTGTCACGCTCATGTTGATGGGCAAGGTGACTTCTGCCACAGCCAGGCACACTTCCATCAGGGCGTGGAAGTACGTGGAGAACCTTCCCTGGTCAGCCACTCCTACCCCAGAGCCACCACAGGCATTCCCAGACACCCAGTTCTGGGTTTCCTCATCATAGAGCTTGTGCAGCTCTGACTGCAGGGCCATGAGCATGGCCAGGCAGGGGTTGAGCTGCAGGGCAATGGATGAGGACAGCCCTGCTGGGTTCTTCTTCTGCTCCAGATTGTGGATTTTGCGAAGCAGCTCGGCCAAGAGGTGAAAGATCAATTCCTTCACACACGCTGCCATGTCAGTGGTCCAGAGGAAGTTGCCTGTGTGAGGAAGGTAAGGCATGGCAGTCAGCAGTGTTGCACACATAGCAGAGAGTATCATTAAAAAAAGCACCAGAAAAGCTCATTTCAACATCATGGCAGCAGTAAGAAATTCAGAGAGGTTATACCAAGAACTGCAGATCAACAGAAAATTTCTGGAGTTTGAAGAAAATTTCATTAGAGTGGAAGAGCTCAGAAAATTTGAACTGTAGTTTTTGTTTCCTGAACTCTCCACCAGAGCCAGCACATTATCAGTGCTCATTATTGAGGAAATATTCCATTCTCACCTAAAAATTCCACTACTTGCAAGAGAACTGAGGCAGGAATAGTATCCAGCTCATCTTCAGATTTTCCATCCCCATCTTCTAATTTCCAGGTTAAGAGCTGTTCTGTGAATGCCATTGCCAGGGGGAATTCCAGGGGGAGGGAATGCAGGACCAGCACAGCTCCAGGAGGAGGAGACACTCCTAAGAAAAAGATCCAAGAAAATATTTATCATGATTCTGAGCACTGATAAACTAAAAGCAGTAACATTTAGGATTTTTTTTCAAGGCTAAACTTACAGTAAGTGAGAATTTTCTCTGTAGCACCTTGTAATAAACAAATAGGAATGTTTGTCTATATTGATAAGCTAATATAATCTGTAATTATAAATGTCCAGAGAACATTTTAGTCACAAAAACAGAATAATTTTGAGCCTGAACATATCTAAATATACACACAGAACTTCCCTCAAAATAATTTATTTCTGTTTGATGGGTACTAGAACTGGATCTCCAAGGGGAAGTTTTAAGAACTCGCTGCACCCAGTCACCTTCACAGTTCTAAATCCCACTGTCACTCCCTCTGGGCAAGAATAAAAAGAAAAATAATGAAAAGAAAAATAATGATTCTTCTTGCTGGAGAAGCTGGGGTGACCTAAGTATTGCTACACTGCAGATATATTACTCTGTGGATAAGAGACTCCTACAAACACCTAAAAAGGTAATTAAAAAAAAAACAAAACCATTCTCCATCTGAAACAGCTCCTCAAACACCAACAGCACCAAGACTGCAGAAATTTGTATTTTGAATAAAATATTTCAAATACAAACACTGCTGGGTGAACTCCTGGAATATAAAAACCAGAATCAGATGGTTCTTTTTTGGTTAAGAATGAATTCCTTGTACAAAAATTCTGTCCTGAGTGCCGCCAGGACTGGTGACACAGGAAGGTGCTGCAGAGGCTGTAATGAAACCGTTCCCAGCTCTGAGAGGGCAGTGCAGGCTTTGCCCTGGTGCTGTGGCTGTGCTCACCCAGTTTGATGTGCACTCTGTCGGTGGGGGTGATGACAGCTGGGTACTGGTTGGTGGTGGGGGGCGGGGTGAGGCCGGTGTTGGTGGGGGAGGCGTCGCGGGGGTAGCACACGGCCTCGATCAGGTTCAGCTGCCCGTTCCTCTTCACCTTGTGGCCCAGCCCATAGACCAGCACCCGAGCCCAGGGGGCCTTGTACAGGGATGAGCTGGGGAAACAGCAGCACAGCTTGGTTAGGCTCAAACCAGCTGGGAAACATCCCAGCCACCACTCAGAATAAATGTGAGAAAACTCAAAAAAAATAAAGAACTCCATGCCCAGGCTGGCAGGCTCAGCCCCAGCCTTGCCCCTCTCCATGACTCACTCTTTTCGGAAGCCAGACTGACTTTCCTTGCAGGACACAATCACAAAAGCAGCCCCAGGAAAATTCACATCCATGTTGACTTTGGATTCGGAAATTGGGAATTCTTCAGCAGGAAATTGTTCTGGTGCCGCCTGTAACAGGACAATTCATCATGGAAGATCCCAGAGAGCAGCAAACCCCCTCCCTCTCCTTTATTCATAGAGTGCTCTATAGCCAATGTGTTTAATTAATTGCAAATTAGGGCACTTCATTTTAATTCAATCCAGAGCATTGCTACTGCTTCTGCTTTCAGTGTGCCCACTACAATCAGGATAACAGAATCCATCCAGAGAAACAATTCCCTGTGACAATGACAATCACAGAGAACAAGGGCTCCTGAGAAGGGAGCCCAACACTCATGAAAGAGTGACTATTTTACCTGCAGAAAGGAGCAGATCTGCTTGGTGAGGTCCAACAGACTCTCCTCTCCCTGATGCAGGGTGCGAGTGATGGCCACAGTGAGCCACTCCCTGATGGCCTGGGAATTGCCCTGGTAGAAGAGGTCAGTGGCAGCACAGGTCTGGGAATGGATGCAGTGCTGCAGGGACTGGGCCAGGAGAATGGAGCTTGAGCTGATGGTTCCATCTGGAATAACAAGGAAAACAGCACAAATTTGGAGATCATTCCAGATGTTTACATAACCTGGGAAACAAAAGCTGTAAAACACCTGGAAGATTCCCAACCTCTGTTTTCAAGTGGAAAACTCCTTGCCTAAAAGTCAGCAGGAGAAAGGACCCACCCAGGGATGGCCTCTCCATGCCAGCTGTGCCCCTCACCAGCCTCAGCCCAGCCCCTGGCAAGGGTGATCTCCCCAGCTCATTCTTAAATACACTCATTATTTACCAGCTAATAAAGAAATTCCAAATGCATTAATTTTTTTTTTTGTCCCCAAAGAAGAGCTGTAACAAAACCAAATGTTTACCAGGGAGAGGTGGTGCAAGAAGCTGGTTGGAGAGCAGCTGCAGGTGCTCCAGGGTGATATCCCTGATGGCAGGAATGTGGAACAGCCGGGTGAACATGTGGGGAGATTTGGGAGCAAAAATATTGAGCAGAGCCATGCGACAGTAGAGCTTGGCCAGGGCAGCTTCACTCCTCAACAGCTCCCTAGGGAACACAAACATTAATTCTATTAATTCCTTAACATTAAATCCAACCATGAAAATAAGATAGCAGTAACTGCACAACTCTTCAGGTAATTAAAATTTAGGTAATAAAGTTCTTTGTTACCACATTTCTTTTTTCACCTGTGAATTTGGATGTTGGTGTTATCCAGGGTGACCAATCCATTGGTTGCAGTCCTCCTGTATCCTGCAGGTGGCCTTTCCAACATGTCAATGGGATACCAGTACCTCACCAGGACCCCCTCACTCCTCAGATAGGTCTCTACTTGCACCAGTTCATTCACCTGCAACACCAACCCCACCACTGTCAGTAATGCAATAATTACAACCACATTTTTCCTTCCAACAGAGCCCCAATCCAGCATCCTGAGCAGTTTTTCTCCCAGCTGTGTGATGCTGATCATTAAAATGCCCCCCCAGTGTGTCTTTACTCACTGAATCCACATCCAGAACAACCCCATGAAGGCCAAATGTCTTCAGCATGCCCCGAATGGCAAATTTGGGGAGAGCTGTTCCCACAGCGCTGCTGGTGACGTTGTTGCTGTCAGGAGAGCGAGTCACCACGGTGAGACCTGGCAGAAAGGGACACCACTTTCAGGTTTTTTCTTCAGCTGACAATCTCTGCAGTAGATCCCAAAAACCTCTAAGTTTTTCTCCACCCCTCAGGCTCTGTTGTGCTGCCCTTACCTTTCCGTACTTTATCAATTGTGAATTTGTTTGCTTCATCTTTGATATCCTCAATGGTGGGGAGGTAGAGATCCCTTGGGATGCCCCCATTTTCCTCATACAGGAATTCCACAGTTTGCCTTGCTATATCAACCATTCCTGAAAGACAACAGGGAGTGCAAGTTATTTCCCTCAGTCACTTGAATTAAGTTCTTATTCTCACTGAGATCCCAAGCAGGGGAGTTTTCCAATTAAATACTCTCAGTCAGGCTGAAAGATGGAAATTGGGAATTTTCCTGAGAAAGCTTTTCCTGAGCTTCTCATGAGAGCTCAGAATTCCTACCTTGCTCTTAGTGTGACTTCTCCCCTTATTATTTAAACCTAAAAAGTTTTGCCTTAATAGACACAGACAGAAAATGAATGGATATAGCTCCTTCCCTAACTGTTATTCCAGAATGTTTCTATATCCACATCACAACAAATTCTGTCACTATTTCTGACATATTTTTCCCTATTTAAATAGTCCAACATAGCAAAAGTACTAAAGAAAAAGCATGAGCACAAAGCAAATTCTAAGCACTGGAAGGAAATACAGCCATACCTAACTGTAAAGCTCCTTTAATCTGATCCAGCCCAGACTTCCTCTCAGCCTCATTACGGAATCTTCTTCTAATTGTAGGGAAAACTTTGGTTTCCCAGGCTTTGACCAAGAGGGCATAGTGATCCTCCTACAAAGACAGAAGTGGTTTAGAACACCAAGAAGTGATAAATTACCAGCAGTTGTATTTTTGTTAGGGAAGCAGGAAGAAGTCTTGTGTGGCAGAGTTTCTAAATCTAAATGACAAGATCTGGTTTTAGGCTCTAAATAAGAGGCAGAGTTTGCCACATTCCTCACCCTGGGAATATCATCGTCATCATCATCATCACTTTCATCATCTGCAATAGGAGGGGGGTGAGGATCAGGGCCTGAGGTGATGAAGTTCTCATAGCTCAGCTCCATTTTATAGTGGCAGGATGTGTCACTGTCATACTCTGCAAGACACAGACAGGAATAATGAGATGATAATGCATGCAAAGACATCCCATGAAATTGGAGATATACAGCATTCCATGCTCTCCAGTCAGGGGGTGGGAATGCAATTCCTTCTGACACAGCAGAACCAATTGGCTGATCCAATCCACCATGACATCCTATTGTATCCCAAGCCCTAATGAGATGAGTTCTCATTGAAGCTGCATTAATTACGAATAATTTGTGTATTCACACAGAGGAAGACCAAAGATAGCTTTAATTGCCTTGTCTAAAATCAGATAAACATGGCTTTGACTTGTGGTACTGCCCCACCAAAACAGGCACTACCTAAGGACTAAAGACTGCAGCCAGGCTGGGCTTAAATCCTAATCCTTGCTTGGCATTTCTGCTGGGAGAGCTTTCAAAGGAGTGAATGTCACTTTACGTTGCTGAGCCGTGGCGACGGCGGCGATCCTGCAGGGGGGCCCGTGGGTGCCAGGGTCTGAGGCAATGCTGGTGCCAGCATCATTGTCACTGTCAGAGGCCATGGCAAAGGGCAAGGCCTCGAAGTTGGCACTGATCTCCTCGGCCAGGTCGAGGCACAGGTCGGCGGCATTGCGGTGAGCCTGGCCCTCGGCGTAGGCAAACGGCCGCGAGCCGAAATTCGCTCGCACTTTGGTGTTCTGTAAAAGGATCCAGGGAAACTCTCAGATCCTGCTCTGAGCCCTCACTCTGCCCCAGGAAGGAGCTGGTCACACCTCCCCACCACCCAGGATCCCCAGCTGGCACTCTGGGAAAGCTTCAAGCTGCTAAGGGTGCACCTTGAACTCGCCCGCTTTCCAGCTTCAAGCTGCAGCAGCCTGAGCTGGGTGCTTTGAAACAAGGTCACTGCTGGGCAGGAATGCTCACAGAGCTCCTGGCATGGCACAAGGCATCCTGTCACTGCTGGCCAGGAATGCTCACAGGAGCTCCTGGCATGGCACAAGGCATCCTGCCAGGCCAGCTGCACACTGCTGTGCTAATGGGCAGGGAATACCAAAATAATGGCACAATACCTGGGAGGGATAATGAATACCTCAATCTACTCAAAAAAGGTAAAAATGATCAACTGGCTTTTCTGCAGAGCAGGTTCAATATTTCATATGATGTTTTTTAATATTTCTGAAAGTTTATTAAGATTATATTCTGTTACAAACTTGCCTTTTTCTGAATGTGGACAACTGGCCACATTCCACCAGACACATCCTCTAGGTAGGGCACAAGTCTCTGCCCACAATATGTAAAATAAACTCTGCCCTTTGCTGGCTGCCCTGGAGGAGGGGGAGTTCCTTCTGTTCTTTCCCATCCAATTCCTGCTACATCACCTGGAGAAAAACACAATCATAAAAAGGATTTAATCAGTTTTCCCTTCCAGCATTTCCCTGACATTTAGAGGATTTTCTGATGGAGCAGATAAGGATTTTAGCCATGCTGTCACATACCAGGGGACAGAGTCACATCCAGTCTGACACTCTTCCACTGCAGCAGGCTGGAGCCATTGTAATGCACTGCTCTCCCATTGCTGAGGGGCAACAAGGACACAGTGAGCCAGAGCAGGATCACCACCCACCAAAGCTGTGACACTCAAAAGAAAACTCAGCTCTCCTGATTTTGCAAAGATATTCCAGTCC
Organism: Catharus ustulatus; assembly: GCF_009819885.2. Lineage (NCBI taxonomy): Eukaryota > Metazoa > Chordata > Aves > Passeriformes > Turdidae > Catharus > Catharus ustulatus. Next base: position 3,717,620 of record NC_046238.1, read on the forward strand.
AACATTTTAGCATTTCAATTTACAAGTATGTACTGCTCACTACAGCCTCCTCCCCAGTCTGCTGACAAATGTACTGAACATAGCTTAATCTCCAACCTACTTGTGAAAGAGGCAGGTGCCCACTGGGTTTGTCCAAGCCCCATCCCTTTTTTCAGCCTCTGTGGCAAATCCAAAGGAAACTATTGGCCCAGTGTCATCATCTGTATCTCCATAGGAAACCACCTCAATTTCCCAGTAGAATGATGGTGCCTAGAAATAGAAATAATACCACATTTTAAAAAGTTATTTACAAAACAGAGTTTAAAGAGGCAATTTTCTTGACCTGTTGGATGTTAAATGACAAAATATTGGAGAGTTGTGAGGTCTCACCTGCACTGGCACTGGGGAGGTGGCATAGATAAAGGTGCCCCGAGGAAGTCCCCCACCTGCACTGGGATCTGCCAGGAAGGTCACAGCAGTGAGGTGTGAGGAGAACATGCAGGCTCTCACTGGGGGGAACACCCTGGATGGGCTCCAGGTGATTTCTTTGGGCTGCAGACACAACAGAACAGTTTATTTTACCAATCACAATTCGAGTCACCCGCTAAAACACAACCACACAGTTTACGAGGGGTGCATTTAACACAACCCCAACAAATTCTATCCCAGCACAGAAATTCACATTAAATGAGAGATTTCAAAAATTCCCCAATCTGGGCAGCAGCAGGGGGGTGTCCCAGGACAGAGGACACTGTCCCTGTGCTCACCTGTCTCCTGTCTGCCTGCAGGGGAGGAGGAGGGGGCCGAGCACAGTCGCGGTACAGCATCCGTAACCTCTCACACTGCATCTCCACAACCACCAGCCTCTCCCCTGTAACAACAACAACCAAACCAGGCATCAGCTTCCAGCTGCTTCCTCCAATCCAAGAAAAATCTTAATACACAAATAAGTATGATGTTTGCACTTTGATATTTGCAGCCTCACTCACATTTTACCCTCAATTTAATTGTTTGGGTAACATACTCAAGTGTTTTCTCATGTTTAATTTATATTTGGATTGCAAAGACACTGCTGTGTTAATAAAGATATAAAGTTCATTTTAGTGAGCAAGTTAATGGCCCAGCAAAGACAGGAAAGCAAAAAAAAAAATTATGTCACAAAAATCAGTCCTCACCCTTTTACACCTGAATCACTACCCTTCACTTCAGTCACTTTTTCTCTGGCATGTTCCTAAAAACTTGCCCTGAACTAAGATTTCTGCTGGGCCCCAGTGCTTTCCTTAAATAAGGAGAGCTCAAGGATGAGGAATATAACAAAGCATTGGAAAAACCAGTAAAAAAGGTAATAAAAAGAAAACACAGATAATAATTGCAAGGAATACAGAGCAGGATATGCTGGAAGCAATCAAGTGGAGTGTGCAGAAGAGAACCAGGACTTGCTTCTGTGATACACAGAACAATCCTGTTCTGACCTAAATTACTGCCTAATGTTTAATGATTTAGGCTGATTATTAGCTGCTCTTCCATCAGCAGCTGTGACAAGACACTCTGTCCTGTGCCAGTTCCTAAACTCTGAGTAGCTGGAGGAGAAAACACTGAAATGATTTTAAAAGCTGCTCTGTCTCTGACCTGAATATGCCAAGAAAATGTTTTGCTACATACCAGGGCTGCACTCCTGGGCCACCAAATTCAGAACTTCCACAGCAGCTGGGCACTGTTGAATGAATTCTTCACAGAATGAGCTGTCTTCCAACAGCTGAGCCATCACCAGGCATGCTCTGAGCAGAAAAATAATACATTTAAAGTGTTACAAAGTGTGTGCTGAATTTAAAGCTGGTTGAATTCAAGGGTGGTTTAAGGGTGATGTTAACCCTGATTTTAGCTGGACCCTCCCCAAAGGCAGCTTTTCCATGTTTCATAAATGGATTTATTTATTGAAGCATTTGCTCAGTGTTACAGGGACACTGATGAACTAAAAGGGAGGAAAGAGGAATTTCTGCAGTCCCTTGGTGCACACCCCCAGAGGAAGGGCACAGAACTCATGTGCACAAAGCCAGGACTCACCTGGTTCTTATTTCAGCAAGGAGCCGGACCACTGCCATTACTGGGGTTGAGCCATCTCCTGTTGCAGGAAGTGAGGTGTGAATAGAGAGACTTCCCTCCTGAGGGAGCAACATGGACTGGACTGCCTGTACTACCTTCTCAGTAATGGACAGTTTATGAAGAGGCAATGCCTGATGGTGGGGGGGCACGGTAAAAAGTTAAATTCAAGTAGTTAGTTTCTAAGAAATGAGGGTGTTTTATTACCTGGAGTTAATTCTTATATTTTACTATCACAAAATCAGCACCAAACACCAATAAAAGAAAAAAAAACAAACCCACCCCTAAACCAAGCCAGAAATTAACCACAAAACCTCCCAACCCAGTATGCAATGGAATATCTTTAAGCACAAAAGATGAATATTTATGTTACTTGAATGAGAACTTAAACATATTGTTAATATATGCTTAAATAAACAAGGCAAACATTACAAATCATTGAAAAGCAAAGATGAAACACTTTTTTTACGTGCTGTAGATTAATAGTCAGTATGCTGTGACAGAAATAAAGCAAGAATCAAGATTATACTGAATATTGGATGTTTAAAACTGCCATACCTCAGATCTTGGAACACAGAGCCTAGATAATGGAATAGTTAAAGTGTCTGATGCCTGGGAGGTCTTTCTAGTGTCTATAGTGGTGGGTGGGAATTTGACCGTGGCTATACCTTCTTGCTCATTAATAGATGCCACAACTCCAATGCTTCCTGCTATTCCTTTGCCTAAAACCTAAAGCAAAGAAGAGCTGCATGAGACTGAAGGTGTTGCAAGCAGGAATCAGTGTTTGACATCACACACAAGCACAGGGGGTGTTTTAGGAAACAAGGCTCCACAAGCTGCTGTTCCACAAGCACATCCTGCTCCCAAGGATCCCAGTGCAGGGAAAAACCTCAGGAGAGCAGCAATTCTCACTAAGATATCAAATATGAGCAGTGCTGAATTACCTGAACTTCAGAACCTATTTTAATTGTCTCCTTAAAGCCACCCAGAGCACACAGGGCAGCCACTGCCTGCCGAGCAATCCTTTGAAGTTTAGCCAGTTTCCTTCCACTGCTGCTCCCATTCTCCAAAATGCTCTCTGCATATTTGCCAAGCTGTGGAATGTACATCAGAGCCCGAGACAGAACCTGAAGACAGAAGTAAAAATACCAGGGAATGACTTCAAAGCACAGTTCCAACAAAAACCAATGCCCCAAGCCTCCAGCCCACACAGTCTCAAAAGAATTGTTTTTGTTCTTGAAAAGAATTATATAACTCAGAATATTCCAAATTCTCTGAAGTGTGAGCACCATCAAAGCCATGACCATTCCCTGGTAACTTTTAGGATAAAACAATCTTGGAAAAAGTCTTTGCTGAGGATTTCACCTAAGGAATAAATTAGGTGCTGCAGGATTCAGAGGAACATAAAACCATACAGCCAAGGTAGAATAACCTGCCACAGGAAAGGGAACTCCCCAACAAACAGCACAATATCTAAGGACGGCTAAATTCTGAGGTTTTGTTTTGAGACAGCTGAGAAAGGGCTGGGTCTGTGCAATTCCACACCTTGGTGTGGAAATCACAACGAGCAGCTCAGGGCCTTGCTCATCATCAGATTCCCTAACTACTCAACCCCCACACAACTCAAGGTTGTGTTTGCTCACTTTTTCAGCAGTTGTTGTCCAGATCTGGGCTGCATTGGACTCTGGGGCCATGAGCAGGCTGTGCAGCAGGGCAATCACCTCTGCTGCCATGCTGTTTGCCACGTGGCCGCTGATGAACGGCCTCACCGGATCCGTCCTGCCAGGACACAAAGGCAATCTGATCACTCAGTTCAAAACCAGAGTGAAAAGAAGCTTCACTTGTCAACAACATATACACAAAAAAAGGAAAAAAACCCAGTCAGATGATCTAAAAATATTGGTAGAAAGAAAAGCAGAGTGCAGACTGAGGGATTTACCTGGCGAGCTCCGAATTCCTCTCCCTGCAAATGGAAGTTTGTGCAGTCTTCTTTTTGTCCCCAGTGGACAAGCCACTGGTGCTCTCTGGATTGACAGTCTCTATGGGTGGCCCCACGCTCACTATCAGCCCAGATTGTGCCCACTTGGTTGCCTTCCTAAGAGCTGCAGCAGCTTCTTCTGTAATGACCTCACAGCAGCCACTCTGCAAAGGAAATTACCATGGAAGGCAAATGTCAGATCTGTTTGGTCACTCTGCTCGTGTAAAAAGTGCTGAGAACACAGCAAAACCCTCTCCTGGGTGTGTGTTAGTCACAGACAAGCTCTGTCTTTTGCTTTTTATTATCTACAGAGAGATCAGGGATCAAGTCACTGCCTTTGACATTCCATTCTTAAATTAGCAGTTGAGTTTCTCTGATCAAAAAGCCACCATTGAGTGTTCCTGGTGCAAACACTCAAGAGCATACCTGAAAACAGACATTACATTTTAATTCAAGTGTGTGGTTTAACATTTGCATTATCAATGTGCATTAAACACTTGAAGAAAGAATACTGAAGGGGCTTAAACCTGCTGACCTACAATGGCTGCAGGAAGCATCAGCTGAAATTCTTTTTCATCATTTACCCTTGTATTTGATTTGTATTTACAGAGGTAAATTATGAATAAAACATTTAACAGAGGGGTTTTAGCATCAGTAAAGCCCAAGAATTCTGACTGGCTATCAATTATTATCAATTTTTAGGATGCTGAACAATCCTTTAGTTATTTCTGCTCTTACTTTTGTCATGTCCCGATCCATCTTCACCACCTTCTCCATGTTGGCTCCAGTTCCCAGTCGGAATGGGCGACCTTCTGAGCTGCTGTTGGAGGGGAAACAAAACACAGGAGCTTTGTTCTGACTGCTGGAGAACACAGCTGAGCTACACAGCCCAATTTCATGTATTGTGGGTGGTTTGAAATGATTTGAAGCCACCCTTGTAGCTCAGTGCTCCATAGCAAGAGAAATATTAGGCAGTGAAGGACATGCCCCATTTACAGAGGGGATTTAATCCTATTGCATGCAGTTATTTGCAAAGCAATTTAACCCTTCCCCCCTCAGGAAGAAGCCTCATGAAATGTTTTTTTTATTGATCACAAATGCCCAGGGCTCTCAGTTCACTTTTCACTCGTGCCTTTTAGTGTCATTTTTAGAGTATGGGCTCAAAAATCAACCCACAGAATGAGGGAAGATGAAAATGCAAGAGGTGACAGCATTGGCATTCAGTGATCCCAACACCCAGGTGGGTGCTGAGAATACTAAAAATTTTTAATAGCTAATTATTGTCCAGCTTATGCATTATTGAAGCAGTGCTTTTAAAGCCATTTTGCCTTGACAGTTCTATTTATTAGCCCTACCCAGCTTGACACACCATAAATAAGATAAATGATATTCCATCAGAAACACTGAGCCTAAGTAGCTAATTTTTCATGAGATTGCTTTCAGACAGATGAAGATGCTCCCAGGTTCCTTTGCATTATCTTACTGCTTTGCCAGTAAGCACAACACACTGGGCAGACACTTTGCTCTCCCATTTACTCATATCTAGGATGCATTTTTCCTGCAGCTGCAGCACTGGAAAAAAGGAGAAGATAAAGGGAATTGACAAAACTGGTTCTAATTCCAATCCAGTGAGCTGAGATTACCTTAGTAAAGGCTGAAGGACTTCATGGGAGGATTGATCTTCTCTTTTATGGATAAAAATAGAGAGTTTACCATCCACTGCCTCGCTCTCTTCTCCAGGATCTTTATCACCTTTGATGGAATTTTTAGGGCTGGCTTTTGCCAAGGTGGTATCTGGCTCAGAGGCAGTTGGAGAAAGGACTGTCTGACAGCCTTTAAGTAGAAAGGAAAAAAGAAAACAAAGAAACAAACCATGAATTTTTTAACCCTTGGAACTAACATTGACACATCTGGGATGTGCCTGAAACATCACTGGGACCCCCCCACTTTGCTCTGAGGTCAGGGAAATCAGGAGGAAGATGGGAAGTCACAGGAATGTCCTGCTCTCAGTGATACATCAGACACCTCCCAACACTTGAGCTTTCTGTCAGTACAAAAGCTCCTGGCACAGGGTGCCCAGAGAAGCTGTGGCTGCCCCTGGAAGTGCTCAAGGCCAGGCTGGATGCGGCTTGGAACAACCTGGGGCAGCTGAAGGTGTGGAATGGGGTGGGATGGGATTTAAGGTCCTTTATATCCCATGAAACACGAGTTCCTTGGGCACAGCAAAGAGCTGCTGGTACCTGGCACAACATAATCAGCCAGCTTTGCCAGCAGCAGGGAGGCAATCTTGGAGGCTGGGTCACTGGGATCATCCTGCTCGCTGTTCAGAGAGGGCACTGAGTAACTCCAGGGAGGCAATTCCACATTTCCACAGTCCTCAACACTCATGAGAGGCAGGGCAGCACGACACAGCTGCAGGATTATGAGCACCAGCTTGGGAGAAGGACGCTGATCCAAGAGGAGGGACAGAAGCTTGGACACACAGGCTGGCTGGCTCAGGATGGCTTTGCCTATGTGACTCCTGAAAGGGAAAATCTTGAAATTAAAACCAAAAATCATTTATCATTTACAAGATGCATTAAAAGCAATTTCAGTGCCTGACAAAACATCTGTAGCAATTTTTCCATAATCTGACAGCACTGATTAAACACTAAGATTAAGGGTCAGTTTTAGAATGGTTTAAAAAAATTCCACAAAAGATCCTTTGATCTTTGATATACAGGATGAAAATATTCCAGAACAAAGGCCTGGTACCTTGAGAGGTCATTCAGGAGGCTGAGGACATCCTGCAGAGCATCATTCCCTGCAGCCTGGTTGCCACAGCACTCAGTGGCTCTGGCCAGATGGTTGGTGAGGAGGCTGGAGACCTGCCTGGCCAGCCCAGAGTGAACAGCATCTGTGGAACCTCCTTTGGAAGGGATGGAAGAACACACAGCTGTGATCAACAAAAATCAATGTACACACCTCAAAAACAAGCCATCCAAAGTGTGCTATGGGTGAATTCCACCACAGGAGAAATGCCACTCAGAACCTCTGGGTTCTCTGATTATGTTTAAACAGAATCAAGTGGCAAAACTTGAAATTATTTCCATGGGGAGGAAAAAAGCCAGAATTAAAAAACAGCAAGAAGAAAATCCACTGAATTTTCTATTCACTTCTTAAGAATCCACAGAGTCCTAAGTCCTGGTGAATGAATACATTTACACCACTCCTCAGCCAGGTCTAACACACAGAGCAGAAGTTATCTCCAGTGCTCCTACCTTCCTCCTTCTCCCACTCCACACAGCGATTGGCCAGCACCTGGAAGGCAGCCCAAGCCATGGTGGCCACCTTCTGTTTCTTGGTCTGCTTTTCATTGGAGCTGGACTCTGTCTGGCTGCTCAGGCTGCACAGCCTGTCCATGAGCTGCACCAGGCCACTACGCACCAGACACTTCTCCTCACTCCTGCAGGAGAAATTTAGGGTGGAATGAACCTCTCCATCACCATGGGAATGCAGAGCTTGCTGTTAGCTCAGTAATTAATTACAGTAATTTCACGATAATAAGCCGCAGGTTACAATCCAGAGTGTGATAAAAGGTATCTGTTCTGTCACCATCTGTTGAGGGTTGGGGCAGTGATCCTTATCTCTGTGGGAGATATTCTGCTAATGGGCCATCCATTGAAACCAGGCAGGGCAGTGTTCTTTATCTTTTCACAACCCATCCTTCCTCCAGCCAGTCATTTTCTGCTCATGGCCATTGAGTCCCACTGTGGCACTGATAAAATTACTGCATCCCATTGGGAGTTGCTCCAGCCAGGGGGAAGAGCCCAACATTTCTTACCAAGATAAAAACAGAGGTTTTGGGGCACTAAGGGAGCCCCTTTCTCCACTGGACTCCAGAGGAAAACCGGATTTCTCCACATCCCCACTGGAGCTCCGGAGGGAAACTGCACCTTGTACAGGAGCACTGCTCCAACTGAGCCACATCTGTCACTGCAGGAGGATGCAGCCACCATGGGATGGGACTGCTGCCAACACCCTGCCTGACGGGTGTCAGGTTGTGCTCTGACTGTGTCAGGGTTTGGGGTTTGTTTCTTTGTAGTGCTGTATTTCTATTTTAATTTCCCTAGTAAAGAACTGTTATTCCTAATTCCCATATCTTTGCCTGAGAGCCCCTTGATTTCAAAATTATAACAATTTGGAGGGAGGGGGTTTACATTCTCCATTTCAAAGAGAAGCTCCTGCCTTTCTCAGCAGACACCTGTCCTCCAAACTAAAACAGCAACTTTTCTTTCTTTGTCCATATATAAGCCACACCTGATTATAAGCCGCACTTTGGGTTCGGACCAAAATTTTAGTCAAAATGGTGCAGCTTATAATGGTGAAATTACTTCCACCTCCCCCCTTGTCCTGCCCAGATGGAATTGTGAGGGAATTTAACTGGATGTTCTCAGATATTCCTCATGATGAAGGGGGGTGTATTTATACAAATATTGCTCCTTAAAGCAAAGCCTGCTAAGGCCAGGTGTGGATTCCCCCCTTGCCTTCCCACCTGGTGTAGGGAATGGTGCACAGGAGGCCGATGCTGTTGGCACAGGCGATGGGGTAGCGGGCACACAGCGACACCACCGACGTCATCGTCTCCCCAAAAGCCTCCTGGACCTGCTCCACCATCCCACCACACGTCAGCTCCTCAATCCTGTGCAGGGTTAGACATTGGGAATGGAAGGCTTCAATTCACAAACTGCCAAAATGCAGCTTTAAGAAAATCGTAATAATAAAAAATAATAACAGTGCATGTTAAGAATTCATCAAGGGAGAGTTGGAAGGGAAACTGCAAGTCACTCATTTTCATATGAAACATGATTAAATCTCGCTACAAACAAAATACAAAACATTTACTGCATTTAGAAGGCAGTATCAGCTAAATCTACCACTAATGCCTAACTGAAATTAATGTAGAATTAAATAGAGAGAAGGATACCCTCTATACATGCCTGGGTACACATCAGCCCAGTATGAAAGTTGTTCTACTGATAAATAAAAGCATTTCTTAGAAATTTCTGCCTTTTCACCCCACAAAGCGTTTGTTGCAACCTCAGCTCTGCCAACTTGTCCCCTCACAACCACTCACTTCTGGTTTTCCCTTGCCCAAAACAATTTATTCCCTTCCTCAGAGACCAAAGCCCTGAATTCTGAAGGCATGCACCCACCTTGGCCCTCCCTGCAGCACCATTGTCACGGGGCCCACCAGGTGGGTGACGCCCCCGACGCGCACGGCGGCCGTCAGCAGCTCCCTCATGTGCACCAGCGCCTGTTTCCTGGTGTTGCCACGTCTCCAGCGGGTCTGGGCAGCCAGCAGGAAGCTGCTGCTGGACACCTGGGAGGTTTGGGATGGGATTTTTGTGAGACACACACACACACACACACACACACAGAGGGCAGCTCCTGTTTTTGAGCCAGCTGGGATTTGAAACGCAAGAACAACGTACGGCTTGGTCGGGGTTTGTGCCGATGAAAGCGAAGAGCTGCCCCAGCAGGACACTGTAGGTGGGTTTGTCCCTGCTGTCCTCGATGGCCAGGGACTGCAGCAGGGTGAAGGAGCTGCTCCTGTGGCTGGTGACGTGCCGGCGCCTGCGAGGGAACAGCAATGTCACACCTGGCAGCAGGTGGCTGAGCCAAGCGCCACAAATGCTGATAAATTGGATCAGATTGATCACTGAACAGCTCAGGGGGATAAGGGGAGGAACAAACCCTGCTGTACCTCTGGCTGGCCCGGGCAAACTCGATGTCCTCGTTGCCAATCATCTCCAGGTCGGACGGGGCCGACATGCTGCGCAGGAACACGGGCTGGCGCACGGCGTGAGAGATCACCTTGGTCTCAGAGGCTGATTTACAGGCTGAGGTATTACAAAATAATAATTAAAAAGGTCCTTCCTGACACAGGAAATTATTTACAAACTGGTTTTAAAAGCACTGGTGGATATCCCAGTGGAAGCTGAAACACAGGGTGGGGAAAACCCAGTCTAAGCAAGAACGTGCAGCTCAGATCTGAGAATTTTCCTGTTTTCAACCCTGTTGAGAGTTAAAGATTTGGAATTGAAGACTTCAAATTCACAAATTTCCAAATGTAGATTTAAAAAAATAATAGTCAGCACAGGTTAAGATAAACACAAGGGAGATTCAGAAGAACTGCAAGTCACTTGTGTTTTCATAAGAAATATGTAAACAGAGTGTGGAAATTACAGCTCAGACATGATTAAATCTCACTACAAACAAAACACAAAACCAGCTCTGAGGATCTTCCTGCTTTCAGGAATTGTTTCAAATCATATTTTTAAAATTTGGTTAAGTATTTTTTCTCAAGAAATCAGGAGACTGAAGTTTAAATTCCACCTATCATTACTCAGATTCTTATTTACCATCACCACGGCAATCAGAAAACAAAAACTCGACTTTATTTATTGTAAAAGAATTCATTTTATTTAGGAAGAAAATAGTTTAATTTAAAGCAAAAGAGAGAAAACTAAGAAATAAAAGGGATCTTTAGCAAATGCTGGTACCTGGAGTCTCTGCAGGGGTCCCAGATATGCTCCTTGTGATCCCAGACTGTGCTGCAATGGTCACATGTAACAACAGCTCTGCTCTGTTCATCAAACTCTTCACCAAGGTTTTTGTCTTTGCTAAGGGATGAGAGGTCTTCTGGATCAGTGAATTCACCTCTTGGAAAAACTTCTCCCTAGGATTATGTAAGGGAAGCAAAAGAAGGCAAGTCCATGTCTGAATGGTTTCAGAAGGGAAGTGTTACTGTGGGAAAGGTCAGCTAAAGAGGAGTTATGGCATCAGTTTGTTCTGTGCCAACAAAGGAGAAAGCAGAAGAAATAAATAAGTGATTCATTAGGAAACACAAGGAGTTGTAGGTATTAATATTAACATATTAAGTATAGAAGTTTCTAATAATTTTTTCAGATACTTTTGGAATTCCCCTGAAGCTGCCCTTAATACTGACCTTAACGCCAGGACCACGTTCTCAAGATCACTCCCATCAAAAGAAACTTCCTTCATTGAACACAGAAGCTCCAGCTCCTTCATCTTGCTCTAAACAAAGGGAAGGAGAAGGATGAACATGTTTTGAGGGAGCAGAGTGGGGCACAAGCACCCCCAGCAGCCCCAGGGCTCACCTCATTGAAGTGATAGTCATAAAAAAAGGGGACATTGTTCTCCAGCTTCCCGTGCATGGCATCATCCACCTCGTTCTGCCACTTCTGCTCCAGCTCAGCCACACTCTGATAGAGACACAAAAATCACACTGGTTGCACTTAAGTTGTAGAAGGGAATTTAAAATAAGAAATCTGAGTACATTTTGTATTTCTGTGGTGCTAAAATACAGCTTTAACCTCAAAACAAGCCTTTTATTCTTTTAAATAATTTTCTTTTTACCTGCAGTTGTCTCTCCATGGCATTCAGCTTCTTGAAGGTCTCTCCCATAATTTTACAAAGTAAATCATATTCCTCAGCGTGTTCCTCCTGATATTGGAAATTTATCAGGGACTGGAGAGCATCAACCAAATTGAGATGTTTAATCACACATGAAACCACCATCTCCTCCATGACTTCTGGCTGGATCACTTCCCTAGGGTTCCAGGGAAAGCCAAACTCATTAATCAGGAGTAAGAGACCAACTTGGACAATTCACATTCAATAAATCATCAGATGCTGCATTCACAAAGAAAGTTCAAAGCCCAGAGGGAAACAAGGACTCCTTACTTTATACTGGGTCTAAACTGAGGCCGAGCACGTCCAGAAATTTCCCTGAGCTTGATCATGATTCCTGGGGGCAGCCTAATCCTGGGCAGATCAAAGTAGTGTCCAACAGGAGGCACCAGCACATCAGAGGGATATGTGAACTCCCTGTCCTCCTCTATGGTGAGAGGCAAAGGGGAAGGGCTTGGAGTCAGGGCTGGAGATATGACCCCGTTGGCTTCCACCTGCCACTGGCACCTGCAAAAGGAGGAAAAACCAATTAAAAGGATTTTTATTTCCTCCCTCATTGAGAAATCAACATCAATCAATGATACATTACAAAGATTAAATATTAATATATGAAGTGTGGTTTGTACCAAGCATAACCAACCCTCCTTTTATTCTAAAACCCCCCTGTTTAGGAGAATATTCCCTCAGTTTGCAACACAAACTGTTGAACAAACTACAGGAAAAATGAATCCAAACATCACCTTAAAGCACAAGACTTCAATACAAGAATTCACAAAACACTCAGATCAAAATTGATTTATTTTTTTTTACCTTTGTAAGAGTTTAGATCTTAAGAGCTCTTGACAGGTTTCTTCATCTTTGGTAATTTCTGGCCCATTGTACAAGATCCTCAGCATGGAACAGGCCAGCACAGAGAGGCCCAGGGCCAGATCAACCAGGAAAGGCAAACCTCCTGACACATCCTCTGAGGATTCCTGCAGCAGGAACAGGGAGAAGTGAAGTTCAAGCAATCCATCAGGAAGTCCTTTCCAACAGATTCAAGACAGGAGATTTTACACATAATATTTTAAATTGATATCTATTTTAACTCTTACACAAAAAATGCTCAACAATTAACAGCAACTTGTAAGAACAACTCAAGACAAGAAGGGATTTAAACATTTTCCTGAACCAAGAAGGAACAGGTGAAGTTATTATCCCAAGTTGGAGTGGGATTCAGGATTCCCTGTGTTTGATCCCAGAATCCCTCCCCTCTGTTCTTCCAGGGCTGGAATCATTATTTCCTCAGGGCTTGTTACAAAGAAATGCTGACCCCCAAGCAGCAAGGATGCTGGATGGGGACAGGAACAGATATTTGATAAAAACGATCTCCATGAATCCCCAGTGCCAGCCCATCCCCAGCCATCTCTGCATCCCAAACTCTTGGGTTTATCTCACTGCCCCAACCAGTCTGGTTTCCATTTCCATGGGGTGGGATGTGTGGCAGGCAGGAGGAGGCAGTGCAGGCTGCAGCTCTCCCCTGGCATTTCCCCCTGCAATACCTGGGCTCGGACAGTGCAGGCAAAGCCCCACATGGCTTTGTCAGGAGTGTTGTGCTCCCGCCCACTCCGCATTTCAAAGGAGAACGTGACCGTGTCTCCTTCCACCTTCCAATATCCACGGCAGGAAGAGGGGGGAAAAAAAAGAAAATATATTTAATAATTGAGGCAAACAAACAGGCTTTTTTACAGGCTTTTTTTTAGAGATGAATGCTTTTAATGACAGTTATCTAGGGGGTGTTTTTATCTCAAATAAGATTCTGATTTAAGTTTTTTTTATTCTTTTTGTAAAGGTATCTTTTAGTGGAAATTTTTTTTTGCTGCTGTAAAACAAAAAGAACTACCAAAGCAGAAATTAGCAGTGTGTTACTTCGCCTTGATTTTCACTGTTTGTCTGCAAGAAACCAGGCAATAATTAACAATTCTCTTCCTGAAGGAAGACAGACAAGCTCTTCAGTTGAAGAATGACAACAAATTCATCAAGCAGCTTGCTTACACAATAGTATCAAAATCCATGTGTGAAAAATAAACAAAATTCTACTGATTGTGAACAATGGAGCTCTTGTCTGAAATTTCTTTCCACTTTATTACCTCCTGATTTCTTTTTACAATGTGTTTTGTTATGTAAATAAGCCCAGTTTTAGTGTGGGACAATGTAGAAGCACAAATATACATTAAAAATAAAATCACACTGTAGAAAGTGTGAGGGGACACATTTCCAAAGCACTGAAATGCTGAGGTTTCAAGAAGTTTGAGAGATTCTTCTTAGTTTTACTGCCAAAAGCACCCAATGAAGTTTGAAAATCCAACAGAAATGGTTGGAATTTGCTACTTGATATATTTGGGGGTTAAGAGAATCTGCACAGAACTTCTCCTAGGAGAGTGTACTTAGGAGAAGAGCATTAGAGACTCCAGGACTCCAAACATCTCCATCAGGAACTCCAGGAAGACACAAAACAAACTCCAAGGGAAGCATCACAGAGAACACAGAGCCGAGCTTCAAGTTCTCCCCCAAGGACACAACAGCTCCCTGAGCAGGGATCTCATCATGGATAACTGTACATTTAAAAGCTTGGAATGCAAAGCTGGGAGGGTAAAATGGGCTGGGCATGGTTTCCAAAGGGGATTTTAGGGGAAGGAGTGTGCACATGGGAATACTGTACCTTCACTAAGTCCTTGGGCCAGCCCGTTCCTAAGACACTACGGCTGCCATATCCCAGTGTATTGCCTCCATACTCAGCAACCTTCCTACTGTTTGTGCTAGGACCAGCATAGATCACCAACTTCAAAACATAAAATACACTGTTAGACTGTAAGAGAAAAACAAGAAAACCTAATAATAATAATAATACTTAGCACTTCCACCGCGCTTTCGACTCTCGAAGCGCTCCATGCACGTGAACCAAACCTCACAGGCTCTGTGAGGGCAGCAGGGTTAAGTATTATTATCCCCATTTTACAGATGGGGAAACTGTGGCACACAGGGACTCAGGGACTCCAGGGTTTGGTCCCTGCTCACAGAGCAGAGAGCAGGAGCAATCCTGACTGCCAGCCCTGAGGGAGAGAACAAATTCCTTCCCCAGCAGTGAGGAGTTGATCCTGCTCCCAGCAAAGCCAAAGTTTTGTCAGTGATTTTGGTGGGAGTTTAATCAGTAATGGGTGATATTAATATTGAGGATACTCCCATTAGTTATTTATGAGCATCAGGACTTGCTCTGTGCCAATGAATAAACAGCAGCACTCAGCTCTGATAATACACTCTGATAACACACTCTGACAACACTCTCTGATAATACAAAGTGGAAAAGTGCCATTGGTTGTTCTCAAAATTATTTATTCCTAGTAATCCAGGTAAACAAACTCTTTATCATCAGGGAGAAAGGAATCTCTCCAGCTCTGCCCAGTTTAAACCAGCTGTGCTGGTCAAAGGAGGCAGTTGGATTAAAATAAGGAAATAAGGAAAACTGAACATGAGTGAAAATGAGAAAAGTCAAACTTGGACAGCCTGAGCCAACCTGAAATTATTTCTTAAAAAACCAGAACTGACAGAATTTCTGAGGGGAAAAACCAACCCAAACCACCCCTCAATCTCCCAATCCCTGGAGCCCCCCACACTTGTCCCATGGCAGAATTCCCATTTTTTTTGGAGGGAATTCCCTGACTGCAGAGGTGCTGAGCTGGCCCTTGCTTACCTTGTCATAATCATACTGGGAGGAGCATCTGTTGTCAAATCTAAGATACAAACAGCGGGCTCCTGGAATGTGGACAGTTTCCTTAAATTTATAATTATCCCTGACAGGATGCACTGTCTCCACAGTCTTGCCAGCAGCCCAGGGAGCAGGAATCTTCAAACCAGTCAGGAATCCTGGCTCTTCCTTCTCCTCCAGCATCCTGAAATTAGAGGGAGAAATTGGGCTTCAAATACAGCACAGAGATTGTTGTCATTCAGATAGAAAGGAATTAAAAATCACCTCTCAGTACTGACACACAGAGACAAGGAACTGACTCCTGTATTGATGGAATTCATATATTATACATATTATTATCATTATATAATTATATATTTTATCATCATTATTCATACATTACATGTACTCTTATTCACAAAAAACCCATTGTCACAAATTCTTTAGTATTCTAAATTCTCCATTGCTGTAAGTAAGCATTTTTAATTTGATTTTAGCAGCTTGTTTCTGTCCCTAAGCAGGAGCTGGAAAACTTTAAGCTGAGACACAGCATTTAAATGCAGGAGTTAAAAATGTTATTTCTCTGGAAATTAAACCATTTAATAGCTTTGCAATGGTTTTAATTCTGTATCTCATGCTGCCAGAGCAATTTACATTTTCTCTTGATGGTCCTCCTTAGCCTAATTTATTGTGAGAGGAACATTTAGAATTCATTTCTAATGCTTGAGGTGAGGAAAAAACCCAAAACAAACCATAATCTGTGTAAACAACCTGAAGTTATAAATAGTTTAAGTCTATATAGAGAACAAAATTTGGAACTAACTGCCTTTTGCAAAAGCTTTCATAAAACTGAGACAGCCTTAGAAATCATTCCAGCACACCTTTAAAAATAATTCAAATAAAAACTGCTGGTCAAATAGACATTATAGTTCAGTTTATCCCATGAAAAGACCCAAATGTAAAGAAAATCACCTCTCATCAGGTAACTGCTTCCCTTTCTGCTCTGGAGCACAACTGGGGGAACTGTTCAGCTCTGAGAAAACTGGAGACTGGGTTTTTAGCAGCAGTGCAGTCTGTGGCCCAAAATACACAGTGTTAGGGACATGCAAACTGTAAAGCATTTAAAGAGCTCATTATTGACATCATTAACAATCCTATTATAATTATTGACAATAAATCATTACTGAGTAGCTCCTGGAGAAGCCAAGTTTAACACTCAGCATCAGCAGCTTTGGCAGCTGCTGAGAATCTGAACTCTGGGGTGTGGGTGAGTCTCTGGAGGAAGCTGAGCAGCATTTTGGAGGCCCCAGGGGTGGCACAGAGCCCATACCTGGCTGGTGTAAAGGACCAGTTGCACCAGCTGAGGCATCAGGGCATCAGCCATGGTCAGGGTCTGCAGGTTGGGGTGCATCAGGGATGTCAGCAGCACAGGCAGCAGGTGGCCAAGCATGGTGGCCTTTGTGATCTGCTCCAGGCCTTTTAACCTGCAAGGAGAGCCAGAGTTACACAGGAACAGCTCTTTTCACAGAGTAGCACTTCTGCTTCATCTTGCAGCAGCAATTCAGAACTCAGCAGAGAATGTTTGTATTATATTAACAAAATCCCCAAAACAATCTTGAAACCACTACAATTTCTCCCAAGTGTCAGTGACCTTGAATTGCTGACAGTTCTCACTGAACAATCTGAGAGCAGAGACAGTAAATCAACAGTTTCATAATTACTCAGAGAAGGATAAGCTCCCCTGGGCACAGGGGATGAAAGTCCCCATCAAACACAAATGCACCAGTGTGGATATCAGCTCCCAGCACATGGAGCTCAAAGGACTTGAAAAGGATCTGCAGCTACAAAAATATATTTGAACACGAGCGCGTATGAAAATATCACCCAGGAATTGTGTGTTGTCAATAAACACAACTAATCTTGCAGGCCCAGGGAAGCAGAAAGTGAAACCTGGAGCACAGCTGGGACAGGGAGCTGCTTGTTTGAGCAGAGAAAAGTTCACAGCTTTTATTTCCACCCCATTCCCAAGGTGTATTTTTAAGAGAGGGGAGACAGGGAAGGGCAGGAGATGGAATATGTGGGATATCAAATCACCACCCAAGGACTGGCATATATAAATATCCAATCCAGCTATTAGGGATGGGATAATCAAGAATTGAAAAATAAACAGATTGTTCTAGTTACAGGAGTATTTACAGGTAATTACAGTTTATTTCCAGGTGTCCTACTCATAAATACCATTACAACTGACTAAAACCTTCCCAATTTGAGGTTCCTACAGAAATATCAACCTACAGATGATCATGACTGACACAGAGAGGGATTCTAAATTCTCCTCCAGCTGAGTGCTCAACAATTACCACAGGAAGAAACAGTTCCTGTGCATTCCAAGCTCAAATACAAATTGATAAAGAATAATTAATGCTAACTGTGCTTGTAACAATAAGGCACAAAGAGCAGCAGTTGCCTGGTTCCAAATTAGGATCCTCCCAACTGCCTTACCTTTGCTCCCTGTCAGAAATGTCACTGTTAATTAGTGCTGTAGTGACTTGTTGCAGCATTTCTAAGACTTCATCACATCCTGTCAGAATTTGTGTGGCAAGAGACAAAATGCTGGTCTTGAGTTCCTAAGAAAAAGAAAAAAAAAAAAGAGTTACAGGATACTTAAATTCTTAGAGAACCCCCAAAAAAGGACAACAGAACAACAAAATGGATTTCCAAATGAAAAGAATGATAATGTGACCTGGCAGGCCTGCAGCAGGAGATTCATCCAAGACTTAAATTTGATTAATGTTAAGCCCCAAAGTGCTGGGAGAAACTAGGTGCATGTTTTACAGGATGCACATCCAGTTTCTAGAGGGAAGGAAGCCCCAAGTCCAGCACAGGAGAGAGCTGAGAGCCAGCCAAGGCACAGCACTGGTGACAATGTCCTAGCAGGGATGAGCAGCACTGCAGAGAGAAAAACTGAACAATGAACAGTGAATAGTGAGACAAGAGAAATACTCCAGCAGTTAGCATTTACTCAATGAGCCTGAACAAATCACTTCCAACTGCAGCAGCTCACAAACACCCCCAGCCTCAAAGAGGGAACCAGCTGAGCAAAACTGCAGAAATTCAGAAATCAATTCCATTAGGGAAGAATTATAACAAAACTACCATGAGCAGACAACCTGCACTCCAGGGCCAAGGTGGGAGTTGGATGAAGGAGTGTGAAATGTAGCATCCTAAAAAACTTCAATCAACCAAAGCCTGTCCTCAAACCTTGTCCTCTACCAAATCCTGTCCTCAAACCTTGTCCTCTACCAGCTTCCTTGGCACAAACTTTATTCTCCCTATTTCAGACAACTGATGGAGGTGGTTCTACATAAACTTTGTTTAAACTGCAAAAAAGCAGAAGCCATTTAAGGCAAATAAGAAATTCCTTTTCTATTATTATTTCTATTATTTAAAATACTTTTTGAAGGACCACCTGAGTGATTTGGAGAAGAAAAAATGCATAGTT
The DNA here is from genome assembly GCF_009819885.2 of Catharus ustulatus. Lineage (NCBI taxonomy): Eukaryota > Metazoa > Chordata > Aves > Passeriformes > Turdidae > Catharus > Catharus ustulatus. The sequence continues at coordinate 3,736,379 of NC_046238.1, forward strand.
GTAAAGGAAATTCCCATGCCAGCACATATGAATTAAAATCTATTTAAAATCTCATTATAGATAGATTTAGGAAGGCAAGTGTTTGCTCTCACTGATAATAGGGAATGGAAGCTGCAATCCTGAGCACAGATTTTACTCTGGACTGTTTTTCCCTGTTCTCCAGCTATTTAAACTCTATCAAAAGGAAAAACAACCACCAGCAAACAGCAAATGCACTGCAGGAACAAGGTGTCACAGGCACACTGACTGGAGAGAGCCATACTAGAATAAAACTTGGTGTTTACCTGTACCTTCAATGTCTCTCCCTGCAAGGAGCTGTCACTGTCATCATTGTCATCAGGTTTAATCAGAATTGTGTTACTGAGGAGGTGGTTCTGCACAGCCATCAGGTACCGCAAGCACGAGGACGCAGCCTTGAACACAAATAAGTAAAACTTGCAATTATCCAAACCCTTCATCAACCCTGAGTCAGGCAAGCCTCAGGCTTGGGAGTTGGAGAGAGGAAAAAAAGGTTGAGGAAGGAGAAAAGAAAGAGCATTTTATATAATTTTATAAAGGAATTATTTTATCTATTTAAGAAATCGGCTGCAAAACGTTGAATTTTGTGAAATAAATCAAAAATATCGAGGCAGCAAAACTTTGTTCAGGCTTGGAATGTTATAGCAATATGCAGGAACTCCAAGAATTAATTAATTCTGAAAAGATAATGCCACAAGAGAGATAAATGCAATTCACACTCCTGAAGGTGATGGTTCCACACTTCTCCTCCCCCCCAGGTCAGGACATCCTGGCCCCTTCTGGTGTTTTTCTGGAAGCTCAACCTGCCCTTCTCAGGGAGCTGCCCAGAGTTTTACCAGCAAATGTCAGCTCTCACTCATTTCTGTGACTCTTTCATAACTCTTCCAGCCTGTATGAACCACAACACACAACTGCATGTTGGATTTTTTAATCAAACTGCTGTAAGGCTTTGAATATTGAAATCCACAGACTTCACTTAAACTGAACAGCAACCAGAGCAACTGGAAAATACATCAGTGTATAAACCCATTCCTTTGGTGTGAGAAATCATTCTTTTCTTCCCTGCACAGCACTAACAAAAGACAATTCTTCTGGATTTGTTTAGACACAAGTGTAAAAGTTTCACCTTTTACTCAGAGAAGGATTCAAGGAGGAAAAGAAGCCAAAGATGCTTTTATCAAACCACATTTTACTTACAGGCACAGTTGAAAGAAGCCTTTGAAAGTCATCTTTAGATACAGTTTGGCACTTGGTGATTAAGACACAAGATTCTCTGACAACAATCTTGAGGATGTAGTGCAAGAGCTCATCATTGAGTCTTCGAGAGAGGCAAGAAAGGGGCAAAGTGTTAATCAGGAATTATTGTGCATTTTGTACAGCTCAGCCCTCTCTGCAAGCAGGAGTTCAGTTTATGAGAAACCTAAACAAGGATCAAACTTCAAATTCAGACATGAAAAACCCCAAGGCTGAAATGTTTAACAAGCACAACAGATTTCCAGGGCTTTGTGCTGATGTAAATCTGATTTTTTATGGCTCCTATAAAAGACTCCTCCCAAACTGAACATGTATTGAGTTTTACTACTGGAAAGTCACCTATGACATGCAGAGAAATACCATAAAATCCTACTTATTAAATTATCATTCAAATTTACCATGAACATGGCAAGCAACAAAGAATTCCAAACCCAGGCTGGGTACAGAAACATCCAAAATTTGCCCTAAAACATCAAATCTCTCCCTCACCCTAGAGAAACCTTCCCCCACAGACACAAACACCATTCAGGTCACACTGCAGGAACACACCAAGCAGAAGTTCCTGCAAGTTCATCTCATGAAAATAACAGAAAAATGTTCTGTAAATAGAGTTTTTACCTGTAATGATCATCATCTTCACTCCCAAATCTGTTGTTCTGCAGCTGCTCAGCCAAATTGGTCAGGATAACGTCCCGGAGCTGCGAGAGGCCACTGTTCCTCTCTCCTAGAAGGGAAATAAAAAACTTCTGCAAAGTAGCATTTTACAGACTGGATTTTATTTCCCCAATCCCTCATTTAACACAGACTGGAATGGCTCCATTCCCAGGGTTGCTGTCCCAGACTGGGAACACTTTTCCTGCCCATGGCACTGTTGGAAATTCCCAAATTGCACCAAATTGCTGTGAAATAACAAATTCCTGAGCATCAGCTGCTTCCAAAAACAGGTTCCCATTTCCTGGTGAACTTGAGGACATGATTCCTCCTTCACTGAGCTCTAACATCACCTCTGATTGAGTACTTGCAGATATTCCTTTTCTCCACCTGGAAGTTGAAGCATTCCATAATTGCCTAGAAAAGTATGGATTTAAAGCAGCTCTCCCTCTAAGCTTGAGATGCACTTTGATATTTTGTTCTCAGAAAAACCCCACTCTCACCAGGCAATAAGACATTCTCACCTTCAGTTAAGACCAATTTCAATAAATTATTGATTTCTGCTTCTCCAGGATACAGGATATTTAAACCAGAGCTAAGGAAAAAATAAAACCAGGCATTACTTGATGGGTTTAGAAGTGAACAAAAGCATTTCAGTGGACAGGTGACAAATGGCACCACAGACTCAGCACCTGACGGAACATTTACAATGTCTGTGTAAAGGCTTAGAAAAGCATCTCCAGATTTTAACATCAATATTAGGACATTAGCAGCTGTTTTCTCCAGGAATCTCTTGTAATCAATTATATTTTATTGTTTAGATCCTAAAGCTTCTCCAAGAGCTGTTTGCTTCCCTCTGGAAAACTCCCCATTCATCACTTGCACACAGGGCAGCACAATCAGTTTGTTAAGAAACAGAGATGTCAGGAAAAATGATGATGGCTCAGAGAAAACCTCCAAAAACTTTGGGATGGGGTAAGAGCTGAGGCTCCTCTGTGCCAAGAACAGTGAAAAAATAAAAATACAATAATCAAGAAATCACCACTGCTGCAGTTTTGTACTTTGTGGAGACTGGCTCTATAGAAGCTTTAGTTTAAGCTGCACAGAAGATTCTGGAAGGAGCATTTCAGGAACACCCCAGCTCTGCAGAAACATTCCAGGTGGAGACTTTTTCCCTCTAACTTGTGATGAACTCTGTCCTTTCCATGTGAATTCCCCCACTGAGATCACAATCACTTCAAAGGAGCACTCCATGCCTGCCTGAAGTGCTGAAATCATCACACAACTTTGCCATTTCCTTTCCCTTTTCTTTTTCAGTAACAGAAAAAAAAAAAACCAAAAAAAAAACAAAACAACCTGGGATGTTTTTCAGCTTCACACTGAGAGTAGAGATTACTGCAGCTTCCTTCCCTCCAGCTCATGCTGATCCACTCTGATAGAAACCTCAGGAAAAGTTATCACACACTGCCAGCTCCCTTTGAGGGTTCCACTGGCACCAAAATCCCCCAAGGAGAAAACAGGAGGAAGGAAACATCAGCCAGTGCCCACCTTGGAGCTGTGGAACAAGCACTGGAACACACAGGAGACACAGCCCTGAAAATGCCAGGTAATCCTCCTGTGCCAAATTATTCTGCACTCAGAGTTGCACAGAAATTTGGAATGCTGTGATTCACACCAAGAAAATGCAGGTTGATCTTCAAAAGATTTTGTTCTCAACCTCTGGAGCACTTCCCACTGGAAAATGCAGGTTCTGTTTGTCCTTGGCACACTGGAGCCAGCATTCCTTGGCCCTGAGCTCTCCCTTATCTCCTTTTCAGGAGATACAGCCACAGTTTGGTTTTGTTTTTCATGGGTCTTCAGTCTCAGAGCATTGCTCAGGTATTATCAATCCCTGCAGTATTATTAATCCCTCCAGTATTATTAACCCCTCCAGCATTATTATTTCTGCTTCTCCTGAGGTTCCTTTTGTTCAGAACTCCAGTGTTACCACTTAAAACACTGAGGTAAGAGCTGCCAACACCAGCTTTGCCTTTTCCTGAACACAACAGTAACTAAATAAGGAATTTGTTCAAGGAAACTTTACTTGAATTTAGCAACTATTTTATAATACACATTTTTAAAACTCCTTAAGAAAGCAAGTAAAAAAACCAAATTACAAGTAAGACAGTAATTACTACCTGTTATTTCATCAAGATCAACATACTGTACTTCTCCTCTTCCACACAAACTGCAATAATTTAACTGTAATTTACCATATTATATCTTAAAATCCATCACATATTTTCTCCTGTGAATGTAATATTAAACTGAATACCAGGTGAATGTTCATGTGTCAAAGAAACTAAAATCTGAGTTAGGTTGTACTTGATAAAACAGATATTCACCTAATAGCCAGACAAACTTCCTTCTGGATTTCAGAGCAGATCTGATCCCTTGGGGCCATCAGTAACTGCCACAGTAACAGCCCAGACCTTCTGACAATGTCTCTGTTCCTTTCAGTTTGGGGACTGAAGAAAAATTTAAAAACCACCTAAGAAAAGTTAAAGACAAAAATATTAATAGTAAAAATAAATATTACTTACATTGTTTTATTTTCTGCAGTCAGTTTCTCAAACTATTTGTGTGGGTCTAGAAATCTGAGAGTCAGAATTTGATTTTGAATCAAAAAATGGAGGGGAGAGATATACAAAGAAAGAAGGAAATAACCTGTCTGTGTTTTATGTTAATCTGTAAAGACAGAGATTACATTTAAATTAGGGCTCTTAAATGAATATACAAAATATTGCAAAGCCACTGCTAACCTCCATTACATGGATTCCAATGGAGAAAAAGAAATAAAATTAAATAAAAATGAAAACAGTGGTTGCCTGTACTCCAAACCAAGTTTTTCACTTTTCCATGGGAATTCTGAAGCCCATGGAAGTTTCTGTACCTGGAAGACGACGAGGATGCAGCGGATGATGCAGGTGTCTCCATTGACCATGGCCTTCTCCATAATGTCACAGATGCTGCTCAGGTGATGGGCTTCAATGGGATGCTGCTTGCCCAAAAAATTGCTGATGGGGAGGTTGTTGCTGGCTGCCAGGAGGTTGAGTTGATGGATGCACATGGCACCAACATGGTGCAGTAATTGGTTAATGACCTCATTTGTGGTTGTTGCATCCCCTGGAAGGAGAGGAGAGTTCAAATGCTGTCTATAAACACAGACTGCATCATCAACCTTTGCTTCTAAAATGCAATAAATCAACTTCAGGGCATGAAAGGATTACCCAAAACATATTTTTAATGTGCTGAAGGCAGCAAAAATCTGCAATCTTCCACATATCTCACTTTGTACTTTTCCCTCTTAAATCAAAGCTAAACCATGACCAATAGTTACAACTCTTTTCAGGAATGAACTCAGTTTTTAACAGCAAGGCAGTTTCTGTCTGTTTTTCTCTGCCACTCCTGTGTTTCCCTTCCCCTCTGTACAAAGTGCTGACCCCTGGGTTCCCCTCACCTTTGGGCTCTGCAATGACATGACTCACTCCCAGCCTCTGGCACACACAGTGGAATGCCTGGTTCCCAGGATTGCACCACTGATCAATATAATCATTGGAGCACGTCCAGATCATGTTATTCATTGTATCATAACAGGCACCTGAGAGAAGGAAAACATTTCCCACATCAATTCAGCAGAAAAACCAGACTGAAGCATCTTTATAGGCATCGTAAATCCAAACGATTTGCTTTAAAATTTCACTATGGACATGCAACCCCACCTCACTGCAGAGCAGCTGACTGCAAATTCAAAGCCAGATGGATTCTTTAGGATGTGAGGGAGTGCTGTGCTCCTTACCAAGGCCTGGCACCAGAGCCCCCCGTCCGAGCGAGCTGCCCGCGGCGTCGATCAGATCCGCCCTGCTGGTGAACTGCCCATCCGAGATGTTGAACACCAGGCTGGAGGCAAGAACTGCACAGAAACACAGCTCCAATCAATTCCTGAGAAGTTTCTTGCATTCCAGACAGCCAAGGGCTCCCAGACTGCCACAAATGGCTCTGACTTACTTTTTAGGGAGGACAAAGCGCTGGTGCCCCCGAAGAGCGAGCGCGTGGCCGAACTGCCCGAGCCCCCCGGGGGCGGCACCAGCATCACCAGGTAGGTCCCACACGTGTAGATTGGGGTCTTCCTCAGCATCTTCAGGGGCAGCCCACAGCTTGTGTTGGCAGCTGTAATATACACCAGAGAAAGGTCACAAACTGCACTTGAGCACAGCAAGGCAGAGCTCTGCTCGGGGTTTCAGAGGAATTGATGTTTAGAAGTTCTGTTAAGAAGTTTCTGCAGAGCTCCATGAACCTTGAGCATTTCCAGGGATGGGGCATCCATGACTTCTGTGTGGCCTCCCAACCTCACACATTCAGCATCAATCCCCACAAGGCTACAAAGAGTTTCACAGGTTATTCAACTAAAGAGAACAACTTCAAAATAAAATTTAAAAAAAATTAGGTGCAACCAAAATTATTGAGAATTGTGTGGTGATAATTCCAGTGGAAGCACTTGGAGTCAGATGATCTCATCACAGAGATCACTGGAGATTCACTATGCATTTACTGTTTTAACTTCTCCTGCTCCTCATGAAACACAGACAGCCCAAATGATCTCCCCCCTGCAACAGCTGATCAACACTTCCTGAGTGCTGACTCAAGAATCAGCCAGGAATAGCCATTTACTCTCCTTTTTCTGTAGCACTTGAGTTGTTAAATGGCAAAACACAACCTTTAAAATAGCTCTCCAAGCCAACTCCTTGCCAAATTCCCTGGAAGTAGAGCCATTTCATGTATAATTTATTTTTATGGAAATACTTCCAGTTGTTTCAAATTGAAGAAAGAAAACTCATGTACTTGTGAAGGAAGAAAAGAAATCATTCAAGATAAACTCAATAAAATCTCCAGACAAATCTAACAAAGCTCCAGATCATCCTGAAAGCACCCAGTGCAGCTCATTCAAGATTCCCTCATTAATTTGGGTTGTTTCCATAAAAGAATTCCCAAACATTGTGCAGATGACCTCAAGAAAGTGCAAAACCACCTAAGATTTGTAATATTCCAGTGACTGGAGAAGCAGTAATTCCATTTTCTAACCTGCAGGCCATTTTCACACACCAATTAAAAGTCCAGTTGAGCTGCCAGCAGAGAAATACAACATCAGATTGTCCAAATCAGTCCAATCATGGAATTGGAAAAGGTTGCATCCCATTTTCCATCCCTGAACTTTCCTCACAACCCTCATTTAACCCAGGAACTGATAACCGCGGATTTTCCAACTGCATATTTTGGGAAATGAGCCAAAAATCACACTCTGGGTTTTTTTTAAGAGCTCAGTAATAACCAGGATGGATGTTGTGTGTAAGAAATGCAAAGTGAAGAGTTTCTGACCTGCCTGGTCCTCCTTGAGGGTGTTGGAGATGGTGGAGCCCGTGAGAGCAGCGAGCGTGGCCGAGGGGGACGCGCGGTACCGGGACAGGCGGCTCAGCAGCATCTCATTGATGCTCTTGGCAGATTCCCCCTCTTTCCTCATCAGGATTATTCTTTCCTGCAGAGGATTTGCTATACAAATGCCATTTTCTACCTAGGAAAATGGGGGGGAAAAAAGTATTTTAGATGTTGAAATCCATAGGTGAGAGATTTGGATCATGTGGGAATATAAAGTGAAATTTTGCTGATAAAAGTTCTTGCAAAAACAAAGTTCTGAAAGCAAGACAAGAGTATTTTGTTGTTTGTGTCTTCATGGTTCAATAGAATAATTTAATAGAAGATATCTTTGAGATATTTAATAGGATATCTTCTATTTATGCCTGTTCCTAAAGATAGAACTGCTCGTCATAAACTTGAGTTTATTTAGGAAACTGCTCAAAAATATATAATCCTCTTGTATTTTCTTAGTGGTGTTTCACTTGCAAATCATTTGGCTCTGAATCATTTTTCCAGGCAGAAAGTGTGAGCAGTGATTTCTTCAGCCCATGACGTTCAGGGGATGTTTTACTGCAGAATGCATCTCTTAATGAAGATGTGATTTTAGGATTTTCCATGGTTGTACTACTACAGCCTCCCAATTCCAGCTCCACCATCCCACTCCATCCTCCTCTGCTCAGCAGGAATCCAGACAGAAAAAATACATTTTATGCTACAAGAGAAGTCATATTGCTAAATATAATCACCCTCTGGAGATGGAGTTGGACAGTTCACCTTCTGTTCTGTTCAGTTATTTCACATAAAATCCATACCCAAACCTAATATGTCAATTTAAAAAAGCTGATATTTAATTAAACTGGTTTATGTCACCAACATCTGGCATAGAAAATACACAATTTGCTTACTATAATTTCAAAAATATCCATAAAGACAGAGTGGCCTTTGGGGGTTTTTTCATTGAGGCTTGCAGGAGACCAAATCCAGTAGAAAAAAGTTCCATCTGAAGAAAGATGCACGGTGGTCATAGTGCTGCCAACTGGGAAGTGATTTACTGGCATTGGGATTATCTGACATACCTAGGAGACAGAAAGCATCTTAACAGGTCTCATTTTGTAGTTTGGCCTCATAAGTATGAACAGTATGAGAAAATAAATAGAGATCAAATGCAGTTAGTGCAGAAGAGGCTTAATATTGGATTTAGTAGCAGCATTACATTGATTTATTACCAACAGCTATTCTGTGATATTTGCCAAATATCCAAACCAGCTCATAGATCTCAAATTTAACCTATCTAAAAATAAAAGGATCAGCTCCTCTCTAATGATGGAGAACAAACCCACAGTACCACAAGGAAAATACACATCCTATTGAGTCACCTACTTTCTGCAACTTCTCTCAAACATTGCTTGAAACTTGAGAAGAAAAAGAGAATCTAAACATTCTCAGTGTCAGGAAACACACTGGATATAAATGTGAATATCCATCCTTAAAACCACAGCAGGAAAAACCCCAAAGTAAACAAACTACCCCAGTTTTACAAAGGGCAACAGTTATTTATCTACAAAACACAACAACACCTGAATTTTGGGACAGGGGAAGAACAAAGAGCTGTTCAAGAAGAACATATTATTGATTTAAATCAAAGTTCATTTTGTTGTTGTTTGATTGCTGTAAGATGTGACCACACTGGAATCATGGAATGTCCTGAGAGGGAAGGGACCCACAGGGATCTTCATCCAACCCTGGTCCTGCACAGACACCCCAACAATCCCACCCTGTGCACCCTGGGAGAGGGGTCCAAACACTCCTGGAGCTCTGACAGCCTTGAGCACTTCCTGGGGAAGAATCTTTCCCTGATACCCAACCCAGTCCTGAACAGCTCCAGCCATTCCCTGGGTCGTGTCCCTGCTCACAGAGCTGCCTCTCCTGAGGAAACTGGATTGGGATGAGGTCTCCCCTCAGTCCCCTCCAGGATGAACAAGCTCTCTAAGTACCCCATAATACAGAACAGTGTAATTTCAGATAAATACATATATTTATATATAAACCACACTGAAACAGTAACATCACCACCACAACTTACACATTCACCACACGGTCACTTCGAGGCGGGGTTAGAAAAATGCAGTTCCACCAAATAAAAAAATTCAAGGACAAAACTAAAGCTCAGATGTGTGTGATTCATTCAGCCTGTTTTGCTGCTGTCCCCTTTACCTGCAGGGTATGTTGATCCACGAGCTGGAACAGGTAGTGAGGTTTGCTATCAAAGGACACGGGCCGATGGAGGAGTTTGCCGTTGCCAAAAGCCACCCAGCCCGTCTCCAGCTCCTCGTTCCGGCAGTACACAAACCCCCTGGAAAAAACCCACCAGGATGTTCAAACTCCTTCAACCCTGCCCTGTTTCTTTGTTTTGTTGTTGTTTTCTTTTCAAATAACTCACAACCACAGTGTTGAACTTTGACTGAACTTCTACTCGAGTCAGCGATTTTTGTTGTGAAAGGCTTTAAGCGTAAAAAGCCTCGTGGTTTTCAAGTAATGAAGAAGCAAGGAGGTACTGTGAGTCACAGCTGCACTAATTACTTAATGAATGACATAATTAGCAAACAAACACTCACAAATTCAGCTATAAATAAAAACTCACAGAACTGGTCTGTAGCATATCCCTCGCGGCAAAGAATCAACCAACTTAGCAAACGTTAAAAAATAAAATTGAATCTAAAATTCTGCTGCTGTGGAGGGTGAACTAATGGTTCTCCAACCTCAACTTGCTCTTTAATTTTAGACAAAAAACACACTCAAGAAGAATTTCAGATAAACTCAACTTATTAAAATAGCATTTAATGAAAATTCACAATATCACGGAATCACAGACTGGCTTGGGTGGGACCTCAGAGATCAGCTCCTTCCAAGCTCCATATCCTCCAGTCTTGCTGCTCCCAACATCTGGCAGAGGTTTCCCAGAAGAGGAACTTTTGGGTCTCAGCAGCTCTGCAGAAAGGTGTCCCTTACCTCAGAGTTCCATGCAATCCTGATCCCAGTTTGCTGATGCCCCTGCCCACTGAATTGGTTGTGTACAGGTAGAGCCCATCGGCTGCAAGGCACCGGCCCAGGTCTGCATCTGCAGCAGGAGCAAGGAGAGCAGAGAGCAGCTCTGTAAAATTCCAGTTGGGAATTCTCCCCATGGAAACCAGCACCTGCTCATGGCAGGTCACTACCAATCCTGTTTTAATATTGGATTTATTGTTTGGTGCTCTGAGAGCTGCTGTAGGCACAGCCAAGGAGACCCTGTGGTTTCCTCACATCTCCTTCAGAGGTGCCCAGATGAGACACAGTGAGAGGGGAGAAGAATCAAACTCTGTGATTCTCCTCAAGCTGCTCTGATCCTTCTGAACACTTCAATTAGGACAAAATGTGTTTGAAACACAGAGCAGTAATTATTAATAATCAAGATGGGACACAAGTCCAGTCAATCTATTGAAGTTCACAGGATCTGGACACTCAGGAAGGAAAAGTTCACTCACTCTCTTGCCTAAACACTTAAAAAGAAATTTCTCAAATAAATCTGCAGGTAGTCTAAAATAACTCAAATTTTTAATTCCTATGGATTGCATCAAATCTCATCAAAGCTTGAACTAATATTTCTAAAACCACGTGAACTCTTATTTATTACAAAAATAGTAATGAAACAAAGCAGTAAAAGCTGAGAATGAATCCAGGAAAAGAAATACAAAGGAAAGCATTAAAAAAAGAGCTTCAAAATCAACTGGGTAGAAACAAAAGCAGAGAGGGGAAAAAAAACCAATGAACTTGTACTTCTAAAAATAAACTTGCTGTGCCACTATTAGCTGTCCATTGAACACAGGGACACTGCAGGGGCAGTGATTATGATCTAACAAGGGGATAATATCCAAACTCTGTCTGACCCCTCTGAAAAATTCCCACTGGAGTCAGGAAGGGTCACTGGATCGACTGCTTTGGACTGTTTCCCACAAGCTGACAGTTCACACCAGCAGCTGTTACCCCATCCAACACTGCTCTGCTACCTGGCAATTCTGTAGCAGGACAAGCCTGGGATGGAAAACATGAACAGGAAAAAAGATACAAAGAGGCTCCTTCTCCCTGGGTTTTCCTCGGTTTATTTCTTCATGGCTTCCAGGGGGCAAAGAGGAAGTTTCCCGAAGTTTGGGGTCTCTTCTAGGGTCAGGAAAGGGGAGGGGAAATGTGGCTTCCAATAGGATAACAGAGGGGTCAGTCCATAGATTTTACAGGAATTAAGGGACATACCATTCCTAATACATCTTAGGTACAGGGTTACAACAAGCAGCTGCTCTTCAGCAACCAAAAAGCAACATTTTACATTCATCTGCACTTAAAGCATCCTGTCCTCCTGATAGTGACTGGGATGAAATAATTCACCTTTATTCTCACTGCTGGCCCCAGTGTTGGCATCAGGGGCAGGTAACATGTCCTCAAAGCCCCAGGACACGATGTGCTTCCCTCCAAGCAGGCACGAGGGGGATCCAGGGCCTCCCTCCAAAAGCAACAACCTTTAAGCAGAAAATAAAACAAAACTCCATGAAGAACAGCAGTAGGAAATATTGGCTAAATTAAAAGTTCAGACAAAGATATATTTGAAGTAATTATTCTGTCACAGTTCATAAACCACTTTAAGGAATCATCAATATTTAATGAAAAAAAAATAAAAACAAAACACCCCAAACCCAATCAATGCTTTTAGATTTGATTTCCCAATGTCTTCTGCACATGACTAAATCTCAATCTTCCCGAAAGCTTTCAATAAAGCCAAAGCCTTTTAATCACTTCTAAAGACATTCCTCCCTACAAGCACTTCACATTCTCAGAGCTGCTGGCAAAGTTTCTAAGGAGCAAAGTTGTACAAACCTGTAGAGAACATCAGCCACAGGCAGGGAGCCCAGCTCAGTCTGTTTCTGTAATAGATGCACTGTATGAACAAAGGTTTTCAGCGACCCTCTAAAAGGACAAGAAAAACATGAATTAAAGGTGTCTATGGAAGGCAGACTGAACACACACAACAGCAGCCATGGACAACACCAGAATCACAGCCAGGAGAGGGCATCAGCTTCTCTTCTGCCTGGCAGCTCTTTCCTGGAGGAAGGGGAAGGAGGAAGAGAGGGGGACAGAGAGAACTGGCCTAAATTCCACCACGTTTTTTTGGAAGAAAGCCCCAGTAGGGAGGGAGAGCAGCAGGCACAGGCTGGGTCATCAACAACAGGTTCATAAAGGCAATCTCCATAAAAGATAAAACATCCCAACCTGCTCCTGAGGCAGCTCTCTCAGCATTTCTTGTAGCTGATTAACCACATTTAACCTCCAGTGCAAGCCATGGATCTCCCTGGCTGAGCACAAGTGTGAGTGAGGGCTGCTGCACTCCCAGCTGGAGCTGCAACTCCTAACTCAGACAGGAAAGACCAGACATCCATTTCTCATCAAGATTCTCATTACTTTGGGAAGCACAGGGATCATCATCCAGCTCCAGGCCCTGCACAGACACTCCAACAATCCCAGCCTGTCCCTGAGAGCAGTGTCCAAACTGTCCTGGAGCTCTGCACTCCCTGGGGATGTACCCAGCACCGTCTGGGGAAGAACCTTTCCCTGATACCCAACCTAACCCCCCTGCCACAGCTCCAGCCATTCCCTGGGCCTGGCCCTGCTCCCAAAAATCAGAGCTTCAGCTCTTTGCTTTCCCTGATAAACCTCAGCCTGGAGAAAATTGACACCAAACACATTAAAGCACCTCAATTAATTATTTAAAGCAATATTTACCCTGTTGTTTTATTTTTAGCAATAAAAACCACCCAAGATTGCAACTAGGAATGTCAATAATAGTCTCATTTTCAAGGTTTTTTTCTTCAGCACATGACTTAGATATTTAAAGGGAAAGTGTGAGGCTTTCAGAGGTGAACAAAGCACAGTGGGATATTTGATCTCTCTAAGCAATGCAAGACAGACTTGCAAAGAAAATAAAAGATCAACCTGAAGTTCAAAAGCTCTACTTGAAATTTAGCTCAGTTGCAACAGAACATCCCATATTTCCTGCAAATTGACATCTGGGAGAAAAAAAAAAAAAAGAGATTGTGTTTATCAAATCCAATTTCTCTGAGCTATGTTCAAGTACATTGCCTTTCAGATAAGGCAGTTGTCAGGACAGAATAATTTGCTACATACCATAAATTTCTCATTGACTTCATTAAAACAAGTGCACTAGAGATTAAGTAGGTTTCATTTGAATAAACTTTTTCCTAAAGCAAATCATGCCATATCCTGGGAACTCCAACATCTTAAATCAGAGTACAACTTCACAGACAAGGCTGGGACCTGGAGAAACATTCAATCCAACATTTCCAAAAGGCTCCTTGTGACTTTAGAGCCATGTTCACAGGGCTTTGCAGAGGTTTTGGATTTCCTCCCCCTCTCCCCATCCTCTAATAAAAATAGGTTTTGATTAAAAGTAATCACCTGATGCCAAACCCATGCAGGACAAGGAGAATTTTAACCTACAATGGTTGAACTCTTCACTGGCAACAAAATGAAAAAATACCTCCAGACATTTGAGAGACAACACTGAAATCAAATCTGAAAGGAACTGTCCTGAAAGCTGGCAGTTCCACCTTCTCCAGCCAAAGAAAGGTGCACAAAAGGGCAGGACAAAGGGGAAAAGAAAACTTTTCTCCCTGATAAACACATTTGGAAGCAGTCCTAGAGCAGCTCACTGCAGTAGAAGCAGCAATATGCACACAAGGCATTGCTAACCCAGATCCTTCTGCTTCTGCATATGCTAAACACATGCAGAATAGAAATGCTTAGTTTCACCCTTTCCAACCCAATATTTAAATATCAGAAAGGCTGGTGCAAGCTAAAAATAAGCATCACCAGTGAAATCACATCATTTTTTATTTGTTTCAATGGAAAGAGAGAATGAATACCAACCACAGCATTGCCCAGGGGTGCTGGAATCACCATCCTGGAAAGGTTCAACAACCATGGATGTGGAATTTGGGGATATGGTTAGTGGTGAATCATGGCTGGACTCTGGCAAAATTCCTTAATTCTCTCAAACTTTTGTGTACCTGTGACCCTGTCAAAGCTCCTTAATTCTCTCTATTTTACCTGTAACCCCTTGAGAACATCTGGTTGGGATTTCACCTCATGCCAAACCTCAGTTTAACCCTTGAATTGAAATACTCCAAGATGTTACATCCAACCTTCACAAACGCCACGATTCCCTGCTCTCTCAGCACAGCTCCCTCACCTCGCACAAGCCAAGGCAACCAGAGCAGCAGCAGCATTTTCCTTCTGCTTGTAGGGGATGTGCTGGCCGGAGGGCGCCGCGTCCTCCAGCCAGGAGCAGAGCAGGGCCTCGATGCCATTGAGGCAATCAGCCGGTTCCTTGGTCAGGCTCAGGGGCTGGCAGTCCCGAAGGCAATTGAGCAGCACCTCAGCAGTGATGTTACACAGAGCAGGGTCCGTCCTGCTCTGCGATTGGATCAGCGGGAACACCAGCAGCAGCCCCATGCGGGAGGTGAAGGGAGCCTGCTCCGGCTGCTGTAACAAACCCTGGCGTTTGAGCAGCGCCAGCGCCTCCTCGTCCCCGGAGCTGTCGCGGTCGTGCTGCTCCTCCAGGGCCAGCTGGCGCTGCGCGTTCCAGAGCCCGCGCAGGGCGTTGAGCCGGTACTCCAGCAGCCGCGCGTACGCGTTGCTCTGGTTCCCGCACACCGAGCGCAGGCGCTCCGCCAGCTCCGTCGGGTTCTTGGTCTCGAAGGTCAGGATCTAGGAAAGGGAAAAGTGGGTGGTTATAAAGGTGTGGTTTTTCTTTTTTGGTCCCTGGTGGTATTTGTCAGGACCAGAAATGCTCACATTTCATCAGCAGAGAAAGACCAGAGGCCTCACTTGACGAGTTCCACAAGAACCTTTATTTCATGCCAAGGGTGGTCGAGCAGGGATTGTAGACAGCCATATTTACAGGTTCAGGGAGGATTCAAACTACAACCAATAAAAGTTTATACAAAGAACAGCATCCAATCTAAGTGAGAAGTTCTAAAGGTGAACTGACCAATTACACAGACTGATTTCTAACCAATTACAGTAATTTCACGACTATAAGGCACACCCTTTTGACTCAAATTTTTTCCCAAACCCAGAAGTGCGCCTTATAGTCCGGTGCACCTTATGGTGGTGAAATTACTGTATCTTGCAAAGTGTTAGGAGAGTGACCAAGATCTTAAGGAATTTGGCTCAACCTTGGTATCTAGGATCCTTATCTATTATAGCAAGTTCCAGGGGCCAGGGGAAGATGGTTTTGGAGGAATTGTATCCTCCACATAAAGTTTGTTTTTTTAAGAGGGGAAAAATATTCCATACGGTTGTGGTGGGATTTTTTTCGATACCTGATGTCTGTAGCAGATGGAGGGATATTATTTTTAATTTTTGGGAATGGATAAAGCTGGACTTGAGGCCAAAGAACAGGTGAGTGAGGTTGTGTCCATCTCAGGATGAGGAGTGCTGGCCATAAACTAAAAAACATGAACCTCTATCCATGGAGGATGGCAAAGGAGAGGGACAGCTGCTCAGGGAGGGTGTGGAGTCTCCCTCACAGGACATGTCCCTTTGTCACCTGCTCCAGGTTGGACAGGGTCATCTCCAGAGATCCCTTGTCACCTGCTCCAGGTTGGACAGGGCCATCTCCAAAGATCCCTTGTCACCTGTGCCAGGTCTGGACAGGGCCATCTCCAGAGATCCCTTTGTCACCTGTTCCAGGTTGGACAGGGCCATCTCCAGAGATCCCTTGTCACCTGCTCCAGGTTTGGTCTGGGCCATCTCCAGAGGTCCCTTCCCACCCTGTAACTGGGATTCTGTGAGGCTGCTATTGCTGAGTCAGCATCCTCACCAAACCCACGTTTGGGGGTTGCTGATGGGGACTTTTAAGTTTTCAATAAACAACAACAACATAGATTGTAAAGAAAAATACACACACCAAGGAGTAGCTTGGAAAATAAACATTTCCCTCCTTTGAGCTTTGTGCTGTAATCGAGGCAATTTTGCTAAAAACTTCAAAAGAACTGGGAGGTTGGAGGGTCCCAGGGGTTTGGAGCCCTTCTATGAACACTAATAGGTCGCTAATGTTGTGTAATAAGAACATGCTTGTTCTAGTTTTGGAGCTCTTCAAATAAACAAACAAACCAACCAATCAGTTCTCTCCAATTCACCAAGAGTTCTGTTACATTCTCTCCCTCCCCTGCTTTTTTCCCTTCTTAAATTTTATCATCTTGCACCTTTCTCAAAATACTTCAAGTTGTTGCTGTAGTTAAAAACCCTAAAAGTCTCCTCCTCATCATTTCAGACAGAAGAAAGAGGTTTTCTTGGCATTTCTAAATAAAACTGGATACCAAGCTGGAACAACAGAAAACAAAGCATGACACAAAAATGTATTTATGGTTTAATACCCAGCCTGGGACTGGAAAACTCAGAGTTTTCAGTCATTTACAGACAACTTTTCTCCTTCCAGCAAACAAAAACAGTGGAGATCAGCAAAGTTACTTAAGCTGAAGGAAAGCCATGAGCCAAGCATTTTGTGATACCCTGGATCCAGTGTCCAAAGGGATTTGGTGTCCAAAGGGCTTCTGGCCACGTTCCAAAGTTCCTCAAACACAATCTCTGGCTCATCCTTATGCTGTAAAACTGTCCTTCCATCATTTAATAAACAAAATAAACGTGGGAGGGGGAACATGAGAGACAAAGCTGCCATGGGGAATGGCATCCAGGGTTGTTTGTTTTGTGGGGTTTTTTAATTGCAGGCAGCAGTCATAGAGATCATGACAGAAATGTTGCTGGCTAATTGCAGACTCCTGAACAGCTTGTTAAAATGCTGCAGGACAAATCACATCTGCCAGTGCCACACAGCCCCTGACTGAAGGCAAGGAAACAGCTCTGCAGCAGGACATTCACCAGCAGAGCCAGGAAAAGTTCACTCAAAAGGAATTCACACTGTAATTACACTTCAATGGGTGTTGTATTGAGCTCCTTATACCTAATAAAGCTCCTTTAATTAATTTCTCCAAGAGATTATGAATATTAATTCCTAAACCACATATTATACATTTAAAATAACCACCTCCTGTTAAGTTGTGTGTTCTGCTGTCTCAGAAATAAGTTTCCTGTACTAGATGGAATTATTTTCTAGAACAGTTTTTATTTTCTTGAACTAAACTGGATGGACTTTCCACTAAGTGACAAGCTGCAGAAATGGGTTTGCATTTTCAGATTGAAATGCTGAAGAAAACAAGTCTGTGGTCTTTGGTAATAACAAAGATACCACCACAAAAGACAAGCTGTACTTGGTGTTGCATGTCCTGCTCCTCAAATCCCACAGTTTAACAGGAAAATTAATTTTTTTTTTGCCTTTGATATGGTTCTACAGCTCTGAGTCTGTCTTGTAGCAATCAGGACAAGTCAGTGTCAAAGATGTGCAGTTTTGCTGATGAAAAGCCTTTTCCTGCTGAAGTTTTAGTTTCTGCCTCATCTCACAGTTGCCAATTTGCTTTAAAAGTGTGCATGGTCTGTCTGGGATTGCTAAGAGTGTTTCTCTCCAGCCTTCCACAAGGGAAATGAGCACTAATTTGGGTGAATGATACAGGAAGTACATCAGCTTCAACAGATTTACAAGATCATTCCAAAATGGGACTTAGAGACTTTTGATAATGCAGTTTACATCATCTGATTTTCACACACAGCTTATGGAAAAAAACCCTTAATTATTCAGCACCACTGAAGGTCTAACAGGCATTTGTACTTCCAGAAAACAAGAGAATATTAGAAGAAAGGTGTGAGGTCATCTGCTACACAGGTCACTTCAGTAAATTAAATTAAAGGCTCTTTTCCTCAAAAGCCTTTTACTAGAGGTCAGTACAGAGCTACTCCAAAAAGGAGCTTTAAGACCAAATGTTCCCAGTGAGGTTGGGTCAAACATCCTGGGAGCTTCCAGGGTTCAGAAACATCCCAAGGAACTGATCTGGCTCTCCCTGGATAAAAACCCAGCCCTTCCCACCCCAGCAGTGCCAGAGCTGCACTTGGTCCCTGCCACATCCATCAGTGCTTTCCTCTGGATACATCACAGACTCCACACAGGAATCCCAGGGTTCTCACATCTCCAGGTAAAGCTTGTCATCTTCCAACTAGTTGAAGTCAAAACAAGTTAAAATAAAATGCAAGAAAACCCCCATTGTGTTCTTTCACAAATTCTGATACACACAGTGTTTATAAAAGCTAAAATTTCCTTTTCTGCTGCCTCAGGATTTGGGACTGATTTGCAGCAACCTTTTGGGGTGCCTCAAAATTTCAGGGCAGGGACCAAACCCAGCCCCACACAAACCTCACCTGACCCAGTCCCTGATCCATCCATTCCCAACTCAAACACTCCTGACTAACAAGGTTTGGACAGAATTAAAAAGGATGAAGAGGATGTAACAAACAAATCACTTTGCCATAGAACAAGTTACCCAAGTAGCTACTTACATATAACTAAAAACTGTGCTATTAAATAGCTTTATTGGCACTATTTTAATTTTACAGTATCTTATCTTTACACATTATTTCCTTGTTTGATCTTTTAAATCCATTCTAGTCAATATTTTCATTAGAAAATGGCAGAGCCAAAGTTCAATCACTCTAATTGGTCTTTGACATCTTCAGCATCCAGAAGCACAAAAGGAATCTGATTTTAGATGAACTATGGGGAGGTGTCATTTTTCCCCCTGTATCCAATATCTGTCCTTTTGCATCCTACTCCATGACCTTACCCAGCTAATTCTTCCCAATAAACAGAATTTTTGCCAAATCTGCTCCAAAAAGGAGTGGCTGACATCCCCTGTTTTCAGGACAACATGTTTCTCTGCTGGTAGTAAACACCAGACCAAGCACAATTAACACACACTAATATACATGAAGAGTTTTAGCCTGAGGTTTTATCACCCTATTAAGTAAATTTAAATGTGAGCTGTCTCTAAAAGGCAATTTTTCCTCTGGCTACAACTCCTGCCCCTTGTCCTCTCCCTGCTGCTGGCACTGGGGGGTGTGTGTTTTAATTCTGCTACACAGGGAACTGAGGAGCAGTGAAATTGTGCACAAAGAGGGGTTTTTATCCTAAAGTTGGAAAGGGAAGCCTCTAAATCTCCCCAATAACATTTAATTCTTTCTCTCCAGAGTTCAATTGGCTGAAGTTCACACGTGAAGATGAAGATGGTGGAACATTTATCAGGATCAATTACACCCCTAACACCCCTCTGAGTATAAAACATGCATTATTCCCACCTCACAGGAGGTACCAACCAGACAGAAAACAGAAACAACCTCAAAATTGTAAAACACCTTTAAAAGCAGCATGAAAAAATGTAATTCTATTACTTTGAGTACCCCATTACATGTGTAAGGTCATTTCTCTTGTACAGAGTTAGCACAGGCAGCACCACTTGTTCACTCTGCTCTTTTGTCTCTAGAAACACCAATAAAACAATGTAAAAACACTGAATTACAAAAAGTATGGATTATTCTGTATGAGAAAGAACACAAGGGACAGTTTTAAAGGTACCCTGAAGATTGAAACATATCCCAGCTGAACCTGCAGCATTCCTGCCCTGGGCATTTTCTGCAAAACCCACCTGAATTTCCTCTAAAACGTTTCCTAACCCCTCTCCAAGGCCTTTTCCTTGCTACACCACGTGTCAAATATACAAATATGTGTGAACATTTTCTCCCTGATGTTTTAGCAGCTGCTGCACTTTACAACATGCTTTAATGTTGCAGTTAAAAACTACAAATCTCAAGGTTGTTCCAATTTTTTCTGCTCCAAGAAATTTTAACCTCATTCTCCTGTCCAAAACCTCTGCTGAGTCCTGTGTGGAGCAGGGTTTTAACTACTCAGCTATTTTCTTTTGTGAAAGCATTGGAAATCTCATTGCTCAGAAATAAGCACTAAGGCACCACTACCTTTTACAATTTTATCCCAAATAATTTTTGTAGCCACACAAATTTATGAAATAACCTTCATATCTCAGATAAATTACAGAGAACAAGCAAGCAGGAAATAAATAAAATGTTATAAAGTGTTGTCTCTTTTATTTGTTCATGAAATAGTTGTTTGGTTCTCACTCAAGTAGGAGGTAAAAATGGCTGCAAAAGGTAAAGAAAAATCTTTGTAATTGAAACATCTGAAAGTGCAGATCACTGAATTAATCAGCTGCAATTGGTAACAAGATCTATACTTGGGAAACAAATTTGCAAAATCATCTTTGAGACGTTTCCTAATGTTTGTCTACAAGGTTACCTAAAACACAATTTCAAAAAGCCCAATCAGAGGTACAATGGTCCATATCAGAGTTTAATAAATTCCAAATGCTGCCAGAGGAACCCTGGAGCACTGGAAGGGGAGGCACAGGCAGGATGAGAATGTTCCAAGGCTGCCACACGCCTGGATCAGCACTTTGCAAGTCAGAGGTCACAACCCCAGCAAGGGTCACCCACTTAGGAAGGAGCCAATTGTTGGTGGTGGCATCAGGGACTCTGAGCATGACAGAGGTGATGCTTGTAGATGGCACTAAGGTCACAAGCAGAAAGGTTTGGGAAGCACTGACCCAGATAATTGCAGGGAGCTGCTTTCTCCTTCTGCCATCAGGGAAAAGTGACAAAATGTTTTCCCTGGACCAGGAGGAAAATGGGTGAAAATTTCAGTCTAAATCATTTTAGGGCAAACACAAATCAGTCACAGGACTGGCACATGCTGAGAAAAGAGCACTGGACTTCAGCTCTTCAACCTGTCTGTGGAGGGCCAGCCCAGGCCACCACTTGTTCCTTATTTGTTTAATTTTATTTTTTCACCTCCCACTTGATTAAAGGTAACTATTTTCAGTGGCACCTGACTCTGTCCCACAGAACAGAGCTGAACAAGAGTCCAAACTGCAGGTGAGGACAGACATGATCCCAACAGCTCCATGCTAAACCCAGAGAAGGTTCCCAGGGGGGGATACTGGAGGATCTTTAAGGATGATCTTTAAGGTTCCTTCCAGCCCAGCCCATTCTGGGGTTCTGTGGTGGCTCTGCAGAGCTGGCAGATGAAATCTCCCTGGTTTAAGTGATCTCTTCTCCTTCAGACAAACCCTGACCACACTGCAGGGCAGAGCCTTGGCTGGGAAGATTCTGGAAGTGCTGCAGTTCCCTTTGGGGTAGTCAAGGAACAGCCACAATGTCCCTCCTGGACACTCCTCTGGCACTTAGGGCTGTCTCCAAGAAGAAGACTTTGCTCTTTCCAAGATTTCTCTGTGTGAAAGGCTTTAATTTAAAAGTCCAAAGGCTTCTGGAATCACTGACTAATCTCCTGACTGGAGGATTTTAGTGGGAAACCCTCACCAGGGGCACTCGGTTCATGCTTTTCATTACAAAATTCTATCCATTTTTTTAAAGCCTTTTTTTTTTTTTTTAAATAGGCTGAAACAATCTAAGAAGTTGGCACACATCATCACAGAGCAAAAACCTCCACACCCTTTAAGACTCAACATACTCCTAGAACAAGCTGCAAGAGAAGATTAAGGCTCTTGTAACATACCGCTAAAATGTAAATGTATAAATAACAATGTATACAAATAGACAAAAAGATAAAATCAAAGCTGCACGGGAGTCAAAATAACAAAATAATAAGTTTTCATAAGCCTTTCTTGGCACAACACCAGCGCTGTAACATTTTTTCCTCTGCTTTTCTTTTTATAAATAGACAGAACCTTTGAACAGAAGGACAAAGGAAACACATCCAAACACACTGACATTAGTCACCAATACACCCTTGCAAGGGATATTTAACCAAAACAGCCCAGAATGATACTTCTCCACCCAAAAAAATATCCATTAAAGTATTAAACATTATACATTTTTAATTAAGCACTTCAGCTCAGAAATTCAGCCAGGCTTCTGACCACCACTGATGAAGCACAAGAAGTGAATTAAAGAAGTTTCCTAATCAAAGCAGCAGCTGCAGCATCTCCTACCCTTGGCCAATAGCACATCCCAAGAGATTTCTGTTTGGACCATTTTCAAAGATATTTATTACACTGCAAGTAGGAGTAGAAAGAGTGTAAATGAGCTCTTGTGTAGCAGTCGATTGCATGGCCACACTTCAATCAGATGTGTGCACCTATTTCCACAAAATGGCTCCTCAAAGCCATTCCACAGCACCAAAGTAGCCCTTAGTTAAATAAAAACAGCTTTTAAAAAAGGCAGATAAAATACAAGTTAAATATTAAACATCAGCACCATGTGAAATTTCATTTTTTAAAACCCTCCCCCCTCAATACAAAACTCTAAACCAATCTGAAAAACAAATTGATCACTTGTGATCATCAATTCTATCAGTGAATGGAAATAAAAGGCTTTAATAAGCTGTGACTTAAGAATAAAGAGCAAAATAATTTTAAATCAGTACTTATCAAAAATAAGCACCACAGCAAAAAGTCATATTTAATTATTTATTAAAAAGTTTTGCACTGCAAACACGAACAACAGGAAAAGAATCTCTGGAGCAGGAAAAATGATGTGAATCAGTGGCATTGGATTGCTGCAACACTTGTTATAATAAATGTCATCAAGCACAAGACACAGTAGCACCAATTCCATTCCTATCTCTCCCAAACAACTGGAGTTTTAGAACATTCCTAACACTAATAAAAAATTCTCCTGAGCTGAAGTGCTTTTCAAGTGAAGCTCTGTGTCAAGTTTCAGGTTGGAACACACTTCTGGCCTGGCTGGCAAGATCTTAAAATAAGGTCTTGTTTGTTTTTTAAAGGATATCCTCCTTTCTTAGGGTATAATATGAAAAATGCTGTGGGAGCACATTATTCTTCTAGCACAGCTTTTAAACTCAATGCTGCTTCTAGAACTATGCCACGGAATCAAAATATTTTCTTGCATCCAAGCTGCACTGAATGCCAGAGCAACTCTGATCACAAGGGAGAATCATTCTATGTTTATACACACAGAGATAAGTCAGCCACCTTAAAAAATCTCCCTTTTCCTGTTCATGTGATATTTGCCAACATCCATTTCATGGCAGCAGCTGATTTTCCCAAGCCTTTCCCCAGTGTCCCAACACACAGGACACAAAACGCACGCTCTGCAGAAAATATCTTCCCTTAGATAAGATTGGGGAAGTTTCCCCAAAGCCCAGAAAGGTTCCACGTCACTCCATGAACAATGATGTTGTCAGGACTGGGTTCTTCTCAGCAACACCCCAGACAGCAGCTAAAGCCTCACTAAAAGGGATTTTTTTTTTTTCAGTCTAAAATGCCTGGGAGCAAACAGAGCCCGGAGATAAAGCTCGGGCTGGACCTTCCCCTGTCAGCTCCGGTGACAAAGCCCCTGTGTCATTGCGAGCCACACTGCTGGGGAGGAGGGTGGGGTGAAAGAGGAGAAGGGAGGCACACAGAGGGGAGGAAAAAAAAAATGCAGCCTACAAAATAGATGCAACCTATAATCCGTGACATTCAGTCCTTCAGCGGCTCCTCCTAAGATAAAACAGCTGCACCGCCCGCCTGCAGCCAACACCACGGGCAGCTCTGGGAAAGCTGCGATGAAAATCCTGGCTCCTTAATAACCATCACTGGCAACAGCTGAATAAAACACCCGGGCACCCTTGAGCATGTCGTTGTAAGGCTGATGAATTACAAACCGTGTAAAAGTAACAGCAAGAAGACACAAAACCTTCAATAAAAATAAACGGGCCAAAGGCCACGCTGAAATCCGTGAGCGCGGCTCTGATTTCCAAACCTTATGGATTCAAAACAAGGAGGACGCACCAACAGTTCACCCTCCATTTACATCAGCACCTCACCAGCCTCCTGCCCAGCTCCACTTTCATTATTATCTGACATAAATTACATTGACTGAAGACAAGCAGAACGCCTCGACACCGGCTGGCTCCGGACTCCAGATCCCTCAGCCGGCATCCGCATCCAGCATCCTGCATCCCGGCCCCCCCATCCTCCCCGAGTCATCCTCCCTGCACCCCCATCTCCCATCCCCCGTCCTCCTCGCCTCAGGCCTCCGCTGCCACCGTGCCCCTCTGCCGAGGGCATCCTCCCCCTGAGCCCTGGCCCTGCCCCGTCCCTCCCCTCCTCCCGGGGGCCGCCTCACCTCCAGCTCGGTGTCGCCGGGCTCGGCCACCCCAATGATCTCGCTGGGCAGCTCGGCCAGGTCGGTGACCCGGATCAGCCCGTCGTGCAGGAAGATGGTCTCCTCCTTCACCGACAGCCACTGCGCCGAGTCGGTGGCCGCGGCCGCCGAAGCGGCCGCCGGGGACCCCATGGCGCGGAGGGCGGGGGGGCTCCGCAGGGCTGAGGCGAGGCGGGTCCCGCTACCCGCCCATGGCGGGGGCAGGGCGGGGGCAGGCGCGTCCCCAGCGGCCTGAGCGCCGGACAGCCGGGGCGCGGCGGGCAGCAGCGAGGAGCGGCGCGTTGCCACCGCGGCGGCGGCGCTCCGGGGAGCTCCGGGAGCCGCCGTGCCCGCCCGCAGCCCCGCGTCCCGCGTCCGCCTCACACACACCGCTGACAGCGCGACGCCATGTTGGGGGCTGAGGCGGGCCCGGCATGCACCGCGCGGGGAACAATACAGCCGGCCCCCTCCCAGTCCGCGGGGCCCCGCCCCCCG
The DNA here is from genome assembly GCF_009819885.2 of Catharus ustulatus. Lineage (NCBI taxonomy): Eukaryota > Metazoa > Chordata > Aves > Passeriformes > Turdidae > Catharus > Catharus ustulatus. The sequence goes on from NC_046238.1 coordinate 3,761,474, forward strand.
ATACCCCGCCCCCAGGGCTGGGACACGCCCCCATCGCCGGAGCTCCGCCCCCGGACCGCTCCCGCCGCTCCGCCCGCACCGGCGGCGCCTCACTCCCACCGCCTCACCCGCACCGCGTGTGGCTCCGCTTAGTACGGACGGGCACAGCGCCTCACCCGCACGGCGTGTGGCTCTGCTTAGTACGGACGGGCACAGCGCCTCGTCCGCACCGCGTGTGGCTCCGCTCAGTGCTTCACCTGCACCGGGCACAGCGCCTCGTCCGTACTGCGGGGAGTGTGGCAACCGCAGCCGCACCGGGAGCGCTCCCCTCAGAGCTTCACCCCGCTCATCTCGCACCTCAGCGCCTCACCCGCGCCAGGGAGAGCGGATCGTCCGCGCAGAGGGGAGCGCAAAAACCTCTCCGGGTGTTCTCCTGTCAACGCCTCACCCTCATCATGGGGAGCCCGGGTATTCTTCCCTCAGCGCCTCAACCCCATCGTGGGCAGGCGGATCACCCGCACCCGGTGTTCTCCCCTCAGCGCACCGCGGGGCGCTCCCCTCAGGGCTCAATGCCTCGTCCCTCAGGGATTGCTCCCCTCAGCCCCTCAGGGATTGCTCCCCTCACTCCCCCGGGTCTCACCCTCATGCAATGGTCGCTCCCTCAGCCCTTCACCTCCTGCCACCCTTTGCCTGGACTGAGTGTTGCTCCCTCAGTGCTGTTCTCCTCTCAGCCTCCTTGGCTTGTTTTACCGGGCCCCTCTGAAATTCCCATTTCCCTCCAGGCCTGATCCATCTTGGTCCCTCACGTTCCCCTCATGGTTGTTTCTCCTCTGCTCACCCCTATTTTTTCAGTCCCCTCACAGAATTGTTTCCCTTTCTCCCTTCCCTTCGTCACCATCTCGCAGGAATCCTGTCCCCTCTCGAGGAACTTTTCCCAAAGGACTGGTGAGGTATGTCCCTTAAAATCTGTACTCTGGATTTATGGATTCCAGAGGATGTAAAGCAAAAAGGGTTGCAACACCTCAAAACATGTGGGAAAAGGGGGATCCAAAGGAAAACTGATTCTTCTTTCTCAGCCTAATTTCACCCTCAGTTCCCTCAGACCTCGCCCTGAGCCCGTTCAGAGGCACAAAGTGTCACAGGCAGCTGTACCTGGATGTTCAGCAAAGGACGTGCTGCTGAGACAAATCATGTTAATGAGAGAGATGTGGTGATAAATGTTAAATAGTTTTAGTGGATAATTGCTGTGGGGATTCCCATTGCAGGTATCTGCTTTTCATGGAACGGTGACTGTGCACAACCGAGCAGAAATAGAGCTCTATGCATTTATTTACCTGTTTGATCAGATTAAATTATTTAACATATTAGTGCATTATAACAAATGTGCTGTGCTATTGCAGGAAAAGCTTATTAAGAGCTGGAATTATACCACCAGTGCTTTATATCCTATTAAATGTGGTTGGGAAGAAGCATTTTTTCCCATGTAGTAGAAGACCACTCCACATAGGACCCACACAAAGCCCTTTTGTAGCCCTGATTCAGCAGTGTGAGCACTCACACCATTGTGTAGCTTGTTTTTGAGGCCAGTTCAATTGACACAGGGTTCAGGTAAGTTCAAACAAGCAGCAGTTTAGAGATCTGTGTGATAGCTCTGTGCACTGTTTGGTAGGACATCCCTGCTATTCATGTGCTGGAGAGTAGAAGAGTCTCCAAGCTTGGTTTTATTCTAGAAATAGATATTATTTGTCTCTGTGCTACAGTAATTTTTGAACAGGGAGAGGGTGCAGAGCTGCTATCAAACGTTTTTATGAGGGAGAAGCTTCATGGGCATCTGTTATTTTTGGTCAAGACGTGACAGAGAGAACAACGGCTGCAGATGGACCCTGATCCTCCCATGGGAGCCCTGGGAGGACTCAGAAGAGAGGGAATGCTGAGACTGGGACATTTTCTGGCAGGTGGGATGTGGCAGCTGAGTTCTGGCAGGGGAGATAAGCCAGGCTCCCAAAGGCTCCTTGGAGCAAAGGAAAAACTCCTGGGGTTGGATTAGTCACAACATTTCATGGGGACACAGCCATGGGTGTTATTGTTTTGTTCCCAGAGTGGGAGTTTGACTCTGTTTTCATTCATCCACACGTGAGAGGAACAGAGGGAGAGAAACACCAAGTGTGTGTGCAATTTTAGTGGGAGTAACATTCCACCAAAAAAGCATTCCAGCTTTAGATCTTGTGGTACTACCATGGTGCTAGTCGAGTCTGTTCCACAAAATGAGCACAAACAGCAGAACTGGGAATCAAATGGGATTTCCTTCACAAGCAAGGTGAAGGACATCAGCAGAAAGGGTTTGCAGTGTTTTCCAGAGGTTTGGATGTACCTGTTCTGCAAAGGGATAATTCAGGGCTGAAAATGCTTTGTCTGCAGCTCTCCTGTGCTCTCTCCAAGGCCTCCTGCACTGCTTTATCCTGAGGAATGTGGCTGCCACAGCAGCTCCCGATGGAGAATCCGTGTTTGAGATGGCTGTGGATCCAACCCACCGCCTTGGGATGCAAGCCAAGGCCTTTTACTGGATTGAGGAGCTGACTCAGAGCCAGGAGAGGAGAGTGAAGCTCTGGAAGCTTCCACAGCAGGTGAGGCACTGAGTGAGGTGTGTGGCCACATTGTCCCCTGGCAGGGGCTGTGCTTTGTCCCCTCTCTGGTGACAATTTCTCCCACAGGGTCCTGATCCATGTGGGTTTCTGTGGGCAGCTGTCCCAGTGAAAAAAGCCCCCTTGGCTCTGACCTGCACATTGTGCAGATGTTTGGGAAGTCTTCCTTCTAGCCACATCTGTGTGAACACTTCCCAAGCTGAACAAAAGGGATATTCACCATTTTATACTTATTGATTTGCTTATTTGGAGTTCTGAATTCTATTGACTTGACAATCCAAAGTTAAAAAGCATTTATTGAATGAAAGTAATGGAATAAAACTGTGAAATGTACTCTGTCCTGCCTTAGTGCAGGTAAATGAAATAATTACTGGTACATGTAATTTCCTAAATTATTTGAATTACCTGCCATTCAGGAATTAAGAGTGTGCTGTACAATCTATAAACTTACATAGCATGGAATGCTGATGTTTCCTACATGGAATTTTCAGTACCAGGGCTGTGCTGGATGCAGCAAACTCCATGCAGTTTGTCTGGCATCTGCTGCAGAAGATGTTGTGTAATGAAATGAAAAAAAATATCATATTTGTGTTCTGCCTGTCACCAGCAAATGTCAGCCACTGCAGCTTCAAGGTGCAGTCAGAGGGGTACAGCAGCTACAAAGAAGTCTTGGACTACTTTATGTGAAGACTTAAAAAACAGACCAGAATAACTTTGTGACACAGATCATCAAGCTGGAGGAGTAAGACCTTCAACTTGTAAATAGGCTCCTACAGAAAACCAGTCTTTTGCTTCCACTATTTTGCATTTTTCCTGTTATTTTGGAGCAGATGTTGAAGGTTCTTTGAGCTGCTGTGGCAGGATTTTAGGATCAGCTCCTTCCTGTGCAGGTCTCCTGTGTCCTTGTGCTTCTCTGGACGTCACAGACACTGAGATTTAGCAGAAGATGCTCGTGGTCTGTGGGCAAAAATTCACTCCTGAGAGCTGCAAATGGAAATTCCCTATTTTTACTTGAAATTTGCCTATTATGTAATGGGATTAAAACCACCATTGTCTCACCCTTCAGTTTAATTTTACATTAACAGCTATTATGTGTGGAGAGAACTCTCTTCATCCCAAGGCTCTGCTGTGCATCTTTCTGTTCATTTAGAAATAACACTTCCAGTGACCATTGTGGCACTAAGAAATGTGTGAAAAAGAAGAACAAGTTGCTATTTTTACGTGGTCTGCACTAACCAGATTTGCAGACCCTGAATCCTGGCTCCTCTGCCTGGTACTTGTTATTTAGGGAGCCAAAATGCCATCATTAATAAGGGCACTACCCAAGGAATACTGGCATTTCTTGGCACATTATCTGGGATCAAAAAATACAGTTTCTCCAAGTAAATCTTAGAAAGGACTGAAATAGAAAAAAAATCAGGATTTGACAGAGGAGAAGGAAGAAACTAGACAGTGAAATAAAATACATTTTAATTGCAAAGGGAAACATTCTCATTTTTCTCATTTAGAAGAGCAATAATTGCTGAAGATTGCAAGGTGGGCTTGAGGAAGGAAGAACAAATAGATATTTTTGTTAAAATGAATAAGGGTTATAGGAAACAAGGGTATGAATCACTGCCTTGCAAACCTGGCCTGGAGGTGCTGGCACCTAACAGTGCTCAGGTTTCATTTTTTTACTGAACTAGCCTTTTCTGGAAGTACCTAAATGCTGCCCATCAGTGAGGAAGAGTGGTTGGGAGCTGAGCAGATCCCTGAGTGGTTGTCCTGAATTTCTGAATCTCAAATGTCTCAGAAGACTCATTATTACTATCCAAAAATAGGTAGGTTTAAATACAGCTATTCTGTGCTGTTTCAAAATCCAACCTCTCTGAAAACTGGTGCAGTAACATGAGGGATAAATAAATGAAAAAAATAATCTGGTACAATATTCTACTCAATATTGTAAGTATGTGACAAGGTAGAATTTCTGGTTTCAGATTTACCCCATCTTTTAGTTGAAGTTTTATTTAAAACCTTTGGAAAGTGTCATGAACTGATTTTCTCTCTTAACCTATTAAGAAATAATTTGAGTGTCTACATTTGTATTTTAAGATTTTTCTCTCATTTCCCAAGGGAGTTGGTTGAAATCCTAATCCTGCAATCCCTGTGTTTTAGGGATTCCCTCAAACAGGGATTGGTTCAAACACAGGGGAAATTCCTGTTACTCCATCCTGAGCAAGGGCTGGAATGGCCAAATTCCAGAACTGGTATCCCTGAAAAGTTCTCCCTCCCCTCCCAGACATTGGTCAAAGCTGAGATCTGGGCACAGCTTCACAGAATATTTATTAAAAATGTTCAATCCTAATCAGAATAAACAGCTAAAATGTTGATATTTGCAGTGTAACATTCCAGGAGGAAAATACATTTTGGGACAATTTCCTTGTCCAGGGCCAGGCTGGAGAGGGCTTGGAGAAACCTGGGACAGTGGAAGGTGTCCCTTGAGAGTGTGAACCAACAGGACACCAAAGAAAAGAGGGAAAACAGGATTTTAAATGAAGTGGTGTTGGAAATTTCATAATTCATAAATCATATCCAAGAGTGTGAAATCCTAATTAGCACTACCAACCCTTTTTCCTGACAGAGGAAGGCAGGGCAGTGAATCCCTGGCCTGAGCAAATGTCAGTCTGTGCTGATTTTCTCTTCAGTGGTGACAGGCATTCAAAACAAAGCTGAAACTGAAAGCCACTAATTGAGAGCTGAAGCCAAGCTGTGCAAAGTGGAATAAGTGGAATGGTTTTCCTCTGGGAAGAGCAATTTTGCTCTCTGTGTGGTGCTGTCTTGCAGCTCTAAGTGCCCCCATCTCCAAAGGAGCTCTTCCCAAGGAGCCTTCCTCCCTTTCCTCTCTTTTTTTTTGCAGCATTTCTCTTGTTTTCTCCAGTGTCTCTTTCCTCCATTCCCAGCCAAAAATCTGCTTTTAAAAGAAGAAGAAGAACTGTCATACAATGAAGTCCCAGTGAGTGAACAAGCTGACAGGATGTAAATATGAGGGGCTGGAGATGTGTGCTGTGGTTTGGGATGCTGCTGATTTGTGTGAGAGGTGCAGTCCTTTCATGCTCTCTCTGACTCACTTATTTTTCCCTATTTTCCTTCCAGCCAGATGGCACAAACCAGGAAAGGCCAAATCATTTCACATTTAGGCTGGACTGGCCCCTGGGTGAAGCCAGGATGGTTGGAAATCTTTTCATGCTGCTACAGGCAGGAGAGTTTCTTCCTTTGTGGTGTGGTACAGGTGAGTTGATGGTGCTGCAGTGGAATGTCCTGTGCTTATAAAATCCTGCTCCTGACAGGGAATAGGAATTGTTTTATAAACCTTCACTTCATGCTTTTCTTTAAAAAAAACATCACAAGCAGCCAACAGAGAGCCAAGAGGAACTAAACTTCAACTAAAATAACCCCACAATCAATGAATCAACAGGAGAAGCAGAGCAGTGCTGTCAGTCACCAGCATCACCCTTTTCATGAGATTATCATTTCCAGGCAGTGACATCAGCACAGGGAGCACATTTTGTGTGCTGGGCTCCATTCTCTTATCATGTTGCTCTTGATTGGGCCTGACAAACACATCAAAAAGGCATTTTTTAGGCTTGATTACCCAGTCTGCCCAGGCTTGGGGTGGTGGCAATTGAATGACATGAAAAGTTGAAGCTCAGGGTGACAGGATGGGAAGAGTGATAGAAATTCTAATGAGAATTATAAATCCCCAGGAGCAGCTGCACTGCCTGGCTCACACTGGGACACCCTTCTCAGGCACTTGTGAAATCAGCAGTTATTTCAAGGGAGCCCAAACCACACAATTTGTGCTGTTATTTGGATTATTTTAATTCTATTTTTTATTCAAGCTGTCAGGCAGTTTGGGGATTAATGGGTTGTCTGTGTTAAAGGCAGTTACAGAATGATGTGAGACATTGCCTTGATGAAGTTCTGTTTAATTACAAAGCAGACAAGTCTTTCCTGGAGTGTTGAATTAAATAAACCACACATTTTTATGCTCAGTGCTTTGACCAAAGCCAGGATTTGAACAAAAAAAACCCCCCAACCCTCTCGAAGTTTCTCTTGCATCAGCAGCCTCAAAAGGCAATTTTCCTTTTTCTCCCTCTGTGCCCCTGCTCTGGGCATGTATTTGGCTTTTTTCTCTCCCACAAACACAAAGCTCCAGGTTTCCAGTGGCCTTTTTGCACTTTGTCAGGCCCCAGGGAAGCCATGTGGACCATGGAGCTCTGCCATGTGCCTCTCCTTTGAGCAGGACTTGCTGTGCTTTCAGTTCTCTGATTCCACAGAGACATTTGTTCATTTTTTTTTGTGTGTGTATGTGTTTTCTTGAAGGAAGAATTCTGGTTCCCCACCAATTTCCATGAAATTCCACAAAAGAGATTTTCCTTTCTCCCCAGAAATTTGAATGGTGCCATCATTTTGAGGGTGCATCACTCTTTTTAGGGCCTTATTCTGAAAAATGCCCTTCCTCCCTTGTGAGCCAAGGACTGCTTTTGCACATTTTATCTTGGGTTTTATTTCCTCTTGTCAAAATGGCCATTTTCAACAATAGGATCCCATATCCAGCACATGCTGATACTTGAAAGCCTTAATTTTAAAAACAATTACATCCTTAGGCATCAGGCCAGTGGAAAACCTCTACATCCACTAGGACTGACAAAACAGATGAAGATGAAATTGTTTCTGGTTTAAACTTTATTTTCTCCATGAGATTTAGAGCCTTGGGGTGGTTCTCTGCATCCCACTGGTTTGTTCCATTGGATTGCAGAAATAATGTTATTTTTGTGTGGTTTCTTGGTGTTCTCATGGCAGTTTTTGACCTGTGCTGGAGGTCACAAGGCCAAAATGCTCAACAGATGTAAAAAAAATGAGAAGCTGGTTATGACTATCATTAAAAGCAATCTGCAGGCAAAGCACCAGGAACTAATTGGGTAACAGCAACAACACCCAATGGCTCCAGAGGCTCTGAATCTTTGAGCTTTGCTGCCTTGTACAAATAAAACTGTCCAAATTCTGCAAAAAATGTCATTAAAACTGATAAATAGGACAATGAGAACATTTCTTCTTTGTGCCACCTGTGCCAGTCTTCAACACAGCACAACTTTTGTATTTTTTAGTCTGAAATGTTGATATGATCTCACAGAACAAGATCAGATTAATGGATCAGGTCCCCTCTCAGTGTCAGCCAAGCAGGCTGCTTATTCTTTTATGTACTTCAGAAAATGGACAGAAATGTTCCATTTTCTGAAGTTGAAAACACTTCTTGAGACCAGACATGAGAAAGTATTTCTGCTTTCTGCAGTATGTGAGCACAGACCTCTCTGAAAATAAGTGACTTGCTCAGGATCACACAGAAAATCAATATTGCTGAGGAAAAAAAACATTGAATTTCTTTCATCTCAAGTCTTATTTTGACTACTGTGCTTCCTCTCTCCTCATCACTATTACAGCTAATAAGTGTTTATGTCTGATGGAGTGTGAACCATGCTTAGGTCAGAGAAGCTGCTGGCTTGGTGTGCAATCCATCATGCAAAGTCATTTCCCCTGAGATAAACACTGAAATAATGGGGGAAATGAAAGATAAAATGAGCAAAAAAAAGCTACCCAGCTGACAAAAACGGGGTTTTGGACTGATAGCTGAGAGAGGGGTAAAACTGCTCTGGTCTAAACACCCCAAACAACAAACAAATGATTAAAAAGTAACTAAATAAAGAAAGATGTCCTGGTTGCTGTGTGACATCCATGTCAAATTGCACATGCAACCATCCCAGCCCCACCCTCTGCAGTCACTCAGGCACTGCCTGGCTTTGCTCAACCGGTGGATTCCAGAACAAAACATAACAAGGACTATTATGAATAAGTTCCTTATAAAAATAAAGATTTAATTGCTTTAATTGCTTAAGCAATGAGTTGTCAAGTGCTCAGTTCAGACTGCAATGCAGGAGAACTGGAGAAATCCAATTAACAGGTAAATACTGGCTGGGAATTTCAGTTCCTCTTCCCAAACCAGGACAGGAGCAGCTCCTTCATGGTGTGTCCATAGGATTGGCATTTATTGGATTATTCCTTACTGAGCTTGTTGGCACATGCACTGTGAATGTTTTTGCAGCAGTTCTGAGCTCTGAAGAGAGGGAGGGCAGGGATTAAGTGAAAATCTGCTGGGAAAAAGAGGTTCAGCCTTTCCTTCATGACAAGGTACATCCTGAGCAGCCAGTCCCTGGACATCTGGCAATTTGGCAACTTTTTCCTCACCACTTGGCCCAAAAGCTGTGGGAGTCCCATAAAAGCACCTTCACACTCCAGCCAGAGCATCCTCTCTTAATTGAGGTTAAACCCAAAAGTGTCAGAGCTGAAACACCACTGTTCTGTACAAACCTGCACTTTGTCTTGCAGCTCAGCCTCAGTTTCTCCTGAGGATCCTGGTCCCAGAAGGATTCTCACTGCAGAGCCAAAGGCAGTGGCTGCCCCCCTGAGCCCAGTGCCTGCTGTGGCAGCTGGACAGAGCCTCCCTGGGCTGGAACTGCAGCCACCAGGTCACTGCACAGCTGCCAGGTAAAAATAGGTGCCTGGAGATAACAAGGCATCACATCTTATTATCAATTCCCTGGGAAAGCCAACATCCCTCTCTCTTTCCTCTCCAAAGGATGCTTTATTATAATTACATATCACTTTATTAGGCAGCTGAAGCAAAGAGCACATTTGATGCTAATGAAGTGCTGCTGTGGTTGAGGCTGTCACTATTTTTGGAGCTGCACATCTCCAGCACTTTTCATTGGGTGATGGAGGCTTTGGATGTCTCTGGCTTCTTCTGTGGGGGCTGCCCAGGAAAAAGCAGTGACTCAGCGAGCCCAGCTGCAGAATGTTCACATGCTGGGAATGGGAAATGCTGGGGACAGCCAGAACACACACAAAGGCTCTTTATGTGCTGCAAGTTGTGCTCAGGTAGGGCTCAGCATTATCTGAATTAAAAATTCCCTCTGTGCTGGTCACCTGCACAGGCCTTGTTTTTCCTGTTTTCCATCCCTCACTCTGCAGCTTTTCAGAAAGGAGGCAGATTTCACAGAACTCAGGGAAAATATTTGGGAGGTTGGAGACAGACACATCACAGCTGATCACTGGCTGCCTCTCCTTATGGAATGTGAGGGTTTTGCCATCTCCATTTCCTGCAGCAAAGCCTGAAGTAGGAAGGCAGGATTTGGTGTTCCCATTTCCCAAGGTGTGACACTGGCATCCAGCTGGGCCAGTGACTCAGCTCAGGGATTGACAGGAGCAGAGATTCCTCCCTCCATCCTCACCTTGCAGGGTGTGTTACTGTCACCACCTCCTCACACAGTGACAGGAACAGGGCAATGGCAGCACGTGAGGTCACTGCTCCAGACCAGCTCCTGTTGATAACCAGTTCCCATTTCCAAATCACTTCCTGACAGCACACAGGCAGACAAAGCCTCCCCTCCCAGCAAACAAGGCCAATGCTTCCAGCTGCCTCCTGATCCACAAAGCAGCAATGTGTCAGAGCAAGCAGGAATTGCAGAGAACACCCTTGGATCTCCACACCCCACTGCTTTTGGGGCTACTTTGTTACTGCAACTTCCCCATTCCCAAAGGGAAGGGAAGGACTGGAGCATTCATGTCCTGCAGTTCTTCCTCAAGAGCACAAGTGTGTGACTGAATTTGGGGTTGCAGACTGCAATGCCATGTGCTCATATAAAATCTTATGATTCTCCCTGCTGGATGGGGATTTCCCTTTTTAGTGTTCCACATACAAGTTTGAATTTCCTAAGCATTTGAATTTTACTCCCTTAGGAGTAGCAGGGAGATGTGTACAACCCTTCTGTATCTTTTTAGAGCTGATTTACATCAACAGGCCACTCCCAGAACTGCAGGAAAAACTCCCTTTAACTTAAAAACCTCTGACTAATCTCATTATCCAGCAAACCACACACAGGAGAAGATGTAACCAATGACAGACTCAGCTCCAATGGCAGGGGAAATAAAGAACACAGGGCAGAACACAGCACAGAGCAAGAGACACCTCCCAGGCAGGCCAGGAATTCTGACAGGACACAGGCAGCTCACTGCCTCCCTCTGCTGAGCCTCACAGAGAATTCCAGGCTGGTTTGGTTTGGAAGGACTGCTCATCCTGTTCCAAGCCCTGCCACTTCCACCAGCCCAGGCTGCTCCAAGCCCTGTCCAACCTGGCCTTGGACAATTCCAGGGATCCAGGAGCAGCCACAGCTTCTCTGGGCTGTGTCAGGGCCTCCCCACCCTCACAGGAACAATTCCTTCCCAATAGCCCATCTAAGCCTGTGTCCTGTCACACCAGACCTTGTCCCAAGTGCTTTTCCAGCTCTCCTGGAGCCTCTTCAGACACTGAAATTAGTTTTAAGGTCTCCCTGGAGCTTTCCCTTCTCCAGCTGACCCCCCTCAGCTCTCTCAGCTGTTAATCACCAACGGGACCATGGTGGGAGTGCCCAGTGCTTTCACTTCCAGCCACTCTAACACCCACCAGCCCCAGACTGCAGCCCCTTGGTGCAAACCAGCTACTCCACAGGTGTCCAAGTTCTTTCACTGCTTCTGGAGCACTCCAAACCCAATTCCTCTTCCCCACTGAGCAAGGCTCCCACCCCAGGCAGGGCTCTATTGCTCTTTCCTATCCCGTTTTCATGGAGTCCGGATGAATTTGATAAAATCTCTATTTCTCATCAAGCCTAACCCTGTTGACTACCTCAGCTCAGAATTACTGGGCAGACAGATGGTGCAGTTACATAAACCTGGATTCCTGCAGAAGTCTGGCTAAGGAAGAGCTCCAGAGTGCCAGACTTGGTGAACTGTACATGCCTGGTTTGTGTAACAGCATTGATTTCTGCCGAGTTCAACACAGCACTGAGCTCTCCACTCACATTCCCATACTTTTATCCTGCAAAACTGTGGAGTAGTCCCAGCATTTCCACTTCAAAATCAAAGCATAAAAATAGCTCTAAAAAGTTATTTATTTGCTGAGGTTCAGCATAGACATATCCAGATTTTATCCTGCACCATGTCAGCCCAGCATTCACTGCTATTCCCAAAGAAAAATCAGTTCAGGATCCCCTCCCAGCTCATTCAGTTAAGAAAGCTGAATTCCTGCTTATGTTAAATAGGTCAAGAAATTCAACAACCACCACAAAACTACAACAGCCAAAACTCCACACTCCAAATTCTGGTCACTACCTACAGTTCCACCCCACAGCAACAAGCACTGCAACACCTGCTGTCACAGGCTGCAATGAACACACCACAAACCCTTGTCTGTTTTTTGTTTTTTTTTTCCTTGGAGTTTAATGTGGTGATTCCAGAAGGCTCAGAACACCAATTTGTGAGGATAAACTCCATTTGAGAGAGAGAACGTGGAGCGCAGGTACCCCCGGAGCTGAGGCACCTTCTTGATCTGTGCCAGGATCTGGGAATCCACGGCCTTCTGGTCAGCCTTGCGCTGCTCCGTCAGCTCGTATTTCTGCAAAGCACAAAGAGCAACACTCAGATCCTGCCAGCAATGCAGAATCATTCAGAGAGAGGAGAAAATTCAGGGCAAACCCTGAGATTTGGGATTGTTCCCCCTTTCCAGCCTAGCCTGGAGCATTGAGAAGGAAGGAACCACCCTGTCCCTTACTTCTTTCTCAGTGTCAAAGATCTCTCCTTCCTGGTGCTTGGGCTTCCTCAGCCTCTTCTTCTTGAAGTAGGAATCAGTGAGATGTTTGGGAATTTTCACCCCAGTGAGATCCACCTTGGTGGATGTGGCGATAACGAATTTCTGGTGGGCCCTGCGCAGAGGGACGCGGTTGACAGCCAGGGGGCCTGAAGGCAGGGAAGAAAAGAGAGAACAAGGTCAGCTTTTCTACTGAACACCACTGCCCTGAAGCTGAATTTTTGTAGTCTGTGTGATGATCAGTTCTTTCAGAGCTGCCTACAGATAAAATCTCAAAATATTCCAGAAATACAAAAATCTTCTTGAGCTCCTCCAGGTAATCAGATACTGAAGCTTAATTATCTACCCCCTCCACCTCCCTGCAAAATCTCAAATATTAAGGTTGGAAAAGATCTCCAAGATCATCAAGTCCAACTTTTGACTGATCAGCACCTTGACAACTAGAGCAGATCACTGAGTGCCACGTTCAGTTGTTCCTTGGACACCTCCAGGGGTGGTGACTCCAGCACAAAATGTGATTCCCCACTGATGTTCCAAACCAAACATGTGCAGATCTGTTATGCTACTGACCTGAGACAAAACCTAAGAAACCCAAAGAACCCTCCCAAAACAAAAACATTGTGTTTAAATAAAAATTTTTACCTGTAACAAGCAGAAGGCCAGTATCAAGCTGCTTCAGGAACACAACACGCTGAAAAGAAATGAGATGGGACATCAGTGCTCATGTCCCAGTGCTCCCACTCACAGCCAAACTGGGATTGTGCCTCTGGTGCTGGTACAGGCACTGACAGTGCTCCAGGCTGGAGCTGTGCCACCCTGTGAGCCAAGCTACAGCACTTCAGGTACCTCCTCTCCAACTGAGTGTGGCTCTCCACAAACTTTATCTCTCAAGGCTGAGCAAAGCCAAATTACTCCAGTTTTATTCTTTCCCCATCCCACAGGATGGCAGCAGCCATCCCAGCACCCAAACCCTTTGTATGAGTTACAGGCAGGAATTGGATGAACACCACAAAAACCCCACAACACCCCATGGTCAGAACCATCCCCCTGTTGTGTTTTGTTCCTTCTGGTCAAGGTTTCCTTCTCTGAAAGCATTCTTTATGGAATCAAGGAAACCAAAGACAGAGAATTCTTGAAAATAAAGGATGCCTGTTGTGTTGGTGACCATCCTGAGGATGGAGAACCCAATATAACAATGCAGTGTTACCCTGATGAGTACATTAAGAACAAAATTTTAATTTTTCCTTTGCAGTAACTGCTGTAGGAGAAAATTTTGTCTTTGCAGGAGCAGCAACAGAAACAGCAAGACATCTTGCATTTTGGCTGAGCGTGTTTCACTTCCAACAACCTTAATTTAATAAACATTTCACCTCTGCTTCTCTGGACAAGGAAAACACCCAGAGGCTGAGCAGAGTGGGATGAAATCAGCGGTGTCTGTGCCCACCTTGCCGCGGTGCCGGCCGGTGAGCAGGATCAGCACCGTGCCGGGGGTGATGGACGCGCGCAGGCGCCGCTTGTGCTGGCAGAACGGCTTCTTGCCATGGCTCAGCAGCTTCCGGGGAACGTCCTCCGTGGGGTAGTACCTGGGCTGGGAACAGAGCACAAGCACCTTCTGCCACCTGTGTCTCACACCTGCCTCACTGCACAGCATCTCCTCCAGAAGCTTCTCCCCATTTCCCCACAGTTCAGCTTTTGGAAGGATTGCTGCTGCACACACAGTGAGTGTTTTTGTATTTGTGTGTGCTTCCACCTCAGCACAGCAACGCACAGGACAGAGAATTCCCACCTCAATTCCCACCATCTCCTGAGAATGCTGGGTCTGTACTCAAAGCAAGCACAGCTGAGGTCCCTGCATCCCCCTGGGCACGAGGCTCACCACCCTGCAGCAAACCCCGAGCATCCCGGAGCCTTTCCGTACCATTTTCCGGATTTTAACCACCCGGCTGCCTCCATTCTTGTCTCCACCCACTGGCTTAGTGATGGTGGCACGGGGCATCTCCTTCTTCTTCTTCTCTATCTGTGTGCAAAGAACAAGGCAAACTCAACACATTTCAAACCAAAGACACCGTGACAAAGTTGATTATTCCCCCAGTGCTCCCCACCCCACCTTTGTCTCCGGGGCCGTGTACTTGCGCTTGTACAGGGCTTTCCTGGCGTACATGGCCGAGCGGGAATACCTCCCGATGCCCCGGGCCAGGACGGGGTTACGGCTGGCATGGTACTTCTTCACCCTCTTCTTGTCCCCTGCTGCTTTCTTGGGCTTCTGCTCTGCCGGCTTCTTCTCCCCTCCCTTCTTCTTGGCCGGCTTCTTGTCAGCCTTCTTCTCCGGCGCCTTCTCACCCGCCATCTGCGATCACACACAGCAGGGTTACAGAGCAGACATAATAAAAATAAAACACTCCAAACCGTCCTTCACACCTTTCTAGTCGCTGTCAGCCACCTCCTCCAGCAGCTGACCAAGCCCTGCTCCCTGTGCGCATCTACATGACTTAAAACGCTCCTGCACGCTGGTTACAACAGCTCCGGCGCACATCCGAGCGCTCCTCGGTGACAAGGCCGAGGCGACGCGAACACATCCCGGGCCTGCAGCCGCCCCTGTCCCGGCGCTTTGAGCTGCCGGGCCCTGCCCCAGCGGCCTCCCCGTCCAGCCCCAGCCCAGCTCCCGGGAGCCTCCGGCGCGGCCTCCGCATCCCGCCGCGGCCTGGCCCGCTCGGACCCGCGTCACTCCCGCTCCTCCCCATCCCCGCGCCCATCCGGGCCCCCCTCCGCTCCCCGAGGCTGCCGGGCCGCGCCTGTAACCGTGGCGGGACCACCGGCGGGCGGATGGCAGCGGATGGAGCGCGGCGGGCCCGGCGCTGATCGCAGCAGCTCCGCCATCCTCACCTTCCGGGGGAGCAAAAGGGACTCACATCCGGGTGCGCGGGCTAAGGACAGCGCGGCGTCTGACGTCAGCGCGCCGCGCGGGGCAGCACGGGACTCGTAGTCCGCGAGCGTCCGCGCCGCCCGGGGCAGTCCCGGGTCACCAGCGAGGGGGACACCGGACCCCGCGCCCGCTCCGGGGGCTGCGGGACCCCCGGCCCGGAGAGCGGCCCCGCCGCGCCGCCACCGCTTAACCCGCGTCCGCTCGGGGCTCGGCCGGCTCCGCGCCCTGCCCCGTGAGCAGGCGAAGCTGTGGAAGCCCCGCGCTCCGGTGCCGGGGGTCCCGCAGCCCCCCGGGCGGAGCGGCGGCGCGGGGCGGGGCGCGGCGCGGGGCGATGACGGCGCGGGCGGTGACGCGGGGCGGGCCGCGCCGCGCTCGCGGGCCCGAAGCCGCCGTTGTTCGCGCTCCCCGCAGCGCCCGAAGGCCGCGGCCCCGCCGGGACCCCCATGTGAGCGGCGGGCGGCGCGGGGGGGCCGGCGCACCGCGACCCGCCGGGGCCACGGGGGAAGATGACATCGCGGAGGTGAGCGGGGAGCGGCGGCCGCGCCGGCGGGGAGGGCGGCGGGCAGGGGCCGCTGCTTCTGGGGCGCCTCCGCGTTCGCTCCCCGGGGCTGCGGGGACGGGGCCGCTCCCTGCGGGCGGGCAGCACCCCCGGGAGCCGCTCCCGTCCCTGCTCCCGGGGCCCGCTCCTGGCTGTTCCCCTCCTGCAGCCCCCACCCCGCCCGTTCCCGGGGGATGTCCCCGCTCCCGGCTGTTCCTGGGGGATGTCCCCGCTCCCGCATCCCGTTCCCAGGGGAACCTACCGGGGCTGGAGGGGTCGGGTGGCTCCGAGTCTCTCCGAGTCCCCGTTTTGGGGGGTTTCAAGGGAGTGTCCCCACGGAGCAGCAGAGCCGAGGGATGGATTGTTGGTGTGTGAGCCCTGCTCGCTATGGACGGTTCGTGTTCCACGATTTACCCACCCTAAAACACGACCCAGCTGCACAACCCGAGTGTTCCCTGCGTTCTTAATCGGTTATCAGCGTTCGCTCTCATTTCACACCCTTGTGGCACTGTGACAAACAGCCAGCCCCATTTCTTTGTTGTAGTTTCTCACTGTCCGTAGTGGATTTTAATGTTTGGTACCCGGTGTCCTTTTGGGCTCAGAGGTTTGGGTGAATGTTGGGCTTCAGAGGAATTATTGTCACATAAAAGAGTATAAATGTATTTATCCTTTTTAACAGGATAAATGTTTGGGATTTATGGAATCCCAGAATGGTTTGGGTTGGAAGGGACCATAAATTCATCCCATCCCATGCCCTGCTGTGGGCAGCAACACTTTCTGTGATCCCAGATTGCTCCAAACCTTGTCCAGCCTGGCCTTGGACACTTCCAGGGATGGGGCAGCCACAATTTCAATTCACCTCTATAAGTAATTCCTATTAAATTATAATTTCTCCAAGGGTAAGTTGTCCTCTCTCTTCTGCTCAAAATGGTGAATCTGGATGAGTTGGTTTTAATCCATAGCCATTCATAGTAGGATTTGGGGTTTTTTTAATTGTTTGGAGGTTTTTTTAGTGTAAAATGGTGTTTTCTGGATGTCCCTGCTCCCTCTGGGAACAAGGCTACGAGTTACCTTTTGCAACACTGTGAACTTCCTCCTTGCCAGGAATAATACTGTTCCTGTGCTCAGAGCCCTAAATTGTAACTTGTGAGGGAGACTGAAAAAAAACTGGGAAATATCAACTGATGAGCCTATAAATAGGAGTAATTAAAGTACCCGTCAGCACATCCCCAGTGCTGTGGTTGTGACAGCTGAGACAGAACTGATTTCATCTCTCCTTTGCTCTTGCAAAGGTGATTAAAAAACCCAATCACTGCATGGAAAATTGTATTGATTTATTTCTTTGTTGTTTGGTGAGAGAGAAACGTGCTGGCAGTGTGTGGCTCAGGGAGCACAGATCCTGCTGCTATTTGCTGGACCATGATAACAAAAAAGGGATAATTGTGTGAAGGATGGATTTTCCACCATGGTTTTTTTTTCATCAGAAGATTCTTTGCTTTACTGATACCCCCTTGGTTTTATAAATGAACCTGCTATTTCACTGTTACTTTCTTACCAACATTTCCACCTTGCTGTGAATTAATTCTGGCCAGGTCATGGTGTATTCCAAGCCCTTGGGAAGGATGGTGAGGAGCCAGTTTGGCCAGAGCGTGGGTTTGGGTGACTTCTGTGATTGTATTTACTGCCCTTGGCTGGGCCAGCTCTGCACCTGCTCCCACGGAGATGGGGAGGGAAAGCAGGATAAAAAGCCCAAAATGCATTCCATCCCTATAAAAGGAAGCGGGAGAGCAGGTCCTGGGCTGTCACTGCCGAGCTCTGGCCCTTTGCTGTCCCCTCCCAAGGTTGGGAGCGCTTCAAGGAGGATCCAGAACCGCTGGCAGGGATCCCTGACACCCCCATTCTGCTATTTGGGGTGGCTGACAAATGCAGCTTCCTACTCAAAGCCAAAAATACGGAGCTGAGGGAGCAGCAGGACGAGGTGCCAGCACAGCCAGACTTACTTAAAGTGCAAGAAACCCTCCCAGGTGCAGCCTGGCTTTGCTGCATTTAGCATCTCTGTGTGGATTTGGGGGAGAGATTTTGGGGTTTGAACCGTGGATTGTGTGTTTAACCTCTCCTTTAAGTGCTGGTTAAATATTTGTAGTCACCTCTGTAGATAAGTTATTATTTTTTCCTTTATTCATGTGCAGCTACTTCCTTAAGGTTCAGGGTGGGGTAAGGAAGATATTCCCTTGGTTAATGTTTATGGAATGGCAATATAATAAATCTGGAGAACCAATCCCAATAATTACTCCTCTCTCTGTTTAGACATTTTTTGCTATAAACTCCAAAACTTACCAAGATTTCTCTTAAATCCTGTGCATATTTAAAAAGCTTTACAAACTGTTCAAATTATTACTGCACTTTTTTGTGGTTTTTTTTTAAAATTTTCTCCTAATAGCAGTAAAATTTTGGGAGTAGAAATGTGATAAATATATGATCATCTTCTCCAGGCAACCTTTTGTGGGCTGAAATGTGTTATTTAATATTCAGTTCATCCCAGGTACTGATGCTTGTGCAGGTTCTTTTGTCAGAACTTTCCTTGACCCTTGAATTATCATTAAATAAATGGGACATTATTAACTAGCTCATTCCCATTTGCTGTGATAATTTGGAAGTATTTTTGAATAGATTTTCCCATTCATAAACAAATTTCCATTTGTGCATAAATTGGATATTTTCTGTGTTGCTCTTTGGTGAAAGATGGGGACTATTCACTAGATTTTCGTGGTGCAAGCAGAATCTTATTAACTTGGGGAAAAAAAGATTCACAAGAAGATTCACAAAATTTACTTCTGAAATGGATCCTAATTCCCATTTTAATGATTTGCTAGAGATTTGGATTTTCTAGAATCCTGAAACTCCAGAAGAGAATGGTCTGGAGAAGGCTTTGGTGGGAATATTGGCAACTTTTCAGTAGAGAAGGAATTGCTGCAACAATTGAAATTATAACCCTAAATTCAGACCTGTGCTCTCATATTTTGCTGATTTAGCAATTTAGCCTGAAATGCTGACTGGATGAGGAAGGATCAGGAATGCTGTTCAATTTTTCTGGATATAACATCCCTCTCTCTCTGTGATGAGCCTGACTGTGGAGCTTTTTGGATAAAACCCAGAGGTGAACAAAGAGGAGCAGGCTGAGTTCTTTCAGCACACACAAGAATGAGAATTTAACTCTGAGAATTAAAGGTGATTTTTAATTGCTGAGTGCAAAGGTGACTGAGCTGAGCTTGGGGGGGTGCTCACATCCCTACTCTGATGGTTTATTTTTAGAATTTGCCTTCTAAAATCCTCACCAAGTCCTGTCATGCAGAACTCTTTCAGGGCTGCAATAAAAATGGGTAAATTCCTGATAAGAGCGGCGGTGACACCGACTGGCTCCAAATAAGTCTCCAAAGTCAATGCCAGAGGTGGGGACATGGAGCTTTGGCCAGAGCCCAGCCCCAGCTCTGCTGGGCTCTGGGATAGTCATTGAGGGCACTTTGTGGGTGGTGAGGATCAATAGGAGATTCCTCTGTGCTCGTATTTAAGTGAGACAGAGCCGACCCCAGCTCCACATTCCTGGGAGGAAGAGCAGTGGGGTGTCCATGCAGGGAGTTCCTTCCTGACCCCCTCAGCTGTGCCCTAAACCATGAGGTTTTGTTCAGTTTTTAACCTTCAAAATGTTGTCAAGTGTCACTTTGGATGTTTTGTTTTATTTTTAGGTATTTTTCCTGTTTGTCTTTCAGTTTCTTTGTGTGCTGTGTTTTGCTGGAGTAAGGAAATACCACTTCTGGTCTGTGTTTATGTTGTGTACCTTTGATATCATTTTAATCCAGGCAGTCACAGTGGGGATAAATGTAATTCTTGAGTATACAAAAAAAAATGCAATATATAAAGTTGCAATATGAAACTAATAATGAACAGGAATTTTATTAATTTAGGTGCAAAACTCAGTTTGGATTGCTCTGTGTGAGTTAACTCTGAAAACCTGCTGTTTATTTATTAATATTCTTCATTTTTAACCTCTTGTAGATGGTTTCATCCAAACATCACTGGGGTGGAGGCAGAAAACCTGCTGTTAACAAGAGGAGTTGATGGCAGCTTCCTGGCACGGCCCAGCAAAAGTAACCCAGGAGACTTCACACTCTCTGTTAGGTGAGTTTGGATCTTTCCAGTCTTGCCCCAGCTTGGTAATAATCTTAATTTGCTGCTGTCCTGTGGGGAAGGAGCTGTGGATGAGCTCCTTGACAGAGGTGAAAGAATGCTCAGATCACTTTTTAGTGTCATTCACTTTTCTCTCTTCTTTTTCTCCCATTTTCTCTGAGGAGCTTCTCAAACACAACACTCAGCTCTGGGTTGGAGGGGAGTAAATTCTGATTTTACAGCAGGACAAAAATGTTCAGGGGAAGCAGAAATAGCTTGATAATAACATTGCTTTTATCCCTTTACAAATCCATTTGATAACCAGCTGGAAGGAGCAGAGGTGTTGGGAATTAGTGATCCAGCAGGAAATCCAGACTGTCCTCACACAGGAAAAGTCAGCAAGTTTTTAAGGGCAACTGTGGCTTTTTGAGCTTCCAAAACAGGCTTTCTGTGACAGTTGTCCCCTGACACTACATGGTAGGGATGGGGAAAAGACAGCAAGAGGAAGTAGATAAAGGAAAAGGGAAAAGTGGGATTGGTGATAAGAGTTGTGCTGCTTGGATACTTGTGAGATAAGAGCCCTTGTGGCACAGGAGGGGATTCCTGCTGGGAGCTGCTCTTCCTTCATCTCAGAGACTGTGGCAGCAGGCAGAGGCAAATGTTTCCTGAGGGAGAGACCTTGGGAGCTGCTGGCAGTTCTGGAGAAAGGAGCAAACCAGCTCTGCTGGGTCTCTCCAGAATGTTGAACTCCTCTCAGCCTCCACCCTTGTGCTTGTGTGTGGGATTTGCTGTGGCTCTGGGGGTTTCTGGTGGCACTCCTGAGGTTGTGCCTTCAGGGACCCCTCCAGCACAGAATTGTTTTCCTGTTCTCCCTGCCTGCTGGGCAGAGAAGCTGAAGCAGAGGGGCAGTAGTTTGTGCTGGAATTGTGAGTATGGATTTCTCCACCTCAGACATCACCAAATATAAAAGTGATTGGCTCCTCAGCTGATTGGGAAGGGTTTTTTGTCCTCTCTTTCAAATCTTAGACGAACTGGAGCTGTCACCCACATCAAGATCCAGAACACAGGTGACTACTATGACCTCTATGGGGGAGAGAAGTTTGCCACCCTGGCTGAGCTGGTCCAGTATTACATGGAACACCATGGGCAGCTCAAGGAAAAGAATGGAGATGTCATCGAGCTGAAATATCCCCTCAACTGTGCTGACCCCACGTCTGAAAGGTCAGAGAAGTGGTGGAACCTCAATGTCCTTGTGCTTCTTAATAAATGCTTTTTATCCCTGTTATCACTCAGCCTCCAGCTGGGAAAAGGGTGGCCACCACCTTGGATTTGTTTCAGGGAGGTTCCTTGCAAAATGGATGAATAAATGTGGTTAAAGGTGAAGCAATGCAAGCCTCAGAACCTGTTCCCTTCAGCATTCTTCCTTGGGTGGGACAGGACTGGAAAAGAGGGCAGAATTCCCTTTATTTTTACTGGGAGAATGTTTAATTGGAGAAGTTCTCCTGGTGCTGTTGTTGCTGCAAGGAATTCCCAGGGATATTTCTGAGCATTACTTTTTGTGCTTTTCCTAGCAGTTGTCAGAAAGGAAATGCTGTACAAACCCTCAGATTCCTCAGACTCCTGTTTTGAGGAGCGTGGTTAATAAGGAAAATTTGAAACTCTGGGTTTGAGGAAATGTCAGGGATTAGAGCTAAACCTGTTTATTCCTAGAAGTGAAAAAATGAGGAAAAATATTGAAAAATATTCAAAAATATTCTCACTCCTCAAAATGCTTTAACAGAGGTGGGGAGGATCAATGTTTTTTTGGCCCTATTTCCTGAAGAATTGAGATTGCTGGGATTATCCTCTCCAGTTCCTAATGGGATAGAAGAGTGAGGTCTCAAAAATATTACATTTCCACGAGTTGATCAGGGAAGTTTCATGAAGGAAATTAAAGAAGAATGAGTGCCTTGGCTGAGAGGAAGGTTGGAAGGTGTTTATTGGGGTTGTGAAGGATCCAAATCAAAGCTTCACTGGAAGCTTGTAGGAAACTCCATGGAAGTGCTTTGAAGTATTTCTGTCCTCCCTGATGTGCACCTGGACACTTCCAAGGCTTGTTTTATTTATTATTTTTACCACCTGAGGTTTTCCCTAGACCTGGCCATTATTGCTGAGTGAACAGAAGGATTCAATTTCATAATAAACACCTGCATTGAGCTGGAATGCTGAGCTAATGTCTCCCTCTGTGTCTCTTTATTTCCAGGTGGTTTCATGGGCATCTCTCTGGGAGAGAAGCTGAGAAACTCTTGACAGAGAAAGGGAAACATGGGAGTTTCCTGGTGAGGGAGAGCCAGAGCCACCCTGGGGACTTTGTCCTTTCTGTGAGGACGGGGGATGACAAAGGAGAGAGCAACGATGGCAAATCCAAAGTGACACACGTCATGATCCACTGCCAGGTAGGAAAAGCAGGGAATCCATGGCCCAGGAGCTCTGATATATTCCCTTTGTTCCCTGGGTTTGCTGCAGGTCATCCCTTTGATCAAAGTGACTCCTTTGATAGCATGAAAATTGCAGAATTTGCTTGGCTGACTGGCTCCTGTCAGGGCCTTCTGGCTCCAATCACACTTTGCTGTGCTCAGGGAGCCTTTGCAGGCTCCTGGATGGATTCTGTCAAAGTTGGAGTGATGGAACAAATGGGGATCCATCCACAGATGTCTCTCTCCTGTCAGTTCAGGCAGTTTCACCTGATGGATGATCAACAGCCTGTAAAAGAGTGTTCACTCCAAGGAGTGCCCTGAAATCTAAATCTAATTTAGTATAAGGTAGTTCTTCACTGAAATATTATTAAATTACAGTTTTGATATTTAATCTATCTCCATGGACTGCTATTTAAAAAATAATAATATATATTTTTAATGAATTTTTATTATTCTCTTTTACTTCTGTTGTGCCCAAGGACAGTGCAATGACTAAGTTATATAAAAACACCTCAAGTGCAGCAACAGAAGTAGCTTGGTGGAAGAAATGACCCACCAGGACTGTAAATGCTGAATTACCAGAAATGTTTATTTTTTCAAGAAAATTTCTCTGATTTGCAGTTAGCATTTATATCTTTGAGGAAAATAATTTGGCATTGCTTCCTTACAATCAGGAAGGTGCCAGGCAGTGCCAACCTTTCAGGACCCAATCATACACTTAAGTTTGGAAATCAATTCAAATCCCTAATTCCTGAATTCTCATCCTGTATCTCCAGAGCTGCCTGAACCCTGGTTCAGAGGGAATCAACTCTCTAAAAAAGCAGATAAACTGATTTTCAAAGAGATGGCAAATCCTGCAGTGTTCCTGTTATTAAAATCCCTTTAGCAGAAGGATTTCAGTAGATTCTTATACACAGAATTTTAGATTTTTAGAATTTCTGATGCAAGGCACAGCCTAGAGGTGCTGTGGCTGTGCTGGTGGGAAGTGAAATTATTTTGAGGAGATTTTTCTTTCCAGGATCTCAAATATGATGTTGGTGGAGGGGAGAAGTTTGACTCTCTGACAGATCTGGTGGAACATTACAAGAAGAACCCCATGGTGGAAACTTTGGGCACTGTATTGCAACTCAAACAGGTGAGAAGGAGAGCCCAGCCCTGAGCTTTGCCACCTCCAGGATTTGTTGTTGAAATGCAGCTTTTCCATACATTCTGAAAGACTTTTTGCTTTTCTGGAGGAGTTAAACTCCATGAAATGGATGACAAAGTCATTTAAATGGGAGCAATTTTTGTTAGGCTTGTGAAGGGGTAGAGTGTTGTTGCAGAATTTCCTGGTGTCATCCTGGGCTGTAGATTTCTCATCCAGAAATAAGAATTTAATTTATTAAATAAAAACTGTGAGACTTTAAAAACAACTTTTCACTCTCCCCTTCCTCATTGCCCTTCATCTGGATTCCAAAATTCTGACATCCACACAGATGCCTGGATCCTAAAATTCCCATTAAAATCTCCTTATCTTTAGGGATTTGTGTTTGTCTTGTCTTCCCATGGTTGTTATTTGCTAACCCTGAGCTGTTTGGGGTTTGTCCCAGCCCCTGAACACCACCAGGATCAACGCTGCAGAGATTGAGAGCCGGGTGAGGGAGCTCAGCAAACTGGCAGAGACCACAGATAAGGTCAAGCAGGGCTTCTGGGAAGAGTTTGAGGTAATTCCTTACATTCCAAATTGTGTTTCCCCCCAGTGTTTTTCCTTCCTCCCAATGTTTTTTTTCCCTTTCCTCCCAATGTTTTTTTTCCCTTTCCTCCCAATGTTTTTTTTCCCTTTCCTCCCAGTGTTTTTTTTCCTTCCTCCCAGTGTTTTTTTCCTTCCTCCCAGTGGTGTTTCCTTCCCCCCAGAGTTTTCCCCCAGTGTTCAATCTCACCCTGCTAAAGTCACATTGGGTTCTGGTGTTTCCTCCTCTCCATCACCTCAAATCCCTGGTTTTGCTCCCATCTCCAGGGCTTTGCCAGCTCCACTCTTATGGCTTGAAATATTTACCTTTTTTTCCTGATTCTCAGAGTGCTTTTTCTCCACAATCCCTCCTGGATATCCTCCCCACCGTAAGGGAGCCTCATGTGTTTGTCCCACCAGGATAATCCTTCAAATTCCTTCTGCTCTTTGGGAAGTTGGGAACCATTTCTTTAGGGAAACTTCCATTTCTCAGTCCATCTATTGCCACTGTACTTTTTAATACTCGTTTTGGGGGGATCTTAAAGCCATTGTGAAGTGGTGGAAAGCTCTGGGATGATGCAATGTGGATTATATGCATTCCTTGTACTTCTGGAGATTTATTTTTGGTTTGTTTTGGTGTTTCATTTCTCTCTGCAGGCAAAATTTCAATTTTCTTCCAGAAAGAGTGTGTAGGGACATGACAGGGGGAATGGCTTCAAACTAGAAGAGGTTTAGGTGGGATATTGGGAAGAAATCCTTCCAGAATTTGGAAGAAACTCTTCCCAGAGAAGCTGTGGGTGGAAGTGTTCAAGGCCAGATTGGCTGGGGCTTGGAGCAACCTGGGATAATGAAATGATTTGGGTTGTGAGGGACCTTAAATCCCACCTTCCACTATCCCAGCTTGCTCCAAGCCCCCTCCAGCCTCTCCTGGAAAACTCCAGGCTGGATTTTATGGACTGGTTTATACCTCACACACACACCTGACCACCAGTGAAGTCTGGAATTCCACCAGCAGATGGCAACAGGAAACTGGGAAGTGCTCAGGGAGCTCCAGAGAGGCTGATCTGAGAAACTTCCTGAATTGTGATGGATTTGCAAAGTTCATCCTTGGAGAAACAGAAATATCCATTAGCTAAATGCACTGTCCAGTGTGCTCTGATTATTGCCAAGAGAAGGAAAATTAAAATTAAATTAAATTAATCCATGAACAGTGAAGGAATTAGCACTGAGGTGTGTGAGGGCAGTGTCAGATGGTGAGGTGATGGCTTTGGGAAATGATAAAATGAGGATTAAGCTTTATCCTTTCCCTTTCCAGAGGGAGGGACAGTCCCTGATCCAGGGCTGCTGAATGGGCAGAATGGGCAGAATTCCATCTGGAGAGGGAAGGAAGTCAGCAGAGGTCGTGTGTGTGGGAAGGGATCATTGGTTTGGCAAAATAAAACTGAGCTATTAATTCAGTGTTCTTCCCTGACCTCTGGTGCACGTTGGAGAAATTTTTCTTGGAGTGGATTTCTCAGTGAGGCCTTAGAAGCAAAGTGTTTTCCTTACAGAAGAAAAAGTCTACCAGAAAAGCAAATCAATGAAGGATTTTTACTTCACTTCTTTTCCCCTTTGCTGCTGTCAGTGAGGCCAACATTTTTAACATTTCCTTGGGAATGAAGCCCTCTCTTAGCAGTTTTAGTGCCCTGCTTTTCCATTCCCCCAGGGAAGCTCCAGCTGTCCCCCATGGTGGCAGGAGGGGGGAACACACTCCAGGCTGTCCATGGATCCCTGGCTGTGCTGTTCAGGAGCTGCCAGCCCAGATGGTGAATTTAAATTACTTGTCTCCAGGCAGGAATGAACCTCTTGTCCCAGGAAGCACCAGACAGGAGTGCTGGCAGTCCTTGTAATGTTTTTCCTTGTGAAAAGTGGTTATTTCTGAGCTTAGTGCTGGGATGCTGTAGTGAAGTCAAGAAGGATATTCCAGATTTATGGCTGTGTTGTTCCAGCTCTGGATGGGTTTGTTGGGAGTTGCTGCTGCTCGTGGATCTCTCCTCAGGGATGCTCCAAGCAATAATAATTAACTCTAGGAAGGAAGATGTGGTTTCCACAAATTTAATTGCTTCAATTCTTTAACTTGCTGGGAAAGTTTAGCTCTCAGTCCTTTTGCCTGGAATTCCACAGGCAGTGCTTTAGGGGGGAGATGTTTTCTGTTTTGTCACAAGCTTGAAACTTTGCATCTCTTGAATTTCTTTTGTTTAGGATGAGCCTAATTATCGAAGGTCATTAAGTGAGGGAGTATCAGACTGAGACAGGACTGAGCAAATAAAATAAAATCAGCTAAATAAAAGCAAGAATCTGGAGGGTGGAATGATGAGGGGAGCAGCTTCCAAAGCCTGAGTGTTCCTTTTAGTGGGGCCAGAAACTGAAAACTTGGAGCAAAGCTTTGGGATCCTGGTGCCTCCAGCTCTGGGGGGCTTTGGGAGAAGGGAGATTTGGGAGTGGAGAGTTTTGCCCCCCCAAATGGAACAGCATGGCTGTGAAAGTGTTGAATTGCTGCTGTCCCTGGGACATTGTCTTCCAGAAATCCCCACTCTGGGTTGTTCCTTCACTGGGATAATTTGTGGGTAACCCATTTGTCCTCACCTAATGCCCCTCTCCTCCCTTTTCTCTGGGAGAAGGGGTTGCTGTGAGGATGGGCCAGGCCATCCTGCTGTTTCTGAGCCCCCCCTGTGTGTGCTTTCCCCTCAGACCCTGCAGCAGCAGGAATGCAAACTCCTCTACAGCCGTAAGGAAGGGCAGCGCCAGGAAAACAAGAACAAAAATAGATACAAAAACATTTTACCCTGTAAGTATCGACCCTTCCTTGCCATTTCATGTTACTCTGGTTTATTTTCCTCATTAATACATGGTTAATTAAGTACCACTGGGATTTGGCTTCTCTTTAATGATAATTTCCCCTCTTATCAGGATTATCCTGTGATTCCCAATTTGGGTTCACACATTTGCACTTTGGAGATATTTGTAATATTGTTTTTTATCTTCAGCTTTCATTTAAAAGCCTCATATCCCTCAACTATTACTCAACAGGCTGGAATGCTTAAATTTAAGAGGATTAATTTGAGGGACAGAGCTGCAACATGCAAATCCCAAGGCTTTTCCTTGACTTAGTGTTTGAGTTTTCCTCAATTCCTAGGACACGTTTTGGCCCAGCTGGTCACAGCCACTTGTTTAAAGGAAGCAAAAGAGGCAATTTGGGATATTCTAAATCACTAATTTACTAAGTTTGATAATTAATTAATAGCAGCTGTGTGTTCAGAGCTGTAGAATGCAGGTGCTTGACATCCATGTGTGTTTTTTGCAGTTGATCACACCAGAGTTGTTCTCCACGATGGTGATCCCAATGAACCTGTTTCAGACTATATCAATGCTAATATTATTATGGTGAGTGTATTCCCACTTCCTCTTCCCTAAATCCAAGTGGATCTTATCACCATTTGTTAAATTGCTGGGTTGTTTTTCCCATCTCTAGCCTGAATTTGAAACCAAGTGCAACAACTCAAAGCCAAAAAAAAGTTACATTGCTACCCAAGGCTGCCTGCAGAACACGGTGAATGATTTCTGGAGGATGGTGTTCCAGGAGAATTCCAGAGTTATTGTCATGACCACGAAAGAAGTGGAAAGAGGAAAGGTAAAACCAGACCCCAGCTGGCCCTGGGACAGATCCTGACATCTGACTACAAGTAGGAACTGAACTGACTGGGATAAATTGATTTATCAATCAATTTATTTATGGAATGTGGTGTGACACCAGATTCCTTGGAGCTCTGGAAGGTGCTGAGTGTCTTTTTTTATTGATGGTTGTGGGAATTGGAGATTCCTGTCACATCAAACCTCCCTTTCTTAAGGTTTGCCTGCTGAAATTTTAGCTGAATGTGAATCTTTCAAACTTAGGGATGGGAGATGTGGCCAAGCAAGAATCTGGGAGCTTGAAGGGAAAAATTCCTGCTTGCCATTTATTTTGGCTCATCAAGCCTGTGTGGGCCTCCCTAAAAAAGCAGAATGATGGGATTTTTAAACATGGGGATACTGCTTCTTACCTGGGAGCTGCTCTGGCAGGGTTTTATGCTCTCAGAGAGGAATTTTCCCTTTAATGGTGCACCCCAAAAATCTCCATTTACCTTTGCAGTGCAGGGATCTTGTCTTGCTGCCTGGCCTCTGGCAAACCTGGGGATATTTTGGTTTGTTTCTGGTTTTTAATGACACAAGGCAGGAAAAAATAGGAATAGTTGAACACTGATATCCTGGCAACAGCCACACACAACTTCCTGGGGATTGTATGGATTTATCCTTGGAATTTGTTGCTTCTGATCTTTTTTTGTGTTTGATAAACCCCTTCTGTTTTCTGTCATTTTATTTTTAAATTTCTCTGCTTCTTCCACACACTATTGTCCCCCTTTTTACCTTTTTCCATATTCCCATGATGTGTTTCTGAAGGGAAAGCTGTTGTCTTTTTAGAGCAGTATCACTTGTGGAAAAAAAAATCAGATTAAAAACTGAAGTTTCTCTGTGGATGATTGATGATTGCAGGGGTTCTTCACCCCAGGAACTTTGTGTGTGTGGACTGAAGACAAATAACAGAAAACTTTACAGGATTCTCTCCCTAACTGAGGTGTCAAAGCTGCCACTGGTGCTGTTTGTTAGACTTTGTCTTGTGAATTTTTTTTCTTTAGTCTTTGACTTTGTCTTATGGATATTTTTTTTTAGTCTTTGCAAACTTCTGCCACTTCATCACCCTGATAAAGGGACAGGATTTGTGTTTCCTTCCTGAGAATTCACTGAAGGAGGGAGAAGCTCCCCCTTCCCAGTGATAATCTTTGTTTTGGAAGAGGAGAAATAAATCATGGAGTTGTTTTGGCAGAGTTGACTTGAATACACCTTTCTTCCTTCAAGTTATTTATTATTTTTTTAAGAACCTCCTGAATGGCCTCTTCCCCTCTGCAGTTTCTCCATTATTCTTCCCCAAAGTTTGATGGAGAAAACACTTTAATTCCTCAGTGCTGCATTGCTTATTCTTTCTTTACCCTTGAATGCTTTGTGATGCCTATTCCACTTCTTAAAGAATTGCAAATACCAGTCCTGATACCAAATCAAAGCTTTTTTATCTCAGGCCAAGCTGTTTGCAGGAAGGAGAGAGCCCTTTGCAGCAGAGCTCATAGCCTGAGGAAGGGAGGAACTGTGGAACATCCCAGCCCTGCATCGAGTCCTGCCTGTGCTTTAAACTGCAGAAACAGCAAATCCTTAGAAATTAAAAGAGTTTTGGGGTTTTGGAGGCAGTTCAGCAACCAGAATAAAGCTTATTTTAACATCATGTTGCTGTTCAAACTTGCTCTACCAACTGCTCAGAGCTCTGCATTGAAAACTGCAAGTTATTTCTGCTGGCACCCCCCAAAATCAGTTTATTTGCTTCAGTTTCTCCCCTTGTGACAGGAAAAGAAGGGCAAAAATAGCAGAAAAGCATCTTGTTGCCTACGTGGGCATGTGTTCAGCCATCTTCCTGTGCCTTGGGCTGGCAGAAGGAGCTTCCCTGTGCTGTGTTTTATTTCCTGAATATTCAGAATAACTGCAAGTAGACCCCATTGCTCTGTAGGACTTGGTGGTTGGTGGTTGCTCTTGCTAGAAGCTGCTCCTACAATAATTTCTGCTGTGATGCTGCATTCCCAGGAGCTGGCACAGAAGCCAAATCTAAGTGCTGAGAGGTGAATCCATTCCTCAGTGGATGGAATTTATTCCCTGGGCAAAGAAAATCTCGATGGAGGAGCAGCACACCAAAAACTGCATTTTAAAGCTCCAGAGTCATGAACTGCTCCCTTTGCAGGAGCCTGAACCCTCTTTGGTGATGGAACCAGAGCTGCATCAACCCTTCCTGCTGCAGGCCATGGAAAAGCAAGCACCCAAGTTTTATTTCCACTGGAAATGATTTATGCCTTTGACCTTTATTTCTTTTGTAGCCTGTAGGGTTTGGGCTGTGGGGCTGAATTTTGGTGGAATTCTGTATTTTGAGTCCTGTAGCTGGGGCTGCAAAAAGCAGGATTTTGAAAATATCCAGGCACAAAATAACCCAAAAGGTGCTAAGAGAAGAGGTGGCCTGTACCTGTTTGAAATTATCCAGTGGTTGTTATGGAGAGGAGAAACTTCTCATTAAAATGTTCTTTGCCTCCTCAGCTGATTGTCCTCTGTGGACTCTGAAATGGATTGTGTTAACCAATTTGCAAAGCAGCTTTTTTTTTCCCCTGCCTGATTATGCATTTTTTTTGTTGTTGTTTTTTTATTATATTTTGAAATCTTGCAGAGCAAGTGTGTGAAGTACTGGCCTGATGAATATTCCCTGAAGGAGTACGGAGTGATGCGCGTGCGGAACGTGAAGGAGAGCGCGGCACACGATTACACCCTGAGGGAGCTGAAGCTTTCCAAAGTTGGCCAGGTGAGTACAAGAGGAACTCTTGTCCTTTTAGTTCAGCTTGTGGATCACTAAAGAAAAAAATGAGCAGGATTAGCCCATTTCTCTGGGATCAATAAAAGCACTCGGGGATGAATAAATGGAGCCCTGCCTTTCTTTGAAGCTCCACGTTTAGTTCCATCCATCTTTCTCTTTGCCCTTGGGATAATTGAAGATTCTCCTACCTAAGCAGCTTTTGGCAGGAGAGGAACTGCTGCAGAGCTTGCAGGGAATCTGGGAGGAGGGATAATGCTTTTAACTGAGGACACTTCAATCCAGCCAGGCGTCTGCTCCCTCATGGAAGGGATTGCCTTGAAAGGAAAGGTTGTGTGTGGGTCCAGAGTGTGGAAAATCCTCTTAAGGGAAGGGATAAAAAGGTGAGAAAATAGTGTGGAAATCGTGCTTCCTGTTAAGGAACAGTTTGGATCAGGGAGGAGAAGCAAATTTAGTGATTGATGTGCCCTGCCTTGTTCCCTCATTTGGGAATTGTGGAGCTGTGGGTGCTGAGCTGAGCTTGGATTTGGGATGTGCCCCCTCCCTGCTGGACTCAGCTGTTCCCCACAAGGAGCTGGATTTGGGAAAGATGAAACAGGAAAACCTTATAAATATGATTGCCTGGCAAAAGATTTTGAGAATATGGAAACTATAAATGAGATTGAAATGAAAACCATCTCTGAGATACCAAACCTTAGTTACTAAATAAAAAGAAAACAATAGAATGGCTGGCTGAAAGTAATCCCCTCTTGATTAAACAATTCCCTCTGCTTGCAGACAGTCCAAGGGTCAGAGAAGACCCTGCCAGCTTGGCAGAAGGGGTCCAGAGAGGAGTTTTTAGGGTTTAAAGTGTAACACAGTATGGGAATGTAATGATTCTTACAGGCTGTATGTAAATGCTGTAGGATTTGTATCTTGTGTTAGATTGGTTAGTGAAAATTAAAATACTCAACACAGAAGGAGATTTATTGTATTGTAACAGGAACCTCGCTCTCTGAGCTTTTCCTCTTAGCCCTCTGAACTCTCTTAGCTCTCTCTTTTACCACTCTTTAGCTCTCTCTTACCTCCCTCCCGCCTCTTTCTCTCACTCTGTCCCTGCCCTGCTCCGAGCTGTGGCTGGCAGCTCCAGGCACGGCCCTTTCCCCCACACCCTTTGCAATAAACCACAAGTTCCTGTGGTCAGTGGTGTCTCTGAACCTGAGCCAAGCACTTGTGTGTGTTTTAGAGTCTCTGTGTCCCAACCAGAGGAAGAGTCAGGATACTCTTCTGTGTTTCCAGAGGTGTTTATTTTATCTAATCAAAAGTTCTTTCCCTGACTAACTACAATCTGTTCAGCAGGTCAGCCCCAGGCACACTGCCCACCCCTGGGTGGGATTATCTTTTTATACTAAAAACTACAGAAGCATTATTTGCAATTATCTTCCAATACCCATCACTTATATTGTACAGTCTGGTTCTTCTCTAAACCAATCTAAAAGTGCCAACATCACCCACAAGATGGATTCAGGAAGAAGGAGAAAGAAGGACAGAACATACCCAGGTTCCTCCATCTTGACCCCAGACCCTTATTATAAACAATCTTAAAAACCTACTTTTTCACCTTATAATAATCTAACTTACACTCTACTTATTTTTTGTGACTTGTAATTCTTCATGTAAGGGTGGTAATTTTTCCCGGGGAGAGAAATCAAAGGCACAGGGGTTCTGGGCAGTGTGCCAAGGTCTCAAACCATCCAGGGCAGCCAGAGGGATGTCTTGGATTGCCACAGTTGCAAGGCCTGGCTTTAGAGATCTCACTGTCCTGACTGTCCTACCCATGTCACTCCCACAGTCTCCTCTGTGGATGATACAATTCCTCCAAAGCCATCTTCCCCTGGCCCCTGGAACTTGCTATAATAGATAAGGTTTCCTAGATACCAAGGCTGAGCCAAATTCCTTAAGAATTTTGTCACTCTCTAACACTTTGCAAGATAATTGGTTAGAAATTAGTCTGTGTAATTGGTCAGTTCAACTTTAGAACTTCTCACTTAGATTGGATGCTGTTTTTTGTATAAACTTTTTATTGGCTGTAGATTGAATCCCCCAAAACCTATAAATGTGACTGTCTGCCCTTTGTCTCTGGGGATGCTGCTTGACTCCCTCCCCATGAAATAAAGATTCTTGTGGAACACATCAAGTAAGGCCTCTGCTCTTTCTCTGCTGGCTGATGTGAGCTCCTGAGAGATGGCTGATCCATATCAGCACTCTCAGCTCCTGGTAAAACAACTACCAGAGACAAGAAGGAAGCTTCCATCCTCCAGGGCTGCAGGGCTGTGTGCTTTGCTTGCAGGGGAACACGGAGAGGACGGTGTGGCAGTACCACTTCCGCACCTGGCCCGACCACGGCGTCCCCAGCGACCCCGGCGGCGTCCTGGATTTCCTGGAGGAGGTGCACCACAAGCAGGAGAGCATTCCTGATGCAGGACCTGTGGTGGTTCACTGCAGGTGAGGGCATGGGCTGGGCTCCTGCCTCTCCTCCTCTTGGCCATGAGACCTTTAGAAAGGACAATTTTCCCTGGATTGCTCAGAATTCCATTTTCTGTCTGTACAGTGCCACGTTCTGGGTGTCATCCCTTGGGAAGGGATTTCAGAGTGTGAACCTTTGTGTAAATGAAAACTTCTGCTCTTAGATGTTCTCATGGCTGGAGCATTTCAAGTGCAGGATCATGGGAATTCTGGTGTCCCATCCCACCTGTGAGAGCTCTGTCCTTTTTGGGTGCTCCCAGCTTGTAAATGAGATGTTTCTTAGGCAAGGAAATATTAAATCTGACCTTATGAGTTTTTTCTCATTCAGAGGTGTTTATAAACACTGAGGGACAGAAGTGTTGATTTCTGTTCCTCCCCTGAGGTCTCTGTTTGGCTGTAGTTTGGAAGCCTCTGGCTATAATTTAGAAGCCTCTGGCTATAATTTGGAAGGTTCTGGCTGTAATTTAGGAGCCTCTGGCTGGAATTTAGAAGCCTCCTATCTCCTAATGCCATACTCTCCCTTTGGCTGGGCTTTTGGTGTGCATTCAGAAAGAACACAACAATTAAATTTCCTTTTTTTTCCCCTTCTTCCAGTGCTGGGATTGGGCGAACAGGAACTTTCATTGTCATTGACATCCTGATTGACATCATCAGAGAGAAAGGTACCTTGTCCCCTCTGATCTCCCTGCCTGCTCAGGGATGCTGATGGAGCATTCAGGTGAGCCCCACCCTCACTGTGATTATTGCCGTGGATGTCCCCAGGGGTGGATTGTGACATCGATGTCCCCAAGACCATCCAGATGGTGAGGTCCCAGCGCTCAGGGATGGTGCAGACAGAGGCTCAGTACAGGTTCATTTACATGGCAGTGCAGCACTACATCGAGACCCTCCAGCGCAGGATCGAGGAGGAGCAGGTGGGTCCATCCCAAATACCAACAGGAGCCTGGCAGGATTCCAGCAGGGAGCAGCACTGGGGGGGTTGTGTTGTGGGAAGTTTGGGTCTGAAGGTGTGAACTGTCTCCTGTCTTTCAGTTCATTATGCTTAAGAATTAATTACGTTGTTTGGTGAAATCCTGTCCTGAAGTTATGAGGTGGAATCCTGTCCTTAAAACCTTGAGTGCAATCCTGTCCTTAAAACACTGAGTGGAGTCCCCTCCTTAAAACATTGAGTGGAATCCCTTCCTTAAATTATGGAGTGGAATCCTCTCCTTAATTGAGTGGAATCCTCTCCTTAAATTATGGAGAGGAATCCCCTCCTTAAAACATTGAGTGCAATCCCCTCCTTAAAACATTGAGTGCAATCCCCTCCTTAAAACATTGAGTGCAATCCCCTCCTTAAAACATTGAGTGCAATCCCCTCCTTAAAACATTGAGTGCAATCCCCTCTTTAAAACATTGAGTGGAATTCTCTCCTTAAAACATTGAGTGGAATCCCCTCCTTAAATTATGGAGTGGAATCCTCTCCTTAAAACCTTGAGTGGAATCCTGTCCTTAAAACATTGAGTGGAATCCTGTCCTTAAAACATTGAGTGCAATCCCCTTCTTGAATTGAATGGAATCCCCTCCTTACATTACTAAGTGGAATTTTCTCTTTAAAATATTAGGTGGAATCCTCACCTTAATTTAGGTGGAATTCTCTCCTACCCCTCCCTGTCCCCAGATCTCAAATTTCCTCCCTATTATTGAATTTCCTGTGAAGGAAGAATTAAAGATAAGGGTCTGTTAATTAAAGCAGAACCTCGTGATCTTTGTGTTTTAGAAAGTTTTCAAATTTTGCATTTCTGAAAGGGGAAAATCAAATGTTGATTACTCCAATTCCTGTTTGGGGAGTTCATTGGTAGGAGATCAATGTATTGGAGTGGAAAATGGAAGGGTGAGTGTGGTTATCCAACAAAAAACACTTCCAGGAGTGTGGTGGGATCAGAAAAGTTTGGGAATAAATGGTGACAACCACAGGACCTTCCCCTCCCCCTTCCTGTTCAGGGAATTCTTTGCAATCCAGTTCTGGGGGGGTTTTACAGCAGTTTCCTGGTTTTGTGATAAAGAGCTGATGTTTTCTCCCTGTCCCTGCTGCTCCCTGCCCTGACCTCAGAGAATTTGGGATTTGTACCTTTTGCTTTCTATGCTAATTAGTTCCATTTTTTACTCTTTTTTAGTATCTTTTTTTTTCCTGCTGGGGACTTTCCAACATGTACTGATTTAATTCTTCTTTATCAGCTGGTTCCTACAAAATGTCCTTGTGGTCCATCCCACAAATTCTGCATTCCTTGTGTCCCCCAGTCCATCTTTCTCTCCCAATGTTCAATGAAGCAAATCCAACTTGGCTCAACAAAACTTTTCCCAAGCTGTGTTCCCACAAACTGCTCAGGGCAGCTTTGTTAAATGCTAAGAGTGATTTAAGAATCACCAGAAAGATCAGAATGAGCTGAGTGACTTTCAGGAGACCATCTTGGAAAAGCTTCAATCCCAGGAATGTTCTTAATGGGAATTCAGGAGCCAGAACTCCCCTGCCAGCCTCTGCTGTGAGCTTGGGTCAGGCCTCAGGACTTGTTGCACCATTGAAAAACCCCAAATAAACCCACAACCACCTCCCTAAACCTCAATTCCCTGCAAAATTTTCATTTCTACCTCGTAGCTTTCAGTGTTTTCAGGCATTGTGAATGTCTGGAAAAAGGAAAAATCCACATCCTGTTTCTTTCCCAGTGTAGTTCCCTGGCAGGAGCTGGAGCTGGGTGCCAGCACAATTGGCTGCAGCCTGGAGCATATGTGCAGAATCCAAATAACAGCTTGGCTGCTTTTTATATCAAACCTAATGGGCTCAGATATTATTTTATTAGAGCTCCTACAAACAATGGTGTCGCTCCATTGGCCCCAGCTCCAGGCTGGAAATAAGGTCAGTGGGAAGCCCACTGGCTGCTCAAGAATGAAATGGGGAATTTTCTGCCAAGGAGATGAGGATTGAGTGCATTCAGAGGGTTGGTGTGTTCTGCTGGAGATGGTGGGATGGGGGAAAATAGGGATTGTCTTGGTTTGAAAGACAGGTGTCTGCTAAGGAAGGCAGGAGCCTCTCTTGAAATGGAAAATGTAAACTCCCTCCAAATTACTGTAATTTTGAAATTAAGGAGCTCTCAGGCAAACATATGGGAATGGGAATAACAGTTCTTTGCTGGGAAAATTAAAATAAAAATACAGTACTACAAAAAACCAAAACACTGACAGAGAATCCAACCTGACACCTGTCAGTCAGGCAGGGTGTTGGGAGCACTCCCTTTAAATGGTGGCTGCAATCCTGCAGTGACTGATGTGGGTGCAGCTTTCTTCTGAAGGTCCAGGGGTGATGAAGATGAGCCTGGTGTTCTGGGAATTCAGTGGAGAAAGGCTCTGATGTTCCAAATTCAGATTTTATCTAGAAAGGCTTTATCTAGGAAAGGCTTGGCTCCTCACCCTGGGTAGAGCATCTCCCAGTGGGATGATGGAATTTTATCAGTGGGACTCAATGGGCCATTGACAGAGGATATCTCCTGGACAAAGGAGGGGTCCTGGAAGAGGTAAAGAAGATAAAGAACACTGCCCCACCTGCTTTTAACAGCTGCTGCTGCTAGAACACAAACTGCTGGTTGCACCTTTGCATTGCAACCTCAGACAGGGATTTTCAGGTTTTTGTCTCACCAAAGCCAAGCTTTAGGTGAGCTCAGTGATGTGTTCACTGCAGGACTGAGCTCTCTCCTCACAGACAAACCTAAAACCACCCATGATTATCTCTGGGAATTGCTGCACTGTCTCAGTGGTGGATTGCTTGCTGGGATTAACCCCAAACCTGGCTTTTTTGTTGTGTGTTTTGCTTCACAGAAGAGCAAGAGGAAAGGTCACGAGTACACAAACATTAAATATTCGTTATCGGACCAGACGAGTGGGGATCAGAGCCCTCTCCCCCCCTGCACCCCAACCCCAACGTGTCCAGAGTAAGTTCAGTCCTGCTCTCAGCTCTGAGCTCTTCTGTCTCATCCTCAGACCCCTCAAACGAGGCTGAGTTACCCCAAACCTGCCCTGTTGTCCTCTGAGCATAAATCCAGTAAATCTCTGAATTATGTGCTGTGTGTAATAGGATTTTTATTTTTTTTATGTCTCAAATGAGATTGGTGGGACTCTAAATGCTGATTTCATTTCAGAATGAGAGAAGATAGTGCTAGAGTATATGAAAATGTGGGGCTGATGCAACAGCAGAAGAGTTTCAGATGAGAAGATGTTCAGAGCCTTCCAGGCCAAGGCAGGTGTGTATGGCCACAGGAGGGGCTGTTCCAGCCTGGCTGGGGAGAAAATGTACCCAGGAATGCCCAAAATGCTTGGAATTTATCCCCAGAGGGTGCCTGAGTTCCAAAAGCTAATTTAAATTTAATTTTAATGACCTCTATGCACAATCTCATCTTTTACTGCCAGAGCACCCACACAGTTTCTAAGCCAGGGTTGAGACTTTGGGGTGAGTTTAAACTTTATTGAGTCAAAACTGAGCCCTTCTGTGCACTGCCTGAATAAGAAATAACTGCTGGGCTTTTTCCTCAATAATTCTTCTTTTTTTTTTTCCTTTCCCAGACATGAAAATGGTTTTTAAAAAGGTCAGGAAAGAGATGGAAGAAGCTTCACGTGAGCAGTGAACTCTGAGGGCTTGGTACCTTTTTATTTACGGTTTTAATCCTTCAGTAGGCAAAACTTCAGAGCATCTAAAGATTGTTTTTATCTCTTCTCTCCAATTTCCAATTGCTCATTTTCCAAATAAAAGGAAATCCTTTCTACAAGGTAGACAATTACTTTGTAGAGTCAGTTTTGAATCCTGCAAACTGTTGGACTGTCATCCATTTGTTTTTTTTTTTTAAATAGTATTTTGGTTTCACAGTATGGCTGATAGTGGGGTTGTTTTATGGTTTTTTTTTTCCTTATTTGAGCAGTTGTGGGGTTTTTGGGGGGGCACTGGGTGGGGGGTGGGTGCTGGGAGAGCCATGCCATGGATAAATCTGTGACATGAAATGTAAAATACTGATGGGAACAATGTGGATTGTTGGAAAACAGTGGATCACCAGCGTGAATAGAACCAAGTGCATGATCAAATTAGTCCTGATACATTTCAAACTCAGACTGAGCTTCCTGGGGTGAGCAGTTCTTGAGATGAAGGTGCTTTTTTGTGATAATTGGTGGCTTTGATTCCAATTTTGCTGTATGGCTGGATGGGCTATTTTGGAGGAATTTATGCAAAGTTGCTTTTCCATCAAAGTTTCTTTTCTGTGATCTCTGCCCAGAATAGGAATCCCTGTGTCCTTCAGGAGACTTCACCTGGGGGTGGCTTGTGAGGACACTCTGTGGTGACTTTGAGACTGAAGCAGTAGAGTTCAGGTATTAATTAATAAGCTGCAGGATGTTCACACCAGTGAAACCAGTAACCCAGTGCTGGTGTCAGGAAGGAAGCTGTGAGCAGCCTCCTGCATTTTCAGGGGAGGAGGGATGTCCTGGTGGGACAGGGAGCAGCAGGGCCACACCAGGGGCACTGTCCCACCCCAAGTGCCTGGACCTTCCTGCCCCAGTTCCATGGAATTCCTTCCCCTGGCTCCAGCAGCTCCCCTTGGATGGCAGGATCAGCCTCAAGGAATGGGGCTGGTGTCCCCCCAGCACCTTGTCCCTAATTTTGGGGACATTCTGTGACTTCAGTGGTGCTGAGGAGTGATTCCCATCCTCTCCCAGCATGCCTGACCTTCCTGTGTCATTGGAGTGGGGTTATTGGCCTTCCTGGTGGAGCTCTGCTGGAGTCTGGAATGTAATTATTGCAGCTTTGTGGGAGATTGCATCCCCTGCTCCTCAGAGTGCTTTGCAAATTCCAATGTTTGAGCAGTTTGTTTGAACTGAATGAAGGTGCTTCATAAATGTTAAGCAGAATTTTGTTCCTTAGCCTCTTGTCCTTTTTGTCTTTTGGGGCTTTGGGATTTGATTTTCTGGAACTCCTGTCACCAGCACACCATAAATGTGTTTGACTTTGTCACAGCCTTATGCTCTAGCCCTGAATCCTTACCCCTTCCCAGACTGGAATAGATGATGAGGAGAGAGAAATGTGGTGATTTGGCAGAGAGATTCCTGTTCTCCATCCCCTGCCAGCCTGTCCCTATTCCCAGCTCCCTCCTGCTGAACAGGGATCATTGGAAATGTTGAGATTTGCATGGAGCAATTCAATATTTGCCTCAAACTCTGTGCAGAGTCAAATTCTGCACTTCAGAGGTTGGAGCAAGGTGGGGACACACCCAGGTGGGGTTTGGAGCTGCTCTGCTCCAAACTGAGAAATCAAGGAGGGGAAAAGTGAGGAGAAAGGAGGGGAAGGATCCTGAGGGAACCTCAGCACTCAGTTCCTGTGAAGTGTCTTAAACCCAAGCTGGAGCTGTGTGAGCAGCAGTCAGCCCACAGCCAGCTCAAAGTTGCCTCCTGACCTCGTTCAGAAGCTGCCTCTGGAGGGTTTGGTGTGGAATTGTTCTCCTTGGGAGCAGGGAATTGTTGCTGCAGAATGTGTGTGAGTCCTGGGGAGCACATGGTGGGGGAATGTCAGTGAGGGGGAGCAGGATCTGAAGGATTCTAAAGGAAGAAATTCTCCTTTCTGAACCAAAGGGGAGCCCCTGCACCCTAAAATCTGTCACCAGAGACAGGGAAGGGTTTTAAAGCATTTCCTGCATGAATTCCAGCAAATCATGTGGGGTTCTGCCAGAGGAAGCAAACATCCTTTGGTTCAGGGGAGAGAGTGAATGTGGCATTCAGGGATTGCCAGTTTTAGGGAGTTCAGTGGGGAGCTGAGCTTGTGGAGCAGGGATGGAAAAGGATTTCAGGCTCCTCTTGGAGCAACCTGTGAGATTGACCCCAACTCCCCAGGCACAGTGATTGATGCCAGTGTGAATTTGCTGCACACTTCATTTACTGAATGTTTTAGAGAAATACATTTAATTTCAGCTAATTCCTGTTAGGCCTGATTGGTTCTATTAATCCTGACCAAACTTTCCTTTTTTTCCTCCTACAAAGTTGTGTTTGAGACATGATTAACCAGGCCACAGCTAACAAAGGTACCCAACCCACCCTGTTCCCTTTTTTTGTTGTAGGGCTGAGGAAATTCACAGCTGGGACTAAGATGTGTTGTCAGGGTTTGATTTTTCTACCCATAACTCCATTATTTCAAATTAATTGTTCATTTCTCCCTTTTCAATAGTGAAAGGTAATGAATAATTTCAAGCCTGTTTATTTATGATATTACTGTGATTTTTTTTTTTATTGCAGTACTAAAGACTAATGAAAAAAGATCTTATTAGATGGAATAGGCCTTGCATTTTTTTTTCCTGCAATGTATGAAGTATTGTACCAGAGTATTAAATGAAATGTAATATTTTATTGCAAAATTTCTATCCTTTAAAAGGAATACATTTAGGATGTCATCAATTTGATGTGAATCATGTAAATGTTGAGAAATGAGCTGTTTATTCTACATCTGGTGTTTCAAAAAGATTTCACCTCTTGCCTTTTGCCCACAGTCTGTAGCCCATTTGTCAAAATGTGACATTAAATAATAGTTCCTGTATAGAAATAGTGGTGGTTGTCCATTGTTTTCTGGGCTGGTATTTATGGGGTTTAATTCAGTTGCAGTGGGTTTGTTTTGTTTTTTTTTTTTTTTTTTAATTGCTGCCAAGCTGTGTTATCAGAAATAAATCATATCTGTAAACAGCAGAAATTCCATTAAAAAAAAGGGAAAAAAGAAATTCAAAATAGCAAAAAAAAAAAAAGAAATAAAGAAAATAAAAATCATTTTCTTACCATGGTTTGTCAGTCCCTGTGTTCTCCAGCTGCAGGCATCCAGGATGGGATAACGGGAAAAAATAATTTCTGGGAGGGTGGGGAGGGGCTGAGATAGAATTCTCAGAGAAGCTCTGGCTGCTCCATCCCTGGAAGAGTCCAAGGGTTGGGCAGGGCTTGGAGCCACCTGGGCCAGTGTGAGGATGGAGCTGGATCCTGGCAGTGCCTCCAACCCAAACCATTCCCAGATTGTGATTCTGCTCTCACAGCTGCAGGAGCTGGATCCTTGCAGTCTCTCAACCCAAACCATTCCTAGATTGTAATTCCATGCTCACAGCTGCAGGAGCTGGATCCTTGCAATCCTTCCAACCCAAACCATTCCCAGATTGTGATTCCCTGCTCTCACAGCTGCAGGGGCTCAGCCTCTCCTTTTGCTCTTCATGTGTGAGCAGTTTGAAGTGGGAGGGAAGGAAAGTCAATCCTGTTCTTTCTGCACATCCTGCTCTCCTGGGATGAGGGAGAGCTGTTTGTTCTTCCCCCTCCTTCCATTTCCCACCTCTTTCTCCCTTTGTTTTTGGGGCTCTGCTTTTTCTGAGATCCTTTAATGTCCCAGTGCAGGGGCTCCAAGGAGGGCTCAGGGCTTGGAGCAGGAGCTGGATTCTGTCCCAGGCTCCTCCTGCCACACTTCCAAAGCTCTCAGCATTCCTGACTCTCACACCTGGATCCAGACACTTCCCAAAATGTCAGATTTTCCCAGAGCAGATGAGAGAACACCCGCCCTGGGCTTTTCCATATCTTAGCTCCATCAGTACTGTTTTTTCTGATTTTTACTTCTCAAATCCATTGGGAATGTTCCCACTGGGGCTGTCCTTGTTGTTGTTGATCCCAGCAATCAGCCTGCATGAAGGGGTTTGAATTCCAGGGAGATCCCACCCATCCCTTGATCCTGCTCTCAGTGTTAAAAACAGAACTGGAACTTTCCAGGGAATAAATCAGCTCAGCCTGAGCAGTGCTGGTTGAAGAGCAGCAGAATCTGGAGTAAAACAAGCTTTAATCTCATGGCAAAGGCACATCCCAGGGATAATCCAGGCAGGAAGGAGGCAGAGCCCCAGGGCTGGCAGCAGG
Source organism: Catharus ustulatus (assembly GCF_009819885.2). Classification (NCBI taxonomy): domain Eukaryota; kingdom Metazoa; phylum Chordata; class Aves; order Passeriformes; family Turdidae; genus Catharus; species Catharus ustulatus. Next base: position 3,803,507 of record NC_046238.1, read on the forward strand.
ATCCAAACCAGGCCAGGAGCTCTGTGGAGCTGCTCTAAGGAGATTATCCCACGGAGGAAGATTGATTTATTTGATTTATGAACACATCCAACAGTTTGCATCCATCTCTGGGAGTTTTTATAATCCCTGCCAGGGCTGGGAGGGAGAGAAAAAGGGAAGGAGGGGAGGGAGGGGCTGTTCCAATCTGAGAACTTGGACAAAGATTGGAAGTGATGGGGCTGGGGTGACACTGGGTGTCTCCTGGCTGTGACTCCTGCTTGTGGTGACACTTCCAGCCCCTCCTGCTTTGTGGTGACACTCCCAGCCCCTCCTGCTGCTCCCAGCTCTGTCTCCCACGTAGGTGAGTACAAATCCATTTATTCTCCCGGCGCTCTCGGTGTTTGTACAAACGGAGGTGATCAGATACTGCTCAAGGACAAGTTTCTTATCTCCCTAAACCTTTGAAACTTCGGCTGACTTTTGTCCAGGATGAATTCCTGTGCACTTTGGGTCGGGGAATTCTGAGTCATGCAGCTGCTCTCCCAGTCAGGGTGGGAGAAGGGAAGGTGTCCTTCAATCCACATCTGTGCTGGGACCTCAGGAATTTTTTTTTCCAGCTCCACTCTCTTGGCAGAGCTGGTGCAAACCAAGTTTTGTTTTCAGGGTGGCAATTCCTATTTCACATCCCTGTGTTTTCAGGGTGGCAATTCCTGTTTCACATCCCTGGTGGTGCCTTTGGAGCCTCCCATGCTCACTTTTCCTCGGGATCACCCTGGAGCTCAGCACGAGGCTCTTGTGCCTCAGCTCCTGGAAATCTGCCTTGAACAGGGGCTTGAGGCTCGACTGTGTCTCTATTTTTTTTCCTGTGGTAAATCTTGGCCAGGATACCTTCAAAGGATCCTGAATGTGCTGCTCTCTTCCCATTTTCCCCACGGAGCTGGGCAGCAGAACAATCTTGAGATCAAAACGCTGGATTTGAGAAATCCCAGCTCTCCCAAGGAAAGCCTCGAGTGCTGGGAGGGCTGGGACATTTTTGGCACATCTCATCTTGACAATTCCCTGCTTTTCCTGACTCTGTGTGCAGGTTTGCTGCTGAAGGAGGAAAAATCTTTGGATTTTTGGCACTTTTCTCAGTCTCCTTATTTGTGTCATTGGGAATGAGAGGGGGAGGAACTCCCTTTTCTCTCTCGTGCTGGGGATCAGGCTGGGAAATTCTGTGATTCCTTCTGCTCTTTTTATTAAACAGTGTTTTGTCTGAGCTGGAGTTTAGGATTGTTTTCCTGGCTGGAATTTTGAATTTGATAGCAGTCCTACGGATATTTCAATCTGAGGGACACAAAGTGCTGTATAAAAACCAGGAGAGAGAAATACAGAGCAGTGGTGGCTTCCCCAAGCTGCTCCCGCTGATCTGTGTGCATTTAATGTTTTGTTTTTGTTGGGGTGGGGGTGGGATGTGCTCCCATCCTGCCCATCACAGATTTGGGATATTCCTCCTTGATTCCCATCCCTCCTGAGCAGCACTCAGAGCATCCCTGCTGCATCTCTGCCATTCCCAGTGTCCTGCCCTGGCCTCGGCTCTGGGATGAGGAGATTGGACTGAACACTGCCTGCAATCAGTCCCTAAGGATTCTCCCACCAGGATCTGCAGGAACTTAACCTCATTGATCCACAGCAGCTCATAATTGTCCAAACCAGCTGCAGGAATTCCTTTGATCTCTCTGCTCCATTTCCCAAGCCAAGATCCACCCAGGAATGTCAGTCTGGGAAATTGCTCCTGGAATTCAGCTGAGTCCATCAAAGGGCCTTGAGTGGGGACTTCCATCACAGGGATGATAATTCAGACAGAATTCCAGGCTGGCTTGGCTTGGAAAGGACCCTACAGCTCATTCTGTCCAATCCCTGCCAGTTCCACCATCCCAGGCTGCTCCAAGTCCCAATATCCAACCTGACCCTGGACACTTCCAGGGATCCAGGAGCAGCCACAGCTTCTCTGGGCACCCTGAGATCACCCCTCACAGGGTGGGATATTCCCAGTATTTACCCCAATGGACACCATAAGAACCTGAGGGAACCATCCAGGTGCTGGATTGACAAACCCACTCCCCTGGAAGCTCCAATTTTGGAACAAATAAGATTATTTTGGGCTGAGGTGTCATCAGCCCCAAACCATCCCAATGCCAGCATCCCATTCCTGGATCCCATTCCAGGCAACCCAGCCTGGGTCTCACAGGTCTTGGTGTTAATTAATCATGCTTTAAATGTGCAGAAATTGCTGTGAGTTGGTGTTCTCCATCCCTGCCTGCCCCTGCCCTCCTTCCCCGTTGTGCTCTCCCGGTTTTCCTGGGATTTAGTGGCTCTGCACAGGCACAGAGCTCTCCAGGCTGGGGCTGATCCGTGCTGGAGCTGTTTTCTCTCTATTAATAGTGATTTCCTCACGGAGGATTTTTCTGCTTCCGTGCACTTAGGGAAGGTTGCTCTCAAATCCTCTGCCCATCACTGCCGATAAATGGTGTGGCAGCTCCAGGATAAACAGGCGCGATGGGGAAAGGCGTTGCCGTGGCAACGCAGGGATTTCGGTGATTGGTATCCATGGCGATTGTTGCTAAATTCTGAGAGGTTTTAAAATCGCTTTTTTTAGGTTTTTTTGGTTTTTTTTTTTTTTTGGAACATAAGGGGTGCGCTGCTGCCTGGAAGCACACGCGGGGGTGCGGCCGCACACGTGCCCGGTGCCTGCTTCCCGCAGGGAATTCAGCAGGGAAGGGGGAGTTTATTCCGTTTATTTTAAGGCCCTCTGGATGCTGTGTCATGTGGCATCAGGAGCCCTGCGCAGGGGATCCTTCCCCACTGAGATCAGAGCCCTTGGAAGGGGTGGGAGAGGTTTTGGGGGGGTGGGAAGGACACCCCGAGCTGCCCCTGTGGGGTTGTGGTGATTGGAGCAGCCAAAAGCTGCACAGGGAGCTGCCATGGGATGTCCTGGTGTGGAGTGAGGCTTTCCCAGCTCAGCATTTATTCTCCTCAAGGAATGGCCCCACTGGAGCTGCCCTGTGGGACAGGAGGATGCTCCTGAGCCTGGGGATGGAGCAGGGCTGGGGATGGCAGTGTGCTCCTCCAGGAGCTCAGCTGGCACAGGGGACAAATGGGAGAAAATCCCTTGGGCTGTGGGAGCTGGGTGTGAGCCTGGGAGGAGCAGAGCTGGTGGTGATGGTGCTGCTCCCTCCTGATCCATCCCAGAGTCCTGCAGGGAGTGCCACTGGAACACCTCTCCCAAATGGTCCCAGCTCAGCTTTTATCAGCAGGGATGGACAGTCAGGAACTGTCCCTCAGGGCCCAGCTGGTGCTGGTTTAATTTTGCTTTTGGATGCAAATATTTCCCAGGCTTGCTTGGGAAAGCTCTGTGTGACAGGAGCAGGGGCCTGGGGAGGGAAGGTGCCCCTGGCTCCATCTGCCAGCCCAGATTCCCAGGCAGAGCCCAAACCTCCCTGTCCCAGCTCAGAGCAGTGTCCTGGGCACTCCTTGGGAACAAAACCACCTTAGTTTGGGAAGAGCTCCAGGTGAGAGTGTCCAGGGATGGTTGGTTTAATAAGTGGGACAATCTTAAATCTCATCCCATTGCACTCCCTGCCATGGACAGGACACCTTCCACTATCCCAGGGTGCTCCAAGCTCTGTCCAGCCTGGCCTTGGGCACTGCCAGGGATTCAGGAGCAGCCACAGCTTTTACATCCAGAGCCTCACACCCTCCCAGGGAAGAATTCCTTCCCAATATCCCATCTAAATCCCCACTCTTGGTTTGAAGCCTTTCCAGTTCCTGATGAAATTCCCTCTCCAGCTCCCTTGTTCCCCCTTCAGAAGGTGCAGTGAGGTCTCCCCACAACCTTCCCTCCTCCAGAAACTTTTTACCTCTGGAGAATTTCCTTTGCTTTCCAGTGTGGTTGGGCCAGGGATGAAAAATCCTGCTGATTCTTGGGTTGGGGTGTGATGCCCTGACTCCCTCCCTGGTGCTTTGCTGCATTTTCCACCCCACATCTCTGCCTGGGGATATTTTGAAGGTGTCCTGTGCTGACCCCACCCGGGAGGCTCCTTGTTCCACAGCTTCCCACGGAGCTGACAATGATGAGACACCAGGGATGAATTCTGTGCCTGAACAGAACCCACTGAGCCTGACTGGACCCCGTTAGTGCTGCCTCAGTGACACCAGCAGTGTCACTCTGGGGGCAGCTGTCACCTGGGGCTGTGCTCCACACCTTGTGGAGACACCAAATCCCTTTGTGCTCCTGATGGAATCGTGACCTTGGCTTTCCATCTCGCTGCCCAAAGCTGTTCCAAGTGAAAGGATCCGGGATGGATGGTGCTGATGGGAGAGCGCAGAAATCTCCAGCCTTTCCCTGGCTTTCCCTTGGGAATCCATCAGCTCTGGCACATGCCAACCATCATTGGGGGCTGATAAATGTGCTGCTGATCACGGCAGTGGGCTTGGGAGAGGAGCTCTGGATGAGCACAATTCCCTTCCTGAGCTCCCAGCCACCACCAAACGCTGCTGTCCGGGCTGTCACAGGATAATTGGTTGGCAATATGAATCAGGAAAGCGGCTTCCCCCCTGGAATTTTCTCCTGACACTTGATTTAATTCCTCCTGACATCCCATCCATTGCACTGCCTCGTCCTCCACAGCCCCATCTGCGTGCTGGGAGTGGGGACCAACAGGTTACTCAAGGAGTAAAGAGGTTGTCAGCTCTCTGAAAAGGGAAAATCCCTCCTGGAGCAGCTCAGAGTTGGGAGGAAGCAGCTCAGACCTGAGGGGAGGTGGCTCTGCTATCCATGGGCTGGGATGGATGGGGATGGGACACCAAGGAAAAGGGACTGGGAGGTTGTTTTATCCAGCTCTGCTTGCTGTCCCTGTGCTTTCACATTCCCCAAACAAGGCACAGAGCAGGCACGGTGCTCTCTGCACGCCAGAAATTCCCTGGGATCCTCCTGGGATGCTGCTGGGGGGATGTGCAGCCCCTGCTGGGGGTGGGATCTGCTCCTCTCCTGGATTCAATCCCGTGTGCCAGCAGTGCCGTGGACCAGCACATCCAAGAGCTGGGAATGTTCCAGGGTGTTGTCAGGAGAGGGTTTGGATTCCCAGAATTTGAACGAGTTTTGTGGAAAGCCCTGGGAGGCAGAAAAGCCCCTGGAGCCCCCCAGTCACTCCTGGTGCTTCTATTTTGGCATGTTGGGATTTCCAGTAATATTCCCACTGCTGCTCCAGAGGGTCCCAGGCTCCCTCCTCCCCTCCCCCAGATGGATAATTAGTGCCAGTGTGGGATCCCATTAACTGCAGCCATCCTCACGTTTGGACTGATGGGATAATTGCTGTAATGTTCTCTGATCACAGGAATTAACCTCCTCCGAGGGGATCAGAGCTCATTCCTGCATCCCCTGCTGGGATCCCTCCGTGCGTGCTGCTGGCTGGGAATTCCCTGCGGTGTGTCCCCTCCACACAAATCCTGGGGAAGCTCAGGGAAGCTCAGCCTGTGCTGCTTTGCCTTTGGGAAGAGCTGGGCTGCACGGGTCACTGCGCTGGGTGTGCATCCCTGGGTGGCTGAGTCACCTCTGCAGGATTTATCCAAACTTGGCACACCCCGGCTCCGGAGCCTCCGTGTCCCTGCGCCCCAGACCTGCTCTGATCCATCCTTTGTGCTCCTCTCCTGCTTTTCCTGGAGGAGGGGAAGGACATGGATGGCTCAGAGGATCCTGAGGTGTAGAACTCTGCCAGAGCTGGCTGTGGTTTGGGAATGTGGTGGGCAGGAGATGAATCCCTGAGCCAGCACTGAGGGGTCACTGGTGGAATTGCTGATGGGCAGGAATCAATCCCGGCTTGGCAGAGGATTCTGGAGCAGGAATTTGTGTCTGGGCAGACCCCAGGGAGGAGGAGAGGACAGGGATTCATCACCACGGGAATGCTGGAGCATCCCTGCGCTCGCAGACACAAACCCAAAGTGCTGCTGAGCTCCCAGGGTGAATCCCCTGCCCTGGAATCCCCGGAATGTGCCGAGCCCGAGGTGACCCCGCAGCAGCTCGGGGTGTCCTGTTCTGTCCCCTCGTCCCTCCTGCATTTTTCCATGAGGATTTGCAGAGCAGGAAGGAGCCTCTGCCTTCCCTCCCTTCCCTCCCTGTGCTGCTCTTCCCACTCCCCTCTGAGGAATTCTGGCTCTGGGATCCTCCTTGAACTCCATCTCAGCATCTCTGCCCCTGTGTCACTCCCAGTTCCACCCCAATCCCCAGCTCGTCCCTTCTCACATTGTCCCAGTAAGAGATTTTTTTTTTTTTAAATTTTATTTTTCTTTTTTGGCTGCCTGTTGCAGAGCTCACTGCAGATTTCCCAGGAGAGGAGTAAAAGCCAGAGCACAAACCCAGCCTGGAAAATCCCTGCCAGCAGGGCAGGTCCAGGGATGGAGCCTGGATTGGAGCCCCAGGGATCATCAATATCCCAAACTGGGTGTGTGTGTCCATCCAGGCAGGGCCCAGCTCTGATTCCCCAATGTTTCCCCAATTCCTGTATTAAGGAATTTTTCACCCTGAGCTTTGGTGCTACCCAAAATCTGCTTTCATGATCAGCTCTGGTTATTCCAGGAGCTGTAATTCCAGGTGCTGCTCCCATCAGCACCCATTACTCCCTTCCCTGGAATTTGGGAACTTTAAGAGCTTTTTTTGGTGATTTTTAGGCTGTTCCAGCCTCTCCATCCAAATATCACCCACAGTTAAATCAAACACCCCAAACTCATCTGGGAATCTCAGGGAGAGCTGGGATAATGAAATCTGATTTTCCAAAACGTGTCCTGATTGGCACTAATTAAATCCCAGCCCTTCATTAAGCAAATTTGATGTTTCAGATCTTGCCTTGGTTTTGCCTGGCTTCAATGTCAGCCCAAGCTGGATTGTTTGAATCCACAAGGAAATGAATAACCCCACTGGAATTCAAAGTGGGTTTTAAAAAAGACCTTTAAAAACAGGGAAAAAATTAAAATCATATCTAAAAATAGCTCCTTGGCCAGCGCTTTCAAACCAATTAATTGCTCCAGATCTTGCTGATTTTTGAGAAGTTTGGCACTAATAATCTCCATTTGTTGGTTTATTTTGGTTTGTTTTGCAACACAAAATATCTCATCAGGCTTTGGCACAAAGGCATCATCTCTGTATTAAATAACCCAAATTTCTCTGCATTATCAGCAGCATTTCCATCACCTGTGGGCTCCAGAGCTGGACAGGAACTGTGGATTCCTTCCAAGCATCTCTTGCTCTCATTCCTTTTGCTCCCTTTTGAATTAACAACTCTTTTGAAAAAATATTCTATTTTTCCAAATCAATCTTTTTAAGCCTGATTACAGCTGCCTCCTCAGTGGGGCCTTTATGAATTTGTCTCTGCAGCTTTTACAATAATTAATTGTCCCTGAGCAGCGCCCAGCTCTCCCTGTTCTCCATTCAATCCTCTCTCCAAGCTGGCACCTCCTGGTTTTGTGTCTCAGCCCTTTTGCAGCAGGCAGAGGTCTGATCTGGCAGATCTGCCTTTGTTGTGCCCCAGCACAACTCAACAAAACAATTCCAAAGGCAGAATCCTTTGGGATCCCTCTGGGGATGCATTGAGGCTTCTCGTGGCCTTGGGAGAGAGGAGGGAGCTGAGGGATCCTGAGCTTACTTTAAAATAAAACTCAGGGCTTGGAGAAAACCCTGGGAAAGTGGGATATCCCAAAACCTGGGATAGTGGGATATTCCAAACCTGGGAAATGGGATATCACAAACCTGGGAAATGGGATATCCCAAACCTGGGAAAGTGGGATATCCCAAACCTGGGAAAAATAGAATATCCCAAACCTGGGAAAATGGGATATTCCAAACCTGGGATATTGGGATATCCAAACCTGGGATAGTGGGATATCCAAACCTGGGACACTGGGATATCCCAAATCTGTGATAGTGGGATATAACAAACCTGGGAAAATGGGATAGCCCAAACCTGGGATAGTGGGATACCCCAAACCTGGGAAAATGGAATATCCCAAAACCTGGGATAATGGGATATCCCAAACCTGTGAAAATGGGATATCCCAAACCTGGGATATTGGGAGCTGTCCCTACCCATGGAATGGGATGAGCTTTAAGGTCCTTCCCAACCCAAATCATTCTGGGCTTCTCAGATTCCTTACTTCCCTCTTGGTTTCCTCGGATTAAATCTGAATTTCGGAGCTGTTTGAATTCCCAGGGTTGAGTTTTGTGGGGAGCAGCCCTAGGAAAGGCTGGACCAGAGGCTGACATCCTTTTGGACTTTGCTGAAAGCCGCGGACTGTGCAGATTTGGGGATGGAGAACAGCGGGAACAGCGCAGGAATCCAACCAGAGGATCTGGGGGGAGCAGCTCCATCCCCATCCCTCATTCCCTGAGCAATTCCAGCTCGGGCGGGTGTGGGCACAGCGGGGGAGCTGCTGACAAACACATCCCAGAAAATCTGCCTCTGGCGAGAGTTTTGACGCCTTTTCACCCCCCTGGTGCCTCTGGAATTCCATTAGCGCATCATCGGCGGATCCATCTCCTGTGAGAGCCGAGCAAAGGGAATTGCTCTCAAATATTCGCTCGGTTCGTTCCCTGCTTATTTTTCTTTTCTTTTGGAGTGGAATAAAAGGCAGGAAGAGGAGGAAGAAATGCCTCAGCCTTGAGGGCAAAGATGCACAATCCGTGATTGTCCTTGAGGATTTTAACATCCTTTAAATTTTCCTTTCTGTCCTCTCTCCCTTGGAGCCTCCAGTTCTTGGCTCTGCGGGGTGAGAGGTTCCTGGATTGTTGGGAGGCAAAGGAGTGAGAAAGGGAAAAACAGGCTGGAAATAAAATAAGGGGAGAAGGAAGAAGAATTGGGGAAAAAAAAAAAAAGACAGAGAAGAAAAGAGAAGAAATGGAGAAAATAAGAAAGAAGAGGAAAAATAGAGAAGGAAAGGAGAAAAAAGGAGGGAAAAAATGAAGGAAAAAAAGAAGAAAGGGAATAATAAGGAGAAAGGGAATAATAAGGAGAAAGGGAATAATAAGGAGAAAGGGAATAATAAGAAGAAAGGGAAGCAAATTTGAATCCCATGATCTTAGAGAGGCCTTTTCCAACCTTAATGATTCCATGGAAAAGAACAAAGGGAAGAAAAAGGCGGGGGTGTAAAGGGAAAGAGAAGGGAAAATAGAAGAAAAAAATGGAAGATAAAAGAAAAAAAGGGAAGGAAAAAAGAAGAAAGGAAGAAAAAAGGAACATCAGTCAGCAGAAGAACTCAATTTGCTTTCCCCTCTTGCTCCTTGTCTCGTCTTTCTTGATTCTGGAGCATTTCACAGCTTGTCCTGGAACGTGGGTTTGGGCTCAGTGGGAATTAGGGAAAAAAGAGGAAAATTCCCAGGATTTCTCCTTTCTCCATGGAAAGGAAAGGAAAGGAAAGGAAAGGAAAGGAAAGGAAAGGAATTTATGAGATTTTTTCTCTCTCTTCTCTCCTTTGGGCAGCTCTGGCTCCCATCATGGCATGGGAAGGTGTCCCTGTGGCTGTGTCCCCATCCCTGTCCCCATTCCCCCATTGGAACCTGGTGATCTCTGAGGTCCCCTCCAACCCAAACTGTCCTGTGATTCCATGGATCAGTGATCCCAGCTGGAGATTCTCAGGATCAGCCTTTGAACCCAGCTACCACCACTGTCTGGATGGAGGGGAATGCCCATCCCAATGCCATCCCAATGCACATCCCAATGCCAGCCCAATGTTGTCCTAGTTTGGAGGACAGGTGTCTATTAAAAAAGGCAGGAGCCTCTCTTTGAAATGGAGAATGTAAACCCCCTCCCTCCAAATTATTATAATTTTGAAATCAAGGGGCTCTCAGGCAAAAATATGGGAATTAGGAACAACAGTTCTTTTCTAGGGAAATTAAAATAGAAATACAGCACTACAAAGAACAAACCCCAAACCCTGACACAGTCAGAGTACAACCTGACACCCGTCAGGCAGGGTGTTGGCAGCAGTCCCATTCCATGGTGGCTGCATCCTCCTGCAGTGACAGATGTGGCTCAGCTGGAGCAGTGCTCCTGTACAAGGTGCAGTTTCCCTCTAAAGCTCCAGTGGTGATGTGGAGAAATCCGGTTTTCCTCTGGAGTCCAGTGGAGAAAGGGGCTCCCTTAGTGTCCCAAAACCTCTGTTTTTATCTTGGTAAGAAATGTTGGGCTCTTCCCCCTGGCTGGAGCAACTCCCAATGGGATGCAGTAATTTTATCAGTGCCACAGTGGGACTCAATGGCCATGAGCAGAAAATGACTGGCTGGAGGAAGGATGGGTTGTGAAAAGATAAAGAACAATGCCCTGCCTGGTTTCAATGGATGCTCATTAGCAGAATATCTCCCACAGAGATAAGGATCACTGCCCCCACCCTCAACAGATGGTGATATCACACTCTGTATCGTAACCCAAGACAAATGCCCATCCCAATCCCATCCCAGTGCCCATCACAATGCACATCTCAATGTATATCCCAATCCCATCCCAATCCCGTCCCAATCCTGTTCCAATCCCATTCCAATGCTCATCCCATCCCATCCCATCCCATCCCATCCCATCCCATCCCATCCCATCCCATCCCATCCCATCCCATCTCCCACACCTCCACACCAGCACCATCCCCATGTCCCCTCCATGTCCCCTCCATGTCCCCTCCTTTCCCCAGGACACTGTGCTGGAGCTGCCTCTGTCCCTCTGGAGGAGCCCTGGGAAGCCAGGCAGGGATTTTCCCAGCGCTGCCGGAGGGGATTTCTCCCTGTGCCCGGCGGGAGAGGAGCAGCGGAGCTGCCCGAGGGAGGGAGGGAGGGAGGGAGGGAGGGGTCTCTGCGTCACCCCCTTGATTTACTCGGTCCCCGCTCCCCTGCACTGCGGAGCAGATGGAGCCGCTCCGTCCTGCGCCTCCGGGGCTGTGCACAATTCCACAAACCCTTCGCTTCCCCCCGCCCTTCCCCCCGGCTCTTAAATCCTTTGGAGCGGGGAAGCTTCAGTGAATTTTAAATAAGCTCTGGAAGCCGTGCATTAAAACCTAACGAGGCAGAATATCAATTATGAGGGAAATGAGGAGTCATTCCAGGGGAGGGAAATGGTGGCGTTGGGTTGGGGCTGCTGGTGGGAGATTGGGACCTGCTGGGTGATGGGGGCAGGATGAATCCAAATCCTGCTTTTTCCCACCAGCATCTCATGGATGAGCAGGGAGAGCTGGAACAGAGAGGGGAGAGGAAGCTCAGACAGGAATTAAAACCTGGATTAGCTGGAGGTGCTGAGATCTCTGATCCCTTGGGAAGCCAAGGATGTCACTGAGCATCTCCCTGCTCCCAAAATCCCCTCTCTGCCTTGTTCTCATCCACATCACCCTGTGGCTCAGACAGGATCTGGCTGGCTCTCTGTCCTGCAGGTGAATGCACCAAAATCCTGCTCAGAATCCCCATCAGCTCTGATTAGGGAACAGGAGGTGCCAGTTTTCCTTATGAGGCTCCTGCCCGGTGCCAGCTCCTCAGGGATTATTGATGCTCTCTTTGTCCTGCGAGTTTGGGAGCTCAGGAACACTTCACTCCCAAAATTCCAGCTGTACTCTTTGCTCTGAGCCTGTTTTTCTGGCTGTTAAGTTAAATTGTGCTGCTAGTTTCTCTCCTGGAGCAATTAAACCCCAAAATGTCAAAGCAGGAGGATGCTGGCCACAAACTCCACATGGCACCATTGAATCCAGCTCTGGAAAATCCTCTGGTTTGGGGTCACCAGGCTCTGTTTGGATAAATTGTTGACAGCTTTATCAGCCAGTTTTGATAGCACAGGACTGAATCATTGGAAGGGAGAGCTCTGAGTGACTGAGTTCAATCCTCAGGCTTGGCTCAGCAGGGAGGGATGTGCTCCAGGATCTGGGACAGCCAGGATGGTGCAGGGATATCTCTGGTCCAGCTGTGCTCCTCTGTCCCTCCTTGGGGCTGGATCCCTCTGGGATCTGTTCCAGGAGTCATTTCTGGCGTGTGGTGCTCACCCCAGCCCCGGCTGTGTGGGGATGTCTCCAAAGCCACCTGGATTTCTGCCAGTCTGAGGAGTGGAGCAGGAAAATCCCTTGGGAAGAGCTTTGGCACCTCCCAGCAGCACCTGCCCTGGCTGTCATCACACCTTGGCTGCTCCTGTCGCTGGGATGAGCTCCCTCAGCTCCTGGGAGGTGTCACAGAGGGACCCAGGAATTCTCCAGGGGGATTCCAGGCGTGGGCACCACCAGGGATGGGACAGCACATGGCAGCACCTTCAAACCATTCCCAGCATGGGGGATCCACTCAGATCCACTTTCCATGGGCAGGAAAGTCTGTGGGGCCACAAGTTCTCCCAGGAAAAACCCAAAATTAGGAGAGGAGTGGGGCTGACCTGTGGGGAATCGCTGCTGGAGATGCCACAGGGGGAAAACTCAGCTGGGAGGGTGGCAAGAAAAGGAAAATGTGTCTTTAATCCACTTTGGGGAACGAGCTGAGGCAGGAGAAGCACGATGTGGGTGGGAGAGGCCCAGCAGCTCATCCTGGCTGTTATAAATTACATTTTCCAACCCATCCCCAAACTTTTGTGTCACTTAATTCAGTGCCCGACTCTGCAGCGGATAAATCCAGGGCAGGTTTGTAAATGCTGCATTGCTGGCAGCCAAAACACAAATACAACCTGAATGGCTGCCAAATGGGAAAAAGCAAGGAAAAAAAAATAAAAAAAAAAGCTCTGTGTCAGGATTTACAGCCCTAGAAAAGAACAGGCTCAGCTTGGGTGGCTGAGAGGGGACTGGCACTGCTCCTGACTTCCCTCCTGGGGCAGAGATTTGGGAAAAAGAGAAAGAGGAGCTGTTTTCAGGCTGCCTGGAGCTCTGGAGTGGGGCCTGGAAAGGGATTTGGGTGGGTTTTGAGTCTCTGGGATGCTCCAGGCTCAGGGAAAAGTGGAGGAGTAAAAATGGTGTAAAATTCCAGCTGTGGTGGAAGGATTGTCCTGCTGGAGCATTGCTTGCTCGCTCCTTCCTTCCTTCCTTCCTTCCTTCCTTCCTTCCTTCCTTCCTTCCTTCCTTCCTTCCTTCCTTCCTTCCTTCCTTCCTTCCTTCCTTCCTTCCTTCCTTCCTTCCTTCCTTCCCTCCTTCCTTCCTTCCCTCCTTCCCTTCCTCCCTTCCAGCATTTTCTGCTCAGGAGGAGCCCCAGGAATGATAAATCCTGGGTGGCCTGAATTTATTGATCTGGTCTGGGTGACTTTCTCCACATTTCTCCTGGAAAAGGGAAGGTGCAAACACCCTCCTGGGAGGATTCTCTGGAGGTTTTCCCACTAAAATCCTCCTTGTGCACCTTCACAGAATCCAGCAGGAGTACACTGTTCACTGTTGTTTTCCCCCAGTGTTGGTGCATTCAGGAATATTTTCTCCTGGTGATTGGATATTCAGGAATATCAAAGCCCAGAGGTTGTTTTTCCTTTAAGCAGCAGCGAGATGACTCCACCAGAGATCAAAGCCACAATTCTGGCATCTCTCAAACCCTCTCCTCTCCCTCCCCTTCAGAGGAGATGCAGGTGTTGGAGAGAATATTCATGGAGAGATACTCCAGGATTAACCCTTCCCAGGGCTGGGGAATTGGAATTACAAATGCTGCAGTTTGCTCTGTGAGAGACTTGTCCTTGCTGGAGCATCCCAGCAGGATGTGCTCCCTGGGATGAGGGAGATCTGTTGAGCTCATTCCCAAATCTCTGACAGCTGGAATGATCCCATCCCACACCCTGTGAGCTCCAACCAGCCCTTTCCCAGCTCCCAAATTAAATTGTGCTGCAGGCCCAGCAACCTTTCCATTCCCCTGTGGGAATTTCAGCTGCTGCTGCTTTAATTCCTCAGAGCAGGGATCAATATCCTGCAGGATTTGCTGGGAAACAAAACAAGCTGGAAAACAGCCCTGGGAATGAGATGGTGGCTGCTGGCTCTGGATGTCCTGTGGGATGCTGAGCTGGCACCCAAATCCAGCACATTTGGACTTGCTGCCTCCCTGGGGCTTCCTGGCCAGGCTGGGATTTGTCCCTGGGATCGATCATTCCATGCTGGGAAGACTCAACAGACAAATCCCTGTGTGGCAGTGCCAGGCAGGACTCGGTGACAGCATCGATCCCAGAGCTTGTTCAACAACTTGTGTGCCTGGGAAAGGCTCTCCTCACTCATTCCCGTGTGGGAATGGCTGGAAGTTCCTGATCCAACAGGGATTCTTTTCCCCCCTCCATGGGGAAGTGACATTTTCATGGAATCTCAGAGCAATTTGGGTTGGAAGGACCATGAAGGCAGAGACACCTCCCACTGTGCCAGGGTGCTCCAGCCTGGCTTTGGAAAATTTCAGGGATGGAGCAGCCACAGCTTCTCTGGGAAAGGAGGGGCAGGATGTTCAGGGTGTGGGACCCTCTAAAAATCAGGGAGAAGAGAAATAACAACAAACGGACCCCAAATCCCACCGTGTGCTGCCAGGGAGTGTCTGGGCGGGATAACAACGGGGTGACCACTTGGGAAAACCAGGATGATGAATTCCATCCCTGCTGGTACTCGGTGAGCAGTGCCACGGTGACCTGGCAGTGCCATCCCCACTGCCTGGTGCCCTTTGTGCCTCTCCCGGTGATCCATGAGCGATGCTCCGGCCGGGAAGGGGCGGGGGAGCCGCCAGCTGAAATCCTGCTCCGTGTGCTGGCAGAACACGAGGATATTCTTGGAGCCGGGCTGGGGAGCCAGCAGACACCTGCCGTGTGCTGGGCTCTTCTTTCCCAGTGTAAAATTTCCATTTGGGAGTGAGATCAGAGCGGGGCGATGCTGCACAGAGCAGCCACCCCCTGCCCACGGCAGAGTGATTCCAGCCGGGAATGCACCCGGGCACGGCTCTGGCTGCGAATCGATGCACAAAAATCGCTTTAGATCGCGGAGGGATTGTCCTCGGTCACCGGCTGGGACAAAGTGGTGCCACCAATGCAGCGGGGGGCTTGGGGACAGCAGCACCTCCAGGAACGGGACTGGCGGCTCCTGCTGTGCCCATCCCGGAGCTGGGAATTTGGGAATTTTGGGCATGCGGCGCTGGTCCCCTCCAGCATCCCACACAGCCCATCCCGCCCTGTCCCCATCCCTCCCCTCCGGCTGGCGGCTGCCACAGCCCGGGCACGGCAGCAGCCCCCGGCCGTGGGAATGGGAAGTGGAGAGGCTCTATTTTAAACCACCGCTGTGGGTTGGTGACCTAGAAAAGCAGCTCCGGGAGCAGGAGTGTGAAGTCCAACCTCCCCCGCTGCGAGCGGGGCCGCCGAGCACAGGGTGACCTAAATAAAACCATGGAGAGGTGTCGGGGGTGCTGCTCCCCCAAATTAAACCATGGAGAGGTGTCGGGGGTGCTGCTCCCCCAAATTAAACCATGGAGAGGTGTTGGGGGTGCTGCTTCTCAAATAAAACCATGGAGAGGTGTCGGGGGTGCTGCTCCCCAAAATTTAATGATGGAGAAGTGTCGGGGGTGCTGCTCCCCCCAAATTAAACCATGGAGAGGTGTCAGGGGTGCTGCTCCCCCAAATTTAATGATGGAGAAGTGTCGGGGGTGCTGCTCCCCCCAAATTAAACCATGGAGAGGAGTTGAGGATGCTGCTCCCCTAAATAAAACCATGGAGAGGTGTCGGGGGTGCTGCTCCCCGAAATTAAACCATGGAGAGATGTCGGGGGTGCTGCTCCCCAAAATAAAACCATGGAGAGGTGTCAGGGGTGCTGCTCCCCCAAATTAAACCATGGAGAGGTGTCGGGGGTGCTGCTCCCCCAAATTAAACCATGGAGAGGTGTCGGGGGTGCTGCACCCCGAAATTAAACCATGGAGAGGTGTCGGGGGTGCTGCTCCCCAAAATTAACCATGGAGAGGTGTCGGGGGTGCTGCTCCCCAAAATTAACCATGGAGAGGTGTTGGGGGTGCTGGACCCCAAATTAAACCATTGAGAAGTGTTGGGAGTGCTGCTCCCCTAAATAAAACCATGGAGAGGTGTTGAAGATACTGTTCCCCCAAATTAAACCATGGAGAGGTTTTATTTTATAAGGTGCTGCTCCCCCAGCCCCAAGTTTGCAGCTCAGCACCATCCCTGCAGGTTTCAGAGGGGTAAGAGGAGTTTCAATGGATAAATCGCTGTGTTTGGCAAGGATGCAGCAGGAGCAGCTCTGGGGGTCCCTCGTTCTGGATGCTTATGGAAAATATCTGTGGAATATTTCAGCGGTGATTTGGCAAAGCTGATGCTCCCCGTTGAGGGGTGGGAGGGGAGATAAAGCTGAAGAGAAAGCTCCTTCCTCCCCTGTTTTTAATGCGCTGTCAGGAGAAATTTCAATTATTTAAAGCTCACAGGTACGTGCTCCTTGCAGCCTCCAAAATGAAACAACGCCCAGCTCTCCTCAGCCCCAAACCCAGGAAGGTTCTGGGCTGCTGCCTTCAGCTGAGTGCAAGACAGCCAATTAATTAAATCAGTAAATAAGTTCTCCTAATCCCATTAACAAAAGAGGAGCTGGAGATTAAATCTTTGATGGCACTTACTGCAAAATTAATGCAGGCAGCGTGTTAGGAAATGTATTCTTCCCCTCACCTCGGCAAGGATAACAGAGCAGTTTTATAGGACAGGGCGTTATCAGGAATGGGAAATGGATGTAAAACCAGCCCAGATCTCATTAAAAGGGTGTAATGAGCTGCAGACTGAGCGAGCTGGGCCTGCAGAGCTCGGGGCTCTGCGGCGCTGCCACACCAGATCCTGCCTGTGCCACCACGGGGAGGGGACACGGGGGTGTGCTGAGGGGTTTGGGGTCCCTGGGGGATTTCTCAGCTCTGGGGTGAGGCAGGAAGAGGCTGGGAATGGGGATTTTTCAGCAGGATGAGAAGGAGCAGGGTGGGATGCTGCGGAAGCTCCCTGGGGTTCCTGGCAGGTTGGGAGCAGGGCACTGCCAGGCTGGGGGGAGGCACGGGGGGGTGCTTAAAAACATCCTGGAACCCTCCCAGGAAAATCCCTACTGGCTTCCCTGTGGCACCTCCAGAAAAAGGACAAGGGGGGAAAATTCCTTTTCTTTATTCGTGGCTTTATTTTATCCCAGCACTTTCACTGGGGGGATGGATGGAGGATGTCTCCTCTGGCTTGTGCCCTGTTTGGTGTTTTCTGAGGGTGGCTGGAGGGGTTGGAGGTGTTGGTGGAGCAGGGGGATCCAGCTGCATCCCAGGCAGGTCCTGAGGGAGAATCCCAGGGATGGTTTCCTCCTCCTCCAGCCTAAATCTTGGCTTGGGGATTTCTCTCCTGGAAAAAGGAAATGCAAACTTTGTGATCCCTGAAGTTCTGGGACAACCACTCTGGATTCAGCTCAGAGATTCTCCATCACTCCTTCTCCCTTCTCCTCCTGCTCTTTTCTCCTCCCTGTCTTTCCCCAAGAGTCATTCCCAGCAAGGAGCTGCTCTGGGAGGCTGGGCTGGATTTGGGGTGCTGGATTCTGGATCCTTTCCCTTCTCTTTTGTGTCTCCAAGAACTAAACCCTGCAGAGCCTTGGTGGGTGTGCTGAGCAGCACCTGCTGAGGATGAGTTATGGAATGTGGGTCCTTGTCACACTGCAGGGAGATCCTGGAGGCAGATCCATCAGGACCAGCCCGGGGGGAAGAGCTCAGTGATTTACAGCAGTGACAAACGCTCCCCTGGGTGCCTGAGCTGCCATCAATCCTTTTCATTTAACTCATTGGAGCTGCTCAGGGAGGGCCTGGCGTGCTCCTGATTTATTTTCCCTGGATCAGAATTGGTGACAGCAGCTGTTATCCAGAGTTTTGTGTGCCTGAGCTCGGAGACTTTATCCATTGCCACTGGAACTCCTTTAATCTTAATTAAAAATAGAAGAAAAATTGTTGTATAAAATTCACATTCCATTTTCCACCAGACTGTCGATACCAGAGGGATAATCCCAGCCTGGTGCTGGCTCATCCCTCCCTATCTCCAGTCTGGTGCTTCAATTAGACACCACTAATTATGCTGTAAATGAGGGGAGAGCTTTCCTCACGGATTCCTCATCCCCATCTCCATCCTTTCTCCATCTCCATCCAGAGCTCCATCCCCAGCTCCATCCCTGTCCCCAGCTGCATCCCAGGTTGGGAAAGTCTGGATCTGACAGGAATTTGATGCTTGGAGCTGTCTGCACCCATGAATTTGGGGTTATGCCTCAGGGAAAGGCTGCACAGCCCCAAGAATTTCCAGGATTTTTGCCTCTGCACTGGAATTTGAGAATCCAGGCAGGATCTGCAGTGCCTGGTGCTTCATCCACATCTGGGCAGGATGCTCTGGGGTCAAATGGGGTGGGAAGCTCCGTGCTCAGACAGATCCCAAGGGAAACAACAATTCCTGGAGAACCAGAGGGGCAGCGAGCGTGAAGATACAGCTGGGAGGAAACAAATATAGAAATGAATACATACATGAATATTTAAATGAATCTAAAACAAATATATAAATGAATCTAGAAATGAATAAATAAATGAATATAAAAATAAATATATAAATGAATATAGAAATGAATACATGAATGAATATATAAATAAATATATAAATAAACATAAAATGAATACATAAATAAATGTGTAAATGAATAAATAAATGAATGTACAAATGAATGCAGAACTAAATATATAACCCTCCCTGCTTTGTTCTGCTGGAGGATCTGCCAGACTGCCAAACTGCACTTCCAATTCCACAAAAAAAAATTCCAACTGCCTCTTTTATTTTCGAAGTGGGGCTAAAAAAAGGAGAGTGGAAGTGCCAGGGATTTAGAACAGACAAGTGCAGGTGTTGCTTTGTTTCCTTTCTGGAAAGCCACTTTTAGATCTGATTTTCAAATTGCTGCTGCTTTTTGTGAATCTCCAAGGAAGGTGTCAAGACAGATCAGCTTGAAAGTCCCTGTGCTTCTCTCTCCAAGTATTTTGCATAAGTGAGGCATTTTTTTGCTAAATAAAAACACAGAGTTGGGCCTGGAAGAGAAGAAAACGTCCATCAAGGATCCAGTTGATGCCAATCAACACTCAGCCTTCAGTGCTGCAATACTTTCCTGGCTGAAGGCAGGAAAAAGCTCCATCCTTCAGGGATTTCTGTCTAAAGCAGGGGGTTTTCATGAGGGGTTTCCTTGCAGCTGAGGGAAAACCTTTTCTAGGAAATCCAGGTGAGAGATGGGTGAAATGCAGCTGGAGGGATGAGGAAGCCAGCGTGGTCCTGGTTTGTGCCTGGGGGTCAGGAGCTCCTCAGGACCTGGGAAGGGCCAGGCTGTGGGACCTGCAGGGATTGGGAACTGGGAGGGGCAGCAGCTCCCACAGCTTTTGGTGGATGCTGCACTGGGGAGGGGGTGGGAGCTTAAAGCTCATCCCATTCCACCCCTGCCACGGGCAGGGACTCCTTCCACCATCCCAAGGTGCTCCAAATCCAACCTGGCCTTGGACATCTCCAGGGATCCAGGGCAGCTGTGGGTCTCACCATCATCACAGGGAAGAATTCCTCCCAAATATCCCATCCAACCCTGCCCTGTGGCAGTGGGAGCCATTCCCTGTGTCCTGTCCCTCCATCCCTCATCCCCAGTCCCTCTCCAGCCCTCCTGGAGCCCCTTTTAGGCTCTGAGCTCTCCCTGGAGCTTTCCCTTATCCAGATGATCATTCCCAGCTCTCCCAGCCTGGCTCCAACCTTTGGAGCATCTTTGTGTCATTCTGGTCTCACTCCAGGCTCTCCCTGTGCTGGGATCCCAGAGCTGGGGCAGCTCTGCAGGTGGGGATCTCACCTGGGATGGGATGGGATGGGATGGGATGGGATGGGATGGGGGATGGAAGATGAGGGTGGGAGAGGAGGATGAATGGAAGAGACAGGGAGAGGGAACGGGCTGGTGGAGAGGGCGAGCACAGGGGGTCCCTCTGTGGGGAGTGGGAGTGCCACAGGGGCCGAGAGGCTGCGCCTGGGAGGGGGGCGGCCCCTCCCGTGTCCCCTCCCGTGTCCCCTCCCGTGTCCCCTCCCCGCACCGCCCCGCACCGTCCGCAGTGCCGCCGCCGGAGCCGCGCAGCGCCAGCGCTGCCGTGCGCGGGGAGCGGCCCCGGAGCCCCAAAACCCCGAAACCCCGAAACCCCGGGAGCCCAGCCCAGGTAAGGGGGGGTCAGGGGTCCCCGGAGCCGCAGCGGGGCGCGGCAGCGACAGCGGGGGGGTCTCGGATGTGCCGCGGGTTCCGCAGGGACAGGGATGGGGATGCAGCTCCGGGGGTCGGGATGCACGGCCGGGGGTGTCCCTCGCTCCCGGACCCCACTCTCGAAAGTTGGGGCATCCCGGGGGGTGGGGGCGATGGGTGACACCCCCGTGGGTGGCTGGAGGGGTCCCGGGCGGGGCGCGGGGCTGGCAGCGCCCGTGGGTGCGGGCTGGGGAGGCTCTGGGTGCTGCTGCTCCTCTTGGCCGTGTGCGCAAAACTTCGGAGTGTGTCGGGTGTTTGTGGGGGTTGAAACCCCCCAAAATTGGCTCTTTCCCCCGTCCCCGCAGTGTGCCCGGTGGGAGCTGCGGTGGCTCCAAGGCTGAGCCCCTTCCCAGAATCCTGGCAGAGGGGGGTGTGGGGACAGCCCCGACCCTGCTGCTGGGACATTTTGGGATGCCCTGCTCCTGCTGGGGCTCTGCAAGGGCATCACTGCCCGGCTCAGGGCAGCCCGTGTGCTCTGGCAGGTGCTGCTCCTTTCCCAGCATGGACCAAAGTGATGTAAAAAAAGGCATCAAAAACCTTTCTGGAGTAGCCTGGAACATCCAGGAGGCAAAACCCCCTCGGGAATGAGGTTGGGACTGCTGGAAGCTGTGGCTCCCAGGGATGGGTTCTTTCAGAAAAGGCACCTGCTTATCTCTTGCTGGTGTCTTTCTAATAATTCTGGCTGTAAGCTGGAGCAGCGATTTGTCTTTGTGTGATGATGAGCGCTCCTTCATTTCCCTGCCCGAACAGCTCAGAGCAAAGGCAGCTGCCCCGGCCGGGGCTCTGCTCTGGGCTCGCTCCTCCCGGGATCCTGGGAGCGTGTGTGGATCAGCCTGATCCCCCTCTTCCCATGAGGTTGCAAGAAAAAAAAAAAAAAAAAAAAACCCGAAAAAAAAAAAGAAAAAACCAAACAAAAAAAAAAAAAGAGAAAACACAAAGCTGCCAAACGCGGCCAGTTGGCTCCAGGGATGCGGAGATGAGAACAGATGAACCATTTGCTTTAATTACTGGTATCAAAAGCCCAGGCTGCAGCTTAGCCTGAAAATAAATATTGTTAATGTTGTGACACTGAGCTCTATCTGATGATGCATCATTCATCCGGGAGCGATGGAGCGAGCTGCTGCTGGAGGGCTGACTCAGATGTGCCTCAGGGTTTCCTGGGGAGGGGGCGCGGAGCCGCGGGGCTGAGCCCCACGCCGGGAGTCGCTGTCGCATCCCGCAGGAGCTGGGTGGGCGCTGTGACACCGCCGGGCGATGCGGTGCGAGCTGCGAGCTGGCACCTGCAGGGAGGGAACCCAGCGGATCCCAGCCCCGCTCCGAGCCCCTGCCTGCCTGCAGCTCCTCTTCCCGCTCCGGAACACAATTCCTGTGGGAAAAGCACATTGTTGGTGTGGAGCATCCCCAGCTTTGGGAAGGGCAGGGGAGGAAAACTGCGGAGGGAGAGGGGCTCGGGCTCGCTTTGAGCGCAAGTTTGGAGGCACTGGCTCCCCGTGTCCCCGTGTCCCCGCGGCTGTGGTGACAGCGGTGACCCCTGTGCCAGCTCGCTGGTGGCCCCGGCTCGGTGCCCTCCTGCCGCCCGCAGCCCGGTGACGCTGACACTGCAGTCACTGCCAATTAGCGCCCGGAGTAATGAACCTCTCCGGGTGGTCCCAGCCGAGCGCTCGAGGGTGGGAAGGAAGGGAGGGAAGGGAAGGAAGGAAGGGAGGGAGGGGGCTCTGCCTCCCAAGGCCGGGTGATGAATTTCCCCGCCTTCCTCAGGCCGGGGAGTGGCTGGGGGTGAGCCCGTGCTGCTTTATAAAGGTTCACGAGGTGGGAGCAGCAATTCCATTCTCCAGGTTTGGATGCAGCTCTCCGGTTTGGATCTGGGGTGGCAGTGATGGGGACACATCTGGCTCTGTGAAATCAGGTACTGAGGGGTTGTGGGGAGGGGAAATTGGGGAAACTGGGAGGCCACAGTGCCCAGGCTGGTGCAGACCCCGAGCTCCTCTCTGCCCTGGGGATGCTCACGCTGTGATGCTGAGGGGACCCCTCCCCACAGGCCTGGCACTGTGTGGCTCCTCTGGGGGGTGACACCACAGCCCTCCACCACCCCTGGGGCACCTTGTGGGGTCTGTCACTGTCCCCTGGCAGCCAGTAGGACTTGGCACCTCCGAGCTCACCTGGCTGGTGCTTCTCACCTTTTCCCATGGCTAAACCTCCTCCTATCACTGTCCCTGTGTGAGGGGCCAGTGCTGCCATCGAGGGTGGCTCTGGCCGTGCTCCCTGGCCCTGCCATCGAGGGTGGCTCTGGCCGTGCTCCCTGGCCCTGCCATCGAGGGTGGCTCTGCCCGTGCTCCCTGGCCCTGCTCCTTGTGCCTGATCCTTGCAGGATCTTTGTGTTGCTAAGCAGCTCCTGAGGAGCGATGGCAGCACCATCAGGAGCACTGGGTGGGCTCGGGGTGTGCTCAGACCTCACTTGGATCTGCCCCTCTGGCATCTCTGGGTGAGTTGGATACACCTAGGAGTGAGTTATTTATTTAATTTTTTTGCTATTGTCGTTCCTGTAATTAATCAAGGGGAGTAAATCCTTGTGACAGCATCCTTACAGTGTTTGGTTTGGGAGGGAGCTGCTGGAGGAAATGTCAACGTGCTGCTTAAATAAAATTGACTGAACTGCTGCTCAGCTGCCTTGGGATGCAGCTTTGTCTGGAGGATGATGGGGAGCTGGGAATTCAGGAGGAGTGGAATAGAGGCAGTTCTCAGCACCTTGTGGGAATTTAAAGGCAGCAGTGGCATTAGCCAAGCCAGAAGGGATCGGTGTTCCCAAAGACTCCCAGTGGCTGTGGTGTGGATTTAATGGGAGAACAGTGGAGACACAGCTTTGCTTTTCCTGTCTCTGCTCTGTCACTGTCACCTGTGGGCTGTGGCTGTCACATTGAGCTTTAATTAACTAATTAGTCCCACACTGACCCGGGAAGTTGTGGGGCTGCTGTTCCCTACCAGGGTTTGTGTGGGGCTGAAGGATGTGGTGACCCAGGGCTGGCTTTGGGTCTTTCCCAAAAGCTGCATTCCCATTCCCAGGACTCCTCAGCTGCTGTGGGGCACTCAGGGCTCTGATCCCTCCCTGCAGGAGGATGTGGGAGCCCACAGCCACGGCTGTGTCACCTGCTGCTCCCTCTGCCATTGTCCTGTGCCTTGTCCAGGTGTCCGGGAGCAGCTCCAGCCCCAGCAGCTCCTGCCAGCTGAGCTCTGCCTCCCTCATCCTCCTTCCAAGGAAAGCCTGGCCCGTGGGCTGTTCCCTGAGCACCATCCATTGGGCAGCTTGCCCAGTTTTGCCCGAACTTTCTGAAAGAATTTGCACGTGGGATGAGAGGAATGCGGGGATGGGATTTGAGGGAGTTTGGGTGTGTGCCCTCCTGCCCCTCCTGTCACCTGCAGTGTCACACAGCTGCTCCTGCAGATATTTTGGGGGATGTTTTCCCTTTTCCCTCCCTCTGCAGGTAAATCCAGCAGTGCCAAATCCTGCCTGGAGCCTGAGGGTGGTGAGGAGCTGCTGCCTGTCCCTATAGCCATGCATAGGGAATGTTCCACAGGGAATGCTGTGGGAAAACTTTTCCTGGGAAAGGACGAGCCTGGATGTTGGGAGATGCTGAGGGCACAGCTGGATGTGGGCTGTGGTGTCTGTGCCAGGTGTCTGGGCAGGATTTGGAATTCCTTGTGGTTTGCAGCCCTTCCTGGGTGCCAGGTATGGAGCAGGGCAGGATCTGCTCCTGATGGAATTGGGAGATGGATGGAAATGTCCCCAGGAGCTGGGAGGGGTTTCCAGCCAAACTTGGTGTGCTAAGGAGACAATTCCATCCTGGCTCATCCCATCTTTGGCATTTGCTCCTCACGCTGCTCATCTGGGAGGGTCCCAGTTGGGTCCTTGTCACCCCAAAATGAGCCCCAAAATCAGGCAATTCCATTCTCACCCCTCATTTTTCCATAAACCTGCTCCAGTGCCACCGTGCAAACCCCACCATCCCAACAGAGAATCACTTTGGATCCGTTCCACTTCCAAACCTCCTGCTTGGTGATGACACCCAACAATCTCCCACTTGGCACCGGAGCAGCAGCTCGGGTTGGTTGGTTGGGGTCTGGCTGCTGCTCCGTGCTCCAGGTGAGTGCATGATCTCCAAAATCTGCATCTTTCCACCCAGATTAATCACATCAGGCTTTGTCAATGGAAAAATTACCTCATCATTGGCACTGGCAGGTGGTGAGAGCAGCAGACTTATTCAATATTTAAGAAAGCTGCATTGCAGAGCTCAGGAGGCTGGAGGGAGAAATAGGTTGCCTGTGTCAGTGTCTGCTGGAGACAATCTCTGCAGGCATCGACTGGCAAGTGTGGAGCTCGCTGGAAAAACCTCACCCCTGCCCTGGGAGCTTGGAAAAGATGGAATTTTCTCTCTTCTCCCCTGGTTTGGATCGAGGGGTGCCTTGGTGCAGCCCTTTGTGCAGGTGTTGGGTTGTGGGTTGAGCCATGGGGTGGGATGGGGATCCTGCTGCTTTTCCAGCCTTCCCACAGCTGCTGGAGGGAAAATGGGACCTGCCAACCCCTGACACTGCACCTGCCAACCCCTGACACTGCACCTGCCAGGTTTTGGGTGCTGGAGGTGAGCCCACAAGTCGGCAGCTCCGGCACAGGGATCCACGGAAGTCGTTCCATCCCGCTCTGTTAAAGCACGACCAAATCCTCGGGCTCCGTCACACAGGAGTAATGGAGCGGCCTGATTGGAGTCATGTGGCCCTTCCTCAAGGCCAGAAATTAAGACCTCACTGCTATTCCTGGCTCTGGCCAGGATGTGCCACGTTGGTGCCGGCGGGAGCTGCCAGCCTCCATCGGAAAACCTCGGGATGAGGCAGCTCCTCACGTCCCCACCGACACCAGGGCAGCAAAACCGGGACCCTCCGGGCTCAGCCAAACCCTGGAAGGTCTTGGCACCCTCCTAGGCTGGGATATTTCCATTTCATTAAGGAAATGCTGCTGCATCCCATCGATCCCTGCTTGCATGGCCACATCCCGGTGCTCAGGAGCCAGGATTTGGCAGTGGGGGGGAGGAAAAGCCACCCTGAGCTGTTATTTTGTTCTTTCCCATGCGCTAAAAATGCTGGAGAAAGCATTAGGGCAAGCGGGGGTAGTTGCTGGAAGTAATGCAAAGTAGATTTTCCAAATCTATTATTTATAGGAGGAGAAAGGAGTTGTGTATTCCTTCAGGAGCCGGCCCCGGGCTCGGCTCCATCCGCAGCAAAGCGGAACACTCGCAGCCTCCTGCTGTTAGCACGAACTTCCAGCTGGGGAAAAGAGTGTTCCTTCCTGATCCCTCTTTGCTGGGGGAAAAAAAGAGATTTTCCCCCTTTTTTGTACGGTTGGGGTGGGCATTGCTGCCCCAGGTGACCTTGGGACCACCAAAAAATGGGAGGTGACATCGTGGTGCTGCCCCACTCAATCTGTGCCCAGCCCAGGACCCCCAGGCTGTGCTGGGACTCTTCGTTCCCAGCAGGAATTCGCTGCTGCAGTGCGGATTGTGGAGGTGGTGGGGGGGATTTAAGTGAACAATTTGCTTGGTTAAGTGACCTTGTTAATCGGAGCCTTCTGGTTTGGCACGGGAGCGGGCGCTGTGTGAACCAGCAGAGCACTAATTACCCACGTGCTTCGCTTCTCCTGCTTTTCCAAAAATACTTCTTTACATCCCCCAAGTTTTCCATGAAGCCAAGGTGAGCCTCAAGCTTCCACTGACTCCTCAGAGAGAGATGAGAAACCCCTGCAGTGCTGCAGAGTGATTTTTCCCCTCTTTTATTTTGGGAAAGTTGGGTGGTTTTGGTTTGGAGCTGGTGATTTCAGTGGGGCAGGTTTGCCAACTCCCATTTTCCATCATTTCCTTGGTATAATCTCCCCAATTTCTCTGCTGGAGTTTTGCTGGAGTTGCTTGGTGCCCTACAAAGCTGAATTTACCAGTTTGGCAGAGCTCTGGTCTTGCTGGGATGCTGCTTTTGGGACCTGCTGGGATGAGGGGAACTGAGATTCCCTTCCAGGCAGGGAGGAATCCAAGGCAGCATCATCCCAGGGCAGCAGGATGGGAAGGTGAATGATCCATGGGCTGGGAGCAGCCTTGTTGTCCATGGCTGGGCTCTGCAGAGGAATTTTTTGGTGAATTTTTAAGCTCTGCTGCAGGCAAATCTGTCAAATCCCTGGTTTTCCCTCAGAAGAGGTGAGGGATGAATGGATCCATCCATCCCCATCCCCTGCAGTGAGTAGGAGGAGTGGGTGGAGGGGCAAAACCCCTCCAAAACTGGGAATAAAGCAACAACCAGGCTGTGGATTCAATATCCATTTGTATTTTAGGGAGAAGGGTTTGAAAAACCCTCTCTGGATGAGTCCAGAACTCCTGTTTGAGTCCTGGTGCTGTTTTCCCTCCTGAATCCACTTGGCAAAAGCTTCAGTTTTTGGAGGTTAAAAAGGAGGAGATTAATTTCCAGAGGAAATGTGGTTTGGGAAAGGACAGCGAGGCATGCTGGAATTTGGGGAGAAAGTTTCCCTGAATGGATCCCCCTGTTCCCTCCTGCCTCTGAAACCTCATAATTAATGTGAAGTTGGGGATTCATTAATTACATCCAGGCTGTGCTGCCCTCCTGGGAAGGAGGTGACTGGAGGCTTCTGTGTCTCAATATCCAATCACTGAAGTGACATTCCTGCTCCAAACCCCCCTAACCCCACAAAGATTTCCCAGCGGGACTTTTAGGGATATTTTATTTTGTTAATTTTCTTTTTTTTTTTTCCCTACAGCCTGGCTCGAAGCTCCACTTCTTCATTGGCATCTGGGAGCAAAGTGATTGAAGTCCCTGCAGTGCTGGGCTGGGGACAGTCAGCGGGGCCCTGGTGTCCCCACATTGATGCCCGGGGTGGCCGGCGATGACCGACGCGGTGCTGGGCGGCTCCTCTGACCGGTGGATGTGCCCCAGTGACAGAACCATGTCCCTCCGAGCCAGGTGAGAGCAGGGACAGCCCCCAGCTGGGTGGTGACACAGCTTCTTCCTGTGGGGACACCAGGAATTGGTTCAGCGCTGTTGGATGGGGACATTTTGGTGGCACTGGGGACAGAGCCGGGGTGTGCAGGGACCTGCTGCTGTCCCTCTGTCCTGCCACTGCAGCACATCCCCAGCTTGGATGGGGCTGGGTTTGGTGCCTGGAGGTGTGGGGTCACCCCACAGCTGGGGACTGTCACCCACTGGCTGTGCTCTCCTCATCCCTGCTCTCACCTAATCCTTGTTCCCTCTCTTTCCCCTGTGCTTCCCAGCAGCGAGAAGGAGCAGTAAGTACCTTTCTTTCTTTTATTTTTCTCTTATTCCTCTTTTCCTGCTGCTTTGATGGTCTGAGAACAGGGAAAAAAACTGGGTTTGGATGCAAAAAAATATTGTTGCACAGGGTTTTAATGAACTTAAAGCTCAAGACCATGTGGGTCTGTTCAATCCAGAGGGAAAAGAGCCAGGAAAGGTGTTTGGATGAGCAGGGAGGTGAGGAATGTTTTCCTTTTTACACCCCTGAGTGGCAGACTCCTGTCACCAGGTTGACGCCCAGGCTGGGAGAGAGGATCTTTGGGAATGATGTTAGAGGGAGAAACACTCCCATGTTCGGAGAAATGTTCCCAAAAAAAAAAAAAAAAAGCCACCCACTCCTGTGCCACCACCCTGGTCCTGTGGCTGCCAGGCAAACCTGGCCTTCCAGGAAAAGTAGAAATAATGGGAATATTCCTGAAAAGGAGTTTTCCCTCTCTATGAAACCAATGTTTCCTTATGAAACCCCCTAAAAATGGAGCTCAGAACTCCCAGCCATGCGTGGATGGGATCAGGAGGACGATCCCAGCTCACCAGATGGGATCAGGAGGATGGGGATGTGGGCTGAGTTTGGGAATTTGAGTGCAGCCAGGGCTGGGAATTGCTGGATCCCTGTTCCCTCTGGATCCCTGTCCCCACCGGATCCCTGTCCTTGCTGGATCCCTGTCCTTGCTGGATCCCTGTTCCTGCTGGATCCCTGTCCTGCTGGGTCTCTGCTCCCTCTGGATCCCTGTTCCCTCTGGATCCCTGCCTGGCTGGATCCCTACTCCCACTGGATCCCTGTTCCCTCTGGATCCCTGTCCCACCGGATCCCTGCTCCCTCTGTATCCCTGTTCCCACCGGATCCCTGTTCCCGCTGGATCCCTGTCCCACCGGATCCCTGTCCCCTCTGTATCCCTACTCTCACTGGATCCCTGTTCCCCTCTGGATCCCTGTTCCCCTCTGGATCCCTGTCCCTCTGGATCCCTGTCCCACTCGATCCCTGTCCCCGCAGGCTCCCGGCGGGCTGGACAGCACAGCCCGAGCGGCAGCGCAAGGGCGAGGAGCTGACGGACGAGGAGAAGGAAATCATCAACCGGGTGATCGCCCGCGCCGAGAAGATGGAGGAGATGGAGCAGGAGCGCATCGGGTAAGGCGGGGCTGGTGACACCAGGGACAGCGACACAGGGACCCCGGGCCGCGGGAGGAGGCTCTGCTTGGCTGCTTTCCTGGGCAGCAGCCTCTGCACTGCGGAGCTTCTCCTCCGAGGAGCCTGCGGGGGATCTTTGGGTCCCGGCCAGCACGGACCTGGCGCAGGGCAGGAGCGGCTCCGGTGCCTCGGGGGGCTCTGCTCTCAGCCCGGGGGTTTTTATTTCAGCCCAAAAGGGAGCGCTGGTAACAGCTCAGTGCTTGTGCAGGGCTGAGCCAGAGCACGGAGGGGTTTGGTGCTGTTGGAGGGGGGATGGATCCATCCCCACACTAGAAGAGGGGGGGCTGAGTGATGTTCTGGGGGGTCCCCACAGCCACTGGTGCCTCACTTTTCACCAGGGGCATTCCCGTGTTTCCTTCCCTGCCAGGTGAAACGAGTCATGCCGAGCTATCCATACCCCTGCTCTGCTGGGGATGGTTTTCCAGAGGGGATCTCCATAATCCCTGTTTATGGGAGTTTAAGCATCCACAGCTCTTTTACTTTTTCCTAGCAGGGAAAATACTCAGGCCCAGGCAGGAGCCACACTCCCCCCTGCTTTGGGAAGTGCCAAACTCCCTCCCAGCTCAGGGACACTTTGCTGTCCCTTAAATATTGGGGATGCACCGCAGCCACGGGATGCTCCAGCTGCGGAGAAGTGCTGGATTTACTTCCTCGTTTTTCAGAAATCCTTGTTTAGGAGGGTCCATGCACATCCTGGGAAGGTTTTGCCTCTCCAGGGGCTGCTCTCCCTGCCTGGCTCGGCTGTGCCCCATGGATGTGCCTCTGGGGATCACTTAGCATCACTTTCCAACACGCAGCGCTTCCCTCTCGCGGCTTTTTGGCAGAATCCAGGTGAAAGCAGCTCGGAGTGGCGGTGATTCACTCCCAACAAGCGCTCACAAACAGCTTTCCCTGGCGTTGCCCTTTTGCAGCCCAGTAAGAATTCCATTCAAAACCACGCTCCTTGGATGAGGCGTAAATCATCTCGCGGAGAGATTTATTCCGTGCAGCTGTTTCCCAGCTCTTCCCTTTCCCCTTCTCTGCCGAGCCGGAGGAGGTTTGCTCATCCTCATTCATGAAAAGCCGGCTGGAGGGGCTGGGAGCCGGGAATTGTGGCGGATGTGCAGCCGCAGCTGATTCTCCTCCTGCGTGGAGGCGTAGCGGGAGCCGTGCCAGCCCCTTTGTGTTTGTTGGCTTTGCACAACAAGAGCTGAAGGATGTTCAGCCCCGGGAATGTGGGACAGCGGCTGGATCAGCCTCGTACGGAATCATCCTCCCGGCAGCGGCTCGGGTGTTATCCAGGATAGCTCCTGCTATTACAGAATAATCCGGGCTGGCCTCTGGCAGGGAGGCAGCGCTGGTGGCTGGCCCTCGGCTGGCCAGGCTGCTTTAGGGAGCTGCTCCTGGTTTTCTGGGAGTTTTTTGGATTTTTCTATTCCTCTAAAGGGAGAAATAAATCTATTAAAACTCACCCAGAGGAGCTGTGGCTGTGCCATCCCTGGAAGGGTCCAAGGCTGTGTTGGAGCAGCCTGGGATGGTGGAAGGTGTCCTGCCCATGGCAGGGGGTCCTTTCCAACCCAAACCATTCTATTATTCCATGAAAACTGCTTTTGGTTAATGTAAGGCATGGCTCACACGAGTGAGATTCCAGAGGGGGAATATTTGGTGAATACTCGGAGTTGCCTCAATGAGTGGAGGTGTTTGAGGGATTCCTTTGAGCTCTGCACCCAATCCTTGAGGAATCCTGAATCCCTCAACCAGGACTGTGGATGAACCTCCTCCTTCCTCAAACCTTTCCCAATTTTTGCTCTCCATCTCCTGTATCCCCCATCCCACCAACCCCTTGTCTTGGGAACAAATCGATGCCTCTTGTTGAGCTGTTGTTTGTGGGATTGGACTTGGTGTCAAACCCAGCTCAAATTAATCCCGTGGAGGAATATTTTTAGCTCAGAGGGTGGATGGATCCTGCAGGATACGTGAGCTGGATGCTGATGAGGGCTGGAGGACAGGGACACTTGGTGTGGGGGGGATTTTTTTGTCTCGTGGCGCAGGGAAGGACGAGAGGAGCAGGAATCATCTTGAACATGACACAGCAGGAGCTGCTGCGTGGTCGGGATCATCCTTTGGGATCAGGGACACAGGGCTGGAAGTTTTAGGGAAAATGGATTATCCATTAGGGAGGGATGGATCCATTCTTGTCCTGTCTCTCCCTGTGCTTGGGGGTCTCTGTGCTGGCTCTGGTGGCACTCTGGTGACACTCTGGTGACAGTGGTGCTGCACTCCATGAGGATCCTGTTTTCCAGCTGCCACAGGAG
The DNA here is from genome assembly GCF_009819885.2 of Catharus ustulatus. Taxonomy (NCBI): domain Eukaryota; kingdom Metazoa; phylum Chordata; class Aves; order Passeriformes; family Turdidae; genus Catharus; species Catharus ustulatus. The sequence goes on from NC_046238.1 coordinate 3,834,575, forward strand.
CACCTGCAGGCACTAATTGACTCCGTTCTGCATCTCTAATTGGGGGCCATCAATAACCCAGCCAGGCTGCTCGGCTGCCTGATGAGTTCCTGGCATTGAGGGAAAGATCTGAAACATCCCAAGGCAGAAATGGATGAGGGAAGGTGACAGCTGGCTCCTGGCTCTGCCTGTGGCCCTGTGGTCCCCTCTCAGAGTGCAGTGGCCTGGCTGTGTCCCCGTGGGTCCCACCTTTGCTCCAGGGGGAGCAGCTCTGCAGCAGGACTGGATTTTAATTCAGCTGCTGATGGCTGGGATGACACAGGGATAATGAGGGAGCAGATGGAAATCCCTGGGGATGAAGTCATTAACCTCAGTGGCAGGGAAGCTGTCTGGGGAGCACAGCCTGGGATCTCCATCCCTGTGTGCAGACAGCACAACAATAAAATTGGGGCTCAAGGCAGGGAGGTGACTGCAGACAGCCTGGGAGCATCTCCTGGGTGCCAATTTCTGCAGGAGGTGGGGTTCAGTCGTGCTGCTTGAGATTCTGTTGGGGTTTGGCTGAGCTTTTCCCTCCTCTCTTATTTCCAAGACTGCAGAAATTACCACCTAGCTGTAGCACATTTAGCAAGAACTTGGATGAGCGTGGAGTGAGTTGGAAAAACTCTGTGGGAGTCTCCCCTCTGTGGGTGAGGGCTCAGCCTGGAAAAGCCTCAGTGATGTTTTACCTTTAGCTCCCTGCCCACTTGGAGAGGAGGAAAATTGCTTCTCATTTCTCATCCCAATTCTAATTATGTTTCCCTTAATCTGGAGCTTGGCTGCTTTTCTTGTCCCTTTTCCACCAGGAAAATTAATTTAATATTCAGCCCTTCAAGGCACACGATTTCCCCACGGAGATGAGCCTGGGCTTCATCCTGGAGGCTCTTGGTGACCTCCTTTGTGTTTCACTGGAATTTTTTTCCCCCTGGATGTGGTGGCTGAGCCCATCCCTGCACGTGGACTGTGGTGGCCTGGATCAGGTCCTTCCTCATGGATCAAATCCTTCTCCTACACTTTTTGCTGCATTAAAAGTCCTCCCTGCCACAATTTAAAGCCCATTAAGGACATCTTGGCCATTCCTTTCTGCAGTGCTGATGAATATTTAAACACAGCAAACTCCTGCTCTGTTGTTAAGCCTTGTTTCCTGGGATCATCAGCACTTCATTGTGGTCACTCTGTCCCTCCTGCCATCCCTCTTCTCCTGAAAGTTTCATGGAATCATTTAGGCTGGAAAAACCTTCTGCAGTCATGGAGTCCAACCCTAAACCCAGCTCTGCCAAAGCCACCACTGTTTCTGTTCCATCCAGGATTGAGCCCAGCCTAAGGTGGGGTTTTTTTACTGCCACAGATCATGGGATGTGTTTGGATGTGCCTGTGAGCCCTTCCCTGCCTGCTCCAGGGCTCTGGAATGGGGCAGGAACATCCAGGGATGTCCCTGACTGTGCTGGGGCTGCTCACCTTCCCCCTTCTGAGCCCTGTTCCTGGGATTGGGCTGATTTCCTGGGATTGGGCTGATTCCCATCCTCAGGACCCCCAGGGATGGGGTTTATTTCCTGGGATTGGGCTGATTTCCATCCTTAGGATCCGCTGGGATTGGGCTGATTTCCTGGGATTGGGCTGATTTCCTGGAACTGGGCTGATTTCCATCCTCAGGACCCTCTGGGATTGGGTTTATTTCCTGAAATTGGGTTGATTTCCATCCTTAGGACCCCCTGGGATTGGGTTTATTTCCTGGGATTGGTCTGATTTCCAGAGTTTGGGTTTATTTCCTGGGATTGGGCTGATTTCCATCCTCAGGACCCTCTGGGATTGGGTTTATTTCTTAGGACTGGGCTGATTCCCATCCTCAGGACCCCCAGGGATGGGGTTTATTTCCTGGGATTAGGCTGATTTCCATCCTTAGGATCCCCTGGGATTGTGCTGATTTCCTGGGATTGGGCTGATTTCTATCCTTAGGGTCTCCTGGGATTGGGTTTATTTCCTGGGTTTGACTTTATTTCCTAGGATTGTGCTGATTTCCTGGGTTTGGGTTTATTTCCTGGGATTGGTCTGATTTCCATCCTCAGGACCCCAGGGTTTATTCTGATTTCCATCCTCAGGGCCCCATTTCATTGCTGTTATCTCAGGTGCATGTGGAACATTCCAGATCAAGCTTCTCCTGCCTCTCTCCCATCACTCCCTAATCCCTGTAATCCCCTTTCCCTGGCAGGTGAGGGACGCTCTCCCCATCCCTGAGGGCTGGGCTGCCCACTCCCGGATTTTTTCTGGATTTTTTAACAACTGGGAGGATGTTTCTGCTCTTTGAAGTCCTTCTCAGAGGGATGGGTGGTTGAAGTGTGGGTGATGGGGAGGCAGATTCTGCTGGAACCGTGCAGGGCTGGTTATGTGCAATAAAAGTGAGGAGAAAATGATATCCAGTGGAGAGAAAAGCTTTTGGAAAGGCAGAAATCTCATTCCTGGTGAGGGCAGGGCTTGCCTTGGTTATTAATGGGAGAATGGGATGGATTTGGATCTCTGGATGGAGCTGGAAACCTGTTTTTTTTTTTTTTTTTTCTCCCAGTTATTGCCTTTATCTGGAGCTTCCCAATCCAGGGGTCTGGGCACAACCCCCCTGTCCCAGGGCTCTTCCTGCCAGGTTCACACCAGGACTTTAAATTGAACTTTTTCTACAGTTCTCTCCCAGCAGTGTTTGAGTCATGGAAAAAAAATTAAAAAAAAAAAAAAAGAAAAATCCCAATTTCTCCCTCTTGAATGGATGTTTTAATTAGGGAAATGTACTTGGCTTGCAAGCAGTGCCACAGGTGTGTCCTGGCTGCTGAGCTCTTCCAGTGCTTCAAAAATCCCACTTAAGGAGCAGCTCCTGCTAAATGAGAGCCTGGGAGAGATTTTTGCAGCTAAATAATGAATCTCTTGAAATGCAAAGGCTTTTTCCTCTTTTTTAGTTATTTTTTTCGGTTTTTTTCCCTCCCTTTGATTGTGCCATTTGTTCCAGTTTCTATAATAAGTTTGTTTGGGCTTGCAGATTTCCAACTGGAAGCTGCTTTGCTTGGAGCTCCTGCAGCGCAGCAGGAGGGATGGCAGGGGGTGTGGGGTTTGTAATGTGCTTGTTTCCATATAAAAGGGAAGTTTTCCCCTCAAAATTTCCCCCTTGGTGAGGTGGGGATGATAAAACCTGGATCATGCATTCCATGGGGTGGGCTGGGGTTAATTCCTTTTAAATAACACTTGAGGAACAGCCAGAATCCAGGTTTTAATTGGAATTGCTGGCTGGGTGTTTATGGGGTTTGGTGTTTTGGGGTGATGCAGCTCTGCTGAAATCTCTGGGATTTCTGTGTTTGCCGAAGGCTCTGGGGCTGGGAAGGCACCAGGGACAGGTGGTGGCTCCAGAGCTGGGCTGTTCTCCAGGAAGGAACCACCCATGGATGTGAAGGGCAGGGATGGACCATGGCACCTCTCAAGTGAATCCCAGAATGGTTTGGGGTCGGAATGACCTCAAATCTCTCATTCCACCTTCAGCAGCCCCACCCCACACTGGAGCAGGGAGTCAGGCTGGCAGGGAAGAGTGGGAAAGCACAGAACGCCCTGGCTGTGGTGCTGAGGATGGGTTTGACAGAGATGAGAACCAGGATTGCTGCATTTCGAGCCCCCTGCTGCTGTTGGGAACTCGTGAACTCTCCCATCTGCTGTCTGGTGACACCAGAGCTGTGACAACACAGCCTTGTCCCCCACTGCTGGCTCTGTCTGGCTCTGCTGCCCACCCAGCCCAGCTTCCAGCTGGGAATCAGCTCCTGTGTGGGGAGGAGTGAGAGCTGGTGTGTTAATGTGGCTTTGCTTGGATCATTTGTGGAATTTTGGATCCACATGAGCAGCTGGGCTCTGTGGCTTTGAGATTCTCCTGTTGACTGCAGCGAGGCCTTTTTGGGCTGTACCTCCTAAAATGTTTGATTTTGGGGAAGAAATTCCTCTCTGGGAGGATGGTGAGGCCATCCCTGGAAATGTCCAAGGCCAGGCTGGTTTAGTGGGAGGTGTCCCTGCCCACGGCAAAACCAAAACCAAAACCACTCCATGCTCGTGTAATTCCCCCTCCTCCTGCTGCTGGTCCTTTATTCAACTTTTCCCCATGGAATTCTGGCCATCCAACACCAACCCCAGAGGCATTTTGTGTGCAGGGAACCTGTGGATGGTTCATGAGCATTTCAGAGGTGCTGGCACCCGAGTCACCACAGATCTGAAGCTGTCACCGCTCGTGGGAAAACATCTTTCCAACACTGGCTGGTTTTTTTTTCTGCCACTGCTCCATCAGATCTGGGATTTGGGTCAGGCTGCCACGAGGGGCTGCTCTCTCTGGTGGGCTCAGGTCTCCTCCTCCCTTTCTTCATTCCTTCCTCACTGAATGGCATAAATAATGCAGATTTTTTCTCCCTTGCTGTGCTATTTTTAGGGCCAGGATTCTGGGTTAGCTGAGCGCACGATGCCGACGCCAGCTCCCGGCTGTTCCTGCTTTCCAAACTCCTCCAGCCAGTGCTGGCTTTCCAAAACTTCCTGAACTGGTTTTGGGGGTTTTTTTTGGTGTTTTTTACCTTTGCAGGAACCAGGTGTGTTTTTACAGCCTGATCTCTGGTGGGCTTTCATTTCTCTGCAAGAATGTCCATCTAAAATACACAACTTTTTTTCACAAAATGATAAGAAAATTAATGAATTAATTATTTCAGTCCTCATTAGAGCCCTTCCAGGATCTCCTCCTTCATCTCTTCATGGGCAGCTGCTGGGACTGGGTGGAAAGGTTTCCATCTAGGGATGAATTACTCCACACAAAGGTGCTGTCTTGGATGGATTTTCCATGTCCTTGGAGCTGGGGCTCTCTGGCAGCATCCCTGGAAGTGGATATTGTGCTGTGTCAACCTGTGGGAGCTGGATTTCCTGCTAGGATGTGGCTTTGTCCCTTAGCTGGAAAAGGAGAGGCTCTGTGGGAAAGGAACAGTGGGACCTGCCACTGTGTCCTGGCCTTTTCCTGGAATTCCATGTGCCATTCCTGGCCTTTTCCTGGCATTCCCAGTGCCATTCCTGGCATTCCCTGTGCCATTCCTAGCATTCCTGGCACCTTTCCTGACATACCCAGTGCCATTCCTGGCCTTTTCCTGGCATTCCCTGTGCCATTCCTGGCATTCCCAGCACCTCTCCTGCCATTCCCTGCGCCATTCCTGGCATTTCCAGTGCCATTCCTGGCTTTTTCCTGCCATTCCCTGTGCCATTCCTGGCCTTTTCCTGGCATTCCCTGTGCCATTCCTGCCATTCCTGGCCTTTTCCTGCCATCCCCTGTGCCATTCCTGCCATTCCCAGCACCTCTCCTGCCATTCCCTGTGCCATTCCCGGCATTCCCTGTGCCATTCCAGGCGCCTGATGACCCGGCTGGAGGACATGCGCCGCAGCGTGCTGGGGGACGGCGTGAACCGCTGCATCCTCTGCGGGGAGCAGCTGGGGACAAGGGGACAAGCCTGTGTCGTCTGTGAGGACTGCAAGAAGGTGAGACACCCCCCCTGAACCCCACAAACCCCTCCCCACCTCGGGGACACTGTGGATTTTGGGAAATTTTAGAGCCATGCATGTGTCCCCTCAACAGTCCCAACATCAGCGGTAAGAAAATCGAACGGGACATGCAGGCTTGTCCAAGAGCTGAGAGCAGTGAACAAACAAAACACAGATCAATGTCCAGTGGTACCTAACCTCTGCACACTGTTAAGTAAAATTCCAGAAAATAACTCCCAGGAGGAAGGATGGGTTGTGAAAAGATTAAAAGCACTGCCCCACCTGGTTTATAAACCATGGCCATGAACAGGAGATATCCCATGGAGATAAAGAACACTGCCCCACCTGGTTTCAATTGATGGCCCATTAGCAGAATATCTCCCATGGAGATCAGGATCACTGCCCTACCTGGTCACAACAGATGGTGACAGAACAGATACTTTTGGTCACATCCTGTATTGCAGCCCAAGACAAGTGGGAAGATCCTGATACAGGGAGAAAACATCAGCTTAGATGGACAAGATGACCTCAAGGATTTACAGACAGGCCTTGAAAGAAGTTTTACAAGTTTTTCCTCTAGTACCAGAAGTAAAACTCACTCAATATGTTGATGAGGATGAGTTTCCACAGCCAGAGTCGCGGGTGGTTGTGCAGGCAAAGCTGTGGTTGCACAAACCCTGCTGCTGCTGGGGACATTTTGGTGGCACTGGTGTCACCTAGCTCTTTGTTTTGCCCGCAGAATGTGTGCACCAAGTGCGGGGTGCAGACCACCAACAACCGGCCCCAGGCCATCTGGCTCTGCAAGATCTGCAGCGAGCAGCGGGAGGTGAGAGTGACCCTGACCCTCTGTCCCTGCTGTCCCCACTGTCCCCACCCCCCAGATGGCACCGACTCCACCCCCCAGGGGCCACCCAGCCGCTGCCTCAGCGTGGTTCTTACAGGATGGTTTTGTTTTCTACGCAAAATGAAAACAAAGCTCATGGCAATAAAGGTTTGGGTGTCCAGAGCGATGTTATGGGCAGAGATTGGCTGCTGCAGCGTGAGCTGGAGAATTAATTGATTAATTAATTAGCAGGATGGGCTGCAGGGTGGGGATGTGGGGTCACACATTCTCCAGCTGCCCTGACTCTGCTCCCACAGGTGTGGAAACGCTCTGGTGCCTGGTTCTTCAAGGGTTTGCCCAAGCAGATGCTGCCACAGCCGATGCCCGTCAGCAAGAAGGGACCCCAGACCCCGAGCGAGCCCCGCCCGGCCGAGCCAGCCACCCCTGACCCCAAAATCCCCTCCCGGGCACCCACCCGAGGTAGGTGACAGCGGGTGCTGCCCCCCCAGCACGGCCAGAGAGGCTCTGGGGCTCCTTCTCATCCTCAGCAAGGAAAAACTCTGGGGAAAAGCATCCACAGCAGTCGTGGGGCTGCTGCCTGTGTCCTAAGCCGTGGAGCCTGGAGATGTTTTATCCAGGATTCCCAAGTGGGGATGGATGGGCTTGCAGGACATCCTCGAGCAAAGCAGAGCTGGGTGGGGACCAGGGTGCCCGACAGAGAGTTTGGGCAGTGCCTGGGTAGGGATGTGGTGATGGAGAAGCCTTGAAAAAATAGGGATAAAATAAGGAAATCCTGGGAAACAGTGGCAGCGTGTCCCGGGATGGGGTTGGGGGTGCGTGGGCAGCAGCTTCACCCCCTCTCGCTCTGTTTGTGCCCCCAAGGCCAGGCGGATGCCGAGGACACCGAGGGTAAGCACCGGCCTTTGTCCCCTCCCTGTGCCTGTGCCGAGCTCTGTCCCTGCCTCCTTCTATTCCCAAGGCGTTTTCCTGCACAGTTTTCCCCGGGGATGCTGCAGCGGGGCCTCTCCTTGCCCACCCTGCGGGGGATGCCCGGGTTATTCCAGGGTTATTCCAGGGTTATTCCAGGGCTTCCCCACCTCCCGCACACGCCGGGGCTGAGCCGCTGCCGCTCCAGAGCCGCCTCCGTGGGTGGTGGGTCCTGCTGGGAGGGGCAGGCGGTTTTATCTTTTTTTTTTTTTTCTGGTTATTTAACGGCAGTCCTTGGAAAACCTCCCGGGGAATGTTTAGGAGGCTTGTGGGGGCTTGGCCTGTGTGTGGGGGATGGAGCAGCCGAGCCTTGTGCTGTGCACGGGAGGCAGAGCAGGGTGAGGATGCAGCAGTGGCTTGTTCTGGTTATTCCTTGCACCCTCCAGCACTTCCAGTTGTGGAATCATTCCGTTTGGAAAAGCCCTCAAATCCCATGGAGTTCAACCAGGCCACTGCTGCCCCATGTCCCCAAGGGCACATCCACTCTGTTAAATCCCCCTGCAGGGATGGGGACTCCTGGACAGCTGTGCCAGGGCTGGACAATCCTTCCAGTGAAGAAATTTCCCCTAATACCCAGCCTAAACCTCTCCAGACATAGCTTGAGTCCATTTCCTCTTGTCCTGTTACTTCTTCCCTGGGGGAAGAGCCTGACCCCCACTGCTGTCAGGGAGATGTGGAGAGTGAGGAGCACTCCTTGGGAATTCATTCTAACAGCCCCCATTTCCACACTTCCACATGGATACCAAGGGGATGAGGATCTCTGATCCCCCTCAACACCATCTGCTCCTCATCTGGGTGATCATTAAGTTGGGAGCAGCAAACCAGCTCTTCCTTGGCTCTGTGGAAGAGGCAGAGAGGGGCAGAGGGGACAGCTCCTGCCTGGAATGGTCCCCTCCATCCCAGTCTTTAGGTTCTGATGCTCCCAACTGATCTCTCTCTTCCCATGCAGGAGCAGCTGGGAAAGCACTTAATTAAGGCGATTTAATCACGCCCGTAGCTGGTGCCGTTAAACCCCTCACCCCACAGGCAGCTTTTATTAATCCCACGGCTCCTGGAGTCGGGAAGGCTTTGCCAGCTCCGCACGTCCCTGCCCGTGCTCAGCATGCTCCTGCCGTGCCCATGATTTTCCTACAGCTCCCTTGGAAAATTATTTATTGCACTGCTCTCTCTGCACCACGGGGCTCCTGCTCCTGGACGCTCATTTCCCCCCTCCCTGCTCTTCAGCATTCCCGGTGTTTTTCCCTCTCTCCCTCCCCCTTTCCCCCCACAATCTGTTGCGTTCCGCTTTGTCCTCGCGCCCGGTGACCCTGAGAGCCCAGCCAAGGAGAAACAGCCCATTTATGTCACGGCAAAGATTTATCCCTGGCGTCTCCAGCAGCAGCCAGGTGAGCGCCGAGACCTTTCCCGTCACGTCCGTGGGGTTGCAATTCATCACCCGGAGCGCTGGGCTGGGATTTATCCGCTGGGACGGCGGCTGCTGGGTGATGGAAGGGAGAGGCAGAGGCAGCTGCCACGGCTGTCTCCTTAATAAATGGGAGATGATCAGCAGAAGGAAAATGTGACACCCCCCTCCCCATCCCAGGCATGTGGAGCTGTGATGCCATCAGGGGTTTGATGGGTGCTGAGGAGCAGGTGATGGATACCTCAGGCATTGTTTTCCCATGGGATTCTCGCGTCCTTGGGCATTTCCTGAGCTCTGCGTGCAGCTTGGATGGTGCAGAGCCCTCCTGCTGCAGTGCCCGGAGCTCTGGAGGTGCTGCAGTGGCCGTACCCATTGTCCCCCTGCTGCTGGTACCCAGGCTGGGCAGCACCCAGGGATGGCAGCTCGCTTTTCCAGCCTCACTGCTCCTTTATCCCTCTCCATCCAGGCCTCGACGCCACAGCGGCCGCCCGGGGGAGCCGCAAAGTGGCCGAGACCCGGCCGGGTCCGTGCGGCAGCGAGGACACCGCTGGGGACAGCGACAGCCGGGACCAGGCTGGCGACAGCGGGGTCAGCAGGAGCCCCGGTGAGAGCCGCGCTCCTCTGCGTCCCTGCGAGGGCACGTGGGGGACACACAAGGACACATGGGGGACACAAAACCGGCTGCTCCCCGCTGATTGTCCCTTGTCCTTGCAGGCGTGAAGAGAACCAACTCGGTGCAGGGCCAGCGGCCACCCCCGCCCGCCACCGCCGGTCCCGCCGGGCCCGCCCCGGCAGCAGCAGCCGCAGGTAGGACGCGATGGGGACGCTCCCAGGCGGCCCCTGGGGACACCCCACGGGCTTGGCGCGGTGGCAGAGGGCACGAGGCGATGTCCCAAGCCAAGCCCGGTGATGCCACCTCTGTCCCCAGCACCGGCGGCCGCAGCAGCAGCAGCAAGGCCGGGTCCCGGGGGTCCCGCCCGCTTCCCGGACAGGCAAGGTAACCCCGGGCTGGCTGCGGGGGGCTGGGGGGCACTGCGGCACCGGGGGGCTAACGGGGGGTTCCTCCCGCAGCCAGCCCCCCGCTGGGACCCCCGGAGCGGGGAGGGGGCTTTGTCCCCCCCGGCAGGGAGGACAGGCCAGCCTGGCAGCCCCCGGCTGCCCCGCAGCCCCCGGCGGCATCCGCGGCCCCGCAGCGGCAGCAGCAGCCCCGAGAGGAGGAGGAGGAGGATGCCAACAGCTACGACTCGGATGAAGGCAGTACGTACCCAGCGAGGGTGGGAGTTTCTCTGGGAAATGTGGGATTTGGAGGTTGCTGGGCGGGGGTCTCCAGCATGGAAAATCCTTGGGGAATGCGGCTCCCCTGCGGGGTTTGGAGCTGGGGTGGGGATTTGAGGGGGAAGATCTGTGGTAGAACATCCTGGGTGGGAAGAGCTGCTTGGGGCAGGGAGCAAGTGCTTGGGTTGGAGCAGCTGGTGCCCTCTGTGCCTGCTCTTCATCCCTGGGATGAAGCAACACGAGCCTGAGCTGGCTTTCAACAAGCCAAAACTGAACCCCAGCATTGGGAGGAGGTGCTGTCCCGAGCTGGAGCATCCCCCCAGGGTGGGAAGGGTTGGTAGGGTTCCTCCTGCTCTGCCTGGTGAATATTGGAGTCAGCTCCAAAGCCCCAGGCTGCTCTCCCTGGGCAGTCCCTGCTCTGCAGAGCTGTGCTCAGCTCCCCAACCCGCCCGGATTTGTGGTGGTTTGGCCGCTGCCAGCACAGTCTCACTGCATTAAACAGCTTTTATTACATTTGACCCGCAAATCTTTCTAATTATTGCTAATCGGGGATGATTAAATGCAGTTATTGGCTGGGGTTTTAACGAGGTTGTTTCCTCCTCCCTCGCTGTCAGCCACGCTGGGAGCCCTGGAGTTCAGCCTGCTCTACGACCAGGACAACAGCTCCCTGCACTGCACCCTCATCAAGGCCAAGGCAAGAACTCCTCTTTTTTCCTCCTTTTTCCTCGATGTGAATCCATCTGGCTCCCAGTTTCTCTGGTACAATGGGATGGAAGCCCTGTGGCTGCTGGCAGAGGCTGCTCCCTTGGGAGATCCCAGGCACAGCTGCTCCTGGCTGGGGAGGGTTGGGGCTCCAAGAGATCTGTGATGCCCTGGAACAGTTCTCCCAGAGAAACTGTGGCTGCCCCATCCCTGGAAGTGCCCAAGGCCAGGTTTGGAGCAGGGATAGTGGAAAATGTCACTGCTCATGGGAGGGGGTGGAACTTGCTGATATTTGAGGTCTCTTCCAACCCAAACTATCCTGTGATCCTACAATTTTGATTTTTCCAGGGATGGGCTGGACGTTTCAGTACATCCTGGCACTCACAGCTGCTCGGGGCAGAGGCTCTTGGGTCACTGAACACATTTTCTCTTTGAGTTTTTCACAGGCAGCTTTTTCTTTTCCTTGGCTTTGCTGAAGGAGGATTCACATCCTGTGTTTACCCTTTTTCAGGGGTTAAAACCAATGGATTCCAATGGCCTGGCTGACCCCTATGTGAAGCTGCACCTCCTGCCTGGAGCCAGCAAGGTGAGGCTTTGCCAGCTTTGGTGCTGGGGATGGAGCAGAGGTTTCTCAAATCCCCCTCAGGTCCCTCCCTTGGATCAGATTTTCCTGTTGATTTCTCTGCTCGCTGCTCTTCTCCCCAGGGGTTTCTCCAAACAGGGACGATGCTCCCAGATGCTCTCCCAGAGCTGAGGAACAGCTCATCCTGCAGGCAGGAATCTGCTCAGGGATGGAGGGAAGCTCCAGAGGAGGCATTGCTGTTAATGCTTCACAAAACATCTGCCCCAAAATCTAATTATGGCCAGGGCTGGAATTATCCATTTGCTTGGAAGCTGCAGCACGTTCTTGTTGGGCTGTGGGGAGAGAACTGTGGGGGAAACTGTGGCTCCATGATGGAAATTCCTGGGAATCTCCCTCCCCAGCCAGCTGAGCTCACCTTGGTGGGCAAATCTAGAGGAAGGAATGACCACCAGCAGTGCTGGCTCTTTGCTTAGAGGATGCAGCAGTTTTGCTCAGAGGAACCAGGAGTAAAACCAGGGGAAAACTGATAATAAAATAATTAGATTGATTTTACAGCTTTGCTTTATGCACAGGGGATTCCTGGGTACAGAGGAAATCTGGGTGTGACGTTGGGAATTGCTTTGATTTCTGTCGCTCTCATTTACTGATATTTAATTTTTATTTTTTTTTAATTTTGAATGTATGGTTGTGAAAGACATGCAAACAAGTGACAACTCCTCAATTCCCCACTGCCACCTCCTTTAGACCATGGCAGCTGTGACCTGAGCCCCCACAGCCTGCCCTGGGCACCTTTTTCCCTTCTCCTTGAGGGAATAAACCCCAGGGAGTGACAAAATCCAGGCTCTCACACATCACCAAGCCCCCTTGCAAAATCCCACCTTGATGCTCCCCTGGAGCTGCTACCTCACCAAGCCCCCAGATGTGCCAGATGTGATGGGGCATCCCTGCCAGGAGCTGGAATTTGGGCAGGGAAGGATTCTGGGCTGTAACTCCTCCGTGTTTTTTTGACCCCACAGTCGAACAAGCTGAGGACGAAGACACTGCGCAACACCCGGAACCCGGTGTGGAACGAGACCCTGGTGTACCACGGCATCACCGACGAGGACATGCAGAGGAAAACCCTCAGGCAAGGAGAGAAAACCCTCCAGCACGGGCCCAGGGATCCCACAACAGGGCAGGATGGGGTTTGGGGTGTCCTCACTCAGAGCATCGCCCCCAGGAGTGCAGCAGGGTTGGAAATGCAGTTTTGAGTTAAAATCAACATGAATTTGCTTATCTGGATGTTTTTTTAAAGAGAGGAAAACTGGCATTTTGACTTTGTCATTTAACAGTAAATTATTGATTATACTACAATTTTTATCATCATAGAGATGTGTATCTCTGCTGATTTAGCAGAAAAAAAAATCCCTAAAAATATCTCTCAAAATTTATAGCTCTTTCCCCTCTCAGGAAACTTCCACTTCTTGATTTCTTGCAACATCATAAAGCAAATATTAAAAATGTTGAATTTTTACTTTTTATTTTTGGCAAGCTAGAAATTTAATTGCTTTTGGTCAGAGGAAATCCAGATCAAGGCTAGGTTTTGGGGGGCTTTTCTTTGCTTTTCCAGTGCCCCTGGTTGATGTTCCCCTTTCCTTCTTCCCTCCAGGATCTCCGTGTGTGACGAGGACAAATTTGGCCACAACGAGTTTATCGGAGAAACCAGAGTTGCCTTGAAAAAACTCAAAGCCAACCAGAAAAAGAACTTCAACATCTGCCTGGAGAGAGTAATCCCAGTGAGTGTCCATGAAAATTCCTTCTGTTCCCATTGGGATTGCAAACAAATGGCACCTGAGGGATGCAGGGATGGGCTGTGGGGGTTGGTGACTTCCCTGGCACCTTTAGGAGCTGGATTCCCACCTGTGCCTGGGCTGATGTGACATCCCAAGGCCAGGAGATCAGAGCATGGTGGGAATCCATGGGAAGTGACTCCAGGATGGATGTGACTCCTGTTGGATGGATGTCACCGCAGAGGAGGGGACAGGTTGCTCTGCCCTCTGTTGGATCTGTTGGAGTGGGGTTGATGGAGCAGATGGACCCTCCAGACCCCAGTGCAGCAGCTGGGCTGCATGCATATCCCAGGATTTTGCTGTGGGATGGTTCCTTCCCAGCCATTCATGGCACTCTCCTCATCCCTTTCCCACCCCAGACGAAGCGCACCGGGACAACCGGCGCATCCCGTGGGATGGCTCTGTACGAAGAGGAGGTGAGTCCTGGGAGCGGGATGAGCTCCATCTGTGTGTAAACCCCATTATCCCCCATCCCATTCCCTGGTATCCATCCCATCCCTCCTGCTCTGACTCTATAACTCGTGAGAAATGAGAGTTATAAAGTAGGTATGCATTTATTCAGCGCTGAGGTGGACGGGGATAGCTCCCCAAAGTGTGCACCCCAAAACTTCAAACTACGGCTCTATTTATCCCCTAACAGCCTAGAATTACACAATATCCCTAATAAATATTCAGTCCAGCCTCCCCTCATTTCATATTAAAATGAACCAAAAGTCCTTTTGAGCTTGCGCCTTCCAAACTCTTCATTGCACTTGAACTTTTCATCTTTGCCTCCAGTGTCTTAGCCCTTTGGGCACATTCCAGACCTTGAGATTAGATCTTGCTGGTTTAAGGTTTTGGATTTATCACTTATCACTGGTAGCCTTGCACCCCAACATCAGGCATTCCTCATTGTCCTGGTTAGCTCATTTTGATGAATTCCTTCCTCTCCAATTCCCCGTCTCAGCTCCTCGGCTGAGCTTTGCTGTCCCGGCTCCCTCCCGCAGGTGGATCGCGGTGGGGACGTGGAGGAGCGCGGCAAGATCCTGGTGTCCCTCATGTACAGCACGCAGCAGGGCGGGCTCATCGTGGGCATCGTGCGCTGCGTGCACCTGGCGGCCATGGATGCCAACGGATACTCAGATCCCTTTGTCAAGCTGTGAGTGAGCTGGGAATGGCTCAGACTGGCCAAGGAGAGCCCTGGCACAGCAGGAGCTGTGCTTCAGCAGGGTGGTGCTCCCATTGTGGGTGCAGGTCAGAGATGCTGACCCAGCCCTTGGGTCTGTTGGCGCTCCCCAAATGCCCAGATCCTGTGGTTACCTCATGGAGAATCCCAGAATTGTTAAAGGGTGGTAAAGACTTCAGGAGTGTAATGGTTTGAAAGCAAAATGAGTGAGAGACTCCAAGTCAGAAATACAATTTAATAGGAAATTTAAAAAAAAAAAAAAAAGGAAAAGAAAATGCATGCAATACAAAAGAAAACCACTGACAGAGTCAGAATACAACCTGGCACCCCACTGGTTAGGTTGATGGTAGCAATCTGGATGGAGTGGTCTTGTTGAAGTGGTGATCCTGTAGCTCTTGTCCTCTGGAAACCAGTGGGTAAGGGCTGCTTTGGTGTTCCAAATCTCAGATTTTATCTAGGTAGGAAATGCTTGGCTCCTCCCCCTGGCTGGAGCATCTCCCAGTGGGATGATGGAATTTTATCAGTCATGCAGTGGGACTCCATGGCCCATTAACAGGAGATGTTTCCTGGAGGAAGGATGGATCATGGGAAAGATAAAGAACACTGCCCCACCTGGTGTTTAACAGCTGGCCCATTAACAGAGGATATCTCTCTCAGAGATAAGAATCACTGCCCCACCTGGTTTTAACAGATGGTGATAGAATACAAACTTGGGCGCATCTTTACATTGCAGCCTAGGTCAAGGAGCCCAGCCTTCGAGTGATCACCTGATGTCTGTCTGCAAGCAAAGGATGTGTGAGGGATGTGGGGATGGGTTTGGGGCTGCAGCCCAAGCTGGAGGTGCCCGACTTCCCTGGGATCCATAGGAGTGGGATTCCCACCTGTGACTCATCAAGGGTGGGGTGGGAATCCAAGGACAGGGGGGTCCTTCTCTCCACCTCTGACCCTCGCTGGCTGCAGGACAGAGGTGGCTTCATGTCCTTCTGTGTCCCACTTGCTGCCCCATAAACCCCCATGGCTCCTGGGAATGTGGGGGAATAAAGTTTTTATTCTGACTTCATGAGCTGCACCACGGAGAGGTCCCTGCAGCCTTTCCTGGTGGGGGTTTTGCTCCTGATTTTTTTTTTCCTTTGCCTTCAGAAAAAGACCTCTGTTCTCCCAAAAATCCTTTCAGTCATTCCCATGTTGAACATATTCTGCTCATGTCTTTGGAGCTCAGTGGAACTGAGCAGTTTCCCTTCCCTGTCTCTCTTTATTTGTTGTATTCTCCATTTCCACAAACAGAAGATGGTGGTTTTACATTTTTAAATCAGCTTCTAACAGAGATCTAATTAATCCCTGTCCTAAATTGAGTTCTGGATCTGCAACCAGGCTGCACAGCCCCAGCCCCACACTTTTCCCACATCCTCTGGAAGGTGGGAAGGGAGGCTGGCCCTAAATAAATCTCTTCCAGCTCAGAAACTCACTTTTTAAGCTTATAAACTCCCACTGTTCTTGCACTTGAATTTTGAGCTGTTTTTTGTTGCCCCCAGTTGGCTGAAACCTGACATGGGAAAAAAGGCCAAGCACAAGACACAGATTAAGAAGAAAACGTTGAATCCTGAGTTTAACGAGGTATGGATGGAAATTTTTAATATTATTAAATCAATTCTCTGAACACAGTGTTGAGTGGAGGAGGTGGAAGACAAACTCCCCAAGGTCTGGCTCTTTGCTCAAGCTCCTTTCCCCCCCTCCTGTGCCCAAGAATATTTTGGGAATGACTTTGCCATGGCAGCACCACACACCCTGAAAGCTCTCAGCTGGGGATGTGGGTGGGATGAGCATTCCTGGGGGTGGAAATTGGGAATTCTCCACTGGTGCTGCTTTGATGGGACACCTGGAAAGGGCTCACGTAGGTGCAAGGGAAAAGATGTGCCACAGGGAAGGAGCGTTTTTCCTTCATTAATTCTATTTTAACCATCCTCTCCCTGGGTTTTGAATCCAGGTCCAGCCCTTTAACTGCAGCTTTTAGGGTGTGTCATCTTTGGGGTGTGCTGTGAGTGTTCCCATTTCTGCAGGAGTTCTTCTATGACATCAAACACAGCGACCTGGCCAAGAAATCCCTGGACATTTCCGTCTGGGATTACGACATCGGAAAATCCAATGACTACATCGGTGAGTGAGGAGCTGGAAGTCTCTGCCCTCGGGGCAGGGATTTGGTGCCTGGTATGGGATTTGCTGGATGGGAGGGAGGCCTGGGTCACCTGCCCAGGTGGGGTGATGGAATCTGGTGGGTGCACCCCACCCTGCCCCACCTCCAGCATCCTGGGATATATTTTGGGCAGGAAAAACCTCTCCAGGCATTTCTGTTAAATTTTTTTTAATCCAGGAGGTAGAAAAAGCATTGCAGGGTGTGAGATGTGTCCCCATGGCAGGATTTCCTGGAACATCAGCATCACCTCTGGGTACAAATCTGCTCTTCTCCTCTTTTCCCAGGTGGTTGCCAGCTGGGAATCACGGCCAAGGGCGAGCGCTTGAAACACTGGTACGAGTGTTTGAAGAACAAGGACAAGAAGATCGAGCGCTGGCACACCCTGCAGAACGAGAACCACGTGGCCAGCGATTAAAGGGAGCCTCTGCCCGGCCCTCCCCACCCTGTGCCACACCCCTGCAGGTCCCTGGTGTCCCTGGTGTCCCGTCTTCCAGCGCAGCCACGCCTTGCTACAGCCTCTGATCCCAGGGTCCTCCATCCTCCCCTCCACTGAAACCCCAACAAGATCTTTTCTATTCTCCCTTATTTATTTTCAGCTGGGGGAGGGAGGCTGCTGAGCTCTCCTGGTGTGTAATTTTGGCAAGCAATAGTTCCCTCCTGACTGTTCCCCCCCCTCTCTCTCTCCCTGGTCCCGTGGCAGCGTTCCCGTCGCGTTTCTGACGCTCTGTGTCCCTCCAGCCTCCCCTCCAGCTGGAGATGGCAGTGCTGGGCTCGGGAGCATCAGTCTGTCCTGCTTGTGTGATCTCAATACCTCAGTTGCAATAACGAAAAAAGCTCCTTGGCTTTGGTGTGGGTGTCACCGCCGCCTGGTGTCCGTGTCGTCGTGGTTAGGCCAAACCCGGTGTCACCAGTGTCATCCTGCGAGTCCTGCTTGAGCTTCACCTCTGGGCTGGCCCACCTGAGCAGTGTCCTTTTGCTGAGAAGATCCACCACCACCACCAGAACAGCGACAAGGAGGGTTTGGGGAGCTCTGTGCTCGCAGGGAAGCAGGTTTGGGTTGGTTCCTCCGCCCCAGGGATTGGGGGCTCCGCTGCTCTAGCTGTGTTTTAGGGTTGTGACTACCTCCTCTTCACCTCTGAGCTGTGTAGTAGTGACTGAAGGCAGATCCTGGCTCCCCTCAGACCCCTCCTGCTCCCAAGGATTTGCTGTTCCTCAGGAGGGAAGCTGAGGGAGCTGCTGCTTCCCCCCAGCCCATGATGTGTGCAAGGATTATTGCTTTAAACCACCCCAGCTCCTGGAGTTGGCTGGAACAGTCTGAGATCTTCCAAACTGGGGTTGGTTTGGTTTGGTTTTCTTTCATCTTTCCCAGTTTTCTGCACAAATTTATCCTCAGCCTGTGCTTTAAAGGATGGCCTGGGGCTTCTTGGAGAGCGAGAGAGCAAAGACTCTGCAGCTGCTGCTGCTGGGCAGTGCAACCATTCCCTGGCTCTGGAGCCATTCCCTGGCTCTGGAGCCATTCCCTGGCTCTGGAGCCATTCCCTGGCTCTGGAACCATTCCCTGATTCTGGAACCATCCCCTGGCTCTGGAACCATTCCCTGATTCTGGAACCATTCCCTGTCTCTGGAGCCTTTTCCCAGCTCTGGAACCATTCCCTGGCTCTGGAACCATTCCCTGATTCTGGAACCATTCCCTGGCTCTGGAGCCTTTCCCCAGCTCTAGAACCATTCCTTGGCTCTGGAACCATCCCCTGGCTCTGGAACCATCCCCTGGCTCTGGAACCATTCCCTGATTCTGGAACCATTCCCTGATTCTGGAGCCATTCCCTGATTCTGGAACCATTCCCTGGCTCTGGAGCCACTCCCCAGCTCTAGAACCATTCCCTGATTCTGGAACCATTCCCTGGCTCTAGAACAATTCCCTAGCTCTGAAGCCTTTCCCTGGCTCTGGAGACATTCCTTGACCCTGGAGCCATTCCCTGATTCTGGAACAATTCCCTGGATCTGGAGCCATTCCCTGGCTCTGGAAATCCCCAAGCACAGCCCTGTGGATAGAAGCACACCATGGAATATTTGGAATTTTTTGTCACACTGTGCATGTTGTGTGAAACCTCCCCCTGCAGCCCCTGGAGCTGGATGAGTTTTGTTCTCCTGATATTTTCTGTATCTCCCCCCCACCCCCAGCAGACTTTGCTGATGTGCCCTGAGTGTCCCCAGCCCTGGTGACACAAACCCCTCAGTGCTGAGCTGGCCCATCCTGACACAGGCTCCCCTCTCCCTGGATCTCCAGGTGGGAAAAGCCTCCCCAGCCACCCCAGAGGGTCCAGCCAGAGCTGGGAATCCTCCCCCACCACCCCAGGCTCCATCCTGGGATTGGGCTGGGTGAACAGAGGGGTGGAATGGAAGAGGACACCTGGAAATTTTCGCCTTTTTCATGGAATTCTTGCCTCTGTGCCAGTTGAGCCACTCAATCCTGTTCTTTTGGACAGTTTCATCATCCTGTGCTGAAATCTCCCTGCTCCAGGCCCAGGTGAGCTGTGGGATGCTGGGATCCAGGGTCAACGCTTGGATCTCCCTTTTTCAGCTCCAAGCTGCCACCATCCTTTCCAGAGGGATGGACCTGCCCAAACATTCCTGTCCATACCCAGAGCAGCACCTGGGCACGGAGATGTGCTGAGGAAATGTGTGGTTGAGGGTAAAAAAAACCTTTAAAAACCATTATTGAAGCAATTCCTTAATTTCCCCCAGTCCTGCAGCAGCCCAGCCTCCTTTGTATGTGCAGAACAACTCACTTACTCTTATGCTGTCCTGTATTCCCATTCCCTGGTCAGCCTGCTTTCTTTGGGAAAAGGACACTCAGATCATCTCTTTGCACCTCCAAAAATCAAGTGCAACTTGCCAATCTCCTCAGTATTGTGCAAAACCACGGCCCTGGTCTCTGCCCCCTCTCTTCTCAGTTTTTCTGATGGTAATTCCTGCCCTGAATGACTTCTTTTTGTTGTAAATAAAGCATGCACCTATGGATTGGGAATGGTGAAAACAAAAACAAACAAACAAAAAAAAAAGCAAAAAAAGGAAATTAAAAGCCTCTTCTACTGCTGTTTGCATTCAGACTCGCATGCAGTGATTTTACAGCCAAATATCAGTTTACAACTGTTAAGAGAAAAAGAAAAACGTTCCACAGGAATTAGAAATCCTCCAGTCTTCCGCTGCATGCAGCACAACATCCTCTCTCGATGTGGTATCTAATAAAGTGAGACTATTGGAAAAGAACAAAAATAAAAATGGGATTTTTGGCTTCTTTCCTTCCCTGTGGGAGTAGGAACCTGCTGGGGTGGGCAGAGGGGTCTGGGAATTCCTGGTGGGCTGGGGCTGCTGGAATTGAGTTGGGCTGGAGATGTTGGGGAGTTTGGGGTGGCTCCTCCCAGGGGATAACAGGAATTCTGGGTTTGGGAATGTCCTGGGTAAAACCGTGCAGGTTAAACCGGCCACGGGTTTGGGGGCTGGGGGGGAATGCCCTGAGGAAAAGCAGGAGCAGGGCTGGGAGAGTTTTTTTCCTTCCCAGTTTGGGGAGCAGGAGCTGCTTCCTCAGGTTGTGGCAGCTCCACTTATGCCTCTTCTCCAACCAAACAACAATTTCCTTTTATTTCTTTTTTATTTCCTTTTGATTCCCTTTTTCATTTCCTTTTCATTTCCTTTAATTTCCTATTATTTACTTTTATTTCCTTTTTCATTTCCTTTTAATCTCCTATTATTTCCTTTTATTTATCTTTATTTTATTTCCTTTTATTACCTTTTTTATTTTAATTTCCTTTTACTTATCTTAATTTTATTTCTTTTTATTTCCTTTTGTTTCCCTTTATTTAATTTCATTCTATTTCCCTTTATTTCCCTTTATTTTATTTGCTTTTCTTTCCCTTTATTTAATTCCCTTTTATTTCCTTTTATTTCCCTTTATTTATTTTCATTTTATTTCCTTTTATTTCCTTTTTTCTTTTTATTTCCTTTTATTTAATTTCCTTTTATTTCTCTTTATTTAATTCCCTTTTATTTCCTTTTATTTCCCTTTGTTTAATTTCATTTTATTTCCTTTTTTCTTTTTATTTCCTTTTATTTACCTTCATTTCCTTTTATTTACCTTTATTTAATTCCCTTTTATTCCCTTTTATTTCCCTTCATTTAATTTCATTTTATTTCCTTTTTTCTTTTTATTTCCTTCTATTTATCTTTATTTCCTTTTATTTCCTTTTATTTAATTCCCTTTAATTTCCTTTAATTTCCTTTAATTTCTCTTTATTTAATTCCCTTTATTCCCTTTATTTCCCTTTATTCCCTCTAATTTCCTCTTATTAATTCCCTTTTACAGTGAGTTTTTAGGCTCAGCTGGCTGGGCAGGGTTGGTGGGAGCCCCTCCGGGGATCTCGGGGTGGTGACATCGCCCCCGGTGACATCGCCCCTGGTGACATCGCCCCCGGTGACATCGCCCCGCGTGTGGCCGGACGGAGCGGCGGTGGCGATGCCCGGACACGGCAGCAGATGTCACCGGAGCTCCGGGGATGGAGCGGGAGGGCGGTGCCACCAGGATCTCCCGCTATTCCCAGGAATTTGGGAATCCTGAGGACAATCTCACCCCGCTCCTAGCGCTGCTTCCTTCCAAACCTTCAGAGTCGAGGATTTGTCCTCTGGGGAAAACATTCCCAGGGAAATCCAGCCCTAAAATCGAGCTTTATCTTGTTCTCACTGCTTTTTGTTTCCCAGAGTTGAGCTCTTCTCATTGATTTTTTCCTCCTCTTTTTCATTTCCTGGCCAGCAGAGAAATCCCAGTGGAGGAATTCCAGTCCCAGTGGAGGAATTCCAGTCCCAGCAGAGAGAGCATCAGCTCCAGGAGAGGGCTGGGATGAGGATTCTCTGGGATGAAGCTGCTGTGGATTTTGTGGATGAGGCAGCACCAGCCGTGGTTGGTTGTGAATTCCTGAATGGGAAATGATTCCAAAGAGGGATTCTGTGCAAATCCATGGGGATAAGGGATGATCCTTTATTCCCTCTGTTTCTCCTCCCATTTTCTTCTCAGCCTTGAGTCCTTGGATTGCAAACTGGACTTGTTCAGGACCATCCCTTGCATCTCCTGGCTCCCAGTTTGATTCCATCTCAGCACATCTGAACCATTCCAATTGGAATTGGACCTTTGGAGTCTGGATTCTCATCCCAGGTCTGAGCAGGAATTTACAGTGGTTGGGAAATCAATTCCAGTTTGCTCTTCATGCAGAGGGAGGGGAAATGGGGGTGGCAGCAGCACCTTGAGCAGCTGCCAGGACCTGAGGCAGGTCCTTGGCTGCTCTGGGAGCATCCCTGGAGAAAAGCCATGGGATGGAGGTGTTGGCAAAGCCTTGGGCTCTTGTTCCACTCCTGAAAAATCCAGTGTGGCCAAGTGGCTCCTCTCCAAGGCTGCAGGAGGTCACAGCAGCACCAGTGATGCCCTGCAGTGCTGTTTTCTGATTACCTCCTGTGGGATAATTCATTAAAAATTCCGTGTCATGGAGCTTTCCTCATCTCCTGCCTGATCCTGGGGTGTCAGGAGTGCTCTGAACAGGAGAGGAACCTTCCCTGGCTTCCCATCTCCTGGGGGCGAAAAAATGAAATAAATAAACCTGTTTTTTCCTCTAATATTTCACTGAAAAAATTGAGGAGCTCAAATAAATAAATCCCTCCTCTATCCGCTTTGGAGCCCAGCTTTTCCAAAAGCCAGCAGGGAGAAATCTCTTTATCTCCCAGGGCAGAGATAACAATGTAATTATGAGCTGGGATCAATGGGCTTTCATCTCATCAGTCCTCAGCCTAAAATAAATTGTTCTCTTTCCACTCCAATGCCCAGAGCTTGGCTACCACCTCTGCGCTAGTGGCCACTGCAGTGGTGAAGGCCTTGCTGGCATCTGGAGAGGCCATGGAGATTTTCCTGACTTTGGGGATGTTTTTTCCACAGGAGAATGTTGGATCTTGAGTGGGAGAGGCCAGTGGAGACCCTCAGGGGATGCTCAGCTCCTCCCTTGCCAGTGAAATGCAGAGCTGTGAATTTCCAGGGTTTTTTGAGAAGAAAAATCCATACAATAAACACCAGCTCTTTTTTTTTTTATGGCAGGCTGCAGAATGGAAGAGTAACTTATGGCAATTGGAGAGAGGAGTGGTCGGTAGCTGCCATAAATCCCAGATTCCAGCAGACTCCAAACCCCAAGAAAAGTAGAGAAAAGTAGCATGGGATGATGGGGAGGGAATTGGAAAAGGAAATGGAGTCTGATTGAGCACAGCTTGAATATTAACCTGGTTTGTACTGGGAGTGACCCCAGGAGATGGAGTGGGAATGAGGAAAGTCAGTGTGGAGGTGTTTGGGATGGGATGGGATGGGATGGGATGGGATGGGATGGGATGGGATGGGATGGGATGAAGATGAGGATCGCATTTCACTAGAAACAAGCACAAAAATCCGACCTTTTCCACCCTGCTCCTGTCATCCCATGGCTTTGCTGTTTTCCAGCCAGCACCACTCCATCCCAGCCTGGCTGTGGCGCTGAGCTCATCCCAGCTGCTCCCTGGGATCTGCATTTCAAAGAGCAGCATGTCCAGGACTCTGGGAATGGGTTTAAACTGGGAGAGTGGGTTTTGATGGGATGGGAAGGGATCACTCCCTCCCTCAGTCCCTGCCGTGTGGATCCAGCCCTTCCCATCCTTCTGCTGCACCCAGAGCTGGAAAAATTGCATTTTCCTGGAATCCAGGTGGGGTCAGTCTCAGCTGGGAGTGGAATGTGGATGTGACAGGAGCGGGATGGGAGCAGCATCCTCGGTGTGGGGGACACGGACACGGCTCCTTGGGGACATTTTGGGAATGTTGGGCAATGAATGCAACCCCCCAGAAGGTCACAGGCAGATTGGGAAGATCGGGCAGTGGGATGCTGGCATCACAAACTGGATGGAGCAGCTGGAACCAGGCTGGAAAACTGCAGTTTTCTGCTTGCAGACATCTGAATCCATTAGGGCTGCAGAGATAACGGATTTCTCAGGTTTGCTGGGAAAAATCCCGACAAACTCCTTTTCAAAAGCTGTCTGAACAAAAAGGTTGGCCTTGATGGGGCAAACCGGGGAATAAAAGCTGTGCAAGACAAAAAGGAGCAAAAAAAAAAACTGAATTTAGGTCGGGTCAAAGAGAGTTGCCACTGAGAAGCCTTGGGGGTGTTTGTAAAGAGGATGGGCTGAATTTGAGAGGGAAGGAGCCTGAGAAATTTAGGGGTGTCTCTGTCACTCCTTTTTGTCCCCTGGTGAGGGTCAGCATCGCTAATGAAGGGCCAGGCGGGCAGAGCTGAGGAGCTGATCGCTATCTCCCTGATAAGAGCCCTGCCATGGAAACCCGGAGTGCCACAGCCAAGATCTCCGGAGCCTCGGCAAATCAGGGCTTTATTCAGCCTCTAACAAAGAGTATTTCCCTTTTAAAATCCGAGTTATTCAGCTCCGTGTGACTCCCGCTCCCTTGGAAAGGCAGGTGGGACTTCCAGAGGGGGAATTCAGGCTCTGCCTTATCTCCAGAACTCTCCCAAAGGATGAGTTTCCAGGAGCTCTCACCTTGCTGGAGCTCACACCTTTCATCCCCAGGGTGTTTTGAATGTCTTGGCCTTGCAAATTGGCTGTGATCGAGGAGCTGGAATGTTTTCAGGGAAACAAGGCTTTGGGAGACAGGCAGGAAAAGTGGGAATGGGAAACCTGCCTAAGGGAGAGCTGGTCTGCCAGGTGTGATCAAGGCAGGTTATACCCCTGAAAAACAGATTCCTTCCAGCTCGTGGTGAGGTTGGAGCAACCTGGGAGAGTGGAAAATAACAGGAGGTGAAACAGGATGAATTTTAAATTCCCTTCCAACCCAATTTTTTTTCTGGGATTCGCGGAGGAAGCAGAAGAAAGAAGCAAAGCCCATTAAGCAGCTGCTGAGTTGAAAAGCCAGGAGAAGGGAAAATAAAGCCCAGCAGGGCCCTGGGAAGGGGTCACCGGAGCTGGCAGGCTCTGGTGCTCCAGGATAACCCCGAGCCAGAGCTGCTTTCCTGGAGTGGGAATCTTATCGATCTCCTTTGTTTTACAAGCGGCGCTGACGTGATGATATTTGGCAGCAGCGTTGACTCTGAAATATGAGCTGTGCTCGGGCCTCTTTATCTTTAATTGTTTGAAAAATGACACGGGCATGGCGTTGGTGCCCTGGAAATCATCCCGGGGCTGCGGGGGAGGTGCCGATCCACAGGTTGGGGACCTGCTCGTGTGACACGGGGACACGTGTGGGTCACTCCGCCTTCTCCCAATCCCTGGAATCTCACCGTCCTGCAGCGGTGGCAGAAGGTGCTGGAAAGTCTCCTGTGCTCATGGAAGTGGCCATGGCTGCTGTCCCCAGGAACAGGGCCACCCATCCATGGGACAGCTGCAGGTGGTGGCAGTTCATCCATCCAGGGTTATTTTCCATGTCTTTTTTCCCCAAATTGACTCGAAACCC
The DNA here is from genome assembly GCF_009819885.2 of Catharus ustulatus. NCBI lineage: Eukaryota > Metazoa > Chordata > Aves > Passeriformes > Turdidae > Catharus > Catharus ustulatus. The sequence continues at coordinate 3,859,588 of NC_046238.1, forward strand.
TTGTCAGCATCCCACGCAGGAGTCGGGGAGAACAGAGAGGCAGAGGGAGGTGGGGTGTGCTGACATTTAATTCAGACGAGGATTTTAGGATTTACACCGAAGTGGAATTTAAAAATTCCTGTCCTGCTGCCAACCAGCTGCAGCTTGGGACAGCCACGGCCTGGGAATGCTGGTCTGTCCATGGGATGGGGAGGATTTACACCCCAGATATTCCTGCTTTTGGAAAGGGGTCTGACACCTCCTTAGGCACTGGGGCAGGTTCCTCCCTCCAAATTTTGTTTTCCCAGCTGGGGCATGATGGGGTGGGAATTTATCCCTTTGTTTCAGCTCCTGGAAAATCGGTCCCTGCCTGCTGGGGAATGTGCTGACCCAAATCTGCACCTCCTTAAATCTTTGAGTGCTGGTGAATTTGTGGAAGGGCCCAGATGCACCGGGGGGACATTTAAAGCATTAGTGTGGGAAAAGGAGCCTTTTAAACACCCCCACTTATTTATTGATGGCTTCGTGCCTCAGCATGGAAAGGAAACAGGAATTTATTGATGATTTTTTTACCCCCAGTTTTTTACTCAGTTATTTTCTACAGATGCACCTCAGGGCAGGTGTGACTGGTGCCATGGATCTGTCACTGCTGAGCTCACGGCAGATCCGTGGCACAAACCCCAATCCATGCAGCACCCCAATTTCAGCAGCTGGGATGCTCGGGGTGTGAGCCAGCTCCAGGTGCAGCTTCCCGAGCCCTCTCTTGCTCCAGCAGCGAATGGTCCCTCCAGGAGCTGAATAATTCAGGCTCTGCAGGGCGGCACGGCCAGGGAATGGCAATGAGCCAGACCAGCTTGGGCTCAGCCAGCCGGGGATTCATCCCTTCCCTCTTCCCGGCGATGCCACCCGACCCTCGGGGCATGTCCCCTTCCCAGCTGCTGGTTGGAGCCCTGGAGCCGGGTTGGATAGACCGGGAAATCCGTTCCCGGCACGGCTTTGAGGTGAGAGCGGTGTGGTGACCTTGGGGACACGAGGGAGGACACGAGGTGACTTCAGGACAAGGAGCAGCCAGGCAGGTAAACCTTGTCCCCAGCTCCTTGTCACCCAGGTGTCCCCAGGGCTGGAGCAGAGCCCAGACACCCTGGGCTGTCCTTGCAGCATCGCTGTCCCTGCCCTTGGCATCCTCCTGCTCTCCCGGGATTCCTCTTGGCTGTGAGAATCCCCATGGAGAGCAGCAGGGTTTGCACTAAACTGAGCCTGGAGGTGCAGCCTTGTGCACTCCATGTGTCCCATGGATTATGGGATGGATGGGGGATGGAGGGATGGATGGATGGATGGGGGATGGAGGGATGGATGGATGGATGGAGGGATGGATGGTTGGAGTGATGGAATTACGTATGGAATCATGGATGGATGATGGATGATGGATGGAATGATGGATGGATGGATGGATGGATGGATGGATGGATGGATGGATGGATGATGGATGGATGGATGGATGGATGGATGGATGGAATTATGGATGGAATCATGGATGGAATTATGGATGGAATTATGAATGGAATCATGGGTGGATGGAATTATAGATGGAATCATGGATGGATGGATGGATGATGGATGGATGGATGGGGGATGGATGGATGGGTGATGGATGATGGATGGAATCATGGATGGCTGGATGGAGGGATGAAATTATGGATGGATGGATGGATGGATGGATGGATGGAATTATGAATGGAATAATGGATGGATGGATGGATGGATGGATGGATGGATGGATGGATGGATGGATGGATGAATGGATGGATGGATGGAATTATGAATGGAATAATTTATGGATGGAATCATGGATAGATGGATGGATGGATGGATGGATGGATGGATGGATGGATGGATGGATGGATGGAATCATGGATGGATGGATGGATGGAGACCAAAACCATCCCTGCTCCTCGGTGGATCTGTTCCTGCACCGATGGAGCTGGGATCAGGATCCTGAGCAGCACCTGGAGCACTGCACATTTTGGGATATCCAAGAGGGGATAATGGACTGAATATCCCGTGGTTCCAGTGTCCATCTCTGATGGAGCTGACGACATTCCCGCTCCATTTTTGAGATGAGCTGTACTGTGCATAAAATAATTTGCTGAAATCATTAACCTAATGATGGAAGCTTTATATAAACAGCTTAGCCTGGCTGGGGGGGAAATGGGCTTGATTGTGCCTCTGGAAAAAGACAGGGAAAAGGGACTGGGATGAGTGGTGGAGGATTCAGGGGTATCAAAGCTGGGGTCTCCTCCCAGCCCCCCCAATCCCAGAGACTCTCAGCCCCATCCCACCCCTCTCCATCCCAGAGGTGGAAAGGAGCAGGAATGGGATGGGAGCACCAGAATCCTGCCCAGCCACGGGATTTATGGATAAAACCCCAGGAACACATCCCAGCCCTGCTGCAGGGTCAAAGGGGAAAATGCAAAGCAGCTTAGGGACCTGAAGCTTTTCCTATTTTTGGAAATAATGGAAATGATGGGAAATGACACTGGGCAGGAGGAAGTTTGGAGTGAATATTCCCATTTGTCCCAGAATCCTGCCATACAAGCAGGTTTCCCAGGAAGGGAAATGTCACCAGCTCCATCTTTAGGTGTCTCTGCAATCCTTCTGTTTTTATCAGAATTAACTTTGGAGCTGAGATGCCAATAATTAAACCCAAACCCCCCCAGGATCAGGTGCCATGCCCTGTCCCTCATGGGGCCTTGGCCCTGGTATTTGAAATGGATTCAATTATTTTCTGGCAGAATAATAAATTTCTGTTCTGCAGTGCCCAGTGGACCCTAAAGGAGAACAAATGCTTTAATAAACCAGGGATGGGCCTTCCTGGAAGCTGGAATGTGGGGTTATTAAGGAGAGGAGCAGGTTTGGGAATGTTTAATAAATGATTGCCTGATATTTCTCACTTGCAATGCACCTCTCTGATTAGTAAATGTTTTCTGCTCACTGATTAACTTTGTTTATTTCTTAATTAGGTTCAGCGCCGGCTGTCTCGTGGATCTCAAATAATTGTTTGATTAATGGGCCTGGATTTACATTTTCATTAAGCCCCCCTCCAATTAGCAGTGCCAGAACAGGCAGGTCTGGGCCCTCAGAATGACAATTTTAGCCCATTAAGTAATAACTGTTCTATTGATTGGGGATAATGGAGCACAGGCAGCAAAGCCAGGGCTGAGTCACAGAATTCCCAGGGGGAATTTTGGGAATGCACCCCAGCAGCCCCTGCTGCTCCAGCTCCACTCATGGTTAAGGGGTTTTAATTGGTCCCAGTTTGGGCATTGATTGGTGAGGGAGGGCTCCCAGTCAGGGATTGGGATCAGCACTTTGTGGGGTGGGATTGGGATGGGGAACAGTGAAAGAGGGATGGGATGGGATGGGATTAGGGTGGGGTGAGAAATGGGATTGAATGGGGAATGAGGGATGGGAATAGGGATGGGGACAAGGACAGAAATAGGACTAGGGGCAGGAAATGTGTGTAAATAACATAACTTTCAGTAATTATGGGATGGGGGATGGGAACAGGAAGGGACACAAGGACAAGGAGGAGGACACTGCCAAGGGCTGCTCATCCTGAGGGAAGGGAGAGGAGTCCCTGCTTGTGTCAGCCTGAAATGTGACTGGAGATGCTTCCCCAGTGGGGAGGAGGAGGCTCTGGGGGCCAAGCAAACCCTTTTCCATATTCCCAGGGGACATGCCAGGCTGTGGGGATGTCACCATCACCCTGGCAGGGCTCTGTCACTCGTAGCACTCCACAAGAGCCCGTTGCTATATTTGCTTTCACCACAAACGTGCCTCTTTTTTTTTTTTTTTTTTTTTTTTTTTTTTTTTTTATACTGAATTCTGCTCTCCAAAAGTAGGACACAGCCATTCCACGTGTCTGCTCCAAAGCTCCATAATCTCCTGCTGCTGGCCAGGCTCGGGAATTGTGCTGGGAGCCCTCTGGCCAGGAGCAGCTTTGCCAGGTGTTCCAGGGCTGTGGATGCAGTGGGGAGAGGTTGGAGGGGATGGACACCCCCAGGAACCCCTGGGATCGATGTCACCCCTGCCTGGGGACCATCACATGTGGCATTTCCTCCTTCCCACCGTCCCACTGCCCTCACCCCAGCCTTGCTCCTCATCCTCACCAGCAGGGAGGAGGGTACAGCAAATTCCTGTGCCCGAGCTGCCAGGGGAGGATGGCAAAATGGGGCAAAAATGGGGATTTTGGAAGGTTTTCCTGAGTTTCCCCACTCCATATTGGAAGAAATCTGGATTTGCCTCACTGTTCTCCAGTTTTTCCCCCTCTGGATGCAAACCTGCCCAGGGAGGGCGAGGAGCAGCTCACAGCTCATTTATCAGCCAGAGCTAAGGGAATTGCCAAAATCCTGTGGCAAAGCCATGGGAAGCAGCTTTGCCTGTGGATTCAGAACTCCATGGAAGCGTCAGGATGATCCCTGTGCTCACAGACAGTTCTCTGCTCCCCCCCAGCCAAACACCACCAGGATTTGGGGACCTGCTCCAGCTGGGAATGTCCTGATCAGACCAAAATTCCACCAAGGCCATGGCTGGGAGCAGCACAGGCAGTGCCCAAAACTCCAAGGGTCTCTGAAAAATTTCCAGCTCAGCCTTGTGTCCCTGATCCATGATCAAGGATTTCTGGAGCTGTTTCTTGCCCAGGTCAGGGGCAGATCATTGTCCCAGCCTCTGCTCCAGCCCTTCCTGCATCCATCACCGTTATCCCAGGGATTTAATCAAGCACAGCCCATCCCTGAGGCTCCCAAGAACTGCTGGAGGATTTATTTATTTTTATCCAGGACATGCTGCCCTTCCAGGGTGGGTGCAGCTGGAACCCCTCACCCCTCCAAAGGCCCAAAAAATTCCCTGATCCAAACATTTTCCCTCCAAAATCCCCGAGTTTGCAGGGCAGGAAGAAATTCCAGGAGCTGTCTGGCAATGCCATCCATGCACTGTCACATCCCTGCTGTGCTCCAAGGACAGCTTGCAAACTCCAACACGTGAAAGACAAACCCAGATCCATGAATTAACGGGATGAAATGGAAATTTGATCCCTTTTTGATGTTAAAAGGGAAGGTGCTGAGCATGAGGGAATGGGAGCTGCAGCTGGGATGTGCCTCCCATCCTCGTGGAGCACCAGGAATATTCAGGACACCCTTGACAGGAATCTCCATCACGTTTTGGGTTTCACCAGCTCTGGAAAACAAAGCCCTGAGCCTAAAATCAGCTGCATGAATTGCAAAATGCCCATTGCTCAGGAATTCCTGCCAGGCTTAAGGAATGCTTTGTGTTTAGGGAGAAAATTGCTCTGGCTGAGGACAAGGGGGGGATGGTTTTAAACTAAAAAAGGAGAGATTTAGATTGCATTTCAGGGAGAAATCCTTCCCTGGGAGAGAAGCTGTGGTTGCCCCTGAATCCCTGGAAGTGTCCAAGGCCAGCTTGGATGGAGCATCTCCTCTTTCCCTCCTCCCCAAACCTTCTCCTCCTGCCCTAAATCTTCCTTTCCTGACCCAAAATTCTCCCCCCTCCTCACCCTGTGCCAGCAGCACAATCCCAAAGTGTTGGTTTTTATAATTTATTAGCAGGACAATCTGATTTAGACCTCGCTGTTGTATTCCAGGAGTTTATCCCTGGGGAACAAATAAACAAACACAACTCTGGAAACCTCATGAATTTTTTAAAGAGCTTATCAAAATCTTTTTTTTTCCCCCCTTTTTTCCACAGGCAGAGTGGCTGAAAGGGGAAATATCCCCTCCATCTGCATTCCCAGCACTTCTTTTCCCTTCAATCCCTTAATCCTCTTCTTTTCAGCTTTAATCCACACAGTTGCCTCTTTCTTGTTTGGTTTTTTATTAATTCCCCCCACTCCAAATAATCACAAAACCAACACCCAGACTCTGGAGCTTTGTGTCCAACCTCCCAGCTCCAGGAGTATCCACAAAACTCTGAGCATGACACCATCCCAATTCCTATTTTTTCCCTCTTTTTACCCTGGAATGACCCCGGATTTGCAGCCCTAGGGTGTTTTTTGGGATTGCAGGAATTGGACATCCATCAGTGCCAGCTCCCCCCCGGAGACATCCCTGTCCTGGCATCCTAATGAATTAATTAAGGACAATCAGGGCCCTCTGGGGATGCTTCCTGGGAGAGGCTCTTGGAATTCCCAGGGAACTGTGGCTGCTTCCCAGGGGAGCAGGGAAACACCAGAACTGAGGAAAAACCTTCAGCAGCTCCAGGGGGATTGCAGGGAATTGGGTTCCCATTCCAAAGAGAATGGAAATCTCTTTCAATGGAAATTTCCCCAATATTCCCCTGCAGCTACTCCATCCTTTTTGCATGGATCTCCTGCCTCCAACCCCTCCAGATCCCAAAATTCGTCCCTAAAATCAACTCAAACCCCTCAATCCTTTTCAGTGATTCCAGATTGTTCCTGCTCCAACTGCTCCACAGGAAAATGAATGTGGAGAAGAAGAGCGGGAAAGGCCAGAAAGGAGCTTGTTATTCCTGACTCCTTTTTTTTTTTTTTTGTGTTATTCCTTTTCCTGCCCCACACAGCTCGAGTGGAGCAGAGGCACCAAGAGTGCAACATTTGCTAATTATTGACTTTTAATCAGCTGCTCCCTGATAACTCAGCCCAGGAAAACTGGGAAAACCAGGACTGCAGGGACATTTTCCACCTGTAAGGGAACACTATGGGAGGGCAGCAGGGACACAAAATGTCAATAAATGAAATGAGGCTCCTTATCCTGCCCTTCCCTGGGTGTCACCTCCTTAATAACCCTTGGGAAGAAGGAAAAATCCTCTGGAATGCTTCTCCAGTATCTGCCGTGGGAATGTCAGGGCCCAGCAGGAGAGAAACTCCCCTCCAGATGAACCCTGCACTCCCCAGCAAAAATTTGAATTCCAAATTTGAATTTCCAATCCCAAAAGGCCCCAAACGGGACTTCAATCCCAAATTTGTTTTCCCACATCCCAGGACAACAGCACCAGGCATCCCATTTAAATTGGAGATTCTGACCTTTCTGCTGAGGATCTTTGCACCATCCTGCTCTCAGATTTATGTGTGTGTGTGCTGGCACTTCCAAATCCACCAAATGAGATTGATGCAGCTTTTTCAATATTACAGTGCACTGCATCCTCCTTTTTCCCAAACCCTCGAGTAATTGGGAGGATTTTAAATGCCCACAAACAAGGGGTGCAGCGGTGGGGAGGAGGGGACAGCCACTGCAGTGTCCCCAGCAGGGTGGGGACAGGATTTGCCCTTTTCCAGTGAAAGCCACCCCAGTGCCAGGCACTGGGAGCCACTGGCTCCGTTTCCCTGGATAAAAGCGGCGCCAGGAACCTCCACAATCACTTCTGGCTCCAAATCCAACATCCCTGACGTAGAGATTTATCTGGGGATACTTCAGGCCAATGTCAAAAGTCCCTTTGCAATAACCTGGATGTCTTTGGGATAAAAACAGCCCCCAACCCTGTGGAATTGGATCCTTGTGGGGCAGCATCACTGGGAGAATGTTTGGGAATTGCTTACATTACACCACAGTCTGTAAGGAAAATGGATTTGATGTCCCAGGAGGATTCTGGCACCCCAAACTTTATTCCAACAGATGGAGCACCCAGGGGAAGGCGCCCTGAATCCCATCAGGAGAGCTGGGATGGCTGGGGAGGCACTGGGGGCATCCCTGCTGTTATAAAATACAAGGGAAAATCTCTGGTTTGGGGGGAATAAGGGAGAGTTTCTGAATCCCTTGGGCAGTGGGATCCACGTGGAGCAGGGCAGGGCTCATCTCCCCCATTCCTGCAATTCCCAGAGCTTGGCTGGAGGGAGGGAACGTTGTGAGACCCAATCCAAGGGAAAAACCCCGGGAGGATTAAAATAGTACAGAAAACATCTCCTCAGCCCCAGGCTGGAACCGAGGCAGAATTCCCAGCCTGGTTTCCTATGGAAACGAGAGCCAAGGTCCAGCTGCTCCCCTGTGCCTGCCTGGGCTGTGTGGGGCAGCTCCTGGAGCAGATATTCCCAAATCCTGCAGGGATATTCCCAAATCCTGCAGGGATGTTCCTAAATCCTGCAGGGATGTTCCCAAATCCCACATGGATGTCCCCAAATCCCACAGGGATGTTCCCAAATCCCGCATGGTGTTCCCAAATTCCACATGGATGTTCCCAAATGGATTGGGATCACAGCTGGGAATTCTGAGGGATTGGGATCACAGCCAGGAATTCTGAGGGATTGGGATCACAGCTGGGAATTCTGAGGGATTGGGGTCACAGATGGGAATTCTGAAAGGCTGGGATCACAGTTGGGAATTCTGAGGGATTGGGATCACAGTTGGGAACTGAAGGATTGGGGTCACAGTTGGGAATTCTGAAGGATTGGGATCACAGATGGGAATTCTGAAGGATTGGGATCACAGCTGGAATTCTGAGGGATTGGGGTCACAGCAGAGCCAGCACCAGGCAGGGGATGTGGGTCCCAAAAATCCCCCCCAGCCCTTAAAGTTGGCAATAAAAGGGGTGGGGAAAAAATTCCCATTCACTTCAATCCCTTTAGAGTTCCAGTTTTCCTTATCCCCAGGCTTGGAAAGTTTTGGAATTAATTTTTAATAAATCTGACAGCACCAAAAAAAAATTTTAAAAAACCCCACATAAGCAAACATACCCATAAATATATCCCGTGTTATATTTATACATCCATTTAATTTGATATATTTAGCTACCATATATTTATTTAGGATGCTTATTTGGATCATTTATACAGATTTACATCTATATATGTGGCTATGTATTGAGTGCACGTGTTTATCTAGATATTTCTATTTATTTCTATGGTTTATTTATTTATTTCTGTAGTTTATTTTTTTCTATAGTTTATTAATTTCTATTAATTTTATTATAGTTTATTAATTTCTGTATTTTCTATATTTCTGTATTATTTTTTATTTATTTCTATATAATATATAATAGAAATTAATTTCTGTTTCTATATAATAGAAATATATTTCCATTTCTGTATAATAGAAATAAATAAAAAATAATATAGAAATATAGAAAATTTATTTATTTGTGTGTTATTTTATTTATTTATATTTATATAATATAGAAGTATAGAAAATGTATTTATTTATGTGTTATTTTATTTATTTATACTTATATAATATAGAAGTATAGAAAATTTACTTATTTATGTGTTATTTTATTTATTTATATTTATATAATATAGAAAATTTATTTATTTGTGTATTATTTATTTATTTATCTATCTATTTATTTATTTATTTATAATTTTTTATTTCTATGTTATTCTTTTATTTATTATTTAATTTATTAAATAATTTATTAAATGCGGGTTTAATCCTTGCCAGCTCCATTCAGTGATTCTCCCGAGGATGGAACCGAATTCCCGGGGGTGGTCCCGGTTCGAAGGGAGGGATGCTGAGGATCGGGACCACCCTGAATCTGCTCCCCGGCACTGCCGCATCCCCGAAAAACAGTGAAATCAATAAATAAAAATCGAATAAACGATCCCACCGGGGCTGCGGGGCGCAGGGACTGAAGGGGTTAAGCCGGCAGCCGGCGGAGGGAGCGGAGCCGCTGCATGGACACATTAAGGAACGGCGCCCGGCAGCGGCTGCGGGCAGAACCGAGCGGCAGCAGCCGGGCCGGGCTCTCCCGGGCCGGTACCGGCAGCACCGGAGCGTCCCCCGAGCGGTGCCGGTACCGACGGAACCCCCCCGGCAGCGGGGCCGGGCCGCGAGCAGCGCCCGGAGCTCCCCCGGCCCCGGCATCGCTGCGGATGGAGGCTCGGAGCGATGGATGGAGCCGGGGATGGAGCGGCTGGAGCGGCCACCAGCAGGGCCCGGGGACGGTGAGGAGGAGGAGGAGGAGGAGGGGGAGGAAGGGCTCGGGGAGGAGGGGGAAACAGCGCTGCCAGGGGGGTGAGCGCATTAAAATAATTTAAAAAATTAAATTGACGCGCAAAAAAATAAGAGAAGAAATAAACGCCGCCACCGCCAGCCTCGCTGCGCAAAATTAAATTAAAAAAAAATAGGAGGAAAAAAAAAAAAAGCAGCAGGAGCTCGGCAGGAGCCGGCCCGCCGGGAATTGTGCAGGGGAAGCGGCGGCTGCGGGTGCGGGAAGTTGGGGGGCAGCGCGTCCCCCCCGCGGCTTGCGGGAGTTGATGATTCCCACCTCATCCCGGCAGGGATTTCTCGCTGCTTGCTGCTGCTGCTTTGGGAAGGGTTTTGCTTCGCAGGGGGAGCCAGGCAGAAGGGAGCTCTCCTCATCCTCATCCTCATCCTCCTTCCCAGACTTTGTGCAGGAACATCTCCGCCGGGGAAATCAGGAATATAAGGGCATGTAATCCTGCCAGAAGCCTCTCCCCTGTTTATTTTCCTCTTCCCACATCCATGCTGGCAACTTGGGGGAATAATTTAATATAAAGGCGAGCAGGGAGAGCAGAGGCAGTTGCAGAACGGCGTGAAGGTAACCTTGAGCTGAGCCCTATAAACCCCGGCCTCCGTCAAGGCAGGATTAAAGAAACTTTCCTGGCAATCCAGAGCTGGGAATCACAGCGTGGCACTGGGAATCACAGCCCCGGGCTGCCCCCGGCCAGCCTGGCTCTGTCACACTGCACCTTCTCATCCGGTGAGTGCTGCATCCTTCCATCCTCTGGGAATTTATCTGGGAGTTCTCCTTTGTGAGGGGCTGTCCCTTCCCTGGGCTTGGGAAAGAGCTCTCCCTTGGAATATCCAATCCCTTGGAATATCCAGTGCTGTCGAGCTCAGGGGAGCCTCCAAGACAGGATTTGTTAGCAGTTGTTCGGGTTTTTAATGTATGTTATTGTATTACAGATATTATTAGCAATTAGTGGTTTTCATATCTATTATATTACATCTATTCTATATATTATTAACAGATATTATTTTTAAAAGGTATTATTCTATTATCTATATCATTAGCACCCACCATTTTAAAATGTGCATTATATTATAATATTCCACATATTATTAGCAGTTATTATCCACAGGGAGAATTCCCCAGGGGGTTTTGCTCTGGTTTTTTGGGATGTCTTTCCCAAATCCTGGTGCTCAAGGACCCAAGTCCAGCTGCAGCATCAGGGCTGCAGATGTCTGGGTCCAGTGGGGCTCATCCATGTGCATGTCCCTGTCTTTTAGGGTGCTGGATGTTTGGGATCCTGGCAGATCCCTGGTTCCCCAAGGGACTTGGGGATGCTTTTTACTCCCAGAAAAAAAAAGCTCTGTTCTTCCTGGGAGATCTTTTCCCCATGGAAAGCTGGGCCAACCCTCACAGCTTCAGGCTCCCATCCAGAGCCCCAGTTCCCATGGCTGGGGCAGGATCCATGCTCCATGTGTGAGGTGCTGCCTCCAGGAGTGTTCAGCACCATTCCCAGCCCAGATCCTGGGAAAATCTCAAAATCTCTGCTTCTCCCACCCCCCTTGGACTAGCAGGGGCTCTGTCACTCAGCAGATGGGAATTTGTGCTTCCCAATGTGTTGGCTCTGTCTGGAGCCAGGAGCTCCTCCTGGGACTGGGGAAGGAGCGTGGGACAGGAGGATGTGCCCTGTGCTGGGGGATGAGCCTGCAGCATCCATGGGAATGGCAGATCCCTTCCCTCTCCCTCGTGCAGCAGGGGAAGAAAGGAATCAGCTCTCCCGGGAAAGGAGGTTTGCAAGGAAGTGTTGCACGAAATCCTCCTTCTCACTCCATTCATGTCCGTGGGCTGTGCAAGGCATTGTCTGCTGCTGGAAAAGCTCATTAGTTAATTGCCCCAGTGCTGCTGTAATCCCAGATTAACGGGGGCTGAGGCAAATCTCCGTGGAGCAGACCTGAGAGTGGGATTTGTGGGGACACTGGATTCGGTTCTTCCCTACCTGGGGAGTCCCTGGGGGCTTCATCCTGGGCTGGATGTGCTGGGTGCTCCCATGGGAAGAGGTTTCTGTGGGGCTGAGGGGTCACAATTCCCAAATCCCCCCTGATGGTCCCTGTGGATCCCATCGTGGCCCCTCCGTGGGGTTTAGGCTGCTCTGGGGGCTCCTGGTGGGGTGCACCTGGGACAGTGTCCCTTTGGTGTTTCTCTCCCCATGAATCCTGGAGCCAGGATTGGGCTCTGGTGCCCAAAACCTCGGGATAAAACCCTTTGGTTGCTGCAGGGTTCGTTAAGCACAAGGAGGAAAACAGCAGCGTCCTGGCTCTCCCTGGAATTAGGAGCTGTCAGGCTCGGGATGTGCACGGCTCACAGTGACAGGGACGTGCAGGTGTCCATGGATGGAGTGTCCAGGGGATTTGGGGAGGATGAGCAGTGCAGGGAGGGCCGTGCATCCCCCAGCACTGCCTCTGGAAAAGTCCATCCCGTGTATCTTCAACCTCCTCCTCCTCTCCGGGATTCAGGCAGCTCCGTCTGGGGGGAGCTTTGCTGAGCCAGCAGCTGGCTGGGATCCAGCTGTGCTTCCCTGGGGAACAGCCCCGGCCTTCCTCCATCCCTCCTCCTCCTCCTCCTCCTGCCTCCGGGTGTGAGCACATCCCTTGGGTCCCGAAGTTTGATTGAAAACCATAATTGGATTTTGCAGACTGGGCATGAAACCCCCCGAACGTGAGACATTAAAACTCCTTAGGTTAAACCCTGTCACAGACACTCAGCGTCCTCTGAAGGAATTACATCACCTTTTCCAAGGGCTTAAGTGTCGGCAGGGTGGGAAGAAACGGGAGAGGGAGTCTGGGAGCATCCCTCGGTGCCACCGAGACCCCGCAATCCAAAAACAGGGAATTAGCGGGGAAATGGAGATTTCTCAGTTTTGGGTGCAGGGAGGGGGTGATGCCGGCTGCAGGAATGCTCAGGGAGGGATTCTGGAAGCCGGCAGGGATGTGATGGGGGAAGGTTTGGACCCTGCTCCCCAGCACCCAAATTCAATGACCCTGATCCCAAAGGAGGGAGAATTCTGCTCCTTCCAAAGCCCCTCCCGGAGTACCCCGGGCAGATGGGATAACGCTGCCGGAGAAACCGCATCACCCAGACCCCTGGGGCTGCTGCAGATTAATTAATTAATGAAAATGCTAATGATGCTGGGAGGAGAACACCGAGTCCCGCAGCTGGATCCCCTCTGTGCCACCTCTTTTCCATCATCCCACAATTCCCTGGACCCTCTCCCTGCCCGAATCTCCGCAATTCACGGCTATTTCCCTCCCTATTTCCTTCCCTGCCTCGGGCAGCGCTGGGTGCTTTTTAAATGATTCATGGCTTAAACCATTTTTCTTTATGAGCTGCTTTTCACACTTGTGAGGGGAATTCAGCCTCCAAGAACCTGGAACGGGCTTTGATGGAATTGTGGGTGGAGGAGCAGAGCGTGAAGTAAAAACTCCCCATTTTCAGCTCCACTTGGACCATTGTGGAGTAGAATACCAGGGAAAGGAGCAGAGCCATGGAGATGGGATTGTCTGGGAATGAGTGGCCTGGAGGCTACGGCATTTCTTTGCTTCTGGGGGCTGGAACAGCCTGCTCATCCCACCTTGGATTGGTTTTGGGATGTCTCACCTGTCCCACAGCAAATTCCCAAAACCATCATGGTGATCCCACTCCGTGCCAGCCCTTGGCTGTGGGGTTTGGGTGGGGATGAGCATCCCTTGGGTAGGAATTGCCATCCCTGGTCCCAAAATCAGCATCCTCAGGGTGTGGAGGAACATCCTTTGGGTAGGAATTGGCATCCTTGCTCCCAAAATCAGCATCCTCAGGGTGTGGAGGAACATCCTTTGGGTAGGAATTGGCATCCCTGGTCCCAAAATCAGCATCCTCAGGGTGGGGAGGAGCATCCCTTGGGCAGGAATCATCATCCCTTAGGTCGAGGTCGGGGACATCAATAGGAATTTGCAATGCCATGCAGCTCAGTGTCATGAATTAAAAATAGGGTTAAACTTCCTTAAATCAGCTTGATTAAACAAAATTTCCTTTCTGGGCCGTTCTGCAGGCCCTGGGCTCGTGTAGCACTGTCCAGTTATTGGAATAAGCCAGGGCAGGATCCATCCCAATGTTCCTGGGTTTATTTATAGCTCAGCCCTGGCAGAAACGGGGCTGGTGCCCTGTGGGCTCTGTCCTCTGGAGAGCACAGGGAGCATCAGGAGGAGGTTGTGCAATTAGCACGACCTCATTTCAGAGGAGCCTTTTAGACACTTTAATCAATTAGTCTGGGGCAGCCCTGCATGGATCCCAGACCTGGATTTCGGTGCCTCATGGTCTGGGAAAGTGCTGAGGCCATCGATAAATCCCCAGAATGTTTCAAAATCAGTTTTTATCAAAAAAACAAAAATCAGTTCCCTAATTCCAGTCCAAACTCTTCCATGGACTCCCAGCAAGGAGGAAGATCTGCAAACCCCCCAGAATGTTTGGAAATCCCACACAAAAATCCTGCCCTGGATTTTCAAATTGAGCCTGTAAATCCCAAATGAGAATTTTTTCCTTTGCATCCCTTGCTGTTTTGGCCTGTGGAAGGGGTTTAGTGGCCCCACAGGGAAGCCCAGGCCTGGGAAGTGTCTCACCCTTGAAGATGAGGATCTGATCCCAGTGCAGCTTCCTGGGATGAGTCTGGAAGCTGCTGAGTCAGCTGCTTTTAAGGCTTCCCCAGCGGAGAGGAGGCACAAATCCATTTCTCAGCAAAATGAAGGCAGAGAGAAGCTGAATAAATCAACCTGGCTTTGATTTGAAGGTGGCTGACAGCTCCCTGTGCTCTGCTGGCCCCAGGAGAGGCCCTGGAAGGTGCTGGATGCTCCAGATGTGCCCTGCTGGGATGGAACAATCCTGGTTTATCTCACTTTCACTCACAGCCATAATGGTGTTTAAATTCACCCCCTTGCATCTCATTTGCTGCTTCCTTAAAGAGTGGGAAAGGGCGAAAATCCATTTCCACAGGGCTGGAAAAGAGGATGGTAACTCCACCAGGGAGCTTGGGCTGCAATTCCAGGGCTCCACTGCAGGACACTCCTGGGGCTGGAGGCTGAAGGGTTTGAGGGATGGCAGGGCTGAGGGTGCCCAGTGTCACTGGGGGTGGCACTGGTGTCACTGAGGATGGTACTGGTGTCACTGGGAGGGGTACTGGTGTCACTGGTTGGTGCTGGGGAGGAAGTGGAGCTGTAGGAGCTGCTCTGCAGTGGCAGCAGCCACTTGTGGAACCGCTCTGGGATGGAGGGACACGGGGCTTTCTGATGGTCCCTGCACCTAATTTGGTGGCTTTTGGTGACAGCAGGTCCAGGGAATCATCATGCACTGGGTGCTGCACCCCATGGATTGGAATCTTTCACTCCATTGGATTTAAATCTTTCATCCCGTTGGATTTAAACCTTTCACCCCATGGATTGGAATCTTTCACCCCATTGGATTTAAACTTTTCGCCCCATCTGCAGGGTCCTTCACATTCACAGAATTCACAGAATTCACGTTGCCACATTTCCAGAAGCCTTCCAGCCTTGCCAAGGGTGCCCAGGGGGTGCAGGACCTGCTGTCCCCACGCCCTGACCGAGGTCGCTCCCTGCGTCACAGCCCTCCCGCGGGGTCACCCCGCTGATGTCACCCTGCTGATGTCACCACCCCTCTGTTTTCAAACCCTATTCTTTCCCCGTCCCTGTGATAAGAAATGTTAATGAGGGGATGAAATTGGATATTCCCGTCGCCTTCTCCTCCTAATGGAATTCTGGTGGTGGTTAATTTGCTGGTTTTAATGGGCCCATTGTTCTCCCGGGCTGGGGGAGCTGTGTGAGGATGTTTGGCCCCGTTGGATGGGAGGTGGTGCCTGAAGACAAGTGAACCTTGGGGCTCAATAATTGCAGAGCAATTTGAAGACAAGCCCCAAATCCATAATTCATGGGCCCTTCATTCATCCCGCTGTGCTCCTGTTCCGTTCCCACCTCTCCACGCACAGAGGGATGGATAAACCTGGATAAAGCTGGCAAATTATCGAGGATTTCCTTGGCCTGGGGACAGCTGACACCGCTCAGGGAGGTGGGTTGGGTGTGGAGTGATGCTCAGCCCGGTATCCCGGTGCTGGGATGGGGATTTTGGCTCCTGGTGGGAGTGTGGTGATGGATTTAGGCTGAAAACCATTCCCCGATCCTGGCTGGACCCACATCCTGGGAAATGCCCCCATTGGGCTCTGCTGTGCTTTGGCTCTGGGGGAGCAGGGAGTGATTCCCCAGTCCCGGCACTGCCAGCCGGGGTTTTTCCTTCACTGCAGCTCCCAGGGCTGGATCCCTCCGCTGGGATGCGGGCAGGGGATGGATCACAGCGGGTCACAACCCAGCGAGGCAGGATAATTCCCTCCATCCCCTGCTGTCCCAGCAGTTTCCCAAGCAGCCGTGGCAGGGCGAGGACACTGCGCTGCCTGGGGACTGTCCCCGTTTGCTTCATTAGTTTGGATGACAAAGTGTGTCACCGCTGTCCCCCGGCCACGCCGCGGGCTGGGCTGGCACCGGCGCCAGAACCGAGGCAGAGGGGTTGGGGGGGGCAGGATGGGACCCCTGGGGACACCGTGGCGGGTGATGGTGGCAGTGGTGACCGGGGGTGGCCGCACGGGGGTGGATCCATCCTGACACCGCACGGAGCGCTGGTGGGATGCAGGGAATGGCGCTCTCTGCATCCATCAGCTCCCGGTGTTCCCATCTCCTGCTGATACTGGGAGCACTGGTGTCCGTACTGGGAGCTCTGGTGCCCGCTCTCTCTGCCACCCCGTGATCCCCCGGAGCCGAGCCCATTATCTGCTGGAGACAATTAGCAGAAGCATTAATGGAATATATGCAAATGCGCAGTAATTGACCTGTGACTCCGCAGTTCATGATGGAGAAGGATGAGCTCCAGATGGCTTAATGAGAGTAATTTAAGCCCCTTCTTTATATGCTGTGCTGGAGCCTGGCAGGGCCAAGCCGGGAGGGGAGGAGGAGGGGTGACATTGGGGGACACCGGGGAGCAGGGGCAGCCCTGGGGACGTTCCATTTGCTCCCCAAATCACCTCGTATCCAGCTCCAATCCACATTCCATGAGGGTGGATTTGTTCTGGGTGAGGAAAAGCCATAAAATCCTGGTCAGGGAGCACGGGAGAGCAGCCGAGCCCCCTCGGGTCCCCCCTCCCTGGCCATGCCGTGGTGCCACCTGCACCTTCCCTGCCACAAAAACCCAAACCCCTGTTACTCCGAGGTTACTCAGCCTTTACTCCAGCTCTGTTGGTTCTGGGGTTGTGTCCCTCCACACTCTGCCCCAGCCTGTCAAGCCCTGAGCTCCATAAAACTCCCGCGGCAGAGCCGGAGGTATCTGAATAACCACTCTGGGAAACCAAATTAAAATATTGATGCATAATTCATGCCATATGTTCCACCAATATTTTTTATTTAATCAACTGAAGACAGATGGCAGGAACATAGAGGCCATTAAACTAATGGCACTTTGTCTTTCCATTTATTTCCGTCTCCTTTCCTAAAATAAGACGAGACCGTGACAGGCAGCACACCCTGGGCACGAGACCATTCCCAGCACTGGCATGTGCCAGCAGGGACATTTCCCACTTATTTTCCCAGGAAAGGCTGGAGCAAATCTTCCATAGCTGAGGGGTTTTGAAGGAGAGAAATGCCATGAGGGAATTCCAGCCTGGTGGAGCTGCAGGGTCTGTCCCTTCCCTGCCCAGAGCCACCAGGGGTGGTCTTGGTGTCCCTGGGACAGAACCATCCTGGTGCCAGGGTGGGAATGGGGATGCTCCTGGCTGGAGGATAGAGGATGTCAGGAAATTTCTAGTGAAGGACTGGAGAGACACCCAGGGATGTCGTGCTCCTGACCCTGAGGGATGCTGGAATATCCACCCTGCTGCCCGTGCGTGGATTTCCCTTGGGATCTGCTGGCTCAGAGATGTTTGGATGTGGGGGTGAAATGTGTTCGTGCAGAGTGTGTGTGCACAGCTCATCTCCTGGGGCTGAAATGGGTGAAACTGGAAATTTTCCACATCCCAGAGCCATCCTGGGGCACCTCTCCAGGTGGGGACATGTGCAGGCTCTGGGATTTGGGCTCAGCCCACCAGCACCCAGTGACCCAGCTGGGAGAGGCGGAACTGCCCTGTCCAGGGCTGGAGGGCGATGGGAGGGACACCTGGAGGGACAGGGACACCTGGAGGGACAGGGACACCTGGAGGGACAAGGCCACCACCCTCCCTGTGCTGGGACATTTCCTGAGCGCGCCTCTCTCTTTCACTTGCAGGTGGAGATTTCTTGCCCTGGGAGTGAGCTGAAAGGGGTTCCCATGAACAAAGGGTCCCAGGCAGCATTCCAGGCTCCAGGCGCGTCCAGGGACTTTTCATTCTTTGTCTGAAAGGGTAGCGGTGCCGTTCCCATCCGAGCGATGCCTGACGGAGCCGGTGCCGCCGGCAGCGAGGAGCGGTGGCAGCTGATCGGCTTTCAAATCACCTTCAAACCTCGATTTCCTTAACATGATCCCTCCATCAGCGCAGTCCCCCGGGCACAGCCGCGGGGCTTGGCTGGCAGGAGAATAAACCGGGGCTGGAGGTGACAGCCAGCGCTGGAATACCCCGGCCACGACGCGGGGACCCAAAATCCACCTTCCCCAGCACGCCAGGACTTTTTAGGGTCGAGTAACAGATTTGCACGACCTCTCCTTGCAGCCCTCAGCCCATCTGCTCGCCGGGATTCACCTCCAATCCAGGCGGGATAATCGGAGCATCCCTGGAGCCGCCTCGCAGCTTCCCCGCGGCTCCGGCAGCCGCGGAAGGGATGAAGACGCTATGGCCAAGCTTTTGCTAAAACTCCAGCGGTATTTTCGGCGCAAACCCGTGCGTTTCTTCACGCTGCTGGCTCTGTACCTGGCGGCCGGCAGTTTGGTTTTCCTGCACTCGGGTTTTTCGGGGGAGCCCACGGTGCCGGGGAGCCCCCGCAGCCCCGCGGCCGCGGAGGGGCCGGGACTGCCCTACCTGGGGGTGATGCAGCTCAGCCGCGGATTCAAGGCGGCAGCCACGATACCGGCGGGGAGCCGACGGCACGGGGCATGGTTCAGAAACACCTCCAAGGAGCCGTCGGACAGGGGAAAATCCCGGGAGAACAGCGGCACCCGGAGCCGGGCGCTCAGGGGCAGGAGCGGCAGAGAGAAGGAGGAGGACAGAGGTGAGGGTCCCTCCTTTTTGTCTCTCCCAGGGGCACATCACGAGTTGGCGAGTCAGTTTTGAATTGTGCATCCCTGCCAGGGCCACACACCCCCAGGAAATGCACATTTATTTATTTATCTATTTATTTATCTATTTATTTATGAACCACGTGCACACGCTGCTGGAGCACCGATGTTCTTCCCACATCCCACAGGAATGCTCTGGGGAGCAGCACCCCATTCTGGAGAACATCAGTCCAGAGGATATTTCTAGAAGATATTTCTCCCTCCTTCTTCCCTCCTTCCTCTTCTCCCTCCCCAGATGCCAATAATCTGCTTTTATTTTTCCATCTTCACTCTTTCTCCCCAATGCATCACCGAGCTTTGAGTCCCCCCGTGCTGTTGCAGGCGATTTTGGGGGGATGCTGTGCCCCATCTTCCTCCCACCCTTTATCTCTAGCAGGGGCCAAATTCAGTTTTCATTCTGTTGGTCAGAATCAACACCAAATCCAGGTTTGTGTGGGTGTTGTGTGGAGGCAGGGGCTGATTCCCATGGAGGTGCAGACAGGGCTGGGCTGTGGCCTCTGGCTGGGGTCCTGTCAAGTGGTCTATTATTAATGATCAAAGATAAGAAAATGGAATCGTTCCCATTGATTTTTTAAAAGCCATTTACTTATCCTGAAGGCAGCTGTGAATTCTGTGGGATTTGGGTGGCTGGACTCCAGCAGGAACCCCAACCCCATGGCAAACTGGGGATTTCAGGGGTCCAGGCTTGATCCCCCACCTGAGCTGCTCCCAGGGCATGGAGGGCTCCTCCTGCCCCAGCAGGACGTGGTTGTGTTCATCCCAGGAAAGGTGCATGGTCCAGGCATGGCAGCCAAAGGAAAAGCGGTGCTTACGGGATTTTATCCTGCTAAAAGGAGCTGAAGGGGCTTCCCCGTTGTGACCCCACTCTGAGGAGCCCCTGGGGTGTTTTGGTGTCTCCATTAATGCAAACTGACTTTAGTGCAGCCTCAGCAGATGGTCCCTGAGCCCAGGCTCTCTGTCCCCATCAAGACCCCAAGCAGTGCCCGTGTCCTGGGCCATATGTCCCGTGTGCTTTGGATTAACCTCATCCAGCACTGCCAGCAGGGATGGGATTCTGGGCTTGGGATTCCTGGGTTTATCTGCTCTGGGAATATCATTTTCCCCTTGGAGCATCCTGAGAGTGATGGTTTGGAGAAATCCAGCAGCCAGTTCCCAGCACGTGCCCAGTTCCTGGTGTGGCTCCCCCTCACTTCCCTGCCCCTCTGGAGCACCGGGATGTCTGGCAGGAGCAGGCGGATTTAATGGCACTGGTAATTAAGTGGGGACAGCTTAACGAGGTGGCTGTGGAGGCTCTGCCACGTGAAATCATTCCGGAGGGAATACTGCTCCAAAAATCAGAGCTGGTTTAGAGCGTGATGTGCAGCTCCCTCTTCCTCCTCCTCCCCCCTCTCCCGGCAGTGTCAGGCGAAGGTGTGGGTGGAGAACAGCCCTGTCTGCCAGGGAACGGCCTCATCCCCATGGGAATGCAAATCCCCGTGGGAAGGGGCATCTCCTGCCTCCAGCCAGGGAGGATTTTAGGCAGTGAAGCCAAGGGAAGCAGGAGCAGACCCCAACCCTCAGCCACATCCATCTCTGGTGCCTTCCTGGACAAGTCCAGCCATTCCCACCTGTGATACACAACCCAGAAATTCCATGAGGATGGAGGCAGGCAGCTGGAGTCATCCCTAAACCCCTAGCTCTGGGAAAAATGGGATGCTTGGGGAATTCAATGACAAACACTGAGTGGATGTGTGTGTCTGCTCACAGCCACGTTTCCAACAGGCTCCAAAATTCCTCCTGGAGAGGTTCCCCTCTCCCTACAGACTGCCAGCCCACCCTCCCCCTGTTAGTATCCCCCCCTTCTCTGGTGTCCTCGTCTCTCCCTAATTATTCCAGCTGGCTTCCCAATAAGTGGCAGCATGCATATGTCAGGAGCACTGGATTGAAGGTAATGCACATCAGCCACCAGCTCCCTGCGAGGGTCTGGAGCCGTCCCACACCCGCTGGATCCAGCACAGCTGGAATCCACTGACCTGCCAGGACCTGCTCAGCCCTGTGGGAATGCAAAACTGGGAGTTAAGGCTCTGGTGGTTGAAGTTATCCTGCACATTTCTCTCCATCTGGCTCCTTGTCCAGCTCCAGGCTGGCTTGGGGCTCCAGCACTGGTGGGGTCTGTGCTGGGATAATTGGGAATGTGAGGGGTCTGGCATGGGAACACCATGGATGGGGTGAGCTGGGTCAGGGACCCCAAGGAGGTGTGGGAAGTGTTATCCCAGAGTGTGGTTTGGAATTGGAGCAGCACAATGAAAGACATCCTCTCCTGTGAGGTGGGGAGACCCTGGCACAGGGTGCCCAGAAAAGCCATGGCTGGAAGTGCCCAGGGCCAGGTTGGGACAGTGGAAATTGTCCCTGCCTGGTTTGGACCCAAAGCAAACCAACAGGGAATGCTGCTGCATGTCCCTATTTCAGGAAAAACCACCAGGGGTGGGATGAGTGGGCTGTGACCCCCTGTCCTCTCTGTCCCCAGCTCGGTACATCGGCTGCTACGAGGACAACACGCGGCAGAGGACCCTGCGCGGGATGTCCTTCTTCGACTACAAGAAGATGACGGTGTTCCGTTGCCAGGACAACTGTGCTGAGCGGTAGGGACGGTGACAGGGGCTCCATCAATCCCTGCACACTCCATCAATCCCTGCACACCAGCTCCATCAATCCTTTCCCTCCATCTCCAGGAACCCCTGCACACCATCCCTATCGATTCCTGCCCTCCATCCCCATCAATTCTTTGCTTCCATCTCCAGGAATCCTTGCACACCATCCCTATCAATTCCTGCACACCAGCTCCATCAATCCTTCCCCTCCATCTCCAGGAATCCCTGTGCACTGTTTCCATCAAGCTAGGATGGGATAGGATAAGATGAAATGAAATTATATTACGTGATTGATGTGATATCAGGGTATATGATATGGATTAGGATATAGGATATGGATTAGGAATAGGGTAGGATAGGAGGTAGGATGGGATAGGATGGAATGGAGTGGAGTGATAGGATAGGAAAGAATTGCAGAATGGGATGGAATAATGGATAGGATGGAATTAAATGGAATTAAATGGAATTAAATTATATGATATGATATTATATGATTGATTTGATATGATAAGATTAGGGTATATGATATGGATTAGGATATGATAGAAAAATAGGGTAGGATGGGAAGTAGGATAGGATGGAATGGAGTGGAGCAATAGGATAGAATAGACCAGAAAAGAATATGGATAGGAGAGGAAAGAATTGCAGAATGGGATGGAATAATGGAAAGGATAGGATAGGATGAAATGGAATGAAATTGTATGATTGATATTATATGACTTAGGCTATGGTATGATACAGATTAGGATATGATAGGAAAACAGGGTAGGATAGGAGGTATGGGATAGGATGGAATGGAGTGGAATAATATGATAGAATAGACTAGAAAAGAATATGGATAGGATAGGATGAAATGGAATGAAATTATATGATTGATATGATATTATATTATATGATATGGATTAGGGTATATGATAAGGATTAGGATATAATAGGAAAATAGGGTAGGCTAGGAGGTATGGGATAGGATGGAATGGAGTGGAGTAAAATGATAGAATAGATGGAAAAGAATGACGATAGGATAGGAAAGAATAGAATGGAATAGAATAGAATAATTTTCAGCTGGAAGTTCCCCACAAGGACCATTAGCCCAAACCCAAGTCCCTGGGGTGCAGGGCTGATCCCAGCCCTGGCCATGGCAGGAATGCTCCTTCCAAAGCTGCTGGAGCCAGGGCTGTGCTGAGCTCCCCCTCCCTCTGCCAGGGGGTACCTGTACGCAGGGCTGGAGTTCGGGGCCGAGTGCTACTGCGGGCACAAGATCCAGGCCTCCAACGCCAGCGAGTCCGAGTGCAACATGGAATGCAAGGGAGAGAGGAGCAACACCTGCGGCGGCGTCAACCGGCTCTCCATCTACCGCCTGGAGCTGGCCCAGGAGTCTGCAAGGAGGTGTAAGTGTGGGGATCTGGGAGGATCCCAGCTCAGCCCTGCAGTGGGGGGATGTCTCTGGGTGATCCTGGCACTCCTGAGCTCCAGAGAGCAGTTCTTGAGTGTGGGATACATTGGGAATCTCCGAGTGGGGAATGGTGATGGTTGGGGTTGGGTGGAATGAGGCGCTCTAGGGATTCCTGTAAGGTTTCTTTTTGTCTCTGGTAGTTGTTTTACCAGGAACTGAGAGTGCTGATATGGATCAGCCATCTCTCAGGAGCTCACATCAGCCAGCAGAGAAAGAGCAGAGGCCTTACTTGACGTGTTCCACAAGAATCTTTATTTCATGTGAAGGGAGTCAAGCAGCATCTCTCAGAACAAAGGGCAGACAGTCATGTTTATAGGTTCAAGGGGGATTCAAACTACAACCAATAAAAGTTTATACAAAGAACAGCATCCAATCTAAGTGAGAAGTTCTAAAGGTGAACTGACCAATTACACAGACTGATCTCTAACCAATTATCTTACAAGGCGTTAGAGAGTGACCAAATTCTAAAGGAATTTGGCTCAGCCTTGGTATCTAGGAGACCTCATCTATTATAGCAAGTTCCAGGGGCCAGGGGAAGATGGTTTTGGAGGAATTGTATCATCCACAGACTCCTGCTGGAATTCAGAGAATTTTGGGACACTTTGGGTGGATTTTCTTTCCTGATGGCCAAACAGGACCATCAGTGTCTCCTGTGTGTGCTGCAGGATGAAGGATGTGTGGGAATTCCAGACAGAGCTGAGGGTGCTCCCTCGTTTGGCTCCCAATTAGGCAGCTCTATAATTACCCACATTCCCTGCTCACCTTTCCTCATATCCAAGGAATGGGAAAGGGGATGGCAACAACAAGGAATGCACAGGGGCTGAGGGTGCCAAGGACCTGGGATGGGTCCAAAAACCTGACCAAATCCATTCCTGCTCCATCCCTGGGATCACCAAGCTGATAAAAGCAGCCAGGAAATAAAAATATCCCTGACTTCACTGCCGAGGTTTTACTCCGGTTTTGCAGCCAGATGAGATGGATTATCACCCAGCATGGCTGCACTGCTGGAGCAGTCAGGAATTCCATGTCACACTGTCACACAGAGTGGCAGTAGTGTCATTTTTGGGTGTCACTTGGGCCTCTCTCTCTCTCTCCCAGATGGAAGCGCGATATTCCGGGGGTGTTTCCGCCGGCCGGAAAACGTCTCCATCGCCCTGCCCGCCAGCCAGCTCATGCTCAACATGTCCGTGGATAAATGTGTGGATTTCTGCACAGAGAAGGTACTGGGATAAACTTCACCTCTTCATCTTTGTTTCCATCATCAGAGTCACGCTGGGAGATTTGAACCCAGTTTAGGGACATCATTTTTGTGTATCCAAACAGCAAAGGGATGAATGGATTTGTGTCCCTGCCATGGGAGGGATGGAGACAGCAGCAGCCTCAGGAAAGTTTGGGAAGGAGCAGCCCAGAATTAGAGTTTAGGGTGAAAGGGACATTTAAAGGAGCCAACTTGGGGTCCTGCTGTGGTCCAGGGGTCTCATCCTGGAGCAGGGAAGGGGAGATTGGCAGTGGGAACTGGGGGAGGGTGAATCCTGGAATGGTGCTTGAAATGGGCTGGAAGGATGCTGGGAAGGGCTGGAAGGAGGCTGGGATGGGATGGAATGGGCTAGAACAATACCAGAATTGTCTGGAAGGATGCTGGAATTAGAAGGATGATGGAGTGGGCTGGAAGGATGCTAGAAATAAGGTGTAAAGATGCTGGAATTGGAGGGATGATGGAATGGTGCTGGAAATGGTCTGGAATGGTGCTGGAAATTGTCTGGAATGATGCTGGAATGGTCTGGAATGATGCTGAAAGTGGTCTGGAATGATGCTGGAAATGGTCTGGAAGGATGCTGGAAAGGATGATGCTGGAATTGGAAGGATGCTGGAATGGTTTGGAAGGATGCAGGGAGCACTGCCCAGTGAGGGTGGGTACGGAGAACAAAGGCTCTGCCATGAGGAGGGGAGTGCCAGAGCCATTCCCTGTGCCCATCCCTGCAGGAGTGGGGTGCCAGAGCCTTTCCCTGTGCCCTTCCCTGCATGACAGGAGTGCCAGAGCCATTCCCTGTGCCCATCCCTGCAGGAAAGGACAGTCAGAGCCATTCCCTGTGCCCTCCCCTGCAGGAAAGGGCAGTCAGTGCCATTCCCTGTGCCCATCCCTGCAGGAAGGGGATGCCAGAGCCATTCTCTGTGGCCATCCCTGCAGAGATGGGTTGTCAGTTCCATTCCCTGTGCCCATCCCTGAGGAGAGGGGCAGTCAGTGCCATTCCCTGTGCCCTCCCTGCAGGAAGGGGCAGTCAGTGCCATTCCCTGTGCCCATCCCTGCAGGAAGGGGGTGTCAGTGCCATTCCCTGTGCCCATCCCTGCAGGAATTCCCGCTGGCAGCGCTGGCAGGCACCACGTGCCGCTGCGGTTTTCCCAGCACGCTGTTCCCGCTGCACGAGCGCGAGGACGAGCAGCTCTGCGCCCACAAATGCGCCGCCGAGGAGTTCGAGAGCTGCGGCTCCGCCGAGTTCCTGCTGGTCTACCAGACACAAGTGCAGGGTGAGCTTGTCCCAAGCCTTCCCCCAGGAATGCTCAGTGGGAGGGGAGGGTGAGCAGCCCGTTAAAAATGAGAGTTTCTTGTCATTCCCTGGGAAATCGGAGCTCCTGACTCTGCTGCAGGGCACTGCAGGTTCTGTTTGCCTCTGGCAGGATTCCTCCTTCCCAGGGCTTTTCCCACCTCTCCATGGTTCTGTGGGAGTCTGCTATCCAGAGGGGACAAGCTCCAGGGAAAAATGTGGGGGGAGAAAAAGGTTGTGACCAGGCAGAACATTCCCAAGTTCTCCTTGAGAACTCCTTGGGCCCCCAAGAGGGCTCCTGTCCTCCAGCAGTGGGAACAGGGAGCCAGGGAAGCACTGGGAGAAAGGAAAACTGCTCCTGGGAGAGGAAAGGGCTGAAGGGAGCAAGTGAGGACCCAAATTTGGGTGGTTTTGGGTCAATCTTGTCACGATCCTTTGGTGTTCGGGGCGTGATGGAAACACTGTTCATTGATCCATAAATAAAGCAGGAATCTTGGCACAGGGATCCCTGTTAGTCACTCTTCCCTGGGCACACAGCTGGGAATGACAGAGAACTCTTTGAAAAAATCCTCTCAGGACTTTTTGGGTGTTTGGGGCTGTCTGAGGTGTCCAGGACTCTCTGGGATGTCCCTCTAAGCTTTAGGCAAGGCACCTTCCCCTGCCCAGCCACCTCCTCGCCCTTCCCCAGCATTTTCCTGGGAGCAGCAGCGTTTCCCGAGATATCCCTGTGGGCAGAGCAGGTTTCCATGACATCCCTGGTGCCTCTCCCTGCAGACAATCGCTGCATGGACAGGAGGTTCCTGCCCAGCCGTGCCAAGCAGTTGGTGGCCCTGGCCAGCTTTCCTGGAGCTGGGAACACCTGGGCCAGGCACCTGATCGAGTTGGCCACCGGCTTCTACACCGGCAGCTACTACTTTGATGGCTCCCTCTACAACAAAGGTGAGGGCAGGGCGCTCCTGGGATGCCACCCCAGCTGGGGACAGTCCTGGTGACATCCCAAGGGGTGCAGGAATGGCGGGACAGAGCTGGGTGTGACCCCAGCTGCTCCATGGGGTGGTTTGGGGTGGAGTGTCCTGGTGAGGGAATTCCTCCCTGGGAGGGTGGGGAGGTCCTGGCAGGAGTTTCCCAGAGAAGCTGTGGCTGTTCCATCCCTTGGAGTGTCCAAGGCCAGGCTGGACAGGACTTGGAACAACCTGGGGTAGTGGGAGGTGTCCCTTTCCAAAGGGGTTGGAATGAGTTTAGCTGTAAAATCCCCTCCAACCCAAAGCATTTTGGGGTTCTAGTTCTGATACCCCACCCCATTCCAGTTCCTCCAGTTTAGAACCACTCACAACAGTTTTATCAGGAGACCTTGAAGGTTTCTCCTGTTATTCCTTTGCTTTTTGTGGCTTGGAGAGAAAATTCTCCCTCCCTCCTCAGCTGTGGTGAGTTGGGATTTGTGCCACGTTGGTGTGGTCTGTACCCAGGGCATTCCCTACATTCCCATTCCTTCCAAATTCCTGCCAAATCCAGCCTCAGAGAGGGAGCTGCTCAGTGAGGGAGCACAGCCCCAGCCCCCAGGGAGCAGCAGCACCCCAGGGAAGGGAGCAGCAGTGGGAAAAGCCTTGGCTGGGTTTTGCTGAGCCACCCGAGCGTGGGCTCCGTGTTCATTCCCTGTCGGAGGGGCCGGGAGGTATCCAGGCAACCAGCACTGCTGAGAGCCAATTACACCTCTCTAATTGATGGAGCACAGCTCCTGCCAGCTCATCCCCCACTCCAGGTGCATTCCAGGGGCTGGGATTGATGCTGGCTCAGCCCCATGCTCAGTGCAGGGTCCCCTCTCTGGGTGCCCCATGGCATCACCCCCACCTTGGGCTGATCTGCTGCCCCACAGGCACAAGGATTTCCTTTTCTTGGTTTATTTTTGTGCTCAGGGAGGTTAAAGCCATAAAATCTGCCCTTGACCCCTCAAAACAGACACAAGAGCTGATTGTGGCCAGGGAGGTGTCACCCTGAGGGACCTCTGTGCATGTGAGCCACCCACTCATGGATTTTATGGGACTCATAACATGGGAAAATAAACGATTTCCATCTGGGAGAGGGATGCAAATCCTCCTTCACGCCCCTGCTGCTTTCATCATCCAGCTGGATTTTGCAACCTGATATCCCTGTGATATTCCTTTCATGGAACTGTGGGATGGTTTGGGTTGGAGAAGCCCTCTGAGACCCAACCCATTTCCTCCAGGGCTGCCAAGGCCACCTCATCCCAAAGTGCCACATCCACAAAGCTTTTAAATCCCTCCAGGGATGAGGATCCATCACTGCCCTGGGCAGCTGTGCCAGCTCACCTTTTAGGGTGGAGATATTTTATTTTCCCTTACATCCCATCTAAACCTCCCCAGCACAACTTGAGGCTGTTTCTTCAATCCTGAGTGGTTTTCTTTGGCAGCAGAGCCTGACTCCCCTGGGCTGTCCCCTCCTGTCACAAAATCCCTCCTGACCCCCTTTCCCAGCTCCCTGCCGTTAATCCCAGCTCTGTCTGGGCAGGATTCAAGGGCGAGAGGGATCACTGGAGGAGTGGCAGGACCATTTGCATCAAGACCCACGAGAGCGGGCAGAAGGAGATCGAGTCCTTCGACTCGGCCATCCTGCTCATCCGCAACCCCTACAAGGCGCTGATGGCCGAGTTCAACCGCAAGTACGGGGGGCACATCGGCTTCGCCGCCCACGCCCACTGGAAGGGCAAAGGTAGGGCAGGGAATGGGCTGGGAGAGCTGGGAATGGGCTGGGAGAGCTGGGAATTGGCTGGGAGAGCTGGGAATTGGTGGGGATGATGCTTAGAGGAGCTGGAACTGAGGCTGCACAGAGTTAAGGGTATTTATGGAGAGTTCTTCCAAGGGCACACCCTGGCAGTAGCAGTGCCTGGATGGCTCCAGGATGGAAACAAAAGAGAGCTTGGTCACAAGATCTCACATTTTTACAGGTTTTTGTCCATTTGCATGCAACTGTCCAATTAATAGCCTCGAATAATGAAGTTTCATCCTCCTTTCTTGTTGGCCCACTCTCCTCTTTTCACACTGTTTATGTTTAGGGTCTGAAGTTTGAAGAAATTATCCTTGAGTCCCCAGCTGGAATAGCACTGGTTTGTCTTCACCACCCAAGCACAAAGGAAAAAACATGCAGAACAGAAAAACTTAGCACTCAAGGCATCAGGGAAAGCCCAACAGAGCCAGATTTGGGTGTCCATGGGGGGATCTGGGGCTGTGCCACCACTTTGGGGCTATTTCTTGGCGTGAGCTCGGATGGTCGGGGTTCTCATGTGGAGTGGGATGGAACAGCACAGCAGGAGCACCCTGCCCTGGCTGGCCCAGCAAGGATGGGCATCTCCTGTCCCCAGTGTGACCTCAGGGAGTGGTGGCAGCCCCCAGCCCACCCCTGTGGGATCCAGGAGTTGTTTCTGTGTGTCCACGAGCCGCCACCTTTGCCATGCACAGGCGTTTGCTGGAGGCAGCTTAATTACAGCAATTTCCAAATTGCTGTTTTGGGATTGACTTCATTGGAAAGAGTTAAAATGTTTAGCTTGATTGAACATCTGCTACCCTTAATTCTGAGTTTATTTAAGGGGAGCTTAGGCTGCTGTGGCTGGGATGTGCCTGGATTTTGTCATCTCCATGTGCTCACAGTGCTGGGGACAGCCCAGCCCTGTTCTCCCCACCCCAAAAAACCAGCAGGGTGTGGTGTCCCCCATTTCCTCAGCCTCGTGTCCCTGGGCTGGCACTGTCCCCACTGCAGTGGCTCAGGAACCTCTTGGTTGTTTTTTTCCCCATCCATCTGTGGATAGAGCCAGGATTGGTATCCCAGCCCTCAGGGATTCCAGCTGGGATCCCAATCCCAACCCCATCCCCATCCTTGTGTCTCCAAGGAGAGGGAGATCCAGGGGGAACAATTCCCTCCGTGCCAGCACAGTTTTGTTGGGATGCACTTCAAAATACATCATCAAATTCTTTCCAGAGCATGTGCGGAGTAATTAGCCAATGGGTTAATTGTCAGGTTAATTAACCATTGCTGGGAAAGATGGAGATTTTCCACTGCATGGTTGGTGACCCCATTCCCAGCTGGAGAGGGCCCTGACCACGGAGTATGAGAGTCCCATTCCCAGCCTTCCCTGCATTATTATTCTCTCAATAACTAATTTTGGGCAAAATTTAGGAAAAAAGTCCCCAGGGCCTCTCTCCAGCCTCACCCCCAGTGCTGAGGAGGTGTTTCCCCATTTCCTCCAGCCCATTCCCAGCCCTGCAGAGGCCAAACCTCTGTTTGGTTCCGTGGCATTAATTTTACGACATCCCTGGAGCGGCTCCAAAGCAAAGTTTTATGTGCTGTGATTACACAAGGTGAATTGTCCTGGATCTGTTTAATGGAACACATCCTGTGGTTAACGATTCCTCAGGGAGCTAAACCCAGTCCAGCTGTTAATCAGGCCTTGGTTTTGTGGGGAGGACACGAGGAGGATGCCTGGAGCTTTAATGTGGTGCTGATGCTTAGAGGAGCTGGAACAGAGGCTAGACACAGTTAAGAGGAAAAAAATTAATATTTATTGAGGGGATATTATAAAGAGGGGCCTTCAAAGGCCACACCTGGCAGTACCAGTGCCACATGGCCCTGCCCTGATGGCTCCAAGATGGAAGCAGAACAGAGCTTGGTCACATTTTTACAAGTTTCAGTCCATTTGCATACAACTGTGCAATTAATAGCCTCAAATAATGAAGTTTCATCCTCCTTGCTTGCTTGCCCACCCTCTGTTCATGTTTGAAGAGATTGTCCTTGAGTCCCCAGCTGGAGTAGGACTGTTTTGTCTTCACCACTCTGTGAAAAGATCCTAGTAACCCTTAACATAAAAGCTGCACACCCAAGCAGAACAAGAAAACTTAAAGCATCGATTTCCCTCTGGAAGAAATGCAGCAGATTCTTGGTGTTCCATCACCCCTTTCCCCACCTGGCAGCATCAATTAGCCAGAAGGTTAATTAAGAGCTTCCAGCAACAATCCACTTGATTTACCAAGATATGAGTGTTGCTTTAATAATATGGGTATTGGTCAATACTGATACTCACCTGTGACAGACAAAAGACTCTCTAACAGTTTAAAATTAGAAAGTGAATGTTTATTCAGCACTGGGCAGCAGCGTGGGGTAACCCTCTAATACACACTGCAAAATTAGAGGTGGTCACAGAGTCTATTTATTGACAAAATGTTCAAACAAATTCATACTCATAATACCATCCCCACTTCCCATGGTAATTAGCTGGAATGGCAATTAAGCAGCGTGGTTGGCTTCTTGAATTAAGTCTGGGGTCGTTTTTGTGGGGAGGGGTCTTAAAAGGAGGAATTAAGGTGAGTCTTCCTCACCCTGACCTTTTCTATCAATGACAATACAAATGGCTTTTGGGGCAGCTCCAGTTTTGCAAAGAATGAGTTTCTGGTTGCAATTGTTCATGTTCTTTGGACTTTACCAGTTTCATCCTTTCCCGTTACAAGCAGAGCTAAGCAAACACAAATTGATTATTTAAGTTTCAGGTAACTATTTTAAACCCAGTTTCTTCTAAAATCCTAATTTCTTTAAGATTAGTGTTTCACACTCACATCCTCTGCTCTTTATTTTATTTTTTCCTGCAGAGTGGCCAGAATTTGTGGCCAACTACGCCCCGTGGTGGGCAACCCACACGCTGGACTGGCTGCGCTTCGGGAAGAAGGTGCTGGTGGTGCACTTCGAGGACCTCAAACGCGACCTGTTCGTGCAGCTGCAGAGGATGGTGGCACTGCTGGGTGTCACAGCCTGCGAGGACAGGCTGCTGTGCGTGGAGGGACAGAAGGATGGCAACTTCAAGCGCTCGGGGCTGCGCAAGCTGGAGTACGACCCCTACACCGCCGAGATGAGGAAGGCGATCGGCGGCTACATCCGAACCGTGGACGCGGCGCTGAAGCTCCGCAACCTCTCCGGGGTTCCTGAGGATTATTACCCCAGATGATGGTGACCACGGCGGGGGGACTGAGCCCTGCTTGCCCAGTGTCCTCCCAGCGATTTCTGGCGAATTCCACCCAGTGGGTGGCTCCTCTTTTAACCCTCCGTGCGCTGCTGTAGCTGTTGGTCACTCCCTGCATGAGCCGCCACAGGTCCCCAGCTACTGCTGAGCTTTTTATTTGTGGCCAACCTGGGGATGTGGGTGCCTTCCCTGCTCCTGCTCAGCCCTCCTGGGATGTGAAATGGGATGTTTGTGTCCCCTCAGGCTGTTCTGGGGATGCTGAGCTGCTCAGGCCATGCCTGAGCTTCCCCAAAATCCCAACCCTGGAAGGATTCCACTCATCCTTGGATGGAATCTTCAGCCTTCCCAAGGGAGGATGGACCAAGGGCGTGGCACCTGGATCCTGCCTGAGGTTATAGGATGGACAAGCCCGTGGTGGCTGTGGCCCCTTGAGCCAGCCCATGGCTCCCTGAGAATTCCCTGGAATTCCCTAGCCACAGCACCAGGCAAAATTGCTGCTCCAACCCCCACCAGCAGTGGAAGTTCCCCTTTCTCGTGGATGCTGCTCCAGAGGGGGACGATTTTCCTGGACACACGAGCTCACCCAGGCCTCATTTCAGAGCCCACGAGCCAGAACAGCCCCTCAGGAGCATTTTTGGGGGGCCAGGAGCAGTTTGGGGGATCAGGAGCAGGGTCCACACCGCACCCCAGCTGCACCTGGGGGGAGCAAACCCTGGGGCTGAGCTTTGGGGTGTCCCAAAGCCAAACCAAAGGATCCCACCCACCGGGAATGTGCCGAATTCCAGGCTGGCTTTGTGCACAGCTGCATGTGGTCCCTGGCTGTCCCCTCATCCCACGCCACCCTCCCCATCCTGCCTTTGCCCCAAACGAGCTCCCCAAAGCTCCCAACCCGCAAGACCCCCTTGGATGTAGGTGCAAAAGCCATATATTGTACGCAGCCTTTTCTAGAGTTAGAGATTCACCAGTTGGCTTTTAACTCTTGATCCTGATAGAAATGCAGGCACAGCTCGAAGCCAGAGATCCTGCTTGGTCTCTATTCCAAGAGAGAAGAAAACTCCCTGGAGACAAAAAGGAGAATTTCAATAAAAATCTATTTTTCTAAGGCGTGTGCAGAGCACAGCTGGACTGGAGTGCTCCTGCTCCTTGTTTTTCAGAAGGAGGGGGGGAATTGTGTTTTACTCTTCCCTTACAAACAGCTGGAGGTTTTTTTGGGATTTCTGGCAGTGGGAATGGAGCTGAGCCCAGGCTCCTTTGCTCATGGCAGCCCTGGGGTTGTCTGCTAGTCAGAACAAGCCCTCAGGCCAACCCAGCAATTAAAAGGGAGGTTTTGTTGCTGCTCTGCCTCCCCATGTGTTTGTGAAGCCACCTGAGGGCCCCCCACCCATCCCAGACCAGGGCTGTGGCAGCAAAGGGGGAGCAGCTCCTCTCCCCTTTGATCCCATTAACTCATTTCTGTGTCTAAACCCATTAGTGGGTATTTAAATCCCATTAATGTCATTTCTGTGTTGATCACGAAACCAAAGCAGCTCCTTTTTGGGAGCTTTAGTACCTGGAGAGTGTCCTTACAGACAGATTTAATGGGATGTGTGGCAGGAAGGGGGAGATTCACTGCAGGGTTTATTCCTGACCTTCCTCAGCACCAGAGCAAGAGCTGGGTGCAATTTATCCCTTATTTCTAATCTGGAGTTGGTGAAATTCCCTTTTTTTTTTTCTGTTTTAGCAGGGATGAAGCCTCACCCCGGCCTTGATTTGTTCTGACAGGCCCTGGCTGCCAAAGGGGCAGTGCTGCCTCCTGCCCCTCGGAAGTAATTAACCCCCCAAAGCCAATTAATGGCCGAGATAAAACAATTAAGGGATGACATCGCGTGAGGCGCTCAGAGCCTGAGCTGCAGCTTGAGGGGAGGGTGGGGAGGGGACCCCAAATCAGCACCTCCATAAAAAATACCTGTGAATCCCCTCTACCCTCCAGCAGTATCAATTTACCTCCTCTATTTTATTTTCCCCTGCTTTTATTGCACAATTTTATATTTTTTTAAATTTAATTGGCACTGAAATGGAGCAGTTGGAAGATATTATGGCCATGTCAGGGCGTGCTGCACATCTGGCTGCACCTCTGGAGTGTGGGATCCCCCCTTCCTCTCATCCCACTGACGCAGGAGCAGCTTCCCCCTCCTGCCCTGCACGCACAGCCCGAGCTGGAGCTTCCTCCTCTGATTTTTTATTCTTTTATTCAACGCTGGGCTTTATTTCAACCATGTGGAACTGTCATGCAAGGCTAAAATTCCTATTCCCCCTGGTAAAAGGAACCAACCACCCTTCCCTCATGATTTTCCTGGGGAAAGCTCTTGACATTTAATAGCATTTAATAATCTCCGTGGTGCCTGGGGGAGGCAGCACTCAGCTTTTCCAGGAGGATTTGAAAAGCTGGGAATCTTTCCCCTTGACTCAGCCTGAGCATCCCTGAGTGGGCACAGCTCGCCCTGCCCTGGTGTGAGGCTGAGGGGAGCGTGACCCTCCCTCCTCCCTGGATTCCTGCTGGGAAAATCATCTTGTTTTTTTGGCAGTCTCGCATCCCTGGGAGCGTTTCGCTGCCTCCCGGTGCTGCTGCAGCATTCCTCCCTCCAGGGCTGGATGGGTTTCTCAGCTGTTGCCGTGGAAACGGCGTCTGCACCAAATCCTCCCGCATTTCCCCCAATTCCGGGTGGCTGTTGTGCTCCCTGCATTCTGTGATGCTCAAGTGTGGCTCAGGTCCGTGTCCCTTCCTGGCAAAGGGAGTGGATGCTGCTTTGGGGTGAATTCAGAGGATTTTGGGCAATGCCCCCAGTGATGCAAATGAAACTAGGAGGTTTCAGAGAGAAGGAGTTCCCCTTCTTCCCAAATTAAATCCCATTAAGTTCCAACTGTGTTTCAAAAAAGGAAAATCTCCCATACCCCCTCTACAAAAATCCCAGAATGGGGAGATTGGCCATAAATCTGAGAGCAACCATCTCCATCCCTGACAAAACCAACAGGTTTATGTATCAGCTTGGCTATTTCCCCTAAAATTTACAGCTGACAACGTGCCTGAACACAGCAGGGATAATTTAAACCTGGCTCCAACCTGCCTGGCTCCGAGCTAAGGGAGAGGGGAACACATTCAGTGCTTTTTTTTTTCTCTCTTAATTTTAAATTTCATTCCAGTTTGGAATAAACACGGTGATTTATGGGAGTGGGAAAGCACGGCTTTATTTTAGAGCCGTGACAGCCAAGTGAAAAAGAGCTGTCATTAAGGGTGGCAACACATTCCACAGGAGTGGGGCTTGCTGTATTCCTGAGCAATTTCTCCCAGAAAATCAGACCCAGCCATAGGTTTGGGGTGGGGGGGGTAAATCCACGGAAGCAGCAGAGGGAGGAGAGGGCAGGTTTGGGTTTGGGATTTGCTGGGTGAGGAGCAGCTCTGGAACAGCATCACTGGGATGTGGGGATGCTGAATCCCACAGCACAAAGAGGAAATGGGATAGGGAGGGGTGGGAGGGCTGGGATTATTTGGGAGGGGTGGATTGGGAGTCCCAAAGATGTGAGCTGGGGGTTCTGGGCTGAGGGTGAGAATCACAGGGATAAGGATGGGGGTCCTGGGATGGGGTTTTGTGCCCCCAAACCTGCTGTTCTTCTTTACCACAAGCCCTAAAACCCTGATCCCCACGAGCACCCCAATTCCAGATTTCATGGGGACAGTGGTGGCCCTGCATCCTCCATCCCAATTTCACCGATTTCTGCCCCAAAATGGGAGGTAGATCCCAGCACCAGCAGCCCTGGAGCTGCAGCTCCCACCCAGCCCTTTCCCTGGATGCTGATTCCAGTTTGTGCACGTTCCCCTGGAGCTGCCTGTGGCCATTAACCTCCTGCTGCCCTTAATCAAGAGGACTTTGTTAATTAATAGCTGAGGATGTCTCCAGCTGAGCAGCACAGGGGTGGGATTGGAGTCATTGGGATGCATCCAGGGATCCTTGATTTAATATATTGGAGCTTCCCAACACTCTGGGGCAGTGCAGCCCCCTCCCCTCCATGACCAAAATATCCAGCACTGCAAAAAGCGCAAGGAATGCTGACAGGATGCAGCCTCAGCACCCCAGGAGACTCCAGAGCTGCAGCTCCTGCAGTATTTTGGGAATATCAGAGGAATTTGGGGCAATACTGAGCTGCATTTCTTTGCCACTCTGCCAAAAAGGGAAAGAAAAACCTGGCTGAGGAGGCTGAAGTTTTCTGAGGAATGTTTTTTTTTGTCCTGTTTCCATTTTACAGACATACAGAAATGTGCATTTTTAACGCTGCCTGGGTGAGCTCTTTGCTGCCTGTCTCAGTGGGAGACACAGGAACAGAAATCATTGATTTTTTTGGGGGTGTAAATTCAAAGCTGAGTTCAGGAGGAAAAATTCAGACTATTTTCCCCTTCTCTTCCCCATCCTGATATCCCAAACCCTGCCAGGATGAGGAGAATCAGGAAGGAGAGGACAGAACAGCAGCACTGGTGACTGGGTGGATGTTGGAGCACTTGGATCATCCATGGGAGATCTCCCAAAGCCCATCCAAGAGGCTCAGATCCCACCTCAGCCACCCAAACCCCATCCTCTGCTCCTGAGCTCTTTCCACAATTCCAAATCAGACACAGGGATCAGGAACACACACAGGGAAGTGACTGCTCAGTGAAAAACCCTGGGATCCTTCCCGCTCCACACACCGAGGTATTTGTCTGGAAAACAGGTTTTATTAAATAAGCAAACAGCTACAACGATGGCCTCAAATATTTGGGAAACTTGGGATTCCCAAGCTGCCATTACAGTGATGATTTAACCCCAGGGTGAGTACCAAGGCACTGGTGGGTTTGTTTTGGAAAGCTGTTTGGAGTAATAACAGATGGGTTTGGAAAAAACAGACACCAGAATTGGTGAGGAGCATCCTGAATCCATCAGGAACATCCCAGCACCAACCTGAGGGGTAATGGGATGGCATCCAGTCCTTGAGGCTTCATCAGCTGTTCCCACATCCAGGGCTCCCCCAAACCCTGAGCCCAAACAGCCCCAGAGGCTGCTGGCTCAGGGTGCATCCCATTCCCACTGCTCCCTGCACAGATCTTCTGCAAGTTCTGTGTGTCCTTGTCTGTCCATCTGTCCCATCCCACTCCTAACAGGATCCCGGCAACCTTCCAGCAGTATTAA
This sequence comes from Catharus ustulatus, assembly GCF_009819885.2. Taxonomy (NCBI): domain Eukaryota; kingdom Metazoa; phylum Chordata; class Aves; order Passeriformes; family Turdidae; genus Catharus; species Catharus ustulatus. The sequence continues at coordinate 3,896,670 of NC_046238.1, forward strand.
TTAAATACTGGGGAAAATGAGCAAGAGGAGCCTCCTCCCACCAGCAGAGAGGCCCTGCAGCCTCCTCAGCCACTGCAGCTTCCATGGGTACAGATCCAGAGTGGGTTTTGGGGAAAAATCCCTGTGGGTCAGGGCTGGGAGGAGCCCATGGGACAGGGGGTGGTGCAGGGATGTGGCAGTGCTCCCTAAGGAGATACAGGGACAATCCAGGTGCCGAGTGTCCCATCACAAAAAGGAGGTGAAGCAGATCAAGGTGGAGCAGTGAGGCAGCGCTGGGGTGGAGATAATCCATCTGAAATCCTGAAATCCCAAAATCCAGCTTCCACTGCAGCATCTGCTCTGATCCTGATGTTCCAGCTGCTCAGTTACTGGGGCTTTACTTGTACCTGTGCCTGGAAGTAGCTCCTGCCTTTTCCTGGGAGCTGCCTCTCCGTTTTATTTCCCATTTCTGGTTTCCAAGGAAAGCTATAAATAATATCTCAGCTTTTGTGGGCACCTGGGAGCAGACTCTCAACTGCCAACGTGTCAAAACTCTGCACAAAGCTCCCCAAGGGACATCCTGAAATGTCCCCAGGGCCTCTGGGAGCTGCCCAAACCCAGCTCCAGGGATTCCTCACTGTCCTGGGAGTGACACAGAAATGAGGGTGACACTGGGGTCATGGTGAAGGAGCTCCAAAAGTGACTGGGTGTGAAATTGGATGAAGGTGGTGGCTCAGCCCATCCTTCCCTGCAGAGATCAGGAGTGCAGTCCCCCATGAGATTCCCCAAGTCTCCCAAGGTGGGAGAGACAAAATCATCCCATGGAACTGACTGGTCCCACCAGGGAGCAGCTGGCAAAAGAGCCAGGCCCCCCTGGATGCAGGAGGAGACAGCAGGTCCTCCCCAGGAGCTCATGGGCCTGTTCCTGGTCCCAAATATCCACTTCTCTGCAGGATGTACCGTGTGGAACGTGCCCACCAACGGGAGGCTTGAAAAGACATTTCAAATTGACCTTTCCCTCTTTCTTCTCCCAGTTGTCCATGCTGGTGGCCCTGTGATGAGCCCAGTCCCCACACTGGAAGGTGGCCCTGGGTCTGGATCACTTAGAAGAGATTTGAGACTTCCCAGTTCTCTGAGGTGGGATATTCCAACCCCTCATAAGGACACTTCCCAAAAAAGTCACAGCCACCATGTTCTGGTACCAAAATACCTCAGGAATTCACCATGAGGAGCCACACACAGACATGGGACAGAGGATTGTCCCCAACTTGGCCATGGCAGGGATCACCCATGGCATGGGAGATGCCTTCCTGATACCCTGCACCCCACCAGGGTGCTTCTGGAAACAGCAGGAAAGCCTTTCCTGGGTCAGGCAATGCAGAGGTTGGATGGGAACACCCCAAAATGTTTCCTTAGTTTGGCACGAGGATTTCTGCAACCCCACATAAATCAAGGGTGGTTATGTCTTCTCCACACCTTGGGGGTCTCCATCCTCCAGCAGCCCCAGGTAGCCACAGCAGTCAAAAATGGGCTGTAGGACACTGCTGGACAATGCTTGACCCACACCAGGGCCACCACAGGGGTGGTCACTGTCACAGTGCCAACACCAGGGCACTCTGTCCCTCCTGCAGGCCGAGTTTAGACAACTGTTGTCTCTTTCTCAGTCATGGAGGAGATCTTGGAGAAGCTCCTGTGCACGATGCTGGAGTGCCCTGTCTCCTCACTGAGGGCATTCACCAGCCTGGAAAGGAGAGTCACCTTGAACTTCTTGAAGTCCTGGCCCATGAAGACGTAGAGGACGGGGTTCATGCAGCTGTTGGAGGCTGCCAGAGCCGTGGTGAGCGGGATGAAGATCTCAAACACCGACCAGGGCACAGCGCTGGGCACCGTCTCCAGCAGGTTCAGCAGGTGGTATGGACTCCAGCAGAGGAAGAAGGTGACAATGATGGTGACAATGATCTTGAAGGGCTTCTTGGACTTGGCCAGGCGGTTCCGGCGCAGGTTGAAGACGATGGCGACGTAGCAGAAGGTGATGATGGTGATGGGGAGGATGTACCCAGCCAGGAACCGCGTGATGTTCACCGTGCGGTGCCTCGCCAGAGCCAGCCCTTCGTAGGATTTATTCCTGGACAGGGAGAAGTTGCTGAAGCAGATGACGGAGCCGCGGGTCTGCGCCGTGTCGCGGAAGATGAGCGAGGGGCAGCTCATGACGATGCCCACGGTCCAGATGACCACACACACCCCGTAGGCCAGGTTGGTGGAGCGGTGATTCTGCGACCACACCGGGAACACCACGGACACGTAGCGGTCGAAGCTGATGGTGGTGAGCAGCAGGACGCTGGTGTACATGTTGAGGATGAGGAGGAAGGAGTTGAGCTTGCACATGACGGTCCCAAAGATCCAGTGGTAGCTCATGGCCGTGTAGGCGATGTTGATGGGCAGGAAGATGTTGAAGAGGAAGTCGGCCACGGCCAGGTTGAGGAACCAGACGGCGTTGACCGATTTCTTCATCTTGAGGGTGATGATGGCGATAACGAGGCCGTTGCCCAGGATGCCCAGCACGCAGGACACGCTGTAGATGATGACAGACAGGATCCTGGTGATGTCCTTGGGGTCGTGGGTCGGGTCTGCCCACACGCTGCCCGTGTCATCGTAGGTGTAGTCCGAGTAGTCGCTGTAGTTGATGAAGGCATCCGGGTAATCTGAGACGTTGGGAAGCGCCATTGTCCCCGTGAGCAATCCCTGTGACCGCAGGGATTTGGGATCTGCAGCCAGGGGATTTTCCCTGCTGAGAAAACACCTGGTGTTAATCACAGTGAGGAGAGCAGGAGGGATACGTGTGGGAATTGGGGACAGGGAGCAAAGGGACAAACAGGAATGGGGATCCCATGAGAACCCCGCCGGTCCCTAACAAGATGCTCCCACAGCTCCTCCCTGATTTCCACCCCCATCCATGAGACATCAGGACGTGATTCAGTCGCTCAGCTCCACCAGGATGTGGCTGCAGCCTCATCCTGCAAAAAAAACCCGTTGATTACCCGCCTACTTCCAGAGGAAAAACCGGGATAAAGCTCATTAACAGCTCATCAACAGCTCTGACCTTCCAATCTGCAACATATTATGGCTCCTCTCTTTTTTTTTTATGGACTGAATAGGACTGAAAACCCAAAAGGAAGCTCCCACCCACCCCACTGACACCAGGCACGCTCTCACCTCTCTCCTCTCTGTCGGGATGGGGGACAGGTGACAGTTCAGTGTCCCAGGGCACAGCGGCAGCTCCCTCCACACCGGCCTAGGGCACGAGCTGTAACATCAAAGCCAGGTCAAAGAAGGGCCACTCTCCCCCGGATGCGGGGTTAAAAGAGGAAACCCATTCAGGGTGTGGTAACAATTAACCCTGTGCAGCCGCCCTCGGGGTGCTGAGCTGGCCTGGGACCCTCCTCACCCCCAGTCCGGGGTAGGTGGGGTCCTGCCATGACCCAGCATCTTTTGGGATAATCCAGGACAGAAATCCCATCCTGCACTCTCTGTGCAAGCACCCAACATGAGCAGCATCCTCAGGTGCACACCATGAACCAGTCAATCACCCACAAACTATCAATAATTAAATAATAAATAATTCAAGTATAATTGAGGTGCACATTATCTGCATGATCTATTTTATATCCTGGATTGTCACAGGGTTACTTTCCTGATTCAGTTGGTTCCCTGTGTGTTTAAACATGTTAATTGTGGTAAACCAACAGCACCGTTTGCTATTGTCAGACTCTGGGCCTGGTTGAGGAGGTTCAACCTCTCCCCTGTGGGTCAGCAGGTAAAAACCAAAATCCCCCAAAGCCTGACAGAAGCACAGAGCATCCCACCCTTTATGTGACCTCACAGGAGGGTCATGGGGACACCCAAGGACCCTCCCTGTTCCCAAGGAATTTCACCCCAAAGGTCCCTGAGCGTCACCCTCCCGCCAGCCCTGCTTTGAAATTCCCATGGTGTTTGTGTTGGAAGCTATTGTTCCTCCCTGGGCTTTTCCTGCTGTTCCTTCCTGCCATTGCTGCTGCAGAGTCCCTGGCTGGGGCTGAAATCCCACCCTGTCACCTCCCCCTGGCCCAGCTCCTGGGCACGATAAGCAGCCAGAACAAATGAGGTTTAAGTGCAAAGCTCAGGAATGAGCTGGGAAGAGGCCTTGTCCCAGGAAAAGCTCCATGGCCAAAGAGATGAATTAAAGTCAATGATCCAGTGGAAGGAACAGAATCAGCAGAACTGACTCTCCCAGCAATGCTAATCTTGATTAATGAGTGGTTGCTTCATGGAACAAGGATTTCAGGTCATTGCCTCCCCAGAAAGGTGGGGGAGCCCAGAACCCCACATCCACCCCACCCCATTGCCTCATATCCCATCCCACTTTACTGCCTCCCATCCCACCACACCCCATTGCATCATATCCCATCCCATCCCATCCCATCCCATCAACCCCAAAGCTCCCTGGATTTGCTCCACAGCCACCATTTCCACTGTGCTGTCATCCCCTCACCACCACGGGGTCACTCTGACCCCACATTCAGCCCCTGCTCCAGCAGGACAGGAGAAATCCCCACCCCCCACTGTCTTCATTTTCATGTTTTTAATGTAAAATGCTCCCTTTATTATCCTTTTTAATTGCTGGGCCTGATGACTTCCAGCTCATTCCACAGCTCATTATTTATCTGAATTCTCTGGAAATTTTGCTCTGCCAGGTTGGGCAGGGATTGGTCTCTGTTCCCAGCTGGGATGAGGATGGCAGAGAGCAATGGGAACACCAGGATTCTGTTTCCCTGGGATTTGGAAGAGGATGGGTTTGTTTCCAGGCTGATGAGAAGCAAACCCAAACTCCACAGGAGCAGCAGGCAGCTGCCAATCCCACCATGAACATTCCAGATGGGCAGGGTGGGCACCAGGAGCCCAGACCTGCTGGAAAATCATCCAGCAAACTCCCATCTCCCTCTCCAAAATTCTCCCAAAATTGGAGATTCTCAGGGCCAGCTGTATGAAACCTCCTCATTTCTCACAGTGAAACAACTCCAAAGTCTGGGAGGAAAGAAAAAAAAATATAAAAAAGAAGCCACATAATACTAAGAGTGTTTCATTGCTACTCTCCGGGCTGAAAATTCCCTGCTGGAGCCAAAACCACTGTTCTCCCTTCAATCTATTCAATCTTTGTCCTCCTACCTCAACAAAACCGAGCAGAGGATTTACCCAAAATAGCCTTTTCTCCGTCATTCCCGCAGCTGTGTTTGTCTTGGTACCCAGGGAAGGCCGGGTGAGATTCCCGACGGGCGCACCGGCAGCATCCCGGCACATACCGGGGGAGGATGAGGTCAGGGATGTTGTTCTTGGGAAGGCAACAGGAAACCGAGAGAACAGCAGAAAATGTTCAAATCCAGCTTTTCTGGGCGAAAAAGCTCTGCCCTGGCCGAGGCAGACGGGCGGGGCACGGATGTGAGCGGCGGGATCCGCGTCCCGGGGACACGGGGAGGGCAGGGGATCCCAGCGGTGCCAGACCCCGCTCCGGGAGTTTATTGCCATGGGAAAGCTGCCAGAACCCTCCTGCCTGCCCAGAGCCCGCCGGCCAGGCTTTTACTGGAGCCACTGGGACAGGTTGAAGAGAACTGATAGGACCTAATCAAATCAAATCATATCAAATTCAATTAAATCAAACCAGCAGAGCAGCTTTGGAGCACATCAGATCCTGCCTGAGCTGTCAAAGTGCATCACGCTTTGATCCATATAATGAAATTAATCCGGGCTGGGACCTGTCAGAGCTGGGTCTGCAGCACTGGGGAAACTGGGGGAGTGTTTGTCCCCCTAGAAAATGTTTGTCCCCAGCACGGGACACAAAAATCTCCTGGGAACAGCGGGGTCCGTGCCTGTCCTGCTGCCGCCTCCTCCCCGGCAGCTGCTCTGCCTTTCCCTGCTTGGAGCACTTCCCTCCCCTCCTTCCACCGGCGGTTTCCGAGCTCCCAGCGCACCCCAAACCCCAACCCGCTTCCTCCGGGAGTGGGAGGCGCGGGCAGCTCCGGCACAGCTTCCCGGGAGAGAGGAATTGCCGGCAGATGTTGGGAGATGAGCTCTGGGAAGGGCTGGGGGTAAAACGGGATCTCCACGTCCCTCTGGAGCTGCTGGCACCAGACTCCGCCGAGCCCTGCCACAGTCCTGGGTGTCCCTGGAGGGCAGGGATGTCCCTGGGGATGTGTGGCAGGTGCTGGTCCCAGTTTTGTGGGGGTTCATAGGTCTGGCTGCATCCCGAGCATCCCTAAGAATTCCATGGCACCCCATGCCCTAGGGAAGGAGTATTCAAACCCCACCCCAAGCTGGCACCCGAGGCCACCCCATCAATCCCTCAGGCAGCCCAGGGTTACACAGGAGGGACATTCCTGCAGGGATCCAGCTCCCAGCAATCTCAGGGAGCAAGGCACCAAGTGGGAAAGCAGCTCTGGGTACCCAGCTCCAATTCCCCTTTATTTTAGCCGGCGATTGTCATGGCAACAGATGCCAGAGGGATGGTGCTGCTCAGCATCCACTCCCCACCGGGATACCCGGGATGAAGCCGTTCCTGGATGTAAATTGACCACCAGCCCACCAAGAGAGAATTTAGACCTCCACACCCCGAGCTCCAGCCTGCCCAAAAGCTGCTCCTGGCGGTGATTCCAGCCCTGACACCATCCCTGACCCCTCTGTCCCTGTCCAGCAGGATGGGAAGGGGGCAGGGATGTGGGATGAGCAGCAAGTTGATAATCCGGGTTGGAAGTTCTCCCAAACCTCCCCCAGCAGCTGGAGACCCCTCCAGGGCAAAGGGAGGAGACACAGCCACGGGGGAAACTGAGGCACAAGGACAGCGGGAAGATTAATCCCTACCTGCATCCACTCAGACACATCCCAGTTCTCCATCCCAGCTGAGGTTCCACACCCCGGCCGTGTGAACGGCACAGGAAAAAGGGAATAGCTGGAAAAGGCAGCCTTAAAAAAGCTGCTGTGCCCAGGGTGGGACAGAAAAACATGAGTCAGTGTTTATCTGGGCAGAGCCGGCCGGGCTGAGCGGGACTGGTCGGGATGGGATGGGATGGATCCCACGGATCGTCTTGGCAACAGTGTGGGGTCACTCCCGTGAGGAAAACAGCCCAATCCCGTCAGAAAGTGGGGTTTAACCTCAAAATTTGGGTCATGAAAGGCTCCTCCCAGGGTGAAACTCCGGCAGAGGAACCCAGCCTTCCCTGGAACAAAGTGTTGAAAGAGCCACCCCGTTTGTAAAATCCTGGCCTTTTGCTCCATCCATTCTGTTCTTGGGAAGGTGTGAGGATTAAAGGGGAAAATTTTGGGTGTTTGCACCTACACAGGCAAAGGTTTCCTTTGAAAAGGGCAGTTTGTACTTCTGAGCTGCTTAAAATGACTCGGCTTCCAAGATAATAAAAGTTCTTTCATCTCCTCTGCTCTCCTCTTTTCTAATAATCCAAGGTTCCCTCCTGGCACTTCTCAGGCAATAAAAAGATGAAAAAACCTCCCTTTTTCAGAGCATACTCCCTGCTACACCCCAGCAGTCCAGTGATGCTGTCCCTGGGCTTGTCAGGGCTCCTTGGGGACATCACTCCGAATTTGGGGTGTTCAAAGGGACAGAAACCCAAGCAAACAGAAACAGGGCTGCAGGAGGGACGTGACCCTGCAGGGGATGTGACACGGCTGGGGACAGCACACTCAGCCCCCCCTTGAGTGAGGAAGTCACCCCGGATCCATGGGAGCATCCTCCCAGCTGTGCTTTGTGTCCCCAGCTGAATGCTGATCAGCGCGGCGAAGAAAAGCCACCCTGTTCTCCCTGTCCCCAGCGAGGGGACACTGCCACACTGTCAGGACATCAACCCCCCCAAATTCACTGCCAGCTCTTCCCTTCCGTGCTGTTTTCCCACCCCACAGGCTGCAAAGCTCTGCTCCAAAAGAGGTTGGGATTTTAAGGAAAATTTGGGGGGTTTGGGGAGAAGGACAGCGGGGATCCCAGAGGTCCCAAACCCTCTGTATAACAACAGGTGAGAAAAAAACCTCAGCACCAGCAAACCCTTCCTCCCAAATCCCTATTAAAAACAAAAATTAACAAATATATATAAATCCAGAGGTATTTACCTGAGCTGGATAAACCCCCAAGGAATTTTCAGCATTTAGAAGCTGGATTAGACATCTCTGGGGCTGGCATGGGAATGACCCTGGGCTTGTGGCTTTGGCATCCAGCTGGAGCTGACAAGGATATTGCCGAGGTTTCTCATCCCAGGGAGACACACATGGGATGGGAGGATGAGGAAAATAAATGCAGCCCGTGGAATAAACCAGCTGCTGGCCTCAGCAGAGCTGGAAGGGGAAGGGGGAAGCTCTGGGGGAGGATGTTGAATCTGCAGAAGGGGATGTGGCAGTGGTGACATGCCCCGTCCACTACAGCTCTGGTGCTGCCCACAGTTTGGGAATGTCCTGGGAGCCTTTGGGAAGGGTTTGGGTCCCCTCAGGCTGCTCCACCCTCCATCCCTGTTCCCCAGGTGCCCCAAATCCATGCCCTGCTCCTGGGATGCTCCTGGCCTCACACACAGGAGAGGGGTAACCCAAAACCATTCCTGGGGTGCAGGGAGGAAGAGAAGCTGCTCACCAGATCCTGCCCATTCCCAGTGAGATCAGTCTGTCCTGGTTTGTACTGGGACCCCAAAGAGAGGGTCACCAGCCAAGGGCCATCCTGACCTCCACCCTGTGCCTGTCAGCAGCTGGAAATTGCCAGTGGCATCCCCAGTGATCCGACACGAGCTCAACCTGGATGGACACAAACCCCTGGACACAAATCCCTGCCCTGAGCCAGGACAGTTCATCCAGAGGGAGATGTAAAACACCTGGAGCAAAGCTGCACCACACTGTGACAGCACCAGCTTCCACCAGAGCCCCCACCTGCTCTCTGTCATCAAGATCCGTGAGTTTTCCAGCTCTCGGCCTCAGCCACGCACAAGGGACAAATCCCAGTTCTGTCAGAGCTGGAAAACCACCCCAAGTGTGACCAGGGGACAGGGGGTGACACCAGCAGGGAGTGATGGCAGGTGGGAGGGAGCTCAAGGCCACCGTGTCCCGTCAGGTGGGGACAGTGACCCTGTCCCACGCGGACGAGCTCCCGTGAGAGCCGAAAAAGAGGAATCAGAGACACTGCCAGCTTTGCACAACTCGGTGTTGCAACATCCCTGAGCTGAATCAGGGCTGGAAAAGTGCTGATGGGGCTGCTGTGGGGAAAGGAGAAGCCCTAAAAAGCCCTGAAGTGTGAACCGGGCAGGGATGTGCCAATCCCTCTGTGGAACCGGGCAGGGCGGTTCGTGACCGGCTCCCTGGTGTCCCTCTCTCCCAGGGGCTCCCGGGATATTCCATGTTTGTGGCACATCCCCAGCAGGGTGCAGAGGAGCTGTGTCCCAGAACAGTGGGAAATACACCCCAAAATTTAAAAAAAATCTCAGCCAGATGAGGAGTGGCACAGGTTGGATCTGCCCCATTGCTCTGCCACCCCATCCTGTCCCAGTGACACCCCCAGTGCTCCCAGTATCCCGCACCGAGCCTTGCAGTGACCTTTCCCAGTACCTCGTGCGGTGCCAACGCTGTCCCGCTGCTCCGTGCCGGGCAGGACGAGCTCTGGGTGCCAGCGGGATCCCATTCCCAGGCGCATCCCGGTGCCGCTCCCCGCCGGTTTTAAAGGAGCGGGGAGGGAGTCGCATCCATCACCAAGGTTTTCTTGGCAGCGCGATGCTCGGCGAGCAACAGCTGGGAGAGGGTGTGACGCCGGGAGCTGGGAACGCTGGCCTGGATCACAACCCAGCGTGAGGAAGCAACAAACTGCTTCCCAAGGGGCCTCCTTTCCTGTGCCGCCCCCCGGCCCCGGGCACAGCGTCCCACGGAGGGATAACGGAGCACAGAGCGCTCCGCAGGGATGCTGCTCCAGGGGAGGCAGGTGGCTGCCAGCCCCCCTCGCTGTGCTGTCCCCACCCTGGGTCAACCGCTGTCCTCTGCTCCCCTCCGCCGCCCCCAACTCCTTCCAAGACGTTGAGTCACTTCCCTTCAGGCAAATCTGGCTCCCAAACGCCGCTCCTGCTGCTCAGGGGTTGCTTTTCCCCATGGATTTCATTACCACCAGGATGCTGCAGCTGCTTCCAGGCAGCCCCCCCAGCCCGCAGAGGTTCTGTGGTGGCACATCTGTCACCTCCAGCATCTTCAACACCTGCAAGAAAAGTCATTTGGGGGGTGGGAGGGGTTGGGAGAGGCTCCAGGGTGCTCTGGGGAGGAGGGATGGGAAAGGCTGGATGCAGGGGTGGAGTTCAGGGGGAGAAACAAGAGGTCTTTGGGGGAGCCTCCCAGTTTGGGAGCACTGAGCAGCACAGCCCTCACCCACATGGAGCAGGAGGTTTGGATAACCCCGGGCTTGATGTGGCACTGGGAAAATTCCTTCCCTCCCCACGCAGCTCCCGCGCTCCCAAGCCTCACCCATCCCAGGCCCAGCATCCATCCCAGCGGGATAAGAGCCAGTGCAGGCACAAGGAAACACGGGAAAATTTGGCAGTGATGCCCCCTCACTCTCCTCCAGCCTGGAAAAGGAGCAGGATTTGCCCCACTGGGACATCTCAGCACCAGCTTGAGCAACACTGCCATGAGTTTGCCACCAGGCATTCCAACTTCTCCCCAGCTGAAAGGAAGTTCATCTACCACAAGAGATTAATTAAGGCTAATTAATTACCCTCAGGAATAAAGACAGGACAAAAAACATCCTGGATCCAGCCAGCAAGGGAGAAAACCAGCCACAAACTGATGGGATTTCCTTTTGTGTGCCACCAAGAGATGCTCAGCACAGGCAGCTCCAGGTGGGACCTGCAGACTTCCCAAAACAACACCAGGGAATGCTTGGCCAAGGATGCTCCTGCACATGGGCTGACCAAGGGACATCGAGCAATGACCGAAATCTTGGCAGCTCTGAGGGGTCCAGAGCCAAGACCCGGCACCATCCCAGTGTTCCCAGCAAGGCAGGGCTCTGCAGCCCCACAGAATCAACACCCAGTGCCCCATCCTTTAGCACTGCCCCCTTTCCCAGGCACCTGCCACTCCCTCGTGGCCAGGCAGGATGCAGGATCACAGCCCCACAGAATCAACACCCAGTGCCCCATCCTTTAGCACTGCCCCCTTTCCCAGGCACCTGCCACTCCCCCGTGGCCAGGCAGGATGCAGGATCCTGCTCTCACACTGATCGCTGTGTTTAGCAGGATGAAGGGAAAACACGCTGACTCGGGATATGATTTCTCATCCCCAGCGTTTGTGGGTTGGGGTTTCCCCCCAGGGCACTCGGCAGCGCCTGCTCAGCAAAGCCCGGCCGGGAGCAGCGCCTGAGGAAGGACAAACCCCCGTTCCCAGGGCTGGGGATGGAGCAGGATCCCTGCAGGAGCAGGAGCAGCAATTCCAGGCGCAGCCTTTGGCAGTTGTCATGTCCTTGGCAAGCGCCGAGTGCCACCCACACCGAGCAAAGCAATTAGAGCTCTAAATTGATTTGGGCTGATTAAACGCCCTGGGGCAGCTCCCGCAGAGCCGGGATCGGGATGCGCGGATGGAGCCCGGCAGATCCGACCCCTCCGGTCCTCGCCCTTCTGCCCTCCCACACAGGCGCTGGGAACCCGCCTGACTCATCCCCAAACAGATGTCGCAGTCAATGGGGAAGAAATTGGAGGAAGTTTTCCCTCTCTCCGGGGGAGCTTTCTCCGGCATCCAGCAGCACTTTCCCTTGCCCTGGGCAAAGCCGTGGGGATAAATTGGAATGGCTGGAAAAGGAGCTAGGCTCAGCTATGAGAACAAGACACTGCACATCCCAGCTCCAAATCCCGGGTTTTAGAGCTGGGTTGATGCCCGTGGATAACTCTGCCCTGCCTTTCCCCCAGGGAGCTCATCCCTGGCTCCTGCTGCACACCCGCTGTGGTCCCCAGCTCCGGATCCCGTCACTGCCTCCTGCTCCAAGCGCAAACTCCCTGCACAAATAAAGAAGCCACAGACAGGATGTTCAAGAGACAGCTCCTGTTCCCTTTTTTCGCTGATTTGATACAACTATGGAAAAAAATTCAGTTCCAAACTTGTGCAACTTGGGCTTATAAATAGCCCCAGAAACTCAGCGGGGCTGGGACGGGGTGGCCAAACCCTGCTGTGCTCCTGGCACCATATCCCACTGCATCCCACCCCTGGCTCAGGGATCTCCACATGGTTCAGCCCCCAAACAGCTTCCCAGAGCCTCTGTTTGCCTCCAATCTTGCATCATTTCCCCCATTTTTCCACGTGCTTCCCCCAGGGGCTGGATCAGAACAATGCACACCCACGGGCCAGGGCACAATTCCGAGTTCTCGGCTCCCAAACCCCACCCTTGGCAGAGGAGGATCGATGGGAACATTCCCAGGGCACAGCTGGGCCCTGTTCCATGGATTTCCCCATCCATGGCATCACCCACCCCCTCCATCCCCATCCTGGAGTGATGGAAGTGCTACATCTGGAGATTTATCCACGATTTCCAATTCCTGCTGGAGCTGTCAAAGGCCACTGACAGCTCCTGGAGCAGAGATGAGGAATTGCCAGGCATGGACACTTTGTTCTTGCCTTGACAGACAGGATGTCACCTGCCCAGGGATTAATGAGCAGGGGTGGCATCAAATCCTGGAATGGCTGGGTTTGGAAAAACCTTAAACTCATCCCATTCCATTACCTGCCATGGCCAGGGACACCTTCCACAGACCAGGCTGCTCCAAGCCCTGTCCAACCTGGCCTTGGAATAAGAAATTCCATGAATAAAATGCCTACAGGGCTCCAGGTTTGGATGCAGTGCATCCCATTGGAAAACTGGAAATGCTGACAGGTTTCAATTCCTTGTGCTGGGAACTGCTGGAATTGAATTTAGGCTCATCTTTCACCCTGAACTGCTTCAGCACCATCCTAAAATCCTCTGGATGTGCTTTTCCTGCTGCTGGGAGTGAAGATATCAAACATGGATAGAGGGGAGTATTCCTGAAATCTCCCAGCAAAAAACAGGCTGATAAAACCCCTCAGGAAACTCCCAATTCTTTAAAGCACCAGCTGGATTTATCTTAATAACAAGGACTTAATAACAATATGTTCATTTGAATTCCCAAACATCCATAAGGAAAACCTGCCTCATTTATTTTTTTTTAATTAATAAACCCAGTTTTCCTTGCAATCAACATCTGGGAACTCACCATTTCATGGAGAAGGGACACATATTCTTGAAGCTGACTTTGCCATCCCTGGGATGGGCACAGGGACTGCCCAGCTCTGGGCTGGGAAGCAGCTCCTTGAGGGAAGGCTCAGCATTCCTGCCAGCTCTGAGCAATCCATGCCTTTTTCGGGGTTTTTTTGGCCAGGGGGTGGCCTTGGTGCAGGTTCCTGGGCTCCAATTGCCCTGGAATTTGTAAAAATAACAGCAAAATATGCATTATTCCTGAGGCCTTGCCAGGCTGGGATTATTTCTGGAAAGAGGGAGTTGCTCAGTGGTGCCAGGGAGGTGTGGGGTACCTGTGCCCTGATCCCAAAATCCAGAGCTCAGCCCCATGCTGGATAAAACTTTCCCACACAGGAGCCCAGTCCCAAAATCCAGCTGTTATCTAAGAATTCTTTAAATAGACCCAGAAATGTAGGGATCTATCCAGAGGGTGCTGGTGATGGAAGCCAGATCCAGATTTTACCTTGGAAAGCAAAAGCAGCCGAGCCCAAAGGGAGGGAAAGCTGCACCATGGATCCACAGGAACATTTGTGTCACATTTTATGGGATTGTAGGGAAAGCTGCACCATGGATCCACAGGAACATTTGTGTCACATTTTATGGGATTGGAGGGAAAGCTGCACCATGGATCCACAGGAACATTTGTGTCACATTTTATGGGATTAATGCTCCAGGTCAGATAGAAAAGCTTTAACCCAAGGATTCAATGAAGGTTCCTCACAGCCTGATTTAACCTGAGTGGGATTGGAAGATCCATAAAACTCCACAGCAAGGAAAGGCAGCAGAATTCCTGCCCATGGGGGATTTGGGGAAAGCTGGGAGTGGGACAGGATGGCCACAAGCAGCCTGATCTCAGCAATCCCAGAGCACCAGCACCATAAAATCATGGATTTTTAATTACAGGGGGGAATAACAACATCAGTTTTGTTCCAGGAGTGCAGCTCACCTGTGGGTGGGATCCTGGGATGTGCCAGGGCTGGATCAGGATCCATAACTCATTCCTCATGACCAGCTGGGATCACTGGAGTTTATCCAGGAGTGATGGATGCACCAGTTCCCAACCATGCTGGTGACACCATGGGGACATTCCAGCTCCCAATTCCTGCTGGAAGGAGCCCAACATTCCTCTCCTCCAGCCCCAAGAGTGACTCTCTCCATGTAAGAGCCCAACATCAAGAGAAAATCCAGCTCTGGGTTTACAGAAGGAAAACTCTCCTCTCATTTTCCCTCCAAGAGGGGTTGTTATCCTTTGGAAGATCTCATTCCTGCCAGGACATGTAAAATCTCCATAAATTCCAGAGGTGATTCATAGCTCCCATCTGGGATTGGCACAGTCCCTCACTCCTGCCACTTTTGTCCCTGTTTAAAGCTGTGCCACAATTAATGTTCACCCACAGAGGCATCTGCCAGGTGGGAAAGCTGCAGGTTTATTGTCAGAGATCATTTTATGATAAATGACAGAGAGGGAAAACCCCTGGCATGGGTTGAGCCTCCAGCAGCTCCAGCATTTCCCATTTTCCTCCAATCCTGGCTTCATGCAAGTGATGTAGCACCAATGAATTCCTGATTTTTATTCCCTAAACAGTGCAGAGGGAATCCCTGTTATCCATGGTCTGCAGAAAATCCCCAACACTGCTCCTGGCTGATGGAAACTGGAGCTCACATCCAGCTGCTCCCAGAAGGATCCAGGCTTTGGGAACGCCTTAGAAATCAACAGGGATTAATCAAAATTTCAGGCAGGATTTCACATAATTCACCTGCTCTCCCTTAAGACTTTCTTGGGGGAAAAACAGGTTGGGAAAAGGGAATTTGGGGTACCCTGGCCGGATGTGGCTTTCCCAGCACATCTGGCTAGGAAGAGGATGTCCAAGGAATTAATTCTGTGTGGAGATCATTGGAATGTCAGGAGAGCTCTCATTCATCCCTGGCCTTCAAATGCAGGAATTAATTCTGGCCACAGAATTCCAAAGCCAGAGGCTGCCTTTGAGGAGCCATAAATCCCAAGGGAAAGCTAAAGCTTTTCCCTGGATATCCCACCTGGAATGTGGTCACCCTCAGCCTGGTGAGGAGCTCCTGCAAAGCAATTTCCCTGTGGAAAACTGGGAGCTAATGGGATTTATGGGAAGAGGAATGAGAGGCTGGATGTAAGCAGACCCAATTAGTGGATGGATCAATTAAGAGAGAGGAGATGGGATATTGGAGATCCCAAATCCCTGAGCACAGCTCAGCATTCCAGGAGCTTGGAGGATTCCACCTGCTTGTCTCCCATGGTTGCTCCTGGAAAATGCCACCATGAAGGATTTAAACGAGTCATTTATCAATTAAATGTGCACTCTGGCAAATTAAAATCCGTCCTGTTGTTTAATTAATAGGGCAGCTTTATATTTGACAAATTAGGGAGCCTCTTGATGAGCTAATTTGTTAATTAATGGAAGCCTGGAGGCTCTTCCTTCAGTAGATGTTGGCACATCCTTGAATCCAAAGTGCAGCTCCTCCTTCAGGACCCCTGGGCTCAGACTGGGAGCAGCCCTGAGTGGATTTGCCTTGGGAGAGCTCTTGGCATTGCTCCTGGCATTCTTGGGATTTATGGCACTGCTGCATTCCCATTTCTCTTCCCTTTTTTTGGGGAAAATTTACATCCCTCACCAATGAAAAGCACAAGATCCTGCAGCTGAGCCGCTGCCAAACGGAGCTCAGAGCTGCTCCAGGATGGAAAGAGGGAAAGAAATTGATAAAAATGAGGAGGAAAGGTTCTGGCTCTGTCCAGGGATCTGTGCTGGGAATCAGAGCTGTGGGTGGAGAATCCAGAGCTCAGAGCAGATCCAAAGATTCCTGAGTGTCTCCTGGATCACTCCCACAGGGAAAATGAATCCCCCAGGTGCATCCAGGCTCATAGATCAGCCCTTTCCCCATCCCAGACAGCCACAGCCACCCCCAGCACCCCCCTCCCAGTGCTTCCAGTACAAACCAGTGCCAGGATGGTGCTGAGGTGAGGCTGGGTGGGCTCCATGAGCTGCTCCAAACAATTCCATGGAAAGGGAGATGACAGCAATCCCAGGACAGGGATCCCAAAAGCAGTGCTGGAGTCATCCCCAGTAAGAGCAGGACCAGTAACACCAGTAAGAGCAGCACGGTGGGGCACACCCACACTGACCTGGGATAAGATCCTGTTGCAAATCCCTGTAAAAACCAGGAATGTGGATTCCCAAGCTTGCATTCCCCTCCAAATCAGACTGTCCCAAATCCCATGGAGCAGCTCCCTTGGTTATTTTTAGCCACCAGTGCCAGCTGCATGCACCAGTTATCAAATTAATTTGGGGAACCAGGAGAGGCTCCCTTATCTCCATGGACTGGCAGTTCCTGAGATGTGTTTACACTCAGCCTTTAAAAAGCAACCCCAGGTTCACTTTCTACCACAGGAGTTTGCCAAGTTTCCAGCTTTTCCTGGATCTTATCCCACCCAGGCAGGTCCTGGAGAGAGGGCACAGCTCACTCAGCCCCCAAAGCTGCAATAAAAAAATCCCAGTGAAAGGCAAATTCCTGATGGATTTTCCACAAACACTTGGCCAAAAGAACAACATAGCAGTCCAAGCTGCCCTTATTTGGGTGCCTTTTCCAGGAGGACACCCATGGTGTGTGCTCTGGCTCTGGATCCTGATCCATTCTCCAGGAATGCCAAGCACAGGGAACTCTGCTGATGCTGGGACACCTCCCTAATTCCTTCTGGAATGTGAATCTCAAACACTTTTCCCAAGGCTGATGCATCTCCTGTTCCTGTTCCACAGCCTCCCTGCTGACACATTCTCACCCTCTGCCGTGATTCCCAACACATTTGGTGCTCAATCCTTCAGAGAAATCTCCACTTCAACACCTCCAGGAGTCTCTCTCCCCTCCCCACAAGAAAAGGCAATCCCAGAGCTGTTCTTTATCCCATTTCAGCAGCAGGTTGTGCTGTAAGTGGAAAAGAGAAGTTGATGCTTTTCCCTCATGGTTTTCCTGATGCATTTCTCCTTCCACAGCCTAACATATCTAAAAAGAGGAGAAAAAAAACAAACCTTGGAATAATATTTATGAGCTAATTAGGCAGAGAATTGATTTGAACATCACTGGGATACCAGAAAAATGCCAGCTGAGCTGGAAAGGCTTGAGCTGGTTTTCCATGGAAATGAAAATTGCCACAGGCTGCTGGAGGCAGGAGCTGGAGCCATTCCCTGAGAGGCCTGAGTCCCTTCCCACCCCCAGTAGCCTCCTGGAATCACTTGGTTTATCCCCAGTGTGTAAAATAACTGTGAGAGGTGAAGGAAAGGGAATCTTCCTTCCCAAGAGAGCAGGATTTGAATTCCCCTGCCATGGGATTAGGGAGAAATCCAAGATATGCTGGAAAGAAATATCAATTCCTTTTGATTCCTCTTTAGCAGCACTAAATCCCAGGCAAAATTCCAGTTCTTATATCCCAACAGATTTCACACCAAGGAAGGACAACGTGGAATTGCTTCTCCTTCCATTCCTCACTTCCCCTCCCAGCTTTGCTCCCTCCCTGCCTTGCCAGATCGCAGCCCTGCACTTCCAAAGCTCCCAGGAGCAGGGATGGAGGCACTTCTGGAGCCCCTGCAGCTCTCTCCTGATTTATCTGTGCCATTACCCCAGTTATCCATCAGCCAGCAGCTCGTGTTTGCAGCACTGCTCCCCTCTCTCTCAGGAATTATGGATCTACCCAGCAAAGGCACAGGGAAATAATTGTTTGTTTGCTGCTCAGGCCTTTGAAATTCCAGGAGAAAATGAGATTTCTCTTGCTTGCTTTAGATCCTGGGGTTTCTCCCCCTCTGCTGGGTTTATTTCCAAATTCCCACTGCTCCTGCTCAGCTGTCACACACAAGCAGGGAGCTGCCAGTGGCATTCCTTCAGGGAAGGGACAGAGAGCCTGGCACTGTCCCCTCCCAGTGCTCAGGAGATTCAGCTCCAGATCCAGCTCAGCCTCTTCCTGTCCAGAGCAAAGCCCAGCTGGGGGAACTTAACATTCCAGCTCCAAAGGAATTAAATCCAGCCTTAAAAAGGAAAATATTTCCCAACTCTGAGTTTTTGCAGAGTGCTGGAGGTACCTGATAACCACAGAGTTCACCAACAGGGGCTGTTCCCTGCTGACAGGTTTTAATTTAGAGGAATTTCAGAGATTCCATTTTATCCAGCAGGACACAGGAAAATGAACAGAGCACCCTGGAGAGCTGGGAATGACACAGGCTCTGTCTCCTTATTTCCAAGGGGGCTCTCTGAGCTCTGCTGAACAGCACAGATTTGCAAATCCACTTCTCCCATTTGCAAATCCATTCTTTTCCAACTGCTGCCCTGTGTACATGCTGAGGAAGGAGTGGTGCAGAATTCCAAGGCCAGATCTCCTCAATATCACCAAGCACTCAGGGACTTTATGATTCCTAAAGGATCATCCACCTGCTTTGGTTCCCATTTATCACAATCAGCACACACCAAGAGTCATTGGCATATCCCAGGCTCTGGGAGCCTTTGGAAACTCAGATCCATGGAGAAGCAAAATGTGAGTGGCAGGTGGTTCCTGAGGCCTCTGCTCCAAAGCTTCTGTTTCTCTTCCTGGGATTTAGGAACTTAAAATATCTCTTGAATTTCAGGAATATTCCTGTTTTCAAATCCTGGTTGAGCAGAGCCACTCCAGGTAGCCCACAGCCCCTGAAATGCTGGAATTCAGCCTGGGATGAGGACAGGAGACCTCCAGCAGCTCTGCCAGGACACAGCTGAGTCCTCAGCATCCCTGCACTGCTGTTGCCATGGTGACCAAGCATCATCCCCTCTCCTGCCACCTTTAAGGACAAATGTCCCTCCACAGCACAAGGCACTCCTTATCCTGCACCCAGGACATCCCACAGGACATCCTGCTCCCCCAGGACAGGAATTTCCTGCTGGCTCCAGCCTGGAGCTGACCATCATCAAGGTAAAAAAAAATCCAGGAGGATCCAGCCATTCCCACACCTAAACAGGTGGGGGTTGAAGTGAAATCCAAGCAGATTTTAATTTAGAGGAATTTCAGAGGATCCATTCTATCCAGCAGCACACAGGAAAATGAAGAGGTTGAGGCCACAGAGGATCTTTGAGCATAGAAAAGCTCAGGGCCACCACTGTCCCCATGGCTGGTGGCACTGGCAGCACCAGGGAATCCACAAGCAGTGCCACCCCCGAGTGTGCCAAGCTGCTTCTGTGCCCTCCCAAATCTCCCTGGGACACCTGCTGAGCTCTGACAGCTGCCAGGACCTAAGCAGGGGGCGAGCTGAGAAGCTTAAAGGGAAAATAGCTCCTTTTGTAATCTGCTCCCACAGCACTCCCACCCTCCTGCCCGTTTTAGCCCTCCTTGTCCTACATTGGAGCCCTGGAGATGGGAAAGGGGTGGAATTGGAGCTGTTCCAGGATGTGATGTCCCCTCTATGGGGACACCCTGATCCCACTGCTCCTGTGGAAAACATCATGGAATTTTGGAATGGTTTGGGTGGGAAGGGACCTTCCAGATCATCTCATTCCTGCCATGGGCAGAGAATCCCTATCCCAGGTCTGAAAGAAACAACAAAGATGTATCTGCCTGATCACATCTTCCAAATTGATGCCAGGGAAGATTATCCCAAGATCAGCCTCACATTCAGAGCACTGTGCAAGCTTTGGGAAGCTCAAGCTCCGTGCCTCAGCTGCTGTTATACACAGGATCCCAGGAATCTCCAAGAGCACAGACAAGGAAATTTCATCCCAGCACAAACAGTTCCAGAAGGAAGCCAGGGCTTTACTCAACATCCAAATATGTTTTCCAGGATCGTTGCCTCCGAAGGCAGAAGGTGGGAAGGTCGTGGAGCGGGAATGCAGCAGGCTGGGATGTTTCCATGGAGCAGAGATGAGTCAGTGCCATCTGCTGGCTGCAGGGACCCGGCCGCTCCCAAATCCATCGGATTCCACCTCGGATAGAGAGGAATAAACCCCAGCCTCACCCTAAAGCTTCCAGGATCTCTCTGAGGGAGCTGCAGCTCCGAGGGAGTGAATCCTGCTTTTCCTGCTGAAAACAAGCCCGGAAAGGGGGATTTTGTCTGGAAAATGCCATTTGCAGAGGAAGCAGGATGGAGTGGGGGCAGCACGAAGCTAATGTGGATTGGGATGCTGAGTATGGTGCATTTGTGGAAGTCTCCCCTCAGCTCCCTCTGAAATACAGTTTAAATAAATTCATTCCTGACAAATCAGGTTATTTTTCCATCCTAGTGATGAGCTGCATCTGGTAGAAAACCACCTTATCACCTTGCTAACTACTGATTCTGAGGGAATTATCTGCAATTCTCTTTTCCCTCAGCTTTTTACCACCTTCTCCCTATTCCTGGCTTTCAGCAGAGGGAGAGGCACAGGTGTGGAACACCAAAATTCGCTGCTACTTAAGGCGAAAAACAAAGAGATTTTTCCAGAAGGGCCACGGATAGGCGACGGGAACTCTGTGTCAACAGAAAGAGGTGATTTTCCATGGAAATGGCCATAAATTAAATGCAGTGGAATTAAAACCTCAGCGAGCCCCGAGCTGGGCCTGCCGCGCTCCCATCGCCTAGCAACAGAACGCAATGCCCTTATATGGCAACCCGGCCCGCCCACTCCCCATCCTCCCTTCTCATTGGCTGTGCTCCGCATGATTGACGTGCGCTCTCGCCAATGCTCACCCTCCACGAGCCTCTCCCTCGCCCGGGGCGCCGCGCTACCCGGAAGTCGCTGCAGGAAGCGGAGGGGAGGAGCGCGAGGGCCGCGTCCGCTGCGGCAGCCAATGGGAGAGGAGCTTGGGAGCGGCTCAGCCAATGGGAGCGCGCGGGGGCGGGCCCGGGGGCGGGGCTGCGGGAGCCGGCACAGGTGGGCAGCGGCGGCTGCGGGAGGCGACAAAGGTGAGGGGGGACCGGGGGGACATGGGGGCAACAGCCAGGGGGACAGGGCAGCGGGGACACGGGGAACCCCGGCAGGGGGCCAGGATAAAACCGGAGGGCTTGGGGATAAGGGGATCTGGGGGAAGGCCTGGGGTGCACCGGGGGTACCGGGCAGGGAGGAGCCGGGGGGACCCGGGGTGCTGAGGGGGATTCCTGAGGAGCCCTGAGGAGGGAACGGTGGCTGAAGGAGAAGCGGAGGATGGGGAGGGATTCCAGAGCGGTGCAGGAATCTGTGGCTTGGTGGAGGGGGTCACAAGGCGGGAGGAGGGTGGGGAGCAGACGGGATGCTCCGTGACCCCTGCGGAACCGGCTGGCACAGCCTGGTGCCCACGCTGCTCCCGGGCATCCCTGGCTCCTCCTGCTGCTGCCGGCACAGCAATGCACAGCACATCCCATACGGTGCTGGGGGTAGCAGGGAAGGGGATGCCCAGGACAGCCCCCAATAGCTGTGACAAACCCAGATCACCTGCACTCAAACCCACTCTTACCCCACGGAGCTCTGGCTGAAGCTGTGTGTTCCCAGGTGGGAGCAGCAGCAAAGGAGATGCTCCAGGTGTCCGTGCTGGAAGCAGGATGAACCTCGTGGCGATGGCGACGGATCCCGAGCTCCAATGGGTGTCCCTGTGGCTCCGTGTCCGCTGGGCGGCCGTGCTGGTGCTGCTCCTGAGCTCCCTGGTGATGCTGCTGCTGCCCCTGGCTGCTGTGGACAACCAGTGCCACGCTGTGCTCAAGGGCCTGTCCTTCCTGAGGAGCAAACTGGGCTCCTCGGGAATCACCAGGTTCACAGGACAGAGCACGGAGCTGAGCGTCACCTCCAAGGGGCTGGAGCTGCTGGTGCTGAAGGGAAAAGCATCCCCAGGTGAGAGGTCCTGGGTGGGCACAGCCGAGTTCCTCAGGTCAGGGAGATGCTGGAGAGGGTCCAGCAGAGGCCACAGAGATGATTTGGATTCTGGAGCATCTTTGTGATGAGGAGAGACTGCAGGAGCTGGCCTGGTCAGTCTGGAGGGAATCCCATCAGTCCATACAAACATCTCAAACCGTGTGCCAAGATGGTGCCAGGCTCTGTTCAGTGGTGCCTGCTGACAAGGAGCAGTAAACACAACAAGTTCCACCTCAATATGAGGAGGAACCTCTTCCCATGAGGGTGGCAGAGCACTGGGACAGCTCCCCCAGGAGTTGTGGAATCTCCCTCCATGGGGACATTCCAAACCCACCTGCTCCAGGTGAGCCTGCCTTGGAGTGGGAGATTTCCAGAGGGCCCTTCCAACCCTGACACCAACCCAGAGGTCTTCACCCCCTCCCTGACCATGTCCTGCACCCCTGATGGGAGTGACACTGTACCCTGATGGTAAGGAACTGCAATTAACTGCAATTAACCCTGGCTGTAAATCCCCATGAGGTCAGGCAGGCCCTCACCAGCTCCTTGACTGCATTCCAGAGCCCTGTGCTGGCATTGCTCTGTGTCTCCAAAGTTTTCCCTGGTGTTTTCAGTACTAGTAACTCCTGTGGAGGTAACTGGAACACAGAGAGGTGATTTAATGCACAGAAATCTCAGCTACACAGCGTTAATCCCAAAATCCTGCCTGGCAGAGAACAGCCTTTCAGGCAATGTCAGGCTGTGGACTGTGTCAGCCAGGATATTAGTCAGGAAAACACTTAAAGGAATTATTATGATTCCAGCACTGTATCTTTGTTTGCATTAAAGCTCTTACTGCTGGGAAAAAGTTGGATAGTTCAGTGGAAAAACAGAAGTGCTTTTGGCAGCCAACACAATAATGTTAACATTATAATTTCACCTACAAGAATGCCAAGAGAACGTGTTTAAAACACACCTTCCTACCACATGAAGCAGTTTAGTGGCCACCTGTTGAGCCTGCTGCCCACAGGTCCTGCCTCCTGCCACACGTGGCATAAACCTCTGGGATTGTAACCTGGAAAAAGCTGGAACACAAATTCTGTTCCAATTTTTGTATCAGTGAGCAGTGACTGCCATAGAATATCCTGAGGTGGAAGGGAGGCACAAGGATCATGAAATCCAGATTTCCAGAGGTTGCCAGTAAAACTCACCACCCTTTATCTGTTACCATTTCATCCCAGAGGTGAAGTTGGAAGCCAGAGCAGCTCTGAATCAAGCCCTGGAGATGAAGCGCCAAGGGAAGCGGGAGAAGGCCCACAAACTCTTCCTGTACGCCCTCAAAATGGACCCGGATTACGTGGATGCCCTGAACGAGTTTGGGATCTTCTCTGAGGAGGATAAAGACATCCTCCAGGCTGACTACCTGTACTCCAAAGCTCTGACCATCTCCCCCCACAACGAGAAGGCTCTGAGCAACCGGGGCCGGACGCTGCCCTTGGTGGAGGAGATCGACCAGAGATATTTCAGCATCATCGACAGCAAGGTCAAGAAGGTGATGGCCATTCCCAAAGGGAACTCCGCCCTGCGCAGGGTGATGGAGGAATCCTACTACCACCACATCTACCACACGGTGGCCATCGAGGGGAACACGCTGACGCTGTCCGAGATCCGCCACATCATCGAGACCAGGTACGCCGTTCCCGGCAAGAGCCTGACGGAGCAGAACGAGGTGATCGGGATGCACGCCGCCCTCAAGTTCGTCAACACCACGCTGGTGTCGCGCATCGGCTCCGTCACCAGCAGGGACATCCTGGACATCCACCGGCGCGTGCTGGGCTACGCCGACCCCGTGGAGGCCGGGCGCTTCCGAGCCACGCAGGTCTTCGTGGGCCACCACATCCCGCCGCACCCGCAGGACGTGGAGAAGCAGATGGAGGAGTTTGTGCAGTGGATGAATTCCGAGGACGCCATGAGCCTGCACCCCGTGGAGTTCGCGGCGTTGGCGCACTACAAGCTGGTTTACATCCACCCCTTCGTGGACGGCAACGGGCGCACGTCGCGCCTGCTGATGAACCTGATCCTGATGCAGGCGGGGTACCCGCCCATCACCATCCGCAAGGAGCAGCGCGCCGAGTATTACCACGCGCTGGAGGTGGCCAACGAGGGCGACGTGCGGCCCTTCATCCGCTTCATCGCCAAGTGCGCCGAGACCACGCTGGACATGCTGCTCATCGCCACCACCGAGTACTCCGTGGGGCTGCCCGAGGCGGGAGGCACTGCTGGCTGCAAGCAAACCATCCCCGTCAAGACTTGAGGGTTTTGGGGCAAGTTGTGGGAGAGCAGAACTCCAAGGGACTCGGTGTTCCTGCTGGGAAAGGACTGGAGAGGTGGCACTCGAGCGTTTTGTTTATTTAAAGTGTCTTATATTTGATTAAATTAATGTAATTTATTTATATACTGATGCCAAACGGAAGTGGGGATGGTGGCTGTGCGCTGGAAGGAGGTGGGGAGAGGTGTCAGAGGGCTCAAAGAGATGAACTAAAATTGAATTCTTTCTTAAAATTAAGCTTTGAGGAGCAGCTTCAATCACAACCCTTCCTCCAGGCAGTCAACTCTACTGTCTGACCTCAGCAAAGTCTAAACTGAGTTGGTTTTGTGTTGCCTCTTCCCTGGAGCTCCAAAACACATCCCTGAAGGAACAGCACTGTCCCAGCTGTGTCCATCAGACACTGTGGTGTCTGGCACACAGACCCTGAGCAGGAAGGAGGCTGAACTCCAGCCCAAAGGCATCTCTCCCCTCCCAGTTGTTTCTGTGGCACTTTGCATGTTCACTTTAAGCTGCCTTTCCTGGGGTGAGCTTTGTACAAATGGGAAGTGGAACAAGAGGAGAAAAGTTCTGACTTACTTGAGGGAGAAGGACTCAGAAAACACCTCAGCCAACAGGAGCCCTGGGAAAGCACAGGTGTCCTTAAGACATTTCAGTGGAGGGGTTGGAAGGAGTTTGTCTGCAGAACTGTGGGCAGAAAAGGTCATAAGCAGAGCCAGGAGACACCAGTCGTGCCAATTTGGGCAGAATGTGTACAGGAAGTCTGCCAAAAACTTCAGTTTCTTTAGTCTAGGTAAGGGAACTTTCACAATTAATCAGTGGTCATGTCATTACTCTGATAAATGTGTCAAGAATCACTCGAGGCCTCTGCGTGCTGCAGGGGCAGTGCAGTGCCTGGAGCTGCTGAGCAGTTCAAAGAATCATTTTTTCCTTGGTTTTTAAGGTAAAAGTACCTGCAGATCTCCCTACCTCAAACCTGCCAGATGTGTAACAGCATCATTGATCCCACCACCTCCAAGCTCACAAAACTTCCATTTAAAATCCCAGTTTAGAGCATTTAACCCCTTGACAAAAGGCTGTCCTAGGCTTAGTTTTCTCCCCTTTTAACTTTCTCTTACCTGACAGGGAGTTTAGGACAGGTTTTTAGAGAAGCAGAAAGCAGGATGAGACTGGGAGTTCTCTGAGCATTGCTGCCTGGGAAAGCAGACAACATAGGAGGAAAGGTGTCCTGTCCTTACAAAGCATGTTATTTTTGTAGTGCAACCTGAGTATAAATAATGCACTTTAGAGCTCTGTGGGGGGGAAAAAAGTTATTTTAGTAACAGATTAATAAACTATTTTAATATGAAAACCTTGGTTTGGAAGAGGCTGTTCTCAGAGCACACTTGGCTGCATGAACTAAGTGGTTGTGGAGGAGGAGAGATCCTGGTTCCCTCAGCAACGTGACAACAGGAGCAGAATCATCATTTCAAAGTAAAGCCAAGTGAAATCAGCACAGAAAATAGTGTTTATTTGCAGCAAGTGATTGTGTGGTCCAAGTGAACTCAGCACTGGGGTCCCCACCTCTCTGGGTGGTGGCTTCCAGGGTTGTTGACAAGCAGGAATGTTTCTATCCAAGATCACACCACACTGTTGGAAAGTCTGAGGTGATGACTGAAGTGATTTCAGGATATTCAGAGCAGATGGAATGAGCTGCTTCAAGGCCTGAGGGACACTGAGCACACCTGAGAGGTGAGGTACATCACTATCACCCAGCTGCCAGAGGAGAAGTGCAGTTCCAACACCCACATTTAAACAAAAGCAACAGTATTTATAGAAAACCTTTGAGAACTTGAGTTTAATAAACCGAGAAACGTCAGCTTGCACTTCACAGTTGTACAAAACCATACAGAAACCACCTGCAAAAAGACATGAGCTAGCTAGGAAAAAAACAACTAAAACCAACCAAAAAACCTGGTCCTCAGCAACAGCACGTCCAGCTTCATGGGAAACAAAAATTACCACCTCAGGATCAGCTCCTGACACTTAAAAAGAATCATCTCAATGTCCTTTACAAATACACCATATAAAAAACAGGTCAACTGGAACAGAACAGGAACTGGATACATATATATGTATATCTGTGTATCTACATATACACACATATGTATAGAAACTCTCCCAAATACTAAAAGAGGCCATTGTGGTGAAGTTGGAGCATCTGCTGTTGGATTCTGCATGGAAGGAGATGACAATCCCTGCGTGCTGGGGTTGGGTGGAGGATGGGGCTGTTGGCAGAGAGAATGTCTGCAATCCCAATCTGAGCTGACCAGTGGAGCTTGCTGAGGTCCTCCCATGGCATCTCATTCGTTAATGAAAGAGAAAAAATCGCTGGAAAAACTCCAAAAACTCCATGTGGCATCCGAGCTGTGCAGGAAATGTTTCCCCCCTCGTTACCCTCAATATGAGGGATCGCGTTAACGCCGTTTCACCAGAACAAAAGTGGAACTCTTTGCTCTTAGAGGAAAAAAACAAAAATACAAACCACCACCTGGATTTGTGCCATCCTCCACTGATCCTGAGGAATGCAGTCCAGTATTTACAGGGAATTGGGACGGGCTTTCTCTCCTGGCAAAGCTTAAGGACACAACATGGCTTCCAGAAAGGCATTTCACATTGGACCAGATCTGCTGAGTGCACGCTCCTTGCTCACTTCTTCAGGAGCATCTTGGCAAAATCAGCATTGGACATCTTTTTAGGCTCTGCAGGGGGGTCACAGGATGCTGCTGGTGAGTTCTGGACCATCCCATTCTCAGCCTTGGCCACGGGGTTGCTCTGACGCTGCAGCGCCCGGGGCATCATGGAGAGCTGTGTCCTTCCCTTCCCTCGCCTGGAAGGGAAAAAATTCCCACTGAAACACACTCTTGTAGCTTGGGGCAACAACAAGGACTTGTTTGCTGGGAGGAATGCACATTTCAATGTTATTCCTGTCATTTGTTTCAGGGATAAAGCTTTTTGAAGCACCCCTGAGTTCTGGCAGACAACAACTGCCCCACAGTGCCCAGGACTGAAGCTCTGTTTATCCACAGGGCCCATCCAATACAGGAATGCTAAAATATGAAGGAACAGCCTTAAGGCTCACTAGGAACAGGGGCTGCTTCTCCAGAGGGAGAGAACATGGAAATTATCAGGGATCAGTGCCAACATGAGATCCAAGGGGATGGCCAATGCCTGATCCTTTTGTCACTACAGAGCTGTTTCAGTTGATAAAGAGGAAAATTCTGCTTTCCCTCATCAATCCAACAACTCATTTTTATGGTTCAGCACCATTTAAAAGCTCTGTCAGATTCACAGAATCCTACACTGATTTGGGGTGGAAGAGGCCTTTAAGATCACTCCTGCCATGGGCAGGGACACCTTCCAGTGTCTCAGGTTGCTCATAGCCCTGTCCAACCCAACCTTGGACATTCCCAGAGATGCAGGGACAGCCACAATTCTCTGGGCACCCTTTGCCAGGGCTTCCCACCCTCACAGGAAAGAATTCCTTCCCAATATCCCATCCAACCCTGCCCTCTGGCAATGGGAAGCCATTCCCTCTCACCATATACAAAAATCCCTCTCCCTCCTTTTTTTGTCTCCCCCATAATCCAGCTAAGATTCCTAAACTTTAGCACAGCAAGAAAAGCAGCATTTCCTTTCCAGGCAGTGCCAGGCACCCCTCCATCACTCACGCTCCATAAATGTGCCGTGGTGCCAGGGCCAGGGAGGCCCTGCCGGGCTCGGGGCGCTCCGGAAGCTTCCGCAGAGGGGGGTTGCTGATCATCACCTTGATGACGTGGTCCTTCACTGTCAGCCCATCCATCTTCAGCACAGCCTGAGAGGCCTGGGCTTCATTCTCATATTCCACATAAGCCAGGCCCTGAATTAACAGAAGAAACAACCTGCATTAGGTTTTGGTGTTTCTGTAAGAGCTGGTAAGGAATTCATAAATTAAATTCAGTCACAATTTCAGTCCCAACCATTCTCTTCTCACAACCTGTATTTCCTGTTTCTCACTCCTGATGCCCTCATGTGTAGAAAAAAAGCATTAAAAAAGGAAAGAACCACCCCAAAAATGCTATTAAATGAAATATAATGAAGTACCATGGCAGGATCACAGAGAAGGGCATCACCTCTCCCTGCTGTTACTCTTTTAAATGACATTCAAAGCCTTAAGCTGCATTTTTTGGATTGACCAGTTTCACAGGAGAGACATCAGGTTTTACATAACTTTCTCAAAATACATTTATTTGTGGTTTACACACAACCCCAGCTCAAACTAAGGTCAGAACAAGACTTGGGGTTCCCAAGAGCACTCATTACAAGGTGTGCACACAGCAGGAAGTGCACCTGAGGTGGTGCAAGGGGCAAGAAAATTCTATTTAAATCCATGTCCACCATTCCCAGGATGTCCCTGTGGACAGGACCCACCACACAGACACAGCCCAGGTGGCAGGCAGAGTTTTGGCAGAGCAGCAACTGGTTCAGAATCCCTTATTTAACAAGGAGTCATTTATTCAGGGATGGAAATAATGAGAGGGGGCTCATTTCTCATTGGCAAATCCCTTCCTGCAGCAGATGTTAGGAACAAAAGCCTCAGGAAATTGAAGAAAGGAGGATGGGAATTGGTTGTACCAGGTAAAGCCCCTTTAGCCAGTTATTTAAAAACCAATCCTTTACAGACTTGCCTGGTTTCACTATACTGAAAGTGCTCCATCCCCTATTTTTCTGGTGCAATTTAATAAGTATTTTGGAAAAATTCCTTTTGTTTTCTGCACAAAGGCACACTGGGCTATATAAATCCAAGCTCTTCCACAAGTATTAATACAAAACCACACTGGCAACTTAATAAACCCAACTTTTTTGTCTCTAGACTTCATAACAAGTTTCTTTTTGAAGGATTCCTTAAAACCAGGAGTGTGTTAAGGATGCCTACCTTGGGTTTTCCAGCTCTGTTGGTGACCAGTCGAATGTCCTTCACATTCCCATGTGCTTTGCACACCTCCTCCAGCTCCTCCTTAGTGCAGGAAAATGGCAAACCAGATATAAAGAGTTTATGTTTCTCCAGGGTAGTGCTGTACCTGAACACCTGGAGAACAAAAATGTTGGTTCACAAACCAGCCAGAAATTCCAAGGATTTCAATCCTACACCCCAAAAGTAATTCCTGTTTGTGGGATGCAAAGCTGCCTCAAAGCCATGAGTAGTGTTTTGGAAGATATTTGCTTACAAACACCAAGGCCTTGCAACTAAATGCTATTAAACCCCTTCCTAATGAGGGCAGACACTGAGAATCACAGAATATCCTAAGCTGGAAGGGATGCAGAAGGATCAGAGCCCAGTTCCTTTAATAAGGTATTTATAATATTGTCTTCTTGCTCAGCTGTCACTATGGGAACATTGAATTTTACTGTGCAGGAACTGCAGAAAGCAGAAATCCCCTGATTACACAACTGAGCCCTGGTACAGAGCATCCTCAGCCAGGGGATTGAGTAACAAATGCTGACCAAAAAAGCTCTTCAGAGGCTGAACCACCATGAAACTGCTCAGATCAGCAGATTTCTACAAATCCTGAGTAAATTATGTCAATCTTGGTGTCTGGCAACTTAACAGAAGATGCAAAAAGTCCTAAATAAGAATTTATAGCAGCACGACGAGAATTGATCGGATTTGAGCACCCTGGACACAACAGCTTGCACCAACTCCACTCCCCAGATCTCCTGTACAACAAAAACCAACAAAACTTTACCTTAAAGTCAGGATTCTTGTTCTTGTCAACACAAGGGGACACAAACATGGGCCTGCCCTCCACAGCCGTGCGATCCAAGGCCAGGGCCTGCCGAGCAGCCTCCTCCTCCCGGAACTGCACGTAGCAGTAACCCCGGAAGGTTCCCTTGTTGTTGAACACTGCTCGGATCTCCACCACCTCCCCACAGCTCCCAAAGAGCTCCCTCAGCTTGGCTTCAGGCTCTGCCATGGTGTAGGAGAGGTTGCTGACAAACACAGTGACTTTATCCTTGCTGCTGTCGTGGAGAACTTTGGGGATGTCCTTGCGGCTGGTGGACGCCTTTTCCTTGGGGGTTGTTGGCCCATCTGGCTTTTCACTCCTCCCAAAGAGCCCAGTCTCCACTTCCATGTCCTCTTCAGGGAGCACTCCATCCCCCTCTCCCTTGTGCCTCTTGCTGGGCAGCTCTGATTGATGGAATTGAAAGCCTTGTTAGAAAAAAATTACCCACTCCATTCCCACTGTGGAAGCACAAATACAGTGACAGCTCCTAAAGACACCAAAAACCTCCCAGGGGTTTTAAAGAACAAATAACAAATTATTCCACCAAGAGAGCTTTAGATGAAAGCAACTGGAATATTTGTTCCTTTTTTCAGCCAGTCACAGCTGACAGTTGCTGATTCATGTTCCTCTTCTTTGTCTAATGGTTCTTTTTTTTAAAAAAAAGTAAAACTGAAAGCTCACAAAAATCCCAGGGGGAACAACCTATTAAAGTCTTCTGTTCCCACCTCCAAGAAGCTTCTACAATCCTGAATAACCCAATTTAGACACAAGGCTCAGCATCACAGGATGAGTCAGAAAAATTACTTAAAGGAAAATTAAGAAAAAAAAATCACAATATCCCTTCAAAATAAGAAATCCCAAGAAAATTCTGGAGATTCTTATAAACCTGTTTTTCTGTTGGTATAAAACCATTTAGCCTTGCTTGCATTTCACTCCCACACTGAAGACTTCCCAGGAGAAAGCAGCCCTGGAAAGACACCAGTGCTGGCAATTCCTCAGCTCCACAAGACAACCAATAACCCTGTTGGCAGAGCTCTGAAATTTTCATTTCATTTTATTTTTACCTTCTTCCTGTCCCCATTCACCCTCGTCATCCTCGTCCGCTTTGCGCTTGTCCCCAATCTTGGTTTTTTTGGCTTTTTTGGAAGCTTTCTTCTCTGCCCTTGCCTGCTTCCTCTGCTCAGCTCTCTCCTCCTCCTGCTTTGCCAGAGCAGCTTCTTTCTCAGCAGCCTAAAACACACAAGATTTATTTCTTTTTTTTTCCCCCACTGGCTGCAGATTGCAGAGCATTTTCCAGAGCACTGAGCTCAGGACTAACAGGGACATCATTTAAAGCTCATCCCAATTCTTTGCTCTCACAGCTTTCCTGGAGGGCACATCACTCTTGTGGTCATCCAAGGGGCAAAAGGAGAAAGATAAAAAACAGCAAGAGGTTGTTAATCATAGTTTTAAAGTAAAAATCAATAGTTCTAGGGCTTGAAGGCATTTCAGGCTTATCTGGGAGGAAGTCATATTAAAAATGTGGCATTCAGAGAAGCATGGATTTAATTTTATAAAATGCTTTGGTAGCTCCCAGAAAGTTCTGACCTTTGCTCTTTGTTCATTCACTCGAGCCAATCTGTTCTCAGTTTTCTGAACAGCAGCATCCCAGTCTTCCAGTGTTCCTAAAGGATAAAATTAAACTTTTAAAAGCTTTTTATTTAGCTTTCTCATCATTCAGAGATACAGTTCTGGAAAAATAAGAGTCACTGAGTTTATGGCACTCGTTGTTCATATTAAATATGAAAATTCTAATTATAACAATTGGCCTGTAAGGTAAAAAAAAAAAGCCAGAGCCAAGCAGAGCAGAAACCTCTCATTAATAATGCAAGACTCCATGGCATGGAAAAATCCAGTGATTTCAGAAAAGCAAGGAAGAAAAGAGCTGTCTGTGGATCTGACAGCAGTGAAAAGGAAGTGAGATTTCAGTGGAGCACAAAACACAGGATCAAAAAGCCTGCCTGTCACCCCTGCCTAGCCAGGTAATTAATCACCTCCTGCCACCCTTCTGTTAATTAATGACCTTCTGCCTGTCACTCAGTGACCTTTTGTCACTTAGCCACCCCTGGCAGTGCCCAGGTACCTTCTATCCTCTCGAGGGTGAGCAGCACCTCGCAGACGTGCTCGGGGTAGTCGCTGGTGCACTGCACTGCTCGGTGCAGGGCCTTCCTGCAGTGCTGGGTGTCCCCATGGGCCCTGCAGAGGGGACAGGACACTGAGGGGACAAACCACACACTATTCCAGCCATACAAGCATTCCCCATCCTTCCCCAGCTGCTGAAACACTTCTGGAAGCCACAGCAGAGCTGCCCCAAAAACCTCAAAGGTGTTTTGTAAACACACTCGTGTTCTGAACTGTTTTCTGCCACAGATCAGGAAACAAAAAAGTGAATTAACCAAGCTCCTACCTTTCCAGGTTGTAATATTCCAGCCACATGTTGGCATATTTGGCATTTCCTTTAGTCATGATGTTGTCCCAGAGCTCCCTGGCTTTCTGCATGTTGTTACACAAGCGGGCCTGCAAGGGAGCATCCAAAATATCCTTCAGGATTATTTGTTCAGCATCAATAACTCCAAACAAAAATTACCCCACAGATGCTGCAGACAGACTCAGGAAGATACAGAGCCATACAACAGTCAAGATAAACACCTGACACAATCCCACTACTGAACAATCCTTCTCTGTCCATCTCTCCCATTAGTCTTAGTTCTGGCTCCCACATCCATTTGATTTTGGTCATTATAAAAGAAATTAGAGAGTTGTTTCTGAATTTTTCCTTTTGTTGTTGATGAATGTACCTAAAAACTTCTCAGACTGAGAACTTGCTTTGTGTTGAGAAAGGGAAGCAGAGGAGAAGGGGAAATGGACTGGGAAAGGACTGCATTCCATGGCAGGAATGTTAAAACATTTCATTTTAAATCCATTTTATTAGGCTCAGGAATTTAAATACAGCACAGAGAAACATCACCTCAACTCTTGCCCAGTTCTGCATGATGGTGCAGGATGGATCTCCACTTTCACTGAACCCTAGGAAGAAAAACAAGGAGTGTTTGTTGCACTTGGCTCTCAGAAATACAAAAGTGTTTATTAAACAGGTCCCACATGGAGATCAAATCTTTATCTTTCTGAAATGATCAAGATTCTTGATTGTGTGGAGAACTGATTTTATAAAAATGATTTTGAAGAGGAGAAAACAATACTTGGGATGATTTTACTTACTTTCCTCTACTTCTTGTTTCAAGTACTCCACAGCTCGTGCAAATGCAGAGCGCAGCTCCTCCAGCTCCTTACTGGAGTCTGCAGGGAAAAAAAGAAACAATAAAATAATAATAATAATAGTGGTAGTAATAATTTGCCACCCAATAGAACCTTCTCCTTAACACCCACAATTACTTCAGCAGGGGAAGATTAAATTTATTACTTCTCAATGTCATTATCACTTCAATTTGTGATTTTATAATGAGGAAAACTCACTACATGAAGAATTTTAAAAAATCAGGTATCAAAAATATAAGGCAGGGCATTTTTGCAATAGCAAACCAATCAAATTCCTATTTTTTATAGACATGAAGACAATTTTTGTGAAAAATGAAAATGCTGATAATTTTCTTTAAAAAAGTAGTATCCAAGAAGTATAAAGAAAATAGTTCAGATATTTATTCTGTATTTATCATACAGACCTTGTGTAAAATCCACCCTTCTCCTCAGGTAATCCAGGTAGGCCTGCCAGATCTCTACATAGTCTGTTGCTTGAATAAAACCTGCATTCAGAGCTTTTTCAAACATTTCTGAAAGAAAAATGGGGAAAAAAACCAAATTACTTTCCCTATACTGTGAAAATTAGCAACTTGCAGTGACAGCACAAAGAAATATCTACACAAACACCACTGGTTTCTGGGAAGAGAAGAAATCCTACACAATAAATTGGTTTAGGAAGGGAATTTTTAGGAATGTTCATTCCAAGCTTGCTCAGGGTGAAGCTGCTCAGCCAAAGCAGCAGGACAAGAACAGATCCTGCAAGTCCCATTTGTCCCACGCTGTTTGGAGTGCAGAGAGCAGCTCTGAACTGCATGTTCTGGGTCTTTGCTCACCAGAGATGATGCTGTGCTCAACCCTGTGCCTCTCCATGGCCAGCAGGTACCTAATCCACAGCCCAACAGTCCAGGGGCAGTTCCTGACAGCGCGGTCGTGTGCGGATAAAACCAATTCCTTCACCTTCAGCTGCCTGTCCTGAAAGAACCACACAAAAAAAAAAAGTGAAGTTCTTATCAGCCAGAGAGACCATGCTCAGCTAATAAAGAGCCAACACCTAAAATCCAGTACTTCCACTTCATATTTAAAGAACTCAGATTGGTATTTTAAATTCTGCATTCCTAAAAACGCAGTGAACGCCTTCCAGTGAGGAAGGAAAGAACTGCCAGGTGAGGTGACAAATTTAATAAAGGCACTGAGTGAATTCCCAACTGCTTCTAGAATGTCAAGGATACAAAGAGGGAGAGCACACCCAGCCTGTTTGTGGAGGTTTTGTTCCACCTGCAACCTGCTGTGTCCAGCTGGGAAGAGAAAGAGATGATGGAAAAACTGAGCCTGGATAAGCTCCTGCAGGGAGTCACCCTGATCCCTTAATCCAGCCACCTTCTGTCCTGCCTCTGGAGCTCAGCATCAGCTTCAAACTGCACTAACAAACCCCCCTGGAAACAAGAGCTGAACATCTGGGCTTGCTTCAGTGCCCACACCCTGTAATTCTGCAGAGAAAACACAGCTAGAGCTGAGCAAAGTGAGAAATGCTCACACAAGCAATAAACACATCCCTGAAACAGGAGGAAACCAAAGGGGAGGTGAAAAATCACTCTGGAAGATTTACAGACTAAAGGTAGAACTTACTGGCTGTTTATCAGCAACTGAGATTAAAAAGAAACCAACACAAGTGAAGGCAAGAAAATAAATCTGCAAACACTGATGGGTTTATTTCCTTACCAAGTACTGGTTGTAGCGTGCCCAGAGGTCTGGGACAAGGCAGTTCTCAGCCAAAGCTCTCTCATAGATCAACTGAATCCGAGCTGGGTCACCTGCTTTCATTTCAAAATCAATGTAAGCTTGGTATTCTGCCAGCTTTGGGGTTTCAGCACCCAGCTGGAAAACAACCAAGGAGAGACAACATCAAACTCTTCAACAAAGCAAGACTCCAACAGTTCAGCTGTTCCTCAGAGCAGCTCTTGTGCAAGAATTCCCACAAGAAATTTGTCTCTGTATCAGCAGCTGTTGATTTTCATACACCTCTGAATGGGTCTGAAATCACACAGATCCTGGGTTTATTCCCCTTATCCCAGTGCTGCAAATCACACTCAATGGATTCAATAATTTCCAGTATTCCCAGTATATAATTGTCACTATTCCCACAAAGTCCCCCAGCTGGGGACTAGAAAAATAATAAATTTGGAAAACAAAAAAATTAATCATCCCAAATCAATTCCCTCTTAGTTTTAAAGGAAGGTGTAAGTGCCAGCATTACCAGAGCCTCCTCGTAGGGTTTACACTTCTCCAGCTGCTGCAGAGCTTTTTTGTAGTTCTTTATTGTTGTTTCTGGAATGGGCTCTTCTGACCACTCCTCATATTCAGCATAGGAAGCCTCCATGTCTATTAAAACATGAAATCCCATCAATGATGCACTAATGAAATTAAAAATTCAGGTTTCAACCTATGGTTGGTTCTAGAACAAATTCCTATTTTTATTTATATAATAATTATAATTTATTCAGAATAAATATTTAAATTTTTATCCTCTTTTGGTCCTTTCTGTCACATTGCTGCATTCTTAAAGGATTCATCTTCACTTCATCTCACACAATGTTCCATAACAAACTCAGGGCAAGTTGCTCATTTGGATTTAGAAAACCAAAGTGGCAAAATTTTCCTCAAGGCTTTAGAGGAAAGCAAACCCAAATTCTTTTCAGATGGAAATGAAGTCAAAAGAACTGTGCTTAACTTTCTCCCATGAGCAAGAGAAGGGACACAAAGAGCCTAAAGCAGGAACTAAAGAAGGCAGAATTCCAACAATCCAGCTGCCAGACACTCCCTACCCAGGGTTTTATGCAGCAATCACAGCTGAACTCCTCATTTTTAAATCACATTTTGTACTCCTCGCTTGCACTTAAAACATCCTCAAATTCTCAACCAGCTGACCCAAGTTCTAACAAACCAGAACATGTTCCAGAGGGAACATTCCTCATGCAGGAGAGCCCAAGGGCTGCAGCTGCCCTTGGTGTGGCTGTGGCAGGAGGATGTTGATGCCCTTACCCAGCAGTGGGATCCCCAGCTGGCGCCGGAAGAGCGTGTGGATCTTCTCGAGCTGGCTGCACAGCACCTGCTGCTGCTCTGGGGATGGAATGCTGCCAGGGGCTGGCTGCAAGCAAAAAAAAAAAAACAGGGAAATTCAATCCATTCCCTCCAGCCCCAGCTAATGGATATGAGAGGGAGTTGTTTATGAGCTGAGATCCAAGTGAATACGTGATCCTTGAAGGGCCAACCTGCTGGGAAAGCTAAAACTTGGGAATTGCTCCCCTTGAAAGGTGGATGAATGGGAAGAGCATTCCTGACTGAAAGCTGGCACAAGCACAGGGAAATGATCCCCTGAGAACAAGGAAGCACCTGGTGACTGTGCCATTTGACAACCCCACCGTGCTGCCAAAGAGGGTTTCAGTAAATCCCTGGGGTGTGGGGAGAGGATCTAAAACTTCCAGCCTTAATTGTGGTTGGGAATGAAAGAACATCCTCCTGTTACTCCTTTGTTAGGGGTTGAAAGGGACCTTTAAAGATCAAATAATTCCCACTGCCACCATGAGCAGGGACATCTTTTAACTTCCATCTCTTCTGCAGCAAATTATCAAAAATAAGGAAATATTCTGGCCATGTTGGGAAATCACTTTTGCAGATATCAAAGTACATTTCAGGGATAAAATACCCTCCTCCAAAAATCTGGGGACAAAATACCCTCATCCACAAATTGTGGAATAATGACTAAGTTAAAAGCTGAACAGCTCAGAAATTTAAACTTGATTGACTCAGTGCAGAAACAACCACAGAACATTGTTTAATAATGAAAGATTTCAATTTAAAGCTGTTCTTGGCACCTCAGTCAGCAGCAGAGCCAAACTTTGCACATGGATTTGAGATGATTTTAGGATTTTACTGAAATACAAATCCACTACTTGATCAGCCAAACCCACAGAATGGTTTTCCTGAACCACAGGGTCGGGAAGAATCAACTGAGACACCACAGGGAGGAGACAACTCCAGGTGACTCCAGGAGCTGCACCACAGCTTTTTTTTGGGATGGGAGCTCAGTGGAACAGGCTCACCTGTGCTGTTTCCAGGATGGCATTCTCAAATTCCCTGTAGGCTTCCCACAGGGCCGTGCCCTTGGTGACGTGCAGCCCCACGGCCGTCAGAGCCCGCTCGAAGATGGAGCGCACCTTCTCGATGCCTCCCTCCTGACCAATGCCTCCAATGGAGTATTGGGCATATTCCAGCCAGATCTCAGGACCTAAACAAGGTTAGGAGAAACAGGTGATCTGATTTTTTCAAAAATAATAACAAGAAAATGCAGCTCTGCTTCCCCAAATGCTGCGTGTAAATAGAAAAACACGTGGTGATGTTCTTTTTTTATCAAAAAAAAAAGTTAAAATATCTGGGAATTTTATTTTAGCCACAGTTTCCTTCAGAATGGTGTCACTGCTGTGGTTTTGCTGACAGGGACTGGCCCTGCCTGTCACCTCTGCCACACAAACCACTGCAGGGATGCACCAAGATGCTTGAACAGCAAATTCCCATTCCCTGAGCTGGGACCACACAGCTGTCACACTCCAGAATAATTCAGATTAAAGCAGCTCCTCCTCCTCTTTCCAGACTCCTGAATTTCCCTGAGCAGGAACTCCTGAAGCAGCTGAAGCCTGAAGGTGAAGGAGAGGTGGGGGAACATCAAATTCCAGTCAGGAATCCTCAAGCTGGGACTGCCCTGGGTTCCAGAACTGCTTCCAAACCCCAAATGCAATCCAGCAATCCCTCACTTCTTCACCTCCATTCCTTCTTCCTGAGGGATCACCACCAGCAGGTAATGTCACTGATGTGACATTTTGTTTGCAACTTTTGAGGGGGATTTACCTCCATATTCCTTCCACTTCCTCAGGCTTCATTTGTCCAGCTCTTTACCCCAATTCCCAAAGAACTCAGGGATTTATTCCCAAAAAATTAAAGATGCAGCAGCTCCTGAGGAATGGAGAGACCATACACCCATCCCTTCCACTTCTCACTCAGATTTTAGAAATTAGTTTGAAATTTTGACTCAATTGCTGCATTGTAACAGAAGGAAGAGACTTTCCTACAAAAAAAAAAAAAGCCAACTCTGGATGCAACACAACCAATTTTAGAGCATTTTTGAATGACTTACAGATGTAATCTTTGACAGCTCTTTCAAACAGCTCATAAACCTTCTCTCTCTCAGAGATCTCTGAAGCCATTTTTATCTCATCCTTCAACCAGTCCAGCCAAATTTCTGAAAGGAAAAACAATTAGGAAAAAAATCACTAATACTCAGAAATAACAAGTTATGTCCACTTGGGGAGTTTTTATCAACAGACTTAAAACCAAGGAGGGGGAGCAAGGCAAAGAGAGGAATTTTAACCTCCACAATTCCTAACTAATTTGAAATAAAAGCTGGGTGGAAAGCTTTTAAATTGGTGCTAAACAAGCACCTTTTTACTAAAGGCAGAAGCTGGAACTTTTCAGGATTTTGAAAATCATCCCATTCCATCTCTTCCCATGGGCAGGGACAAATTCACTGTCCCAGGTTGCTCCAAGCCCTGTCCAGCCTGGCCTTGGACACTTCCAAATCCCACACTGGCAGAGCAGCCTCTGCAATATTCCCATTGCCCCAGAATTACAACTAAAAAGACAAATCCCCACTTCAAGCATCCACAATTTCCACCAAAGGGAATTTTCTTTGCTGTCTGTCTCATTTTGAGCAGGAGTTTGCTGAGCTCTGGATGACATTCCCTGATTGAGGGTGATGGCAACTGGCCCAAATGTGTTATTGCACTATTGAAATAAAACTAATAAATAAATAAAATAAAACTAGCAGGTGACAGAGTAGAGGATGCTCTTTACCTTCAGTGAGGGGGAAGAGCTCGCTCATCTTCTGCCGAGCTCTGCGGAGCTTCACCAGCTCTCCCTCCTGCCGGAGCAGCTTGATCAGATCCAAGTGACAGTTGTAGTCAAAAGCATTGATAGAAAGCTTAAAAAAAAAAATTTAAAAATCAATTTTAAAAGCAGCGTTAAGTGATGGATGCGAAGAAGCCAGAGAACAAATCACACAATTCTCACAACAGGGTTTCCTCAGATTTAACCCCTGGCACAGTCCCGGCCGTGCCCTCGGGTCCCGTCAGAGAGAGAATTCCGTTTTAACTTCTTTAAAGGCAATAAAAAACCGCGGGCAGCCGGCTCAGATTTCTCAATGAACACAAACTGCCTACTAGGACTCTTATTTCCCTCTCAAAAAAAATTAAAAAAAATTCCAAGCTGCTCAATTTTCATCTCAGACTCCAAACATTCGCGCCATTAAATCACAGAATATCCCGAGTTGGAAGAAATTCCCGTCCCGACACCAAAGCACCGGGGCAGACACGGATTATCCCCGTTCCCGCCACACCCGCTGCCCCGCCGGGCCCACCTGCTCCTCCAGCCGCTGGATCTCGGCCTCGTTCTCCTTCTCCTCATCCTCGCCGTCTCCAGACGAGTCCGAGTCGCCCTCATCATCCGAATCCCCGCCCGACTCGGGGTCTCCCTCCGGCAGCCGCTTCTCCTCCTCGGCCGCCGCCTCAGCTCCCGCCGCCGCCATCTTATGCAGCTCCGCTCGCCGCCCGCCGCGCTCCGCCGGCCGCCGTGGCTGCCCGCGCGCTGCCCGTCCCGCCGCCCCGCCCCGCCGCAGACCGATCCGGGCGGGAAGAACCGGAATCCTTGGCCCACCCCGCTCCGCGCTCGTCTGCGCACCGGGGCCACGCAGCGCTCAGTGTGGCCGCAGCGCGACCCTTTGTCTTCTGGTCCGTGGCGCAGGCAGCACCGCGGGCACCCCGCTATGTGGCCATCAGGGGGCCTGCGGGAGGGTCCGTGGCGTGCGCGGTGCTGCTCGCCCGCCATATTGAGTGTGGCGCTGCCGCGTGCCGCACACGCAGCGTCTGGTACGATAAAAACCCTGGCGCGATTGAAAAGCCGTTTCCATAGTTTATTGATTTACTGATCGTTTAAGCCACAACGCGAGGCCCTTCCCACAGGCGGCCTCCAGCGCTCACACCGGCCAAAGTATGACCGGGGCGAAACGCGAGCTCCGGAGGCGAAGGGGCGTGGTTGGGCGTGGCCAGCTCGCCCGAGGTTATAAAAGGGAGTTGGACTGCGCCCCTCCCCCCAGTCAAGATGGCGGCGCTGAGGGCGGCGGGGGCGGTGCTGCTGCGGCCCCGGCCCGGGCCGGCCCCGGCCGCTGTGGGCTACCACAAGAAGGTGAGGGGCGAGCGGGACACGGGGAGGGGCGGGGGCGGCACGGTTGGCTCTCGCTGACGCTGTGTCTTGGCAGGTAGTGGATCACTACGAGAACCCGCGCAACGTCGGCTCCCTCGACCGCAATGCCAAGAATGTGGGCACCGGCCTGGTGGGCGCCCCGGCCTGCGGCGACGTCATGAAGCTTCAGGTGACCTTGGGGACCTGCTGGGTGGGGTCATTTGGGGCTGGTGTGAGGGTCAAAGCTGCCCGTGTTCGCTCAGGGACAGCACGGGCTTCCCTCATGCCCTGTGCCCGGGGCAGGGCCGGTCCCGCTCCCCGGGGGCCCGGCTGGGGGGGACCCGGCCGAGCTGATCTGGGCACTGAAATGTCCCCAAAATGCTCCCGCAGGTGGAAGTAGACGAGAACGGCAAGATCGTGGACGCCCGCTTCAAAACCTTCGGCTGCGGCTCGGCCATCGCCTCCAGCTCGCTGGCCACGGAGTGGGTCAAAGGGAAAACGGTGAGGGAGCTCCGGGAAAGCTGCAGAGCTTCCCACGTGCCTGTGTTCTCTGCTGGGATCACACAAAGTGCCCTCCAGGGAGTCCCTGCAGTACTTTGTGCTGTAGAAGTGACTGCCAACACTGTTATTGTAGGGCAGTAATTGCTTTTCTCATTAGGGAATCATTAAGGTGGAAAATCCCTGTGAGAACATCAAGGCCAACCCTTCCCCCAGCACTGGCAGCTTCACCATTGACCATGACCCCAAGTGTCACATCCACATGTTTTGTTTTGTTTTTTAACAATTTGTTTTTTTGAACAATTCCACCAGGAAGTTACTTTGTGTCTTATGTAATGAGCAAAACCAGGCTGATGGCAGAAATTTAAATTCTAGAGAATCTTTAGGTCAGTTAGGTTGGTTTTTCTGCCAGCAGCAAATGTACCTCAGTGTTGTGATAGAGGATGGACAGACTCAAAGCAGCCCAAGTGGGGACAGTCTATGACACTGTACATCAGTCAGACATTCCTTAATTCCCACATTCCTAGGCAGCTGAGATGATCTCCCCTGTGGATTCTGCTGGCTCTGGAGCATTAAACCTTCTTAGCAAACACAAAGAGCAGGGCCCATGACCACTTCTGCCTGTGTTTCAGGTTGATGAAGCGCTGAAAATCAAGAACACAGATATTGCCAAGGAACTCTGCCTTCCCCCTGTCAAACTGCACTGCTCCAGTAAGTAAAAACCCTGGATCTCAGATAGTCTGGGAATAACACAGATGTTTCTGGATGCTGTTTTCCAAACAGTTTCTGCACAGTGTTGTCCTTAAGAGAAAACTTGTTCAGATTTCAGGGTTAATTCAAGAATTTTCAGATCAGTTCAGTGTTTTAGTGGCTCAGCAGACTAATAAACAATCAGATTCTGAATTACATTATTATCTGAAGTTATATTACATTAAGTCAGCATTACAGGAATTCGATATTTTAGGAATTCCATTCAGATTCTCCTCCTAAGATCAGTTTTTGCTGCTGGCGTTTGCTCACTGCTGCCTGCTTTTGTTCTTACCTCATCTTTTGTCCTAAAAGCTCTTGAATTGTCCTTAAAATCCCTTTTTTTTTGTGTTTTTTTTGCTTTGCAGTGCTGGCTGAAGACGCCATCAAGGCTGCCTTGGCCGATTACAAACTGAAGCAGGATCCAAACAGAGAATCCGACAAGAAAGCCGACAATGCCTGAACTGCCTGCGCAGCTTCCCCTCCTCCCTCCTCACTCTGCAGTGCAATTCCCGAGCTGTAGTAGGACCCTGTGCACTACTCAAGCTGTAAGATACGCACAAGTTACGCACAACGTGTCCCTGTGGTGTCCAGCCACTCCGTAGTGCTCACCTGGCTGGGGCTCCTGTCCCCTCGGGAATGCCGCGGGAAGACTCTGCTCTGGAGACAAAACCCCGCTACTGTCCGGTACTGGAAGGGCTGCACTTTGATTTCTATTTTGGGAAGATGTCTAGTTTTGCCTAATACTTGATGGAATTTGGTGGGAAGTGTTGCCCTGGTTTGGATGTGTGTGTTTGTGAGAGCTGCGGCGCCGCCCTCAGCTCAGGGTTGGTTTCACAATCCTGGGGCAAATTCCTGCTCTTGGAATTCTGGGACCCTTTGCAGGTGCCAAAGGGAAAAGTGGCCAGGAAAACACTGGTGGCTTCTGCTCCCATCCTGTCACTGCTTAATTTTTGAAGCTCTTGAGGAACAGCCTGAATTTTGGGGTGTTTTCTCTAAGAATTTCACTTTTTCACTCACCAGGTGCTCTCTTACAGCTGTAAATCCTGGGCTAGAGGGTGTCCCTGCCCAAGGAAGGGGCTTGCAACTGGATGAGCTTTAAGGTCCCTTCCAATCAAAACCACTCTCTCTAAAATACACCCTCAGACTGGAACCCCCATGGGGAATAGCAGAGCTGGAATGCAGAGCTGAGGGGGAGCTCCCAGAGTTCCTCTTTTCCAGGGAAGCATTTCCAAACCAAGCAGACAACACTGGCAAACTTCACTTTTTTACCTTCTAACCCTCCACAAAACACCTCACTTCCCATTTGTCGTACTGAGGGTGTTGTTAAGCATTTAAAACCACATTTAAAAAAAATAATTGTCTCATTCTGCTCCATCTAGGGCACAGTATTTGTAATTCTTAACGCAGAGGTCACACGTCTGTCACTCACAAGGTCCCTCTTGTGGTTCCTCAGCTCCTGGCACCCTCCAGCAGTGCAGAACGTGCCTCTCTCTCATGGAACAATCCTGTTATTTCCCAGTTAAAAAAAAAAAAATGGGGAAGCTTCACACACGCACA
This sequence comes from Catharus ustulatus, assembly GCF_009819885.2. Taxonomy (NCBI): domain Eukaryota; kingdom Metazoa; phylum Chordata; class Aves; order Passeriformes; family Turdidae; genus Catharus; species Catharus ustulatus. The sequence continues at coordinate 3,940,270 of NC_046238.1, forward strand.
TCTGCTCTGGGGCAGAATCAGCTCTTTGTGGAGGCACACTCCTCCCAAGGGAAGGTTGTGCTGAGGCAGGGATATAACAGGATAAAACACAGGGATACAGGAGTTACAGGGGTACAGGGATGTGCTGCTTCTGAGGCAGAACAGCCTCTCTCACCTTCCAGGCTTCCCTCTGTCCCCAGTGCAGCAGCTGCACCCCAGAGCTGTGGCTGAGTCCCCACAGCCCCCCCTCGGCCCCACAGCTGTGGGTACAAGATAAAGGTTTCCTGGAAGAGCACGTGACGTGCTGATAGGGGACTGATAACACCCTGCCCAAGGCTCCACTGCCCATGGAGTCCAGTCCAGCTGTGCCCCTGGAAGAGCACAGGGACACAGGGATTGTCCCCTGGCCACCCCACGGCTGCAGAGACACACGGGAGAGGAGCTGTGCGGAGGAAACGTTTATTTCTAGCTGAAGGGGTTCAGGAAATGAGGCAAAAATCCAGCTGGGCTCTGGGGTAAAAGAAGGAAAAGTGTCCTTGTCCCTAAATCCTCATCCCTCTTTCCCTTGGGTGGCCATGGGCAAAGCTCACCCATGTCTTACAGACCCCCAGCCCTGGTCCCATTCCTTTTCCCAGAGGGACACAGCTCCCAGCCAGGCACCTGGCACGGACCAGGCTGCTGCTGCTGCTGATTAAAATAACATTTGGGAGGAAGCTGGTGGCACAGGGTGCAGAGCTGGAGCTGGGGGGATGCACCCACCCACTGCCTGGGGTGGGAGAAGCCCCTTGGGCAGCAAGAGCTGGGGCTGACAGCGTTCCAATGCTGGGGAAAACCACCAGCTGGCAAATCCCCCCATCAGCACCAGGGTCGGGGGAGATGGGAGGCAATGGGATCTGCATCAGGGCTTCCTTGAGCCACCACGTACGTACAGAGCCTGATCCACCATGTCCATCATGTGTCCCAAGCCAGCAGCTCCTCAGCTTGCCCGGGACTGTGTCCCTGCTCAGATCCCAGAGGGAGCCTGGGAGCCATCCTGGGATGCATCAGGGGTCTCCTTGCTTCCTGCGCTTGCCGCTTCCTCCACACCTGCATTTTGGGCTGGGGCCTTGGGTTGCTCATCCTCCAACTTCTTTCCTTCCTCCTCCTCCTCCTTCTCCTCCTCCTGAGGGGAATTCTGCTCACCCCGGGCCCCGTTGGCCAGCGGTGCCTTGGTGGGGGATTTGAGGTTCTGGGCAGCAGCCAGGATGTCCGCCTGGAGCTGCCGGCCGCCGTCCAGCGGCTCCTCCGCCCCGGCCTCGGCGGCTTTCTCGGGCACCTCGCTGAACGCCCGCGCCCCGCCCGACTTGTCCCGCTCATCCACGTATTTCTTCTTGGGAAAGGAGGAGGGATAGTAGGCAGAGGCCTTGTGCTTCTGCCGGACGATGACGGCGGCGCAGATGATGAAGAGGAGGACGAAGGACAGCGAGCTCACCACCACCACCAGCAGCAGGTACTCCTTGAAGAAATCCACCAGCCCGTCCAGCACACCTGGCGCCGAGCTGTTGGTCACCGTGGTGCCCAGCGCATCCCCAACCGTGGGGCTGATGCGGGGGGTCACGGGCTGGGCAGGCAGCGTGGCCGAAGCCTCGTCCCCGTCCCCGCTGCCCGCGGTGTCCGGCAGCACCGGGCGGTGCCGGGGCGCTGCCGCCCGTGCCGGGGCCGCCGCCAGCAGCACCAAGAGCGGCAACCACGTGCCCATGGCTGAGCCCATTGCCAGGATCGCTGCAGGAGACCTGTGGGATGCAGAGGGGAGCGGGACAGGTTAATACCCCAACAGAGCGAGCGCCCCAGGATTGCCCCCACCCACCCAAATTTCCTTATGGAAGTGGGAAGGCAGCTCCGGTTTTGTCACCCTGACAGAGCGAGGGGCTCCGGTTGTTTTCCGAGGGTGCAGCTGGAAGCCAGCTGGGTGGGATTGCTCAAGGCTGGGGGACTGGGGCTGCTGCCAGCGCCTGGCTCCAGACAACGGTCATTTGGCTGATTAGAGAATTCCTGAAAAATGGAGGTTTGCAGTGGAAACTTTGACACGGGCGACGCTGCAAAGGGGCTGGGCCCGGCTCAAGAGGCATTTCCCAACCGTCCGTCCCAGACCGTTAATTCCCAGCTGGAGCACGGCTAAAAATAGGTCGGAGCAGGATTTCACCCCAGTGCCACCAAGGTGGTTGAGTGGAGCCAGGATGGGGTGTGGGACAAAGGAGCAGGCCCAGAGCTGGGGTGCCTGTGTGTCCCCGGTGGCTCTGTCCCTGTGCTGTGCTCCTTGCCTGGATGGGGCTGGATCTGCCCCGTTCCACAGCACACAGTGTGCTGTGGGACATGGGACACACACTTCCCACCCCAGACTCATGAGCTCCTGGCCAGGCTCTGCACCCCATGGGATTTGGGAAAGGGACACGACCGTCTCCACCACGTCCTGAGACATTCCCAAGGGACATCAGCGTGTGCCGCGCCACGTAACGCCACCGAGCCATTCCCAGGGCTCTTCCCCTCCACATGGCTCTGTGGGGAGCTCTCAGGGAACAGCTCCCCAGGTCCATCAGCAGGGACCCCCCCATGACAATTCCCCAGCCTTAGGCTCCCCAAATCCCAGCCTACATCCCATTTCCCCCCAAACAAACCCAAGCCAGCAGCTCTACAGACCGAGGGACTCCAGCAGCAGGATTTGGCTTCCAGGCTCTTTGCCGGCTGCACAATCTGGTTTCCATTAACCCAGTGCAAAAAAACGGCAGCAGAGGCAGGAGGTGCCCCTGACCCCCAACCCTCCCGGCTCCCCACAGGCACTGCTGCAGCTGTGGGGTCACAGCACTGACCAGCACCGGGAGAATGAAGGGTTTGAGGGGCTGAGCCCCTTCATCCTCCTCTTCACCCCAGACAGGGGCCCCTCGGTGGGAAAGGAGTCCCGGGATGGGGACGGCATCGATTCCCCGGCAGCCATCGGAGCTGAGGAGCAGCCGCGGCCATGGAGGGGCCGAGCAAAGCCCAAAGCAGTGCCAAGAGCAGGGCCTGGCACCACGAGCATTGCCAGCCCTCCACCCCCATCCCAATCCCATTCCAGCCCCATCCTCACCCACCCCCAGACCCACAGCTCGTTCCCAGCTCCGCTTCCCAGCCACTCCAGAAATTCGCGATTTTGGTGTTGTCCAGACGCAGCACGCTCCGATTCCTGCCCGGGAACGCAGCCATGTGGCCGACTCCATCCCGTGTCCCGCCATGGGGACCATGCCCAGCCCTCACCACAGCACCCCAGCTGTGGGACAGCCTGTGCCCTGCTCCAGAGCCACCCAAAAATTGGGGAGCAGCTTGGCACACCCAGTGGGATCCTCACCTCGCCCGCAGCCGGCGGGAGGGAGCCGGGAAGACGGGGTCTGTCCCACACACCTCGAGCCCCTTTCTGCAGCCTGCTGGGATGGAGCCTCCTCCTTCTCCCTCTTCTCCTCCTCCTCCTTCTCCTCCTCCCCCTGCGTCGCAGCCCGGGACCAGCTTGTTCTCATTACAGCCGGGATGGGGAGGGGGTGTGGGAGGCCAGGGAAAGGCAGGCAGCCCCCAGCCCCCTCCCAGATGAACTCCAGCTGGGGCTGGGGGTGTTTCCTGGTTTATCCCGTCAGCAAAGGAGCCATGATGTCCCCTGTCATCAACCCCAGGAGGAGCCACGTTTTGGGGTGCAAGCGGGGATGGGGGTCACACAAGGGGTTGTTTTTAATGTTTTTATCCATAAAGGTGGGGGGTAAAGCCCATCTGAGGATCCAGGGGTGACAGTGAGGGATGTAGGCTCAGTGCCCTGGCATTATTGAGGCAGTGGGGCAAATATGGCTTGGGACAATCTCCTTAATTCCAGGAGAACACTTCCTAAAATCCCAGCCTGGAAATGCTCTGGCTTGGGCACCTCTGCCTTGGTGTGCAGGCAGGGACACAGGGTCCCCCTTTTCCCCAGACAAACACAGCAGCTGCTCAGCTCCCCAGGTCCTGGTCTCCACTTTGGTCGTCTGGGGGCATCTCTTGAGCCCCTCCCAAGCTCTGTCTCCCCCTGCCCTGGTCCCCTTGGCCTGGCCTGAGGTTGCTCAAGAGGCTGCAGCCGCTGCATGACCTCATCCTGTTGCTATTTTCCTCTGCTCCTCTCTGGGGACCTGCCAGACCCCCCAAAAAGCCATGGCCAGCGTCTGGGGACCGTGACCCCCGCGGGTGGGGGGATGGATGGATGGATGGATTCTGGCGCCGCTGGGGTTTCTCCGGCGTCGCTGCCGCCGTCGCGGCTCCCCGAAATAAAGGCTCCGTCCGTCTGGCTGCCCCGGCGGCTCCCAGCAGCTGCTGGGGCGGCTTTTCCCGGCCTTAAGTGCTCAGTGATGAAATCTTAGAGGGGAAGGGGGAAAGGCGAGGGGAGGCCGGAGGCGAGGGCGGCCTGGAGGAGTTCCAGCAGCATCCGGCCCTGCTCCTGCAGCCCAGGTGGGGATGGGGCTGAGCCTCCTGCCGTGCACTCAGCAATGCTGGTATTGGGCTCAATCTCCTTGTCCAGAGCACGCATCCCACATCGTGCAGAATCCCCACTGCCACTCATCCAAAAACGCCATCCCCAGCCAGGAACCCCATGTGCTTTGCTCAGACTCTCCATTCCTCCTTGCTCAGGATCCCACCCGTGCCCACGGTTCCCACCCTTCATAGCTCAGAGTTCTCATCCGTCCCTGCCTGGTGTTTCCATTTCCCCTCAGCCAGGATCCCCATCCCTCCCTGCCCAGTGTCCCCACCCTCTCAGCCGGGATCCCGGTCCCGGTTCCCGGTGCCAGCTCCCACTGGCCATTACGATGCCGTTTTTGCCTGCAGCGGGCACGGCCCGGCCCCTCGGAGCTGGGCAGGGCCGGGACCGCCCGGCCCCGCTGTGTAATTTGGGGCAGCAGGAACGCGGGGCCGAGCAGGGCTGGGCTGCCGGCACAGCCCACTCGGGGAACCGCTAATTTGAGGGATTTCAGCCTCGCTCTGCTTCTAATTTGCTTCCCTGGGCTGCGCTTTGCTGTGCCAGCAAAATACCCGGAGGGAATCCATCCTGCAGAGCTGCACGAGGCGTGTGGAGCTCCACGTGCAGTGTCATGAGTGGGACTGTGTCACTCCCAGCCTCGTGTCACCCACGACAGCCTGGTATCACTACCAGCCCCCTGTCACCCTCCACAGCCTGGTGCCACTCCTGGCTCCGTGTCACCCTCCACAGCCCGGTGCCACCCCAGACTCCTGTCACCCTCCACAGCCTGATATCACCACAGCCCCCTGTCACCCTCCACAGCCTGGTGCCACCCCAACCTTTTGTCACCCTCCACAGCCTGGTGCCACCCCAACCTTGTGTCACCCTCCACAGCCCGGTGCCACCCCAGCCTCGTGTCACCCTCCACAGCCTGGTGCCACCCCAACCTTGTGTCACCCTCCACAGCCTGGTGCCACCCCCCGCACGCTGCCCTCCCGCCGTCCGGGATCCCTGAGGATCCTGCTGTGACACCGTGCAGGCTTCCCGTGAATTCCTGTGCCGTGAGGGGGGCCAGGGCAGCCTGACAGGCCCTGCTGACTGCGCCAAATAGGGCGATCCCCGGCTCCCGGTGGAGGAAAGTTTATCCTCGCTGCGCTCCTGCTGGAGAGGAGGGCACAGGGCTGGGACAGCAGGACCAATCCCTCAGATCTGCACCCATCCAGTTCCTTGGGACACACCTCATCGTCATCAGGGGCAGAGGGTGGATGAGCTGCTGTGGGGTGAAGCCAGAGGATGGGAGCATCCCTCTTCCCCCGTGGCTGCTTTGATTGGCAGGGTGCTGGTGTGGGGACAGTGGGACAGAGCAGGGTGGCATCAGCAAGGAGCTCATGGCCAGGATGTCCTGCGTGGGGACTGACCATGGACACCAGCTGTGGGTCCCCTGGGCTGGCTGACTCACACATAAACATTTACATTCACAGCTAGAGCAGGGCCGTGCAGCTGCCAGGATCCAGATGGAAAATATCCCAAGCACAGCGTGAATGTAAACAGGCAGCAGGGCTGGGATGCAGGTGAATGACCACGCTGGCAATTCACCCTGGACAGACAGCCCAGAGTGGCCTTGGAAGAGGCTGCAAGTTTGGGAATGTGGGGAAGGGGATATGGGGATGTGGGAATGGGAATGCTGAACCTGGTCACAGCAGGGATGGGGATGTGGGGATGTGGGGATATGGGGATGGGGAGCCTGGGTGGAGCAAAACGGAAAAATGGGGACACTGAGCCTGGCAGGACAGGGCCAGTCCCGGGCTATCTCCACCCAGGAAAGGGATCAGGAAGGGATCAGTTGGTGGCCCGAGCAGTGACTGACACCTGCCTTAGCGGGTGAAATGGTGGCACCTTCACTGGCCTCTCCCCCTCCCGTTCCCATTCCCAGCCGGGGCCAGCGCTGCCGGACGATGCCGAGACCCTGCGGCCACCGTTCACCGAGCACCTGACAGGCAGCGGCGGCTCCGGAGGCGTCCCCGCCTCGCTGCAGCGACCGCAGGCAGGAACACGTTGTGCCACGAGCGCACCCGTCCTGTCCCCGTCCCTGTCCCCCTCCCCCGACGTTTCCGCCCCATCTCCCCCTCCCTTCCAGCTCCCACGAGGGGAGGAGGTCCCGGGGGCTGCGGTCCCGTCCCCAAGGTCGCGGGATCTGGTCCCTGCCTGGCGAGGGGTGGCCGCGGGTTTCGTTTCTGCTCCCCCAGAGGCTTGAGAGGGAGGATGGAGAAGCGAAATTTTGGCAGCAGGATGTGAGCAGGCGGCGGGGCGGGGAGGGAGCCGGCGGGTGCCGGCCCTGCCAGGAAGAGACCACCATGTCCAGGTAACTCTTTAATGGCATGGGCCTCGAGGGCTGAGCTGGCCGCGGGGGAGCAGCTCCGTCACACTGGTCCAAACTAAAACACCGGGGACAGGGGATCCTCTGCCCGCGGCTCCACCGGGCACGCAGGCACCGGGCTCCTGCGGGATGCAGGAGCCATCCCGGGGGCTCAGGAGTGCTCCGGCAGGAAGCTGCTGAGAGTCAGGTTGTCTCCATCGTGCTCGGAGCTGCCGTCGGGCAGCAGCAGCTTGTGCCGCCGGGCCGGAACAGGCCGTGAACCGGCGGCCGCCTCGGAGTCGGGCAGGAGCGAGGAGATACAAACCATCTCGGTGCGGCTGAAGCGGCGCTCCCCCGTCCTCGCCCGCTGCCACAGCAGCGACCCCAGCACCCCCGTGCACACCACGAAGGTGGCGGCCACCAGCCCCAGCAGCAGGATGGCCAGCAGGCACTTGCTCATCACCCCGCTGGGCTCCCAGGGCACCGCGGTGCTCCCCGGCGTCGTGTCCCAAGAGGCCGGGAGGGTCGGTGCAGGCGGAGCTCCGGATTTCTTGGGTTTCTTGTAGCCCGTGGTGGTGAGGACAAAAGCTGGGAGGCCAGCTGAGCGTGGGCCCGTGGAGGAGCTGCTGTCCAGGCCATCAGTCACTGTGTCCTCCTCGATGAGCCAGCTGTGGGTGGTGGTGGCGATGCTCTTTTGGGGTGCTGAGCGTGTGCCAGGCTCTGAGGTTGACGGCAGGATGGAATCAGGGGGATCTGTCTCATCCAGGGCATCAGCTGTGGTTGGCACCACGAGTGCCCGGCTGGCCTTGGTGCTGGGTGCTGGGGTAGAGCCGAGAGGGGGATCTGTCTCATTCATGGTATCAGCTGGGGTGGACACTGCAGGCACTGGGAGCAGGGTGGCGTTGGTGCCGGGCACTGCTGCTGCCACAGCGTCTTCCAGTGAGTCAGGTTCAGAGGAATCTGTCTCATCCAAAGGCTCGGCTGTGGTGGACACTGCAGGCTCTGGGAGCAGGCTGGTGTTGGTGCTGGGCACTGCAGAGCTCAGGATCTGCTCAGGATCAGGGGAATCATCCATGGGATCGGCTGCGGTTGGCACCTGGAGCAGGCTGGCGTTGCTACCGGGTGCTGGTGGTGACACAGTGACAGCCCCGCTTTTGTCACTGCTGATCATTGTGGTGGCACCAGGCTCCTGCCCACTGTCATCCCTCTTCCCACGGGAGAGGGGCAGGGGCTTGGCCACCCCCCAGACCCACTGCCTGTCCCGGGGCAGTCCCGGCTCCAGCAGCTCAGCCCCACACGCCCGCAGGGGGCTCAGCACCAGCAGCACCAGCACGGCCCAGCCCGGCGCCATGGGACCTGCAGGGGACACAAAGGGAGGTGACATCGGGGTCCTGCTGAGCATGGAACTAACTGTCCCAATGTGGGCTCACACTCCAAACGAGGATCTTCCTCCCCCTCTGCAGAGGGGCCCCCGGGTTTGGGGGGATGGAGGATGCACCCAGGCTGCCACAGCCCCCACCTGCGGGGCTGGCTCTGCTCCAGGAGCAAGTTTTGATAAGGAAGTTGAGTGTCTGGAAATGGGAAATCAGCCGCGATGGAGACGGCTGCTGCGGGAAGGGGCAGTTGCGGGATGAGTCTGTGTGGAAATGAAACCACAGGGATGTCAGGCACGCTTTGACAGACCCCCCGCGCCGGGGTCCCGTCCTCCCCCTCTGCCCGCCGGGCTGGCACAGGGCTCCTCAGGGCCACCGAGAGCCTGTGCCTTTGTGCTGGAGCAGCAGAGGCAAATCCACCCCAAACTCACCCCAAATCCCCCTCGTTCCATCACCAATCCCCCATCCCTCGGCAGCCCCGATGGGCGGAAGCCACCGAGGTCCCCGAGGATCCGCACCCAGCCAGGGCTCAGTGCTCCCACGTCCCTAAACCCCCAGGGACCAGCACGGAGCGTGGCACCCTCAGGGACCCTGAGCATCCCTTTGGCACCCTCAGGAACCCTGAGCATCCCTTTGTCACCCAGAGCATCCCCGGGGCCGAGTCCCGACCCGGCACCTCCTCACCAGGGCTCACCTGTGCTGATGACCGCGCTGGGCTCCCGGCTGCAGGACTCAGCGGCGAGGGCCTGGCACGGGGGGTGAGGGCAGCCCCAGCAGCGGCACCCGCGGGGCGTCGTGGGCACCGTGCGCCTGCACCTCCGGCCGGGCGGGGCGCGCAGGGAGCGCGGAAAAGCGGCTGCGGTTTGCAGAGCCCGCGGGGGAAGGACGTCACGGCGAGAGTGGGGGAGCAGAGGGCTGGGGGGCTGCGGGCACCCCTCGGGGAGGGTGGCAGGGTGTGGGCTGCACCCCAAAGAGGGGGGTCCTGCCCTGGTGGGAGCCCCCAGCTCGGCCCCAAGGAGCAGCTGCGCGCCGGGGTTCGCGTCGCTCCGAAAGCAGAAGTGACGGCGAACCTGGTGCCAGGGATGCCACCCCTGTGGGCATGGCCAGGGAGGGGGCCAGGGTGCCCTGAGACACCTCAACACCGGGGAACGCCTTAGCACACGAGCAGGAGGAGGGTGAGGGCCTGATTTATGTTTTGCACAACCCTTGTGCCGGGCTTCTCCTCTCTGCACCATCCCCAGGATGCTCGGAGGGGCTCTCGGGGGGTGCTGGGCATTGTCCTGGGTGTTGTCCCGGCCTCGTGGCGTTGGCATGACAGGAAAGCCCCCGCCCCAACCGCAGGCTGCCGGGCGGGAGGCGCAGCCGCAGCCGCAGGAAGGTGCTGCAAGAGGCACATCCGCAGGAACGGGCTCGGGGCATCAACAACCCCCGCCCTGAAACCCAGCCCGGCCCTGCTCCCAAACACCTGCCCAGGGGGCTGCGAGAGGGAGGAAATGGGGCTCATGCCCGTGGGATGAGCATCCCTGGGATGGATCCGTGGTGCCCAGGAGGCGCTGGCTCTCCGGGAGCATCCCTGCCCGGCTCTGGGCGCGGCCGGGTCGGGGTGTTGTGTTCCGGAGGTGATTGTGCAACATCCCCTGAAGCGCCGCAGCCCTGAGAAAGCTCAAACCTGGGCGGAGTAAGCGACGCTGCTTTCAGCCCGGGCTCTGTGTCATTCCAGACTTCCTGGGGAAGAGCAGAATGAGCCCCCCCGGCTCCAGGGCTGTTCCTGATGGGAACACATCACCCCCATCCACCCCGAGATCCCCCAGCCCATCCGTGCCATCACATCCCACATGCTCTTGGGAATCACCAGAGAGGATTCCATGTGAGACCCCAGCAATGGGCCCTGGCTTTCCAAAGACTCCCTCAGGTGTCCCCCATTCCACATCCCAGTTATCAATCACACCTGAAACACCAGGGGAAGGAGCAGGATGCCGAGAGCCAAAGGAAAAGCCAAGCAGAGGCAGTTTATAATCAATGACTTTTATCTTTTGAAAATGGAAGCAAATATTTGGACAGATACTCTGGCCGCTCTATAAGAGCGCGTCTTTCCGGACTGGGCTGGTTCTCTCCCGGGATATCACGGCTACAAAAAGCTTCAGGCACTGACTCCGGTTGAGCCTGGCGAGGCATCAGTTCATTTAAATAAAATACAGGCTAGGAACTAAAATCTCCCACACCCCCACCCCCGGGCACCTCAATCCAGCGGCTCCCAAAACTGATTTCCCTCCAATGTTAGGAACAAACCCGAGGTCCCCGAGCACACAACCCTGAAGTCACACGTACAAATCAACACAGAAATCACCACTGGGGGGAGAACGACCTTCGGGTTTGGGTTCCAAAAGAAAATAAAAAAAAAAATCCATAAAAATACACATCTCAGGCATTTACTGCAATACAGAAACGTCACCAAACAGCCAAAGAACCCGGAGCAGCCGGATTGTGGATCCCTGGGCACAGGGCAGGGGATGCCACTTGTCCCTAAAACACAGAAATCCCACTTTTGTGAAGCTTTCCTGCTCTGCAATCCCACCCCATCCTCTGTCTCCTCCATCCCATCCTCGTGCCTCTCCAGCTACGTCCCCCGGCCGATTCTGCCTCCACACACACATCCCTCCACAACAGGGAATCCTTAACCTGGAAGTTCTGAACATGCAAACACTGGGGAAAATGGAAAAATCTGAGAATTCCTAGCTAAACTAATGGAAAATAAAAAAATCAATCACTTCAGCCTGGATGAAGGGACTCATGTCCACTGGGATGCTCCAGGTGGGAGCTGCCACAGGAACAGAGTCCAGCTGGGAGGGGATCCAGAGCTGTCAGACACCTGAGGGTCTCTGGCCACCTTTGGATTCAGGATGGGTTATCAGCACTCCCTGGCACTGCAGGGATGGGCTGTGCCAGGAATGGCAGCACCAATCCTGCTTGGCACAGCTTTCCAGGGTGTCCTGGATCCCATTCCCAGCACAGGGACACAGCCTGGGAGCAGGGAGCCAGCCTGCTCCATCCCTGACAGCTCCTGAGCAGAGCTTTGCTGAGCTGAACTTCCATGGAATTCCAGGAGGAGCCAGCCTGCCCCATCCCTGACAGCTCCTGAGCAGAGCTTTGCTGAGCTGAGCTTCCATGGAATTCCAGCAGGAGCCAGCCTAGAGCACTCACAGGGCCTCTCCCTGCAGGATCCCAAAGGAGCTGTGGGAGAAACCAGTTCTCCAAACTGGGATCAAATCCCCCCTCCCAGTCCCTTCTGCTCTGAAGGGTTGGGAGTGCAGGGGGGGAGTTTGGGGTTGGAAGTTGCTCATCTGATCTGGGAACAAATCCTTTCCAGCAGGGCAGGGTGGGAGGCAGGAATGGGAATGATGGACAGGAGAAAACAAATGATCAAAAAGGAACAACAGAGGTGTTTTGTTTGTGGAGAATTATCATGGAAAAATCACCTTTCTGCTGCTGATGCTGCCTTGGAAGCACAGAAAATTCCTATCATCAGCACTGGTGGGAAGGGCTGATGGGTTCCAAAAGCTTCTCAAAATCCAGGAGCTCAGGAGTGTTGGGGGGCAGCAAGGACTGCTGGCATCCCACAGTTCACCTGGAACTCCATGCTCCATGGATAAAAACATTCCTACATGGAAGTCACTTCTGCCTCAAAATGGAAATAAAAATGAGCAAGTAAAAGACATGAGTTTGGTCATGGAATCAAAACCTTGGGATTGTAGGAAAATGGGAACATGGTGCTGGCTTAAAACTTCAGAAGGAAATAAATCCCCTCGTTCAGAATGATAGATTTGTATTTTTCTGTCAGCCAACAGGGCTGGGGACACGTTGTGGAGCAGGAAAGGCAGCTGATCCCATCTCCAAGGGGATTCCACAGGGAAGAGAAGGGAAGGGAACCCACCTGATTGTTCCAAATGGAGGATTTATATAAAATAGCTTCAGCTTTGTTCTCTGCACAGTGTAAACACCCCCCACATCCCCTGTCCCTTGGAATGGAAACACAAAATACTGCAAAAGTGGCAAATAAGAAAAATAAAAGCTTTTTTTTTTTTTCTATTTTTTGGCAACTCTAAAAAAAAAAAAAAAGGTTAAGAACAATGTGGCGTTGGTCCCTAAATCTAGAAAAAGATATTCGGGCATGACATTGGAAGTCAAGAACAGATTAATTTTTCATCTGGAAAAAAAAAAACCCAAAAAAACCCCTGTAAAAGTTACGCTTCTTTGCCTTTTTGGACACAGTCACAGAAATTCATCGGGAAAAAAAAAACCAAAAAAAAAAAATCTTTCACTAAAAAGCTTGGCTTGAAATCATCGGCTCTTGTTGACGTGGATTTAGGAGAACAGGAAAGCTGGCACTGGAACGCTGCAGGCTGCTGCTGGCTGAACTGGGAGCTGGGATGTGCCTGGGCTGGCGGCCCCGTCAGTCCGCGATCTTGGCCATCTGCTGCTCCAGCTTGGCGATGCGCTCGTCCTGGTTGGAGATCGTGTCCTTGATGGATTTCAGCTCCTTCAAAATCTCGTCCAATTTGGCGTCGTTTTGCTGGAAGGTGAGAAAGGAGGAGTTGTTGGGAAGGATTTGACAGAAAGGTTTCAGAGATGTGTGTAGAACAGAAAGATTTTTGAATGTAGGATTTGAAGGAGGAATAGAAATGAAAGCAAGTTTTGATACAGAGGAACAGAATTCCTGGGTAGCTAAGAAGGCAAAGAACAAGAGAGTTGGAAGGGCTTTTATGACTCTGAGCAAAGATAAATCCACCTCAAACAAAAGATGTTTTACCAATCAAAAAGATTTTCACACAAAGATGCCATGTTGCAAGTAAAGAAAAGATCTCAGAATTTTCCACTGCAAGAAAACTGAAAAAGAACTTCTAGCTTGAACTGTAACACACTGCTTTTTGTGATTGGAAAATAGTGACACGAATATGGAAATGTTAGTAGTTGTGCTAGGCTATAGGTGATAGTAAAGGTGTTGATTGGTTGTCATAATGAAAAGTACATCATGTATTGGAACAAAACCAGAGAAAGCTTTTCAGGCAAACCCTGAAAAGGCTGGGCTGGGCTCTTGTCACCACGACCTGTAAATTGCTGCACCATTTGGATACAATAAACAGCTCTTTAGAACTCTGGAGTTCTGTATCCCTCATTTCAGGCTCTTACAATGAGTGAAGAGTTTTCCAAGGAAAGGGCTCCTCCCAGTGGGATTGTTGGAACTCTGGACAGTTGGGATGCTCAGGGCAGCACCAAAGCACCCATCCAGGCCCAGTGCCTGCTCTTTAAGCCATACTTTCCTCTGTGTCCCAAAGGTTTGAGACAGGGATTAGTGGTGAAGGGTGCTGGGTTAGGGTTGGACTTGGGGATCTTCAAAGTCTTTTCCAACCTTAGTGGTTCTGTGATTTAGGAAAAACAATTCCAAATAATCTTCCATATCTAGAATCACAGAATTATGGAATATCCCAAACTGGAAGTGAGCCATAGGGATCATCCAGTCCAACACCCAACTTTGCACACACACCCCAACAATCCCTGTCCCTGAGAGCATTGTCCAAAAGCTCCTGAGAGCCTCAGGGCTGTGCCCATTGCCTGGGCAGACTGGGCAGTGCTCCAGGACCCTCTGGGGGAAAATCCTTTCCCTGCTACCCAACCTAAACCCCACTGAACAGCTCCAGCTGCTCCCTGGGTCCTGTCCCTGGTCCCACCCCCAAAATTCCTGGAGTTTACTCACGGGGTTTGAAGCATCTGCTGCTTTCTTTGGAGCACTGATGAGATCACTCTTCTTGTTCCCAGCGGGTTTGTTGTCCAGTATGTTCTTCTTGACCACCTTGAGATCCCTGTTCTTGCCTGGAATGTACCCGTGCTTCAAGGAGATGAGCAGAGGATCAGCGTTCTTCCCCTCAAACCACTCCTCTGCTTCCAGAGCTGCTTCTGGGCCAGCTGTGTCTGGGTACAGGTCGTCCTGGAAGAGGTCAGACTGCAAGGCAGGGACATGGATCAGTCAGGAGCTCTGGGAGGCAGGAGCTGGCTCCAAAGCCCGGCCCCAGGGCAGTGCTCACCTTGCGGGGAACCGTCATGATGATGGGCTCACACTTCCTCTCGTGGAGCTTGAAGAACCTGCCAGGAAATTGAGAGGTGGGATCAGGGAGATGGAGGAGATGGGAAAGGAACAACCCCAAAGAAGCACAGAAATCCCTGAGACCAGCAAGTCCAACCATTCCCCCAGCACTGCCAATGCCACCACAACCCATGTCCCCAAGTGCCACATCCACGTGGCTGTTAAATCCCTCCAGGATGGGGACTCCACCCCTGCCTTGGGCAGCCCCTTCCAATGCCTGACCACCCTTCCCATGAAGAAATTGTTTCCCCTTGTTTCCTGGGAGCAGAGATGGATCCTGTTCCCACCCAGCAGTGATGTTCCCTCCTGGAGCCAACATCCCAAGATGTTTCCTGCCCTTCCTGGGTTTTGTGAACCACGGTTGCTCTGCAGCTTTAACCACTCCTGAAATTCCCAGCCCTCCTGAGCTCTCCTCACCTGGCAATCTCACACTTGTTGACATCAAGGCCCCTCTTTGGCATGAACCCCATGCCCCTCTGCGGCTCTTTGCTGCTGAAGGTGTTGAGGTAGTGAACGTACGGGGACTCATCCGTGATCTCGAAGTAGCGGATGCTGCTGTCACCCTGCAAGGAACCAGGAGACCCTCCAGAGGCTGCAGGAGCTGTGCTCCCTGTGCCCACACTGCTGCTCCCAACAGCCTTCCCTTCCAGCAATGCTGCTTTAGAAGCAAGGCTGATCCCCTCCACAATCTGAGTCCATTAAATGAACAATTCCTACAAGTTCTGTCCCAAGCACTGTGGGGCAGGGATTGAGCTCCTGCTTCCAGCTGGGAGTGACCCCCTCCTCACCTCTTGTGGAAAATCTGCCACAATCAGGCAGAAAGGCTATAAAGCAGTTTAATTCCAAGCAATTCCACACTGTTGACACTGAAATTGCAGGACGAGTGGCAGATAGAAACCAAATATTCCTCCTCAGCTGCTACAAAGATGGGATCCATGAACATACTTGTATGGATCCTCCTTAGTAACTCCTTGCTCATCCTGGCTTTGGCTCCTCCTTTGTAGGAGACCATCACATGTGGGCACCAAATTCCTACAAATTGCCTTTAGAAAGGAGCACCTAATTCCAGTTTTCTATTATTTAACCCTACAAAATTACAGTGTTGCCACAGACTCCAGCATCTCCAAGGACAAGGAGGGCCTTCCTCCCATACCAGAATAAAATCATTCAGTTCAACACCAGCAAGAAATGTTTTGGAACAGTGTTGGGCTTGTTGCATTAGGAGCAGCTTTACCTAATCCATCTCAAAGAAACATCCAGGTCCTTCCCAGATTCTGCAGAGTGAGGCTCAAACCCATTCCAGAGCAGCCTGGTCTCTCTGCAGCCTCACATTTGCTGATTTTTGGGGAACATTTCACCACTCCCTCCAAAGCCCCTCCTTACCTTCCCACACAGGTAAATGATGTTGGTGTCTGGGTCATAGAAGGGCAGCAGGACCCCGTTGCTGGTGTCCATCTCATGAAGGGCTATTGGCTCCTCCATGTTTTTCTGGAAATAAAAATGCCAGGGATGTTAATAAAGACAGGAAAAGTTTCTGTTCATAGAGAGAGGGTCTAAATTATAATTATATTATAGTGAGCTCCCAGTGGTGTCTGCACCACCCAGAAGGATCCGTGTGTTACAACAAATGCTGGGAATGTTCCTGAGCTGATTCATTCCCCAAAGGCATTTTAATCACTAAATTAAATAAAAACAGGAGCCAGGAAAATTCACCAAGTCAAGGGAAATATGTGACACAGCGAGTTGGTGTCAGTGGGATGGGATGTGTGATGGAGCCTCCTTCCCTGGGGACACTCAAAAGCCACCTGGACACAATCCAGGTGGTCCCTTCCACCCTGAACCCTCCTGGGATTGTTGCTGTCCTGCTCTGCACAACTGACAGAGGGCAGAGACCTTCCCACAGCCCCTCTGCTCCCTGTGCATCTTCCCAGGCACCTCCAAGCTGCAGCTCCCAGCTGAGCGCTGCTCCTGCTCAGTTCCATCAGTCACCAGAGCCAAAATCAAACCAGGAGCAGGCAGCAGATGGACAGGGAATAACCTCAAGTATATAAACTATGAATTTAGGAAGGAATTCTTCCCTGTGAGGGTGGTGAGGTGCTGGCACAGGTCACCCAGAGAAGCTGCTGGAAGCATCCAAGGCCAGCTGGACACAGTGCAAGGTGTCACTGCCCAGGGCAGGGATGGAATCATGGAATGGGATTGGCTTTAATATCCCATCCAGCCCAGCCCATTCCATGGCCCCATGGCTGCAGGGCTGGCTTGGGAAGCCCATGGGGGCAGTTCTGGGGTCGTACCGGGTTCCACAGGGCCAGCTGCCGCTCGCTCATGCGGCTGAAGCCGGTGGTGAAGATGTTCCCGTCTGCCAGGAAAATGGCGCGCATGGGCCGGGCTCCCTCGTGGGTTTTCTCTTTCTCCTGGAAAAGAGGGCAGGATTAGCAGAACAACCCTTGGAGTGGTGGTGCCTCCATTGTTACTCCTCCATGCAGGAATAGATGCAAGGAGTAACATCCAGCTCTCCTTCCCTGCTGTTGAGGGCAGAGCCCAACTGGTGAAGCAGGGAGAAGGGAACATTCCTGGCTCGTTCCTGCTCTGACAATCAGCCTCTTGCAAGGCTGAAGGAAAACCTCTTTGCAAGCTACAACCAAAGCTCTGCTTTGCATGCACAACTCTGGAACTGTAATTATACAAAAGGATTAGATGTGGAATTACACTCCTGCAGGTTTAGAACTGAGCCCTAAAATCCCAGTTCAAACACTAATCCCAATAAACCCAGACAAATCCTCCAACCCCTACTATTCCTCCTGTAATTTCTGAAGAAAGCAACTGAATGTGGTGTCTAAACTGAGCAAGAACATTGTTTCTTCAATATTTTCTTGCTCATTCCCTGCTGGAGTGAATCCAGTTGTTCCTTTAATGATTAAGCAAACTTACAGCAACAATTTCTTGTTTCCTGGGGTCGATGACTCGGACTTTCTTGTCTTTGGACGCTGTGCAGATGAGGCTGCCGTTGCGGTTCCAGCTCACGTTGTAGATCATATCCACGTGCATGTCATCCAGGTTGATGAGGGCTTCTCCTGTCCCCACATTCCAGATGATGATGGCATTATCACAGCCTAAAAAGGGAAATAACAGCTCAAGTCACAACATTGGGATGCACAGGGGCAAAGCCAGAGGTGGGGAACAAGGGATAAACCCCTCAAAGCTCCAAAGGTGTTTTGGGGAAACCAAAATCCAGACTGGGAGCTCAGGAGGGATTTTTGTCAATGGAAAAAACACTCAGCTCATCCAACAATCCAGCTGAAAGGACTCACTTCTTTCCTTGGGACCCAACTCAGATCATGCAAATGGATAATGAATTATCCAATTTATTTCCATAATGATGTGACTGATTTTCAAAAGAATCTCATTCCATGGACTGTACTGGCCAAGGAGACGATTTGAGAGGTTGTGGGAACAGCTGGACTCTGGGATACTTTGCAGAGATCAAGGGAAAGGAGAAACAATTGGACCTGTTCTAAAAGTATATGAGAACAGGGATGTGGTGAATACAGATGTAAATTGTTACTGCAGATCAAATAAAGTCTGGAACAACTTTCATACTCCAATTCCAGACAGTTCCTTGGTGCTTATCCCCGTAAACTGAAGATAAAAAAGGCTGAGATACAGAGGGGGCTGTGAGCCACGTGTCCCAGTGTTCCCAGCTACTGCCAGGGCTCTTGTGATTCACAAAGCAGCTGGGAGAGGACAGAAGGAGAAGGAAGAGCTGGAGGGGAAGGGAAGCAGGGAGAGGAGGCTGCTGCCCATTGCTGCGCTCCGTACCTGCGCTGAGCAGCACATTCCGCGCCGTCGGATGCCAGGACACGATGCCAACTCTCTTGGAATGGCCTTCTAGCACTACCACAGGCTCTGTCAGGGACAGGGTGAGCCCGTTCTCAGGAATCTGCCACACCTGGAGGGGAAGGGAAGGCAAAGGAAAGGTGCTCAGTCAAGGGCAGCCCCTCTGAGGAACGCGTGGCTCGGCCGCTCCCCGCGTCCCGCCGGAGCTGTCACTTCTCTGTGCAAACAGGAAAGGAATCAGGGAGGGAATCCTTCCCAGCTGTCAATAAACCCTTGGCTGATCCATGAGGAATATCCTTCCTCACTCATGTGGCAGCACAAACCCACAGCTCCTCATGGTGCAACCCCTTTATTTCCATGTCCATGGACCCCAAGGAATCTGAAAAATCTCCCCTGCAGCTCCAATTCCACAGGAACAAGCTGCTGTCTTTCCAAGGGAAAATGAGGGATGATGCTGCAGCTCTACCACTGCCTGCTTTCCATTTCTTTAGGAACAGTAATTTGTTTTTCTGTTAGATTCAGGATCCTTTCAGATCCCATTTACTCAGGGAAGAGCGGTTTGGTCCTGGAAAAAGCCAGAGCAGCCCAAACCAGCACTGCCTGTTCACCTCTTGCCTGGTTACACAACTCTTCTGGTGCAAAATTCCTCAGGGAAGGGCCACCAGGAGGAGGAACAGCCCCCCAAGGATGCCAGAGCTCTGGAATTCCAGCAGGAGGGAGGTGGCTTCGACCAGGGATGGGACAGACAAACCCATCACCCCAAAGCCCCAGGGCAGGATCAGCCCCACCAAAACTATTCCTGCAATCCAGCACTGGACAATCATCTTGGAATTGAATTTGACCTACATAGAGTGTAATAAAAAAAGCCATGGAATTCCAGGGAGAGCCCCTGGGGGAGCAGTTGGGGTTGCTGTAGGTAGGTGGCAGCATTAGAGCACGTTTGCTTTGCTTCCCATTGTTTGCTTTTCCTGGAGTTGGGAGAACCAGCCTTGCCAGACCCTGCCCACGATGCCCAGCAAGCTGAGGGATGTGAGGGAGTGGATTTAGGAAGTGGATTTCTGCACTAATCCCTCTTCAAAGGAATGACTGGCACTGGAAATAAAACCCAGCAAGATGCAGAGATTCTCAGTGGGTACCAGCTCACCTCTAAATAACCCAAAATTGATTCAGTTTTTCCTGTGCCATCCTTCCCTGCACCCTCACTGAGGAAGGACCACAATGGGAACATTTCCTCTGCAAGGGGTGAAAATGGGCACAGCCCCAAGGCTGTCCCAGCTCCAGGAGCCTTTGGACAAAGCTCTCAGGTGGGATTGTTGGGATCAAATCAGAATTACAGAACTTTGGATGCAGGATTTACCCTGCCAAGCTGGAGGACTCAGCTCTGTTCTGTACCATCTCAGCCAGGAAGGATCCTGAGATCCCTCTGAGCAAGTGCAAAGGAGGCAGAAAACTCCAGAACAGAATTTAAACATAAACTTGCACCCCTCTGAGCAAGTGCAGGGGGTGGGAAAGGGAAGGGAGGCAAAATCCCAGTGAAAAGGGTTTTTTTTTTAAAAGCCTCTGGAGGACAGATGGATTTTTCTGTCAGGTAAAGCCCTGGTAGCTGGCAGCAGCTGCAGAGCAGTGTAATCCTGGGCAGATTTCAGACTACTGACCCAATAATCCTGCCTGCTACTCCCAAAAATAATAAAGAAAGAAGTGTGAAAGGTCAGGGCATGGTCCCAACTGGCCCAGCCCTTCATTCCTGCACAGGATCAAACCAGGTTCACAGGGAAATTACAGAATTTTGGATGCAGGACTTACCCTGCCCAGGGGGGAGGACTCAGGATGGCTCCAAGGAAACCTTAAAAAGCTGCAGGATTGCCTGGGCTTTAGCAAGTGTTTGTCTGCTCTCCCTCCTGTGGGTGTCTGGGTGTTTTTTTGGGGGGTTTGATGTTATCAAGGCTGTTTGTTTGTGCAGGAGGAAGTGGAGCTGTGGCACAGCTGAGGGAGAGGTTTGGGGCTGCAGGAAGGGAAGGTTTTGCACAAACAGCACGTGAGAAAGAAAACAAAGCAAACTTCTCTTTCATCCCTTTTAAAGAGAAGCAAAAACTGTCTCCTCTGGCTCTGCACAAGCTGAAAAGAAAATTAAATCCATGTCTAGCAAAAAACCATTACTTCCTACATCATATATTTCAATTTTTATCACTTTAAGTGAGGAAGGAATTGAATTGGAAGCCTGGATTTATCCATGGCCCTGCTCCCCTGTCCCTGCAGGAAGAGGCTCTTGGAGCATCATTTTTGACCTCATCATTCTCCCTGTCCTGGTTGGTGGCTCAGGTCACTGCAAGGGCTCTCTGATTTTTAAAGGAATTTGCTCCATCACATGAGCCTTACTCTGGCCTTTCCACACAAATTCCTTAAAATCCACCTTCTGATGAAGGAAATTTTCTGTGTCTGAGGAAGGGCCTCGATACCATCTACAAATCTTTATCCACTAAAACATTTTCCAGCTGAACACAAAAGCCTGCAGCACATCAGAGCCATTCAGCACAACATCAAGCAGGAATATTTAAGTAATTCCTCATTTTTTGGCACAAGGAAACAATTCTTGCAAGGGAAAAGGCATTTGCAAGGGTTTTAAAGGAATCCTCTCCTCTTTCCCAGTCCCCTCTCCAATGTTTGTATTCCCAACATTGAACCTGTTCAAGGTTTATGTGCAGGTGGTGTAAAAATCTGGGAATTTCTTCAGAGGAAAAGGTTTCTGGCTTTGGATAAGGCCAAGTGAAGCTTCCTTGTGCCACATGGGGGCTGCAGAGCTGTGGCTGCAGGGAATCAGCCCTCTCCACCTGCAGACAGTGGTGTGCACCTCAAATCCATGTTCTCTCCCTCAATATCACCCCAAATTCATGTTCTTTCCCTGAATGCAAACTAAAATCCACATTCTCTCCCTCATACCACCCCAAATCCAAGCTGTCTCCCTCACAGCATCCTAAATCTGTTCCTTCCCTCACACCACCCCAAATCCACATTCCCTCCCTCAATACCATCCCAAACTCACATTCCCTCCCTCAATACTTGTCTGGCTGACATGGCTGAGATCTCTTGTGGCAGAGGGTGAGATCCTAAATCCCCAAGTGCCAAGGCACAGAAGGTCTTTAAGAACAAGGTTTTTTTTCCAGCAGCTGGAATTGCCACAGAATCCCCCCTGTCACTTTTCCTTGTCTCCCCCTGGCAGACTCAGAGCCCATGAGCAGCCACATGTCCCATAAAGCTCCCTGGGTTTATTCCCTGGCTTTATTTTATTCCCTTCAGCTGCTCAGGAAGCAGGACCCAAACCCTTTGTAAAGGAAAACAAGACACTGAACTATCCATGCCAGGCCAGAAAAGCAATTAGAACTGGGAAAGTTCATTAGCTCATCTGTTCTTTACACACCAGTGCTGTTCCCAACTGTCCTGAATGACTTGGGATCCATCACTTCCCATTCCAAACCTCCAGCTAACAAACCCCCAGCATCTCCCAAACCCTGCACATTCCTGATCCTGGAAACTCAGCAAGGACTCACCTATTTCCCCTTCCACTCCAGGAGGGTCACAACAGCACCATGAGGGTGCAAACCCCCAAGCAGCTCCACCCTGAGACCTTCCCCCATGGGTGCTGCCTGCAGGGATGGATGGGAAGCTCATTCCCAGCTGATTCCTGCAGTTTGTGTCCACACCAGGATGGTGTGAGGGAGAGTTTGTCCATTTGGACAACTCATAACTGAACTCTGTCAGTTTTTCTCCACAATTCAGTCCCTCTGGAGCCTCCCAACATATTTCTCATTGCACTTGGATTACAGATTTATTTTGCCTCCAAGGAGGCAGCTCTGGGCCTTCAGTGATGCTCACATTTCAGAAACATTCCCAATGCTCAGCCCTTTTACATCCCAGTTGGAGAAACATTCCCACATCCCTCCAAAGCTCAGCTCCAGCCCAGTAGTGAGCCTTGCAGACACAGAAGTTGTTGTTTTGTTTAATATTAAATATAGCCTGGTTTGTTAACATGCTGCAGCTTCCAAGACTGAGAGATCACAGCAAGAGCTGTCCCAGGAAAAGCCTCTTGGGATGAATCCCCTCCCAAACATTTTAACGATGAACAGAAGCAAAGGAATTTATCTGACATGATCTATAATAAGATTTCAATATAACATTCAGCCTACAGCATTTCTAAATATGGCCAAAGATCCCTGGAGTTATTTGGCATTATTTCATCTTCCAAGGATTTTCTTTCACTTATTCTGCTGTGTTTGCATGCACGGGATTCCACATCCGTCACGGAGCGAGCCCGCCTGGGCTGGCACTGAGCTACAACAGCTCCCAATCCAAGGCTGGCAGGTGCAGAATTTGGGATTATTTTTATTTCTTTATTAAAAAAATTAATTTTATTATAAATAAAATTTATTCCTTTTGACACCTGCTCAAAATTTGGAGGTACAGGGAAAATTTTAAGTGACTTAAATCGAGGGTTGAAGGAATTCTGGAAGCTGCTGGGCTCATTCCCAACACACATTTCCACATCCATTGGGATATCTGAGGTAAGGAACCACCTGTCTTCTTAAATCTCAACAAATCAGAGCACCTCACCACAGACTGCCACTCTCATTCCTCATCCCAAACATCAAATGCCATGAGGAAGGAAAAATAGAAGCAATTTCTTCCCTGTGAGAGTGGTGAGGCCCTGGCACAGGTTGCCCATCCCTGGAAGTGTCCAGGTTTGGAGCAACCTGGTCTGTGCAAAGTGCTGGAATGGGATGAGCTTTAATCCCCTCCCAACCCAAACCATTTTGTGACCACTCTGCCCTCCCCTCACCTCAGAACAGGAGACACCTCCAGGAATTGCAGAGTGCTGTGGAGCAGGAGCTGCAGCAGGGAGCAGAGCCCAGCCCCCAGGGGACACTCACCATGACAGTGCAGTCCTCGGAGCCGCTGGCGATGACCTGGTCATTGTGGGGACACCAATCGATGTCCAGCACCGGCCCCGTGTGCCCACACACTGTGGGGTAGGACTTGTCAATCCTGCCTGTCTGGAGGGAAGAAGGAAAAAGAGAGCTGTGAAATCCCAACCCTCTGTTTGCTCTTTGATATCCACAATTCCATGAGATCTGAGCTCATGGATCGGCAGAGGAAACAGTGCAGGAGTTCTTCTCCAGCATCAGTGAGCTGGGAACTCCCCAGGGAGCAAGGGAAGGGTTCAGAGATCCAGCACTGCCATCCCACACCTCAGCACCTGCTGCCACACCAGCCCTTTGCCCATCCCAACTGTTTCATCTGTGCTTCCCAACAGAGGCAGCTGAAAACAGCCAAGTTATAAATGTCATTGGAGGGTGTTGCTGGTCACTGAATTTACCAGGTTCCTTAAAACAGAAGGATTTTGCTTTAGGATGTGGTTGTGCAGAGGAGAATGTTGTTTTGAGGAATAAATGTTGCCAACATGGACTGTGACAGCCACACCTGATCCACATCTCTCTCTCCATGGCCAGAGGACTGAGACCACCAGTGCCAAGCTCCCTACAGGGATAACATTCCCAAAAAACAGAGCCAAGGAGCCACTAAAACCTGAACTGGGACAAATCCAGTGATGCCAACCCAGCTGATGCTGAGACACCAATTCTGCCCCTGGCTCTACATTTTGCTGAGGAGCTCCTGAAGATCCTGAAGCACCTGATCCCACAAAAGAAGAAGGAAAAGGAAAATCACTCTCATCACCCTTCTCACTCTTGGCCAAGCCCTGCACACAAGGGAATCAATATTTACAACACTGAAATGCACATGCAGGGTGAGGAGGAGACTCCTCCACTTCCACAGCCACAGCCCTGCTCCTGCTCCATGGGGTTTTGTTTCCTTTTCATGATGAGTGATGGCAGAAGAGACACAGCAGGAAGAGGTCTGGGATGGGGTCATCCTCTTTTGTGTTTAAACACGGAGAAGAAATGGTTGGAATTTCATTTGTGCCATTGGATGGTAACATTCCCCAACCTTGGAGGTGACATTCCTTAATTTATGCCTCCCACCCCCCTCCATGTGGGAGGCTGCTCCTATTGAAGGCTGATAACCAGGATAATGCTGGACATTGGTTTTTGAGGATGACTGATCTGGAGCCCTCCACAAACAGCAAAACAAGATCTTGATCCCAAAAGATCCCACCAGCTCCTAAATGGCCAAATTTAGGCTTCAAAAGGAAAAAAAAAAAAAGTCTCAGTGATTCAGCTGCTTTTGGAATTATTAAAAGAGGAAGAGTTGTGGAAGAAAAGCCATAAACCTGCCATTCAAAAATTAAAGCCTGTGTAATCCCTCTTGGATGCCATAATGTGAAATAGGATTTAAAAAATTAATACACCCAACTGCCATGTAGAATTCATCCATTTTAATTTACCCAATTAAAAGGAGAACCATGCAGAGCACACCAACTGCAGAAGGCACATGACAGGCCACAGACAAATACAGGCCTGAACCAAAAAGGAAAAATAGGAATAATAATGCAAAATGTCAGGGACTGCCTGTTCTGGCTCCCTGGTAGGAATCAGTGGGATCCTCCAGGAGGAGCCCCTGGTAATTTTTTGCAGGCTGCACAAGCACTTGTTGGTTCAGTTTTGGGGTTTTGCACTCATTTATTACTGGGGGGAGGCAAAAAAAAAAAAAAAATTGAGCAAATCAAAGCTCAAACTTCACCTTTCAGTTTTGATCACAATGAACCTGCACAGCCTGAGCCTGTGACAGCAGTGACACCCAGGAGCTGCTTCCCACCATCAGGATCCTGCACTTCCATTAAGAGTTTCCAGAACCATGGAAGGGGTTGGAAAGACCTTGAAGATCATCCAGGGTCACCTCTGTCATGGGCAGAGACATTCCACGATCCCAGGGTGCTCCAAGCTCCATCCAAACTGGCCTTGGACACTTCCAGGGATCCAGGAGCAGCCACAGCTTCTCTGGGAAACATTTGCCATGTCCTCACCACCTCCATAGTCAGGAATTTCTCCCCAGCATCCCATCTAAACCCACTCTCTTTTATCTGAAAGCCATCCCCCCCCCATGTCCTGTCCCTCCATCCCTTGTCCCCAGTCTCTCTCCAGCTTTCCTGGAGCTCCTTTAGGCACTGGAAGGGGCTCTGGGCTCTCCCTGGAGCCTTCTCCAGGTGAACATTACCAGCACTCAGAGCATCTCTGTGGCCTCCTCTGGACTCTCCCCAACAGCTCCACATCCCTCCTGTGCTGGGATCCCAGAGCTGCAGGTGGGGTCTCACCTGAGCAGGGCAGAATTCCCCATCAAACATCCCCCTGTCCCTGCCTGCACCAGGACAGTGACACCAAACCCTGTTTCCAACAGGGAACAGGCAGGAAGGGAAAGGAGATGTTACAGAGCAGTGTGGGAGAGGCAGCAACCTCAAGTTTGTTTTGATCCACAAAGAATTACCAAACCAAGGGAGAGAGGACAAAGCAGAGGAAGACAATCCCAGAGAGGTGAAGAGCCCAGAGGAATCAACATCTTCACTTGGGCATAAGAGGAGAGATTCTGCTGCCCACCAAGCTCCAGGAATAATCCCAGAATCGCTGAGACTGGGAAGATCCCCAAGATCATCCAACCTGTGACCAATCCCCACCCTGCTACCCTGAGTGCCACAAAAATGAGCATCAAACACCAAAACAAGACTAAATAAGGACATAAAGATGCTGCTGGAGGGCCCAACCCTTTGAGAGAAGCTCCTGCCTTGTGGTCAGAGGCACCAAAGAGCCTCTGCAGAGCAGAGGAAACCGCGGCGTTTTCCTGAGCACGTCCCCAGAGCTCGGTGCTGCATCCGCCCCTCGTCACCAGCACCTCCTCCAGAGACCCTCCCAAGGCACTGTGGGGACAGCACAGGACAGCCACCACCCCAGGGCTCACCCCAATGGGCAGCTTGGAACTCAGGGATGGTTTTTTACCACCTCTCAGCATCACTTTTGGAAATTCCATCCACCGGATTCCTCCTCCTGCCAGCATTCCGCCCCCTGGAGCAGGGAACTCCAGCTCCCAGCATTGCACTGTGCTCAGAAAAGCTTCAAAAATCAATATTTTAGGGGATTTGCCCAAAGGGAAAGCCAGAAAAGCTGTAGAAGGGTTATAAAATTCCACCAGGCTGCAAAAAAATCACCAAATCCCATGGTCTTCAACACAATTCCTTTCCAATTCCAGCACAGCACGAGGTTTGGCACTGGGTGTGTTTCCATGGCACTCTAAAGCTCCCAGGTTTGGGGATTTATTTATTTATTTGTAAAAGGTAATCTTATAATTAGGAGAGGATTTTAAATAAATCTCAAGTGCTGATACACAGCTTAAAATTAACTTCAAGAAGTTCAATCCTTCTCATAATCCGCTGGGGCTGTGGTTCGACACATTCCTGGTAACTTTTGAAATCTGGAGTTGTGTTTTATAAAATGTTGGTCAAAAAGGTGAATTTGAGGATTTTTAATAATGAACACAGACTCAATATTCAGGTGTTTCAGCAAGGGGTGGATTTGCCTTATTAAATTAATTTTAATTATTAAATTAAGTATTTCATATATTCCAGATGAGAAAAAAAAAAGTTAAATCATCAGAAATCAAAAATATTAAACCCAGATCAGGAAAAAAAAGTGATAGATGAGAAGAAAAAATATGATTAAATCCAAAAGGGATGGATAAGCAAGACAAGAAAACTGTTCCTAAAAGTGGGAGTTCTATGAATTAATTTGAGTGTCTTGTGATTGTTTCTCTGCCAGAAAAGGGCATTTGGTGGCAGGAAACAGCTCATGGATTATGGTAAAAATATCAGGGAGAACAGCTGCTTCCCCAGCCCATGGCTGTGCTCCCTGAAATCTCCATTTAAATTAGGGAAGTGGCATCGAGTTGCACAAGGCAGAGCAGCTCCCCCCTCACTCTGCTCGAGTTTGAGGAAGGAAATCAGGTCACAACTGCAAAGTTTGAAACTCCAACCGACTGCACCTTTTCTGTGCTAGAGCACAGACTCCTCTTTTCTTGAAATTGTGGATTTTTCTTTAAAAAAAACCCTAATCTCCATCTGTGGCTGCAGCAGCTGGGCCTGGAGGAAACACCTGGGAGAAAACTGGGCTGAAATGGAAACTCCTCCCCAACAGCCACCCCACAATCCAGGCATCCAGAACTAATCTGGAATATTGGGGAGGGTCATTCCCAAAAGATTCACTGGAAAGTCAGGCAATAAAACACCACTGTGCTCTCCAAGAATCCCTCAGCATTGCTCCTGCTGTCCTTGGCACCTCAGCAGCTGCAGGGCTGGGACATTGGATATTGGGGACGTTTTCTTCACTGCAAGGGTGGTCAAGCATGGAAGAGGCTCCCTGGAAATGTTAAAACACAAGAAGTTGGAGCATTTTGTGATGTGGTTTAGGGGGAATGGGGGAACTCAGTCAAAGGTTGGACTTGATGAGCTTGGAGGTCTTTTCCAACCTTAAGGATTCCATGATTCCATCCCAGGCTGCCACAGAATGGCTTTTAAAAGGCAAAAAAACCCCAAAAACTGAACACAAACAGTCCTCACAGCCAACCCAACCTCCAAAATCCCATCACTCAGAGCTGGGAGTGCAGCACAGCTCCAGCATTTCCATGGATATCTGTCCCAGCAATGACATCACAACTAAAGAGGGACAGAGTCATGATTTTTTTTTCTCCCTCTCTAAAATATGATTTCTAAAGCAGTTCATCCAACTGCAGGAAAGCCAATGGGTATCCCAGAGGATCTGGATAAAGTGGTAAAACCCTTCTGCTGTTGAGAGGATGAGAATCCAGAGAGTGGATCCACAGGGATCATCCCCAGCAGCTGGGAACAGAAGATCCCTGGTACAACTTCCATTTTCATCACTGGACAAAGCCTTCAAATTGCAGAGATACTTGTACAAACCCCTGATTAACACAGGGGATGGAATTTGTTGGTTTTTTTCCCTGGAGGAATGAGATTCATTAGCCCCTCTGCTGCCCTCTCTCCCCACTACATCAGAACCTGATGATCCATTGGATTCAAGCTGGTAGTGATAAATATAAACTTCTTTTTATAGAGAAAAATCCAAGGTGAAATAAAAGGACAAAATCAATTATACTCCCCCTAAAATGACTAGAAAGGCTCAATAAACCCATCACAAAAAGCCTCCTGATTTTATTTCACACACCAATTCAGAAAAGAATTATTTTCTTTCCCCCAAATCCTTCTTGATGGAATAAGAATTGGGAAAAGCTGTTTAACAGCTCTCATATGCCATGGATGAACACCAAGGCCTGTCACTTGCAGAACAACATATTCCTTGGAGAAGATCATTCCCGAGGTGTGCACGCCCCCACCCACATGCTCATTGCCTCTCAGGGCACCATCTGATTCCAGATCCTGCAGGAATGCTGCTGGTGTGAAGGAAGGGATCAGGAAAATGGAAAATCTAATAAAAGCCACATCCAAAGGGGACTGAATAAACCTCTGGTAAAGGCTTTATGTAACACAACTCGTGGCTGAACAGATCTTTCTGCATGAACTCAAATAAAAAGGAACATTTGCAGCAGGTTTTTCATGAGCAGATAAAAAATGCAAAGAGTTTTTGAGGAGGGGGGAAAAAAGAAATTTCAGATCCAGCACCAGAAGCAGCTCCTGAATCCAGGTGTTTCCAAGTCATCCTGCCCAATAAATCAGATTTTTATCTGGTACCTTCTCCTGTGTACCCAGAGCAAACCAACTCAACAAGCAGGGAAATTTCCAGCTCTTTCCCTGGTGAGCAGAGTTAATGCTGATTACCCTGGCTCTTATCACCTACACAACCCCGACCTAGAGGAATTACAGCTTTTCCAAACTATGTGCCTCATTCCAAGCCTCCAGACCAAGCAACCTGTGGGAATGAGATTGTGTGATGTTCAACAGCTCCTGGCAGAGCATGGGAATGGCGAGTTCCTGGCACAGCCCCTGCACATGTGCGTGCAAGAAAACAGGAAGTTCAGACAAAGCATTTCCACAGGCGGCAAAGGCTGCGGCTACCCCGGGAGCTGCGGGGATGGAGGGGTGGGAAAGGGGTGGGAAAGGGGTGGGAAAGGGGTGGGAAAGGGGTGGGAAAGGGGTGGGAAAGGGGTGGGAAAGAGGTGGGAAAGAGGTGGGGGGCAGAGAGACTCTGAGCAGCACGTGGGGGCTGGGGGTAAGGCAGGGATGTGGGTGCAGAGGGGTTAATTACCACACACACGGGTTAATGAATTAATGAAATCCCGCACACATGGGTTAATGAATTAATCAATTCCCGCACACAGACGGGTTAATTCCTGCACATACACAGGTTAATGAATGAATTAATTCCCGCACACACACGGGTTAATGAATGAATTAATTCCCGCACACACACGGGTTAATGAATTAATTAATTCACACACACACACAGGCTAATTCCCGCACACACACGGGTTAATGAATTAACAAATTAATGAATTCCCGCGCACACGGGTTAATGAATTAATGAATTCCCGTGCACAGGTTAATTCCCGCACACACGGGTTAATGAATTAATGAATTCCCGCACACACACGGGTTAATGAATTAATGAACTAATGAATTACTGAATTCCCGCGCACGGGTTAATTCCTGCACACGAGTTAATTCCCGCAAACACACGGGTTAATGAATTAATGAATTACTGAATTCCCGCGCACGGGTTAATTCCCGCACACACACGGGTTAATGAATTAATGAATTCCCGCACACACACGGGTTAATGAATTAATGAATTACTGAATTCCCGCGCACGGGTTAATTCCCGCACACACGGGTTAATTCCCGCACACACACACACGGGTTAATGAATTAATGAATTAATGAATTACTGAATTCCCGCGCACGGGTTAATTCCCGCACACACAGGTTAATTCCCGCACACACACGGGTTAATGAATTAATGAATTAAAGAATTACTGAATTCCCGCGCACGGGTTAATTCCCGCACACACACGGGTTAATGAATTAATGAATTCCCGCACACACACGGGTTAATGAATTAATGAATTAATGAATTAATGAATTAATGAATTACTGAGTTCCCGCGCACGGGTTAATTCCCGCGCACTTGCCGCGCCGCGCCCCCGCCCCCGCCAATCAGCGCGGCGGCCGCGAGCGCAGCCATGACCATATATGGTAAAAAGCCGCGGCCGCCGCAGTGCCGCTGCGGGTGCGCGCGGGGGGCGGGGCTTGCTGCGCAGGGGGCGGGGCTTATGGCGCAGGGGGCGGGGCTTCCCTTCCCCCCGGTGTCCGTGTCCCCCTCCCGGTACCGAGCACATGGGAGAGGGGTCCCGGGGGGCTCATCCCGCCCCAAAAACACCCCCAGATCTCCCGCCCAGCGCCGGCAGGGAGCTGGGATCCACCCATAACAAAGCCCTGCCGCAACAAAAGCCTGTAAGATCACTGAAAATTGAAAAAGCGCATTAAAATTTCCCCTTTTCCCTGCACTCAGGGTCAGCCACATCGCAGGTAATTCCCAGTGAGTGCAAAGCGCTGGGTCTGAGCAGCCACGATGGCGTTATGGGATATTTCCCCTGCAGAAATGCAGCAAGTGTATTTTTATGGCTCAATTTTAAAAGCAGCCCAAACCCCGGGCTGAAAGGAAAATTGCCCTTTTTTTTTTTTTTTTTTTTTTTTCCCCTTGAATATAAAACAAGGATTTTGCTGCGGGGAGCTTAATAAATATCTCTGCTAAACTCAAAGAGAAATCCAAATGTTATTTAGGGTGTTGAAGGAACTGAAGGAACAATTTCATCAGCCCAGGCTATAAAAAAAAATGCGGAACACAGGAACTGGTTAGAGCAGAGCCAGAAAAGCACTGCATTGCAAAAGAACGTGTCAGGCTGGGGGTGAGGGACACAGCTCCTCCAGCTTCCCATGGAGCCTCCTCAGATGTGGATCTTAAATGGTTGTGGAAGGCAGGAATGGAGCTGAGGGCACCAAGGCACTGATAAATAGAGGGTGGGAGGAAGAACGGAATGGATGTGAAAATATTGCCAAAGATGGTACTCAAAATGCAAAAGGGCACCCAGAATTAGCAGGAATTTCTGCCAGGGACTGAGAAAACACAGAATCATGGAATCATTAACGCTGGAAAAGCCCTCTGAGACCACTGAGTCCAACTGTTCCCCCAGGACTGCCAAGGCCACCATGTCCCCAAGTGCCACATCCACAAGGCTTTTAAATCCCTCTGGGGATGGGGACTCCATCACTGCTCAGGGCAGCCTGTTCCAATGCCTGACAACCCTTTCCATGAAGAAATTTTCCACAATATCCAATTTAAGCACAACTTGAGGCCATTTCCTCTGGGTATCTCCCTTGTTCTCTGGGATCAGAGCCTGGCTGTCCCCTCCTGTTCAGGGAATTGTGCAGAACCAAAAGGTTCCCCCTGAGCCTCCTTTTCCCCAGGCTGAGCCCCCAGTCTTCCTCATCAGATCTGTGCTGCAAACATTGGGATAAGAGAAGAGGGATGCACATCCTCTACCAGGATGGAATTCCTAATCCAGGGCTGTGCCACCACTTGTGCTCCAGGCAGGAGGAGGACACGTGGCCTGGGGATGAGCCCTAAGCAGGGAAGGGCTGCTCATCAGAGCAGCAAACTGAGATATTTTGGGAGGTTTTGAGGTTTGGATTTGCTTAACACGATGGAGACGTCGCTGCCTCTGCTGTGCCCTGGCCGGGTGGGAAGTTGAGCTCAATCCTGGGCACTAATTCTGTATTCCACAGGGCAGATCTGGAAGTGGAGCTGGGAAAGCAGCTCAGGGCTGATAACAGACTGAGGACAACTTAACCACAGGCTTAAGAGAGGAGTTTGAGGGTCACTGAGAAAAGAATGTTGCAAAAAAAAAAAAAAGGTTTTTGATCACTACAATTTGCTGGTTAAGCATCAGAAAGAGATGAAAAGAATCTCCTTCAGAGATGGATGTGACTTTTCCATGCAGGACCAGGGGCACAGGAATGCCCTGCTCATTCCTCTGCACCCTTCCAATGTGGGGCTGCAAGGAGCAATTAGGCTCAAGTGCATTCCTGAATTAAATCTGCAAGGAGCAGTTGGGCTCAGGTGCATTCCTGAATGAATTCTGCAAAGGAGCAGCTGGATTCAGATAGCTCCTGGTTTAAGTCTCAAGGATCAGCAGGATTCAGATAGTTCCTGGTTTAAGTCTCAAGGATCAGCAGGATTCAGATAGTTCCTGGTTTAAGTCTCAAGAATCAGCTGGATTCAGATAGTTCCTGGTTTAAGTCTCAAGAATCAGCTGGATTCAGATAGTTCCTGGTTTAAGTCTCAAGGAGCAGCTGGATTGAGATAGCTCCTGGTTTAAGTCTCAAGGATCAGCTGGATTCAGATAGTTCCTGGTTTAAGTCTGAAGGAGCGGCTAGATTCAGATAGCTCCTGGCTTAAATCTCAAGGAGAATTTGGGCTCAGGTGCTTCCTGGTTTAACTCTCAAGGAGCAGCTGGATTCAGGTGGTTTGTGAGCAAAGTGACAAAAAAAAAAAAAGCGCTGAATCCCTGACAGTAGAAAAACCTGACTTGATCATAAAGACGCTTCTAAACTACAATTCTACGTGCAAAGTTCTGCCAGAATTAGCTCAGATGAGTCAAGCAAACAGCTTGTTTGTTGTGTTCAACGTACAGGAAGCATCAGACTGATTACAGACATTAAACACATTCATACACGGCACCGCCGAGCAGCCGCTGTCACCACAGCCGACACTTCCCAGAGAAACGCTGGGGTGACAGCACAGCCGAGCAGGGAATCAAGAAAACCTCCCAGCAGCACTTACCTTGTGCAGGGGCAGCACCAGGAAGGCTCCCCCACCGCTGGCATCCACGATGATGGCCACGAAGCGGGGGTTGACGGCGCAGAAGGAGCTGTCCCAGGTGACGCGCGACACGCGGATGTCGTCGTAGCACTGGTCGTTCTTCACCGCCTGCCCGAAGACGTGCCGGAATTTGCTCTGTCGTACCACCCGCCTCATGGTGTCTGCAACGTGGAGGTGAAAAAAGGAGAGGTCAGTTTTAAAGGAAAGGGTGTTCTGATTGTCCAGGATGTTCCTGGATAAGGATCTTATCGGCTCCACGAAACGCGGATTGGCGCGCTGTTCGTAGGATCGTGGAATGGTTTGGGTTGGGAAGGGAGCTCTGGGGACCACCCAGTCCAACCCCCCTGCCACAGGAATGCATCCAGGTGGGTTTGGGATGTCTCCATCCCTGGGTAGTTCCAGTGCTCTGTGGGAAGAGCTTCTTCCCCACGCTGAGGTGGAATTCCACGTGGTTTAGTTTGTGGTCATTGCTCCTCATCCTGTGCTGGGGAAGAATCTGGCACCTCTTCTTGGCACCAACAACCTCAAAGCTCATCCCATTCCACTGCCATGGGATGTCCCATTCCACTGCCATGGGATGTCCCATTCCACTATCCCAGCTTGTTCCAAGCCCCTTCAACCTGGCTTTGGACACTTCCACCTCTACCTTAAGACCTGCCAAATTCTCAGCCAGCTTTGCCTTTTCCTTCTTTGACAAATTAAAATTTCAGGTTATTTTGCACCCAACCCAACTGCATTTCCAGGGGGCTTTTACAGAATTTGCCAGTTAAGCAATAATTTCCCCACTGTAAATGTGTTCCCTTCACTAAAGGAAGTTCCTAATCCCAAAAGCAGTTTTTAGACAAGTCTCCACATATTTTCAGGGATAAATCTAGTCTTGGATTGAACTTGTTTACTTTCAAGTCAGACAGGGTCCAGAAGATGTAAATAAAAATGCAAGCTCTCAAAATCCGGTGTTCCTGTGAAGTGGTTCCACATGTTCCCTAGCTTCCAGTTCTTTCTTCTAACTCCAAAATCACCCTAAAAAAAAAAAAGTTTCCTAGGCAGAAAGGAGTAATGGAAACAAGTTAATGACTCCAATTAACTTGGTGTGTCTGTAGCATTTCTTGAGAAAAATTATTTTCAAGAATGCTGGAGTTAGAATAGAGGGGAAGGGAATTGGTGTGGAAAATTCCAGCACCTGGGAGAAGACACAAGCACAACACCAGCCTTGGATTTGGGATAGAACCTGGGAAGGGCTTTTCCCATCATCTCAGAGAAGAGGGAGCAGAAGAGGAGTGTCCATACAGCATCTTGCTTTTACATATGGGAAAAATATTTCTGTCCCAGTCTCTAGGGAAAAAATAAAAATAAGCAGAGTCCACCTCCTATCTTGCCTTCCAGAAGGTCCCCAAGCACGTGGAGAGGCTGGGAAAAACTGCTCAGTCCCTGGAGCTCCTCATTTCAGAGTGAGAGACTGGGAATGTGGTTCTATCCCAAATCCCTGCTCCCAGGCTGGCAGCTGAAAACATGATGAAAGCTCAGAGGGCTGTCTGTGACTGTTTTGCAGGAAAGCACCGAGCCTTGATGGCTGTTTTGTAGTCTGGGAGGTTAAATAAAAAATTAACAACGACAAAAAGCGGGATAACTGCGGGGAAGCGCTCATCAGAGCCGGGAAATGCCACGGAATGTGTTTGAAGAGGAGGAAAATGTTCCAATTAACAAAACAGACAGCTCTGCAGTGAAACTCTCCAGCTCTGCAGAGATAAGGGAGAAGAAGCAGAGGATTTGTTTTCCATCAGAGCCTGTTTGGGAAGTGGCACTGGTCATTTCCATGGCAGCTCAGCTGCTGGGACAGGGATGTGGGGCCACCAGTGTGCCCAGTGCTCGTGGATTTGGGGGCAGTTTTGTGCTGCCTGTCCCAGGTGTGAAGAGGTTGAAGAGGTTCTTTGGGGAACCCCTACCTGCTCTGTGCCTGGGAATGACCATGGAGCCCTTGGGAACACATTTACAGTGGGGAAATTATTGCTTAACTGGCAAATTCTGTAAAAGCCCCCTGGAAATGCAGTTGGGTTGGGTGCAAAATAACCTGAAATTTTAATTTATAAAAGAAGGAAAAGGCAAAGCTGGCTGAGAATTTGGCAGGTCTTAAGATAGAGGTGGAAGTGTCCAAGGCCAGGTTGATGGGGCTTTATTAAAGCTGAACTTATGATCCCTCCCTGCTTCCATTAATTACTGGAATTGTGTAATGCACTTTCTGTCAACTGTTTCCCCTCAGAGCACAAATCAAAGGCCTGGACACACCCCGGAACACAGACTGTGATGGGGAGTCATAAACCAGGAGCTGCTCTCCAGCAGCAGGTGACAGCACTAAATAAAACCATGGAATGGTTTGGGTTGGAAAGGACTTTAAAACTCATCTCATGTCACCCCATGCCATGGGCAGGGACACCTTCCACCCTCCTATCCCACCTGGCTTTGGACACTTCCAGCACAATCCCAGCCTCACTAAATCACACCCAAAGAAAAGGTGAATTTCAACTCCAAGATGCCCAAATGACAAGAAATGCTGAAGTCTCAAGGTTCAGTTAAGACACATCATAAAAATGCAGCTCCACACCCAGGTGCTGATTTGTGTAGACTCATTCTGAGCCTTGTCACACAATTCCAGCCCCAGGGCTCCTCCCAGAGCTGGGAGGGTTTGGCTGAACCTCTGAGTGCATGGCCAGGTCAGCAGCATCACCCCCATCTTCCCACCTTTCCAGGTGACCCCCAGGATGTTGGGAATGTTCTCTGTGACACCAGAACTTGCCTTTTCCCACCTTGCAGCAAACCCTTCTCATCATCCTCCTGCACCACTCATCCAGGAGCAGGGAAAAAGCTCCTGCTTTGTGCACTGTGGATTTCCAGGAGTGTTCATCCCCTGGCACCATTCCCACCCTGCTGTGAATCCAGATTAAAATCAGATTGTTGGGAAGAAGGTAAAGTGAAGGTTTGAACTTGTCGTGCTGAGCCAGCACAGCAAATTGCCTGGAATCGAATCCCACAGAGCCAGGGGGGTGGGAATGAGCTGCTCCACTGCTGGCAATTCAGGTGTGATGGTTACAAAGGATTATTTGTATCACTTAGGTAATTCTATCTCTGCTTCAACTGATCAATACCAGAACAGCAGGAAAAAAATGTTCATTTCAAATATCAGATCCCGGGGATCTGTCACCCCTTCCTCTTTCATGGAAAAGAAACTCCCTTTACCCCATTGTGAAATCCTACTGCTTTATTTCCCTAA
Source organism: Catharus ustulatus (assembly GCF_009819885.2). Taxonomy (NCBI): domain Eukaryota; kingdom Metazoa; phylum Chordata; class Aves; order Passeriformes; family Turdidae; genus Catharus; species Catharus ustulatus. Next base: position 3,976,548 of record NC_046238.1, read on the forward strand.
TTTTCACCCTTTGATGCAAAGGGTAATCATTCTGTTCTCTCTAAGTGACTTTTTAAAAACGCAGAGAGTTCAGATGCCTCCAAAAATATCCTTATTTGTTCCAAAGGGATCTGTTGGAACACACCTTCCCTGCCCTCTTCCCCACCTACAGCTCATCATCCTTAGCAGGGACTCTCTGATGAACACATGGTGAGCAGCCTCCAAGTGCTCATTTCCATAGCAAAGGGAGTGATTCTTGGCGTTGGATCTGAGCCATTTTGATCTGGCTGCTCTCCAAGCAGAAGGAGGGGGGGAAATGTGCTGGTTGTGGTTGGAAGGAGCAGTGATTGCAGCTTTCAGCTCACCAGGGAGAGCAGGTGAAAAATCCAACAGGGGTTTGCCTGAGCACCCCAAAAGAGTCCTGGTCCTGCCAAACTGTCCCTAAATGGGAAGTGTTTCATCTCCTCTTTGCCTCTCCCTTCTCCTCTTCCTCCTCATCCATCCCCAAGAAAATCCACAGCTCTGTTTGGTTGCCACAGGTTCTCTCAGCAGAGTCACAGGCAGGAGCTCCAGGCTTGGCCAATTCATGGCAAGGTTTGGAAGGAACCTGAAAGGTTCAGTTCCATTCCCTGCCATGGGCAGGGAAACCTCCCAGCCTGGCCTTGGACACTTCCAGGGATTCAGGAGCAGTCACAGCTTCTCTGGGAAACCTGTGCCAGGGCCTGCCCTCCCTCACAGCCAAGAATTTCCTTCCAATATCCCATCTAAATTTACCCTGTTTTTGTCTCTAAGCCATTCCCTGTGTCCTGTCCCTCCATCCCTTGTCTCAAATTCCTCTCCAGCTCTCCTGGAGCCCCTTTAGGCACTGCAAGGGGCTCTGAGCTCTCCCTGGAGCCTTTTCCTCTCCAGGTGAGCACCCCCAGCTCCATGGCCTCCTCTGGACCTGCTCTAACAGCTCCACGTCTTTTTTGTGCCACTTTTAGGATGATCAAGCCAGACACCAACACCTGGGATGATTCACCCAAAGGAAAGGCTGATTCAGCCTCTGTCACACTTGCAAAAGGATGACCTGGGTGGCTCAGGGAACTTTGGGAAGTGGCTTTGGAAATACCCAAGTGGGTAAGGAAGTGTACCCATAATTAGGGGGCTGTTCTGGGGATTTTCTCTTAGGAAGTGGACTTGGAACATGAACATTAAAATAAGAAGTTAATTAGATCATTACCTATGCTGTTAAACCTTGGCTGAGGAACCACCTCCATCCACTTTCTAGACAGAACATATTTTTTGGGGGGGGGGTAAAGTGCAAATTTAGAGGATTTAAAACCTCCTGACTGGGAGCTGAAAGGCCTTTAAATTTTGCCAGAGTTACAACCCTCAGCAAAATTAAAACAGAAGCTTTGGACACCCTGCAAAGGCCTCCACAATAGAAGTGCTGACAGATCTACGGCTGCTGAGCTCCTGCATCCCTGTGAGCTCGGCCACACACGGCATCTTGGTGGGGACAGAGGAATCAGCCTTCAAATCTCCCATTTATTCCCTCCCCTGAGTGACTTCCAGCTGAATTTTAGCAAAACTTTGGGTTCATCTGGCAGTTTGGTGCCCTGTGAACAGCTTCTAAAAGGAGCTTGGAAAAGCTGGATGCTCACACAGGGCCACTTTTCATTCCACTCCTTTCTGATCTCCCATCACGATGTGTCACAAGAGCTGCCATGAGTTTGCCCATTTTCCTGTTTATAAAGGATTTATCTGTCTCAAGAATCCAGCAGATGGATTTCTGTGGCTTCGGAGGGTTTGCAGCCTGCTTGTGCAAGAGGAAACGCATCCTGCTAGGGAAGACTTACAGGAAAACCCCCCACTAATGGCAAAATCCTGCTCAGCCCATGTGATTGTGACCCCTTCTGCAAAGGGAGGCGTTGCAATAAAAGGCCAGTTGGAGTCAGACAGCCTGAGGCTACTGTTAAGGGGGGGTGAGGAGATACAAATCCAGTGGATAGGGAGAACAGCATTTATGAAAGGTTGGTACTTGGGACTGGAAAGAATCTTCCTTAAGTGGAAAAAGTCAAATTGCAGCTGTTGGTGAATCCTCAAATTCCCAGTCTGAGCTTTGGAATGACAGTCCAGTCTTAATTATTACAAAATGAGAAGCAGATTGAGAAAAATAAAAATGAAGAGGTCAGTGGTTGGACTTGATAATCTTAAAGGTCTTTTCCAAGCTCAATAATTCAGTGGTTCTATAGGCAATGCATCATCAGCATTTATGAATGGTATTATGGGATGGATGGGGTGCAAGGGACAGGGGATGGTCCCACTGGTGAAACTGCAATGTGGGAAAGCCCAGAGGATTCCCAAGCACCAACTGTGAGGCCCAAAGTCTTCCTGAACAGCTGGGCTGAGCCACTTGGGTCTCATCAGCAAAACCTCATCAGCAATCCAGCTCTGTGCTCACAACTGATTTCATAAAAAAAAATCTAGGAAGTATGTTACAATCCTAATCCCAAAGCAGGCCTGGATGTTCCAACCTGCCCCTGGCATGGAGAGAACACCCTCTGGGAACAGGGCTGAGCCACATCTGCAGCACAGGAGAAAAGCCCACAAGGAATCTGCTCATTCCCTCCTCAGAGCACTTTGAACATCCTATGGAAGGTACAGAGGCACACATGGGAGGCAGGACAGAGGATTTCAGAGGGTTGGAGGCCATTCAAACACCACCATCCCCTCGTGCTCCTCAGGGCAAGGATGGCTCCATCCCACCCAAGGGAGCAGGGACTGAGCCAACAGCTGCACCCCACTGAGAAAAGGCACAGAGACCTCCAGGTTATTTCCTAATCCCTCCCTTCTGCTATTTCTTCACTCCAGAGCCTTGGTTGTGCAAGCTCTGGGGTTCTCAGTGACCCAGCCACAGGGACACACACTGCCCTGGGCTCACACCTATTCCAGGGAAATCCTGCCACCACTGACACCAGTAAGGCTGGAGGAGGAATTAGCATAATAAAATCCCAGAATGGTTTGGGTTGGAAAGGATATAAACCTCCCACTAGCCCAGGTTGCTCCCAGCCCCATCCAACCTGGCCTTGGACATTTCCAGGGATGCTGCTCTGGGCACCCTGGGCCTCACCACCCTCACGAGGGAAGAAATTTCTTCTGATATCTCATCTAAACCTTCCCTTGTTCAGTTTGAACCCCTTGTCCTGTCACTCCATGCTCTTGGAAAGCTTCATCTCCCTCTCCAAATATCCACAGAATCAAAGAACTCAGTCTCGTGATACCAGGTCTTGCAAGACTTGGGCAAAGAAGGAAGTGGGGAGAAAAAAAAGTCACATGGTCACAAAAAGTTCAGCTCACCCCACAACTTCACATGAAAGCTCAGCAGAAAAACAGCCACAAATGCCTTGATGCAGTCTCTGTGCTTTTAAACACAATTCTATTCCCTCTGTGTGTCCCTTTCCCAATCAATCCATATCCAGTCCATTGCTGACAGAAGTGTTGTTTTCAGCTGTTCAGAGTTAAATAAAACAAAGGTGAACACTACTACAGATGGTCACAATTCCAAAACACATCATATTTGTGTGCAGATTATTTTCAGTCTTTGGTTACTCGAGCCTAGGTTGAGCAAGAGCCTGCCATCTGATTTCACTTCATTTTAAAGACAAAAAGCTGGAATATGAACTTAATACTGAAATTTCCAGCTGTACTACCACTGGCAAGATTCTATTTTGGGATGGGAACCTAAACCACAAACTACCAGGGAATTTGATTATATCTCAACTGGGGAGCCCAGCACTTTCAAAAACATAACACAACCCAAACTGTGAATAAGCTGAAATTTCTGTTCTGGACAAAGCACAAGGTGTTGGCTGCAACCTGCAAAACACTTGATCCAGCTCTGGATTTCAGAGCTGTAACCTGAAATGATTGTATGAAAACCTTTAGAATATGAAGAACTCTTCAGTCAGAAGTGCCTGTGGAGCTCAAATCTGCCAGGATCACCAAGAAGGACTCATAACCTGAGGTGTGCTCATCTCACATCTCCCCTCTGGGGCTGTTTTCACTCCAGGATTTCCAGGGATACAATTCATCTTCTTGGGGAATCACCTGTGGAAGGTGTCCCTGCATGTGGCAGGGAAGTGGAATGACATGAGCTTGAAGCTCCCTCCCAAGCCAAACCCTTCTGGGATGATCTTACCACTCCCACACTTTGTCACTGTATCCAGCATTACATCACTGACCATAATTTGCAGTGACAAAAGGACGCTGCAGTTAAAGTCATTACCCTGAACTCAGAGTTGTCTGGCTTCATTTAATCTGTGTCATCTACCAGAAAGGCAGAGCAATGAATGCACACAAAAATCATTACACAAAATAATTCAGCAGGAGCCATAGCAGGATGGGGAAGCAGCAAAGGGAGACACCAGCAGGAATGGGAGTTCTGCTGCTCCAAAAAGTCTCTTTTTTTTTGGGTTTATATCTTTTAGAGCATCCTTTAAAGCTGGGGGATGTTTTAGGGGATGTTACCACAGGCTGGGCAAAAAAAAAAAAAGGGTATTAAAATGAAAATAGGAGAGCAAAGTGGAGAAAAAAATATAAAGGATTGAAACTCATAAAGGCAAGTAAAATATAAAACCCAGGGCTAAGAGAGCAGGGATTGAACATTCCAGGTGCCTCAGTGCATTCAGATCCTGCAGCATGGAAGGTGTCCCTGCCATGAGATGAGCTTTATGGTTCCTTCCAACCCAAACCATTCTGGGACTCTGTGAGCCCTGCATTTCAGCTTCCCCTTTTGCTGCCAGCAGAGGCAGTTGCACAGTGGTTGGACACCACAGAAGCTTTTTACTGGAGAAGGAAAGGGAAACCTCCCACACACTCCCACCTCCGACCGCTGCTCCAGCAGCCGACCACAGAAGGCCACGACCTTTCACATGATTCCCCCTCCAAAAATCCTTCATTTTCCACTGGAATAAACACCAGAGGAGCTTCTTTGCATGGTGTGTCCCATCCACTGCCAGGGACAGAGCAATATCCTGAGCAACACCCTGGGATGTGCAGCCAGGGATGCTCCTGACACCCATCCCAGCAGCCACAGGGCTCCAGACCACACTGGGATCCCAAGGAAAACACAAACAGGAGCACAAGAATCTCCCAGGATCCAGCTAAGGGTGACAAAATGCTTCTCCCAGCACTGACCTAGTTCTCTTATCAGAGCTAAGAGGGAAGTTGCAATCTGGTCAGAGCTGCTGCCCCAAGCTGCTGGATTCCTCTCTCACTTGGAGGTGACGTGCCAGTGTTTTCCACACCATATTCCTGAGATACACTGGAGGGTTTTCTCTTTTTTTTTTATTTTTGGGCAAAGGTTGGTGGTTACAAACAGAAAAACAGCTGTTCCCCAGCACAGCTTCATGAAATTCTCACCAAATCACCACCAGATCCCAGCATTCCCAACCAACCAAGCATCTTTTCTAACAGAGTGCTCACAGCAGAAAAATTATGTGTTTTCATCTCTGTTTTCTCCTACAGCTCAAAGCAATCAAATCTGCCTAAATAAAATATTTTTTTGTGAGTTTCTATGTGTGGAGCTATGTGAGGAGCTCACCAGTAGCACCAGACCTGACACTCAGCTCATGCACAGGATTTATCTGTCCTCTCCAATGGTAGATTTAAGGAGAAGTCAAGCAGTCAGCAGCTCCCACATGCTGGGAGCCTAAAACACAGAATGAACAACACCTGCAGGATTTCCCACTCTGCTGGAGTCAAGAGGAGGTGCAGACAGGAAGGGAACTCCATTAACATGGTGTTTTCCAAGCACAGTTCCTGGTAAACTCCAGAGGACATTACTGGACATTACCCTGCTTCTCCTCGCTTATTTAATTGGATCACTCTTTAAAAAATGACCAGATTTAGTGGAAGTAGAAATTTCAGAATGGATTGGGATGGAAGGACCTTAAAACTCATCCAGGGCAGGACACTTTCCAGCAATCCAGGTTGCTCCAAGCCCCATCCAGCCTGGTCTTGGGCACTTCCAGGGATCCAGGAGCAGCCACAGCTTCTCTGGGCACCCTGTGCCAGGGTCTCACCTCCCTTACAGCCAAGGATTCCAATATCCCATCTAACCCTGCCATTCCCTGTGTCCTGTCACTCCATCCCTTGTCCAAATCCCTCTCCTGGAGCTCCTTTAAGCACTGGAAAGGGCTCTAAGGTCTCTCAGGAGCCTTTTTTTCTCCAGGTGAACACCCCCAGCTCTCCCAGCCTGGCTCCATGGCAGAGCAGCTCCAGCCCAATCCCCAAAGGAATAGATAAGCTGTTTTCTATTCCTCAATTGCAACATCCCTTGGCATCCATAGGAAGAAATTCTAAACATTAAAGGTGTTTTCAGAGATAAAGTCTCACAGATAAAAGGTTGCAGTTCTCCCAGAGCACTGCACCATCAGAGAACCAAGACCTCCAGAACCCTCTGCTCCAAACACCAAATTAACTGGGACACAAATTCCTCCCAACTCCAGAATAAGGCAGAAACAACAGATCAGCACAACCAAGGCTCCCAAAGAGCCTGGCCAAGAGTGAGTCAGACTGACCAAGTGAGGAGCAGCGCTCTCCACATGACCCTGGCCTGACCACAGCAGCTCCAAGCTCTGCTGGACCCAGCACAGCTCCTGCTGAGAGACCTTGGGGGACATGACCCAGGATGAGTGCAATGGCACCACAGCCACACATCTGCTGCTGGAACACAAACAGGATGGGCTGGAGTCCTGGAGAACATCTCAGGTAGGCTGGAGGTGCAGCACAGAGCAGCGTGGTCCATCACACTGCGATTTCCAGTGGATACACTCTGCTCCAAAAAGTGACAATGGCACATCCTGAGCAACACCTCCTTCCACTTCTCAACAACACCCACCCAACAGGTGAGGCCCCCACAGTGAACTGCTTTTAATGTTCTCAAATAACCCCAACAATGGTGAATTCTCAAAGACAAGACAACATCCTCAGCCAGGACGTGGGAGGTTCGGGCTGGACAACGCCAACATTCGGATTTTAATGTAGAACAAACAAGCTGCAAAATGAATCTCAGTGCTCCCAGTTGGAACTGGCGTGTGTTTCTCCACATTTCCATTTGCTGTCCTGCCAGCTCTTCTGGCCAAGCAGCCTATAATTCCAAGAGCACCATTGTCATTCCGTCCTGTTTCCGTAACGTGCAATTTGAAATCAGGGCTGGGGGAGGGAGGATGGGGCTGGAGGAAGCTGGAACTCAAATCCAAATAATTCAAACTGTTAACTTGATTTTAAATCCCTGTCTCATGGTGCCAGTTACAGGCCCCCAAACATCTGTTTTAGCAGAGGTTTTCAAGTTCAAACACATTTCCTCTGCCCTGCAGATGTTCCTTGTCACTGACCTGTCCTGGGATGACAGCGAGGGGACACAACCTGGTGTCAAACCATGTCAAACTTCTCTGGGCAGGCAAGAAACCAAAAATCAACTTATGGAAGTAGATTCAGTCTATTAAGGAGCTGTAATAAACACTCTAGGCTGTGAAGACAGATTTCAGATCCAGAAAGGAAAAACATCTTCCTACCCCTGTCCTTGACACCTCCACAGCACCACCTCCACCTCTGAGCTTCCCTGAGAGGGAGAATCACACCCACCCCAACACTGGGCAAAGGCTGATTCCTTGGGGAATTCTGGGACCTTCAGCTGGCTGCTCTCAGCTGGAGAACTGGTTTCCAGTGAAGAATTACAGCCTGGGCCTTGATGACCTTTAAGCTTTACTCACCTGTTGGCTTGACAGTCACGTTGCTGCACGTGCAACCCACACTTCCAGTCCTTTGGGAATCCCTGTGGCATTTCCAGCAGCCAAAACAACAGAATTACACCCAGATAAGCCCAGCTGGTTTTTATGGGAGCTTTCAGGGCACTTAAGAATTCCCTGAGTAGAGCAGAAGATGGATGTGGCAAAGAACAAAAAGATAACCTTTACCCCCAAAGAAACACCAGGGAGCCAAGGGAAGAAGGGAGAGATAACCCCAGGGTAGCCTGACCCAAGGGCACCCACCTTTAAAAGCAGCACCTTAAAACACCACACAGAACAAATTGGTCCAGAAAGGAGCAATTTTCCTGGCTGTAGCCAGGAAAAAGATGCTGGAAGCACAGCAACACTGAGCTAGAGGAGTTTTGTGCCCACCCTTCAGGCTGTGCTAAAGCAGAATATATTGCAGAGGAATGTCTGGCAACTTGTGTTTGCCTAAGCTGGCTCAGGATTCTCTCCTGCCTTGCAAATTGATCTCAGCAGATCCAAAAATTCAAATAATTCTTAAAAAGTATCACTGAAAACTTTAAAAAAATGCAATGCACCTCCTGTTCTGAATGAGACAGCTCTGGGCCTCCAGCCTCCAAGTTATGGTATCATCAATATAACTACTGAGGTAAGAAATTAAGAGTTTAAAAGTGTAACAATGGTCATTTATCCACATGTACACATCCCACCAGGTGTGCTGGGGCAAATACCTGAACCATGTGTAAAACAAGAACTCCATTTAGTAGTACATGCTACACGTAGTACGTGCTAGAAATATTCCCTGAGTAAAACCTCATGTGTGTCACCTCACATTCCCAGCTTGGAAAGAAGGACACCAATCTGTTTCACACAGGTATGATGAAAAATGTCAAGGAAATGCCAAGCAGACCCCCTGAGTCAGCTGGGGGATCCAGATTCCAGCAGGAAGCAACAAACCATGAAGGCTTTTTAAGTATTTGAAGTGAAAAGGAGAGGAAAAAAAGCAACTCCAGGAGGTAATTCCAGCTCTGAGCAGGTGCCTGAGCATTGAGCCTTTGCTGATGACAATCTTCCCTATCAAGGCATCATCTGCCCAGCATGGCCAGTTTGCCCAGTTCCCAAGGGACATGCTGCTCACTACAGATTGAATTTGTTACTGCCTGCTAATCCCTGGAGCTGCTAATTACACCCATTATCAGTTTGTCCAGCATCCAGACCTGGCACACTGCAGGATGTCGAGTCCCTGTCAGGTTTACAGACTGGTTTGGGTGAGCAGGGTCCTTAAAGCTCATCCCATTCCACCCCCTGCCATGGGCAGGGACATTTTCCATTATCCCAGGGTGCTCCAAGCTCCACCCAACCTGGCCTTGGACACTTCCAGGGATCCAGGGGCAGCCACAGCTTCTCTGGGCACCCTGTGCCAGGATCTTGCCACCCTCACAGGGAAGAAATTCTTCCTCTTTCAGTTTGAGTCCATTGCTCCTTGTCCTGTTAAAACAGTCCCTGATGAAGGAATGCTCAGGAATGGGACACTGCAAAATGTGCTGCTTTAACACTGCAGATTTTTATGTTTATTTGGGAGCAACAATGGATTTTCAAGGACTCCGGAACACGGTCTCTATGGCAACTCTATGCAGAACCAGGGGGAGGGAGGGGAAGTTCCCCTATTTCCAAATACTCAGAATTGAATGATTTCAAGTCCATTTCCCAGGGATGACTTAAACCAGGAGCTGCAGGTGCAATGCACTGCCCACAGATTGATACAGGGATGCAAACAAGGACTAGTTTCAGGCACACCATTCCTGTGGAGTTTTAGGAAATCCTGCTCAGACACATCTGCTAAAAATGCAGAAATGGCTGCCTGAATATTCAGCTCATAAGAATTATTACCTATGTGCTTGTTCCTACATAGATGGCAGCCAAAATCTGGAAAACCACAGGGAAACCCTGGTCCTTCCTAAGGGGAACTCTTGGCCTGAAGCACAGCTCAGCAGCACTCCAAGGAGAGCTGTGAGCTCATCCCAGCATCAGGCTGAGCTTTAATCACTTTAACTCAGATCCCACCACTGGTTTATTTCCATTGCTCTTCCAAATTCAATTATTAAAAAAGGAAAACAAGACAAACCTAATTATGCTGGGCTGAGAGGCCCAGCTCAATGTCAGAGCCACTGCAACTTCTCCCACCAGGAGCCATCAAACGTCATCACAAGCTCAGCAAAAAGCAGATCAGAGATCACTTATTGTTATCAGCAGCAAAACATGGACTGAGACAAAGCCAGTGGTGTTGAAGAAACACAGTGGTCATGCTGAAGAAATTGTTCTTTCCCTAGTGCAGCTGATTGTGCCTTGATTCTCCCTGTAATTCATCAGCACAGAGAAATGGTTCAAAAGGTCAAGTTTTGTCACTTCCAGACCAAGGAAATCTGTTCTATCTGCCATGGGCACAACAGCAGCCTTCAAAAAGCACAGGTTTTCCCCTTGGAGGCAGCAGCAGATGGCATTTTTGATATTTCTCCGTCAAGTTCCTGACCTACAGAGCAGGATTTTAAAGTTTTCAGGATGCTCCATCACAAAATCCTCTTCCATTTGAGGAGCACTTTGTGATTCCTTAGGAAGGTGTCTGCTCCAAGGGATCCCCCCTCTCACACTGGCATCAGGAATTTCATGGGAGGGGGGTAAAGTAAAATTATCCACTTGCCCCATGGCCACCTTCTACTTTCCAACTACATCATTATCTCCAGCCATTAATCCTGATTTGATTTATATTCCCTACACAACCCCACAAACACAACTAATGGCTGGTGATACAACTAATATTCCATTAGGATCCTCTCCAGACAATTTTTTTTCCTCCAAGGACAAGCCCTGCAAAGCTGCCAGTGGAACCTGGGAGCAGCTGAGCAGTTCTGTGTCACGCTGGTATTTCACATGTCTATGTGTGGTTTGAGATGAGAAAAGCCACAATAAGTCATGTACTAAACAATTATAACCTCAAAAAGAAACAAATAACCCATTTTTTGCACGGTTACTCACTGGAGGGAAAGCAGAACAAAGCAATCCTATTAACAGATAAAAAGAAAGGGCCCAGTAAACAATTCCCAATCATACTGGTGGAGCCAACACATCCAGAAAAAAATGGATTTTCACTGCTGCTTTCCTGAGTCACTCAGCTAAGCCCAAAACCTTTTTCTGCCTCATTTTAACTGGGTGTTCACCAACACCTGCAACTGTGCAGAATGTGACAAAAACTCAGCAGTCCCCACCCTGCCAGCCCCAAGCCACCAGCAGCCTGACTTCACACAAGGCTCCAGGAGCTGCCTAAACTGAAGCTCTAAGCAGTTTCTATTCACACCAGCTTCAGAGTTACCCACCAGAATACACCAGCCCAAAAACATTAAATGGGGGAGACTACAGGGAGCGAGCTAGAAGAGAGCACAGACATTTAATTCTTGTTCCTATGCCCTGCAAAGGCTTAAACTGGGGCACTTCAAATCCTCAGTGAGTTTCTGTTCCAACACATCCTCGGAGAATGGCTGAGATTATCACAAATGCCTCAGTAAAACAAAATCAAAACAAACAAACCCAGACTTTAAAAGTCAAGTGAAAATGTGCCTGTGAGCTTGCCCAAGAGGACATTCCTGGCCCTGGGAGTGGTACACTGATGACCTCACCGAGCTGCAAACTCAGGCCAGGAAGTGTTTTGCTCGTGTCTTTAGAAAAGGAAGCTGGCATCTTCTCAGGGATATTCCTCAGAATCGATCACCACATGAAAGCCCGGACCATAAATTCCCTCCCCATCACAACACAGCGTTTTGGATTAATGAGCCGTTTTACAGAGCCATTAAAGCTGGACGTGGCCACCACGATGTCACCGAGGGCAGAGCTCGGCACCCCGTGCTGCAGCACCCAGGGAAAAGCTGATATTTCCCCCTTCTGCACATTCCTCCTCACTGCCATTAAACTGAATCCCTGCCTTTCGCTTGGAGTGAATCCCAGAAGTGACAGATGCAATAAGCATGAAGATTTCACTTGAAAAAATCCAATGATGTTTGAAAAGACAGCTCGGGAGAAGACAGAGCAATGCCAACACAGAACACAAATGCTGATTAAAGCAATCTGGATAAAAGGCTACAAGTGACCATTGAAAAATTACTATTATGAAGTGCTGGATTGAAACAAACACCGAGCAAATGCTGCCTGATGTGTCCCTGAGTGTGGCAGGTCTTACTGGGGCTACTGAAAACACAGAAAAATACATATACCCAAAATAAACAGGCATTGCCACAAAAGTACTTGATCTTCTACCTTTGTGTACACAGTCCTTAGCAAACACCACTATTAGCTGCAATAAAACCTTCCTGCAAGCACACAGCCATCTGGATTTTTCAACCCCCTTGAGCAGAAAAGATGATTCAATGCTCGTTATTCAAATGAAAATGGAATAAACCCTCTCCTGCCTCCCGCACACGACACCCGCTGCTTTCCCCACATCCAAACAGCTTCTCCCAGGACGTGCTGTGCCAGTTCACACCATTTTCCCACACTCCAGAGCTTCCCTCGTGCCTGCCACGGAGGCACACAGAGGGAGAGGATGGTGTCAGGTAATTTAGGAACAGCCTGGCCTAAAATTAAAACAAAATCGGGAAATTCGGCAGCGAACTGAAAAATCAGGTGCAGCCTGGTGCCTTCAGAACATCCCTCTCTGATTTTGCCACCGTCCTTGGTCTTGCTCCCAGTAATCCCCACGCACATCTGCACGAACAGACGTGCTCAGACCAACTCCAGCTGCTAAAAAACCCCAGCCCTAACGCATATCACTTATCTTCAACAATAAAACTGCTTCCACCGGGTTTACTTTTGTCTCCTGGCACCTTTCACTGCCTTTTTTTTATTTTCTTCTTTTTTTCAGATCTGTCTCCTGTGCAGTCAGGCAGTTATGGCATCACAATGTCCTGCAGCTGAACCTCTGTGTGGTGGTGTCACACACCTGCCCACGTGTCCAAACCCTTCCTTGGTGCTGTTAATGGAATCAGTGGGAATTTCATAAAGCACAGCTATGGACTAACCTTTAAATTCCAGCCTCTGGCATATCACTGTTAAACAATGTGGCTTCCTGCATAGAGAAAACAAAGCCCAGGAACATCTGCCCACGGCGAAGGGATGGGATGAGATGGTCCTTAAGGTTCTTTCCAACCCAAACCATTCTGGGATCCCCTGGTGATTCCATGACATGTCACACAGCCCAGGATTCCGCACATCTCCTGCACAGCTTCGAAAGAGCCCCTAAAAACGGCGTGACAAGGACCTGCCCTACAGGAACCTCCAGAAAATAAACCCAAACTAAACCCCCATCAGGGCGCTCATCTTTTGTCCTCTGCCATGGAGCACGGCGGGGACGGGCGCTCCGGGGGCGGCACACGCCGGTGCCACCGAGCGGGGAGGAGAAAAAAAAAAAAAAACGAAAAGCAAACGTGCCGAACAAAAGCCCCCCAGCGCTGTCCCCGCCGCGGCATCAGGTGCGCGGCGGGAGCGCCGGCGCTGCCGCCCCGCCCCGGGCTTGCCCTGCCCGGCGGCCCCGGCCGGATGCGGATGCGGCGGCGACCCCGCGCCGCTGCCTAATAAGGAGGGAGCGGGGAGCGGCCGGGGCCGAGGCGGTGCGGGGAGGGCGCTGCCGCCGCGGGCCCCGCGCTGACAGCGGCCGCCGCCTCACGGAGAGCTCGGCGGCCCCGCGCGGGAAGGGCCCGCCCGGCCGGACCCCCGCCCTGCCCGGCGCCCTCCCGCGGGCACCGCGCCTCCCGCCCAGCCGCATCCCCGCTCTTCGCTGCTCTCCGGTTCTCCCCGCTCGCCCGAGCCGCCCACGAGCCGCACCGCGATCCCGAGCCGCCTCCCGCGTCCGCTCCTCAGCCCGGCGGAGCCGCCGCCTCCGCCTCCTCCTCCGCCCGCCGCCGCCGCCCGACTGAGAGCCTCGGGGAGGGGCGGGGCAGCGCGGCCGCGGGGCCCGCCCACGCAGGGACCACGCCCCCAAAACCACGCCCCTCGACTCACGCACCCGCCTCTCTTGACGGGGCGGGACGAAGCGGTGATTGACAGCTAATCCAGCCAATGGACGCGCGGCCCTCGCCACCACGCGCGGTCGCGCGCTCTCGGGCCCCGCCCCGCCGCCCCTCAGCGGCGGGTGGGAGGCGGGAGGTCGTGAGGGGTCTGGGGCGTCCATCGTGTCCGCCCTGAGGGACCGGCCGTGTCCTCCCTGTGAACCAGCCCTGTCCGCCCTGAGGGACCGGCCGTGTCAACCCTAGAGATCAGGGAGGGATCGGCCGTGTCTGCCCTGAGGGATTGATCATGTCATCCCTGAGGCACGATCTCATCCCTGAGGGACCCGTCATGCCCTCCCTGAGGGACCGATTGTGTCCTCCCTGAGAGATTGATCATGTCATCCCTGAGGCACGGATCTCATCCCTAAGGGACTGGTCATGTCCTCCCTGAGGGACCGATTGTGTCCTCCCTGAGAGATTGATTTTGTCCCCCTGAGGGACCGGTCATGTCCTCCCTGAGGAACCGATTGTGTCCTCCTTGAGAGATTGATTTTGTCCCCCTGAGGGACCGATCGTGTCCTCCCTGAGGGACCTGTCATGTCCTTCCTGAGGGGTGAGATGAGCCTGCTGTCCTCAGAGGCAGCGCTGAACCAGTAACTCCACAAGAAAACAACCGCATCACCTCACGCTGTCACACCGAATCACAGCGGCTGTGGTGAAAAAAGGACGGTGACAAAAGCCCCTGCTAAAGACTGCAGAGCTCAATCCCAGCTAAGAACCACACTTCAAAGAGACACCCAGAGCCGAGGTGGTGATGACAATTGGTGGACGCTGAGCTGTGAGGGGTAAGGTTTGTGTCTGTTCTGACAGCTCAGGAGCACTCTGCACACACACCTGGTTGCCACAGGTGACACCGCCACACTCGGGGCCACCGCGGCCTCAGGGAGCCCGAGGGGCGGGCGAACAACACCCGAGCAGAGCCCACAGCCCTCAGTGTTACCATACATGGCCAAAACCAAAACTCCTCGAGCTTCCTCATCCGTTTGGGCCGACGTTTGCACGTTCATTTGCATGGGGTTTGATGCTAAGGGGGGGGGGGGTGATGTTTCAGGACAGCATCACCTCGCTAACTCCTTTTCTAATCCTTCTGAATTTGGAGGGATATGTGTGGTGAGGAGCTGAGCTGAGAGCTCTCCTCTTCCCCCACAGAGCTGTGACAGGACCGTGAATTATCAGCTGTGAGTGATAGCTGGTGTTAAAACCCACGTAAAACCTCGGGGAGATACATTTGTCCTGGTCTGACTGTCACAGCTGATGGAAACATCAGTAGCTACAGATTAAACAAATGTTATTCTGCATTTATTAACCTTTGGCACTTAAATGTAACCGCTGATCCAACAAGCAGGAAAGCCTCTCTTACCTACTGAGCAACACCTTGATAAAAAAATTATACACACTGAGATTAGGCTGGCAAGGCTGCACCCTGGCCCATGACAACAATTACCCTGAAATTAATAAATAGCTTCATTCTGAAAGCCAGCCCAGCACAATTACACCAACCTGCTCCCTCAAACAATCTCATTAAAGCAAAAAGAGAAGAAAACTGAGGCAGGCAGAGCTGCAGGTAACTCAGAGCTGAGGGAGCCCAGGTTGTGATTCACATTTTCCACGTACGTACGTGACGTGTTGAAGGTCACAGAATGAGTCAGTGATAGAGCTGAGAGTCCTGCCTGCCCATCCTTCATTTACTGAAAGTCTCAAACCGGTGGGGAAGGGTTAAATTTTATAAAACTGATATTTTAATCATCTTCCAAACAATGCTTTAGTCTGGACTGGAAGATAAGAATGAAGGCAGCAGCACCCAGCACTTCCCAACAGCTCAGAACCAAGGAAGATTTTTGGCCTCCAACTGAACAGAAAGTGACACACAGAGGTCACAAAGTGAAATTTGTCCTGAGAAATCTGATTGAAGCCTAATCCTCTCAAGAGCTGCCTTGGGAAGGGTGGATCCTGCAGAGATGGAAATTCCCTTCTTGACACAGCGCTGGAAGAGTCGCTAAGGATGGACTCAGGTGGAAATAATACCTGTGGAATTTTTACCAGAGCTTCCTAAAACAGCTGGATGAAAACACTCCAAAGAACACCCAGATCCTGTCTGGGATTAACAAGCTGTTTAGATCACAAGGCAATGAAGAAATTACAGGAATTTTAGGCTGAATTCTCCAACAAACAGAACGAACAGCTCAGGTTTTACATGTGCTCTTTGCTTGTGCTGTAACCACTAATTTTCATCATTTCAGATGAGTAAAACCACCCTAACAAACAATTTAAATGTTATCCACAGTGCTGCAAGCCAAACAACTTGTCAAAATATGCCACAAATCCTAATTTTTTTAAAGAAAAACACCAAATCCTTACAGCTACAAGAAGCAACACACCAAAGTTTGCCCCATTTTACCAGCACATTTTGTAGAAATTCTGGATTTATTAAAAAAAAAAAAAATTTTTAGCCACCCCACATATTTCCCCCTCAGCTACATCACTGCAGGATTGCTGCAAACTATCTCACAGCCTTTATACGGAAACAGCACCGTGGCTACAGACTCCACCTCTGAAACTTATGTCAGCTGCTAAATTTAGCCTCCTGCAAATATGCATCAATTCCATCCCTGCAATAAATCCCCCTGCCTTGCTCCTGGGATGAGCCTGATGTGCTTCCCGAGGAGCACACTGGGTGTCTCCCACAGCCTTCCCCACCAAGGCCACGTTTGTAGTTAGAGGAGGTAAAGAAACACCTGAGACACATTTTTTTTAAGGAGAAATTTGGATTAATTTCTTCAGTTTGGTGTCTCTGAGCCATCCCAAACCCCATTTTTGGAACCAGTAAGGTCACTGGAGGGATGAATTTGTCTCAAGCATTTCGTTTTGCTGAAATCCTCATTGCTAAATATATTCTGAATGGAGGGAAATGGCTTAGGGAGGGTTTAGAGAGATCAGCAATTTAAAGTCCTGTTATTTTGCAGCTTAACTTCTAAATCAAGCAAAATGTGCCAGACAGGACAGTGTTGAACCTTGGATTTGCAGGTATCCAAGTTATACAGCTTTTCAAGGCTTTTATGTCCCTATTTATCTATTTGCTTCCTGAAGCTTTTTGATTTATTATTATTATTATATTTATTTTATCATGATATTTATTTACCAGGAAGTACTAGGTGAAATTTGAATATTTTTATATTTCTCCTTCTCTGCTTCCATAGTTCAGGGATCCCATCAAGGCCAGGCCCAGCAGCACTGGGAAGAGCTGCTCCTGCTGAAATCAGGAATGTGATCTTACCTTTCACTGAACATTATTGGAATTTAGTGATTTTTAGTGCAGGGAAATGTTCCCTGGTGGGAATAAGATGGTCTTTAAAGTCCCTTCCAACCCAAACCATTCTGAGATTCTCTGAAATCTGAACAGATTGCGGTGCCAAACCCTCCCCACTCCACTTTCTCTGTGTGGAATTAGATTTACCCTCAGCATTAATTTGCTTTTTCTGCCTTGATTCCTCCATGTCCACGGGCACAGAGCGAGTCCCAGGGGCAGCTTTATAAAACTACTCCCAGTCCTGGTTTTTAAGAGACATTTCCATGGTCATCAACTGTGGAGCAGCTGCCAAGATGCAATTGTTCTCAGAGCCACCGCGTTAAGGGCTCTGGGTAATGGGAAATCGATTCTGTCTCTGGCTGGCCCTGCCCAGGGAAGTGTTCCCCAGCTCCTGCAAAGGAGAGAGAGAGAGCAAAGTCCCTTTGGACTGGCTTTATTCAATCCTTGACCAGAAAGGGGAGCTGTAGAATTGGGGAATGAGGATAAAGAGAGCAAAATGTTCCATCAGATGCTTTGAAACAACAGCCAGGAAGGGAGAAGTGTCTGAGTGTGGCAGCAGGAAAAGAGGAAAACATGGATGAGAGGAGGGTTGGGAGCACCCCTGAGCTTCATTCCCAGCTCTGTGTGATGTGGAATCACCACTGTGCTACTTCCAGAGCCCAGAGCTGGGGTCATTCACAGCCCCCTCCCCAAAGAACAATAAAACCCGCTGTGGAGGCTGAGGGAGGCTGTGCTGCTTGCAAGGGCTGGAGGGTGCTGGAGGTGGATAAGGAATGAGTGAACATTAGGCCAGGATGTGCATTAATAATTGATGCTGTCATTATTAATGATTTACAATAGATTTCATCCAGTACATCTATTACTGCAGCTCCCCACTCTCACACCTTTTGTGCAGCAATACCAGTGCCAGACACACCCCTCCCAACTCTGCTGGAAGAAAAGCACCCAAAAATGAGCTTTTACAGCAAAAAGAAACCTCTAATTGCAAGCTAATCTATTTCCTCGTGTATTTTTCTCCATCATTAGACAGGATTGTGAAATATATTTTAATTTCTTTTCTATTTCTACAGTGAAGGGGAGGTAGGTCCCAATACCTAATTAAAATGTTGGGCCACCAAATAAACCCAAAGCAATTGCTTGCAACAGATGGGATTTCCTTTGTTGCTGTCTTCAGATGATTAACGAGGAGGAGAGAGACAAGAAAGCAGAACTGAAAAAAAAAAAAAAAGAAAAAAAAGCAAGCTGTATTTTATTTACAACACAAATATCCTGGACAGCAGGAAAAAATCAGGCAGGCAGGGAAGGAGCCAGGGCTGGGTGCTGGGGTTCCTGGGCACTGATCACAGCCTCACTATTCAAGCACTTTGGAATTCTTTTGCCATCTTCTGTTTCTCTCCCTGCTGTCTAGGATCAGGTTGGACCAAAGGTGCTGGAAAAATCAGAGGTATAAGAAAGGAAACACATGAGGGTAAATGCAGGTGAGGTGTCTGTGTTTGAGATTTGGGAAGATCACTGTTTAAACCCCAACAGAGTGTCATGGATAGAGCAAAGAGGGAAATGTTCCTGCTCCAGGGCAAGGTGTCCCTTGCAGGGTGTGAAACCAGATGGGCTTTGAGGCCCCTCCCAACCCCAACCATGCTGTGAGTCTGGGATTTTTTTATTGCAGCATTTCCACAGTTCAGGACCCAAATATTGTCTCAGCCCTCCCTGTTTCTTCTGGAGAACCAAGAGGTGAAAATGTGTCAGGAGGGATTGTGCTGCAGCTGGTCCTGCCTTGGGGAGGAGCTGATTCCTTTATCCCTTCTGCCAGACCCGCTCCTTCCATCCCAGCAAGGATGAGCTGACCAAACCCATCCCAGCAAGGATGAGCTGACCAAACCCATCCCAGCAAGGATGAGCTGACCAAACATCCCAGTGCCCGCTGTGCCTGAGGGAACTCTCCAGCTCAGCCCAGCGAGAGCAGAGCCCTCCCTCTCCAGGAGTGTGGAGATCACACTCAGACACCACCACCCTGCTCTGAGCCTGGCGCTGCTCGCAGTGACAAACATCTCCCACCTCTATTTCTTTACAACGTGCAGCGTGTCCTCAGCTGCTTCCAGACAGCACAGGAGCTGTTTGCCATCCCTGCAGGGATTTTGTCATCCCTGACACGCACAAACTGTGGCACGTTCGCGCTCCGACTCTGTCGCGACAGTAACCGATCACACCTATTTTTTAAGCAGACTCAGTTCAAAGCCACCACAGATTTCCTGTGCCTTAAAAGACTTATTTTCCCTTATAAGGAAATGCACAATTGCAGATTGTCACCGAACAGAAGATGGGAGTTAAGCAGCGTGGGTCGGGTGGCTCCTTGTGGGATCCAAACTCTCACACAAACACTCATTTCTATCTCTCCTATTTCTGCAGAGCTGCTGTTTTACCAGGAAAATTTCAACAGAGTTCTCTTCTCCATATTTTTTTCAGTGTAAGGGTTTCCAAGTTGATGTCATTCTCCTGAAAGCCTTATTCAGTGAAGTCACAGAGCAGGAGAAAAAGAACTTAGAGAAAATAATGCTGCTTTTTAATGGCTAAAATAAAATTACATTGGCTCACCCTGTGCCTGGAGGGACAGAGGCAAATGGAAGTGACAGGACACATCCTATGGACACCACTGCACTGTAGCTGCTGTGAGAAGCAGTAAATTGTACTTATTCCTACACAGGAGTCCGACAAAACAAAACAGTTTCACTGCACCAAGGGCTTTGAACCAACACCTGATTCCCATCCTGCCTCCTTAGGACACTCTGTGCCCTGAGCACATCCCGCCTGTCACCGGCAATTCCCGGCAGCTATTTCCAAATGCACCGCCGTGTTCCCACCTGCCCTGGAACCTCCAGACCCGCCCAGTCCCCGCAGAGCCGGGACCCCTCACTCCTCACCTTTTTTGGGCGCTGGTGCTGCTGCCGTCCCCTCCGACGCCTTGGGCTTTTCGAAGGTTTTCTTGGCATCGGCAACTTTAAGCACATTCTCATCCTCCTGACTCTGCCTCCCCTTCCGCTCCGGCTCCTCCGAGCCCCCTCCTCCCGCAGTCCTGCCTCCAGGGAGCAGCTCCGTGCCCGCCGCTGCCCGCTGCTCCCTGCCCGCCTTGGCCTCATCGCCGAGGGGCTCCAGCAGCGCCTCCGTCAGCGCCACAGCCTTGCTCATACTCAGAGCCAGGCACTCCTTGCTGTGGGTCCTGACTGGGGGGGCCGGGGGGGTTCTTTTCGGGATGTAGGAGTCGAGTTCATCAGCTTCCCCTGCGAGCTGCTCCCTGCTCCCCGCGAGCTGGCTGCTGCTCTGTCTCGAAAGCTTCCCGCTGTCTCTGGCCACCGAGGGATAATTTGTGACCGCAGGGACCATTCTCTCGAGGCTCTTCACTGCCTGCTGCTCTGGCTCGGGCTTCCTGGCCGGATCCTCCTCGCTGGCCTGGCCGTTCTGGCACAGGCCAGGTGTTCCATCGGGCTGGGGGGCAAAGCTCCGTGTCTGCCTCAGGCCCTCAGCCGCCCTGCTGCTGTCCCTGGGGATGTAGGAGACAGGTGTGCCTGCCTCCTGCTTGCTTTGCAGGATGTAATCCATCAGCTCAAAGCTGTCAGACCTGACGGGCACCATGGGCTTGTTCCCCTCCGAGGGTCTCTTGGGGCTCAGGTTGGTCACTTGTCTGTTCTCCAGGCTGCTTTCCGAGTCCGAGCGGCTCATCGGCCTCCTCAGGACTCTTTCCAAGGAGTTGAGCCTGCTGAGGCTCGGGCTTGCCACCTTCCCATCCCCTGCGTAGCCCTCCTGAATCAAGGGTAGCGCGTCCTCTGTCTCTTCCCATTCCTCCTCAGGTTCTGTTTCTGCCTCCTGGATGAGGCGCCGGTACTCGCTCTCCTCCAGCCTGTAGACAACCGGCCTCACCGTCCTGCCCGTGCCCACCCTCCTGGGCACCACCTCCAGCTCGTAAACCTTCGGAGGGGCTTCTCCCTCCCGCCCTCTCCTGCACCCCTTGGACACGGGATGCTCTTCCAGGCACAGCTCCCCCGCCGGCCCCCGCTGCCCTCTCTGCCCGCTCATCTCTGACCTCTTGGCAGGGCCCGTGGTGTCGCTCCGGAGCTCGGGGAGGTCCCCCCGCTCCCGGCTGTGTCCCAGGCCCTCCTGGCTGAGCTGCAGCAGTGGATAATCCTCACACGTCCCTGCGGATTCTCCCCGGGAAGCTGGGCAGTCTCTCCCCCTCGCCTTACTTGTGTCATCCCGTAAATATCCATAGTTCTGCCAGGTGGAGGCTTCCATGGCCGGCAGCTCTGTCACTGTAATTCCTGCTTCCAAGAGCTTTGGGACTGGCCAGCCAAGATTTTTCCCACCTTGGGTCTCGGCAGGCTTTCAGCACCGCCTCCTGCTCGCTCCGCTCTGGGAGACGGCGGCACTTGGAAGCGTTGGAGCCTGGGTCATGTGAACCGGCGTTCCTTGGCCTCATGGCCAGCGCAGAGGAACATCCCGTTGGCACCACGGAGCCCCTGCTCTGCCACTCCTGACGCCACAGCTGATGCCATGCTGCTCCCTACCCAAACACATCCCAGCTGGAGAACTGGAAAACCCCCTCCAGCTGCTGATCTGCTGGTCTGTGGCACTTCAGAGTCAGGACTTGCTTCCCATCTTCATCCTTCTCCAGGGATTCTCCTCTTTCCCCAACCTGCTCCTGCAGCAGCTCCCCACATCCTGTGCAGCAATCCTGGCTTCCCTCCGATTTCACTGCTTCCAGAGGGATTCACTGCCAGGCTGTCTGGGCAGGATCACCTCAGCCAGCTCCTTATGGGTTCCACAGAGAGATGGAAATGCACATCCGTGTCCCTGGCACTGCTCCCTCCTCCCTGCCCCGTGCTTGTCGAGCGGGACGGCTCCCCCACAGCTCTTTCCTTGGAAGCAGCGCTCAGCCTTGGGCTGTGTCCCAGAGCTTGGGGGAGAGAGGCTGCCTGCACAGAGCTGGAGCGGCTGCAATGATCTGCGGGAATACAGAGGCCAAGGGATGCTGATGGCAAAGGGAATTGCTGTGAGATAAACAGGGAGCCCTCAGCAGCCTCAGACACAACTTTCCCTACAGACACTCCAAAACACAACTTATCAAAAATCCCTATGAACACACCGGGCATTTCTCTAAATAACCCTGCGAGCAGAACGTTCCTCCCTTTGGAAAAGGCTCCGGAAGGCGGCGGAGCCGGGGAGCTGGAGGGCTCTAATCCGTTTGTACACAGCTGGGATGCCTGGCATTGCAGCGAGCCGCAGCTCCCAGCCCAGCTCCCAGCCCAGCGCTGCCCCTGTGCTTTGCCTTTTATGGTTCCCCGAGCCGGGAAGCATCCCGAGGCAGGATGCAGGAAAACACCTAGATCATCCCAAAGGAGGTGCCAGCACAGGCACCTCTGCGGTATGGGGCTGAATGACCCCACTGTCGCCTAAAGAGTTGGCAAACAGGATCTGGCCTCAGCCCAAAGGCATCCCCTGATATTCCATGAGGCTGGAAAATCCCACAGGGCCTCATCCAGAGACCTCAAGGACCCAGCACAGACACACAGCAGCTGCATGGGTGACACCTGGACCACGGTCACAGTGCCACCACCTCATCCCATGTCCTGTGTCAGGAGTGAATCCTGGCCGCTGCCGAGGGGAAGGAGTGAGGGATGAGGGTTATCCCAGCCCTTATCAGCCTGGAGCCAGCCAGGCCCCTCGCTGGGATGGTTCTTTATCAGGGCATGTTGCAGCGCTGCTCTGCACAGACAAAACCCTGTTTGTTTCCACTGGAAGTCTCAAATCCCTGCCCAGGCTGCCCAGAGCAAACACAACCAATTCCCAGCAGGATCAGGGCCGGTGGCCGGGCTCCTGCCAACACCAGCAGCAGGAGAAGCTGGCAGCAGCAGTCCTGACAGGTAGAGAAATGCTGAGCAAGATGTGCTGGCAGGTGCAGGAGTGAGGGATTTCACAGCCAAGTCACCTCTCCTGTGGGATGAACTCACTCAGCTTTGGCACTGTGACCTGATCACTAATTCTGGGTGTTCCCCTCGAGCCCTCATGGCAAAGCCAAATTCCTTCTGGGCTTCTCACAAACCCTCACGGTTTGGGGATATCCTAGTGGTTTGGGCTTGTCCTGCATGGGGACTGCAGAGCCCAGGGCTGGTGTGGAAGGGGCACAGCTGTGTCCTGGAACCTGCCCTGGGAATTGTGTCCCCTGTTCCAGGGAGCTGCTGGGAGCTCTGACACGGCACCAACGCAGTTCTTCTCCTGAACCCTCTGCATAAAAGGAAATGGCAGCTGCTGCAGCGCTGCTGCTGCCCCGTCCTTCAAACAGAGGGAGGAAGAGACTTTTAGGGAATGTGCACCCAGGCCTGAGCAAACCTGAGCAGCAGCACAGCTCAGCCAGTGCCCGCTGCAGGAACCTGCTCCTCTGGCCTTGGCAGTGCAAACTCACAGAAAAATATTTACATTTCCACCTTTCCAGGGGCCTGAGAGGCTGCTCAGCCAGAGCCCAGCAGGAATGGACACGGGCATCATCCTGGGGCTGCAGGCAGCTGGAGAGCCACTGCCAGACAGCAGCTTCTCCTCTGCCAGTGTGGAAATGCAGCCACAGCTCCCAGAGTCCTTCCTGTGCCTTCTCTGTGTGCCACAATCAGTCTCACCCTCCTGCCAAACCCCATCTTTTTACCCAAAACCACCATTGAGGTACCTGCTCACCACCCCAACTCCACATGGAACTGGGAAATGCTGGGAAAAGCATCCTCCCATCTGAGGGTCCTTGAGATCAGCTTTGGAGCACCTGCAGCTCCTCCACAGGGGAGAGACGAGGGGCACAGCTGGACCTGCACCTTCCCAGCACCCCAATTCCCAGCCAGGAGGGCACCCAGTGCCAGGCTGCCCCTGCCCACAGCAGCTCCAGGCTCAGGCACCTCCTCTGGTCAGTGAGGCTATAAATAAACCCTCCCCGGTCGCCAGAGAGAATTTGTGTTGCTCCAGATGTTGCCTGGTTTTGCCATAGCAACATCACAACAGGATGTAACATTTGGCTGCGAGGAACAGCTCTCAAAAGGACCAATTTCCAATCCTAACAAGAACAAAAAAAGAGCCAGGGACTCACCAGCAGCCTGGGCATGCTCCAGCCATCGCACAGTCCCATCTTGTGGCTCCCTGTATCCAACTCACAGCCACCTCTGGAGCTGGGATGGCTCTGTGGGGAGGCTCCATCTTCAGGAACTGAACTGAGCAGGGAGCAATGTCTCTGCCACCCAGCCAAGGGATGTGGGAGTTGAATGAGCCAGCAGCAAACATTGACCCCAAAGTGGTGCTGGCTGAGGGTCAGGCTGTGCTCCAGGGTCTCCAACAACAGCAGGAATCCCTTCCCAATGCAGAGCTCTGGGGCTCCCAGCTCAGTGTGAGCTCCCCAGCTCTGAAGAGAGTCAATCCCAGGCTGTAAAAGCCCCATCCAGCCCCTGCTCCTGCTGTTTCCCCTCCTGTGCCATCGTGTCAGCACACCTGGGAACTCCAGGGAGCCTCATCCCTCCAAGTGCTCCGTGCTGGGGTCCTGGATCAGATCCACTTCCAGCTCCTGCAGCAGCACCTGCCCAGGCCCTGCCCACACCTGGAGATCCATCCCTCCCCTGGGATATCCTGATATCCATCACAGGTGAGAGACCCAAATCTCCAAACCCACCCCTGGCAGCCCAGGGCAGAGCCCTCAGGTGTTTGCAGACGATTTCCCCAGCCTGAGCTGCTGTCCCTGCGAGTCCCTGTGGGAGCTCCTGGGCTCCACAGCTGGGATGTGGCTCTGTGAGAGACCAGCACAGCCCTGTGGGAATTCCACAGCCCACGCTGCTGTGGCAGCATCAAGGCCCTCTCCCAGGTGGGATTTTCCAGGCTTGGCAAAGTGCAGGTGTCACTTTTCCATGTGCCACTGCTGGCATCCTTTCTGGAAGGTGAACAGCTTCTCCTGGACCAGTCTGGGGTCTCTGAAGAAACCAGGTGCAGAATGACTGATCTCCATCCTGTTCTCTGCATCCAGCCTTCAGGAGCAGCAGAAAACCAAAAATGAGGGAAGCAGAGCCAGGATAGATGGGGAATGATAACACAGGGCAGGCAGCAGCTCCTGGACATGTCCCATTCCCTCCTTTTCTTTCCACCCCTTCAGCATCTGTTCCTTCCCCACCTCCAAACAAAGCTACAAAACTCACTTGTAAAAGGAAAAAAAAAAGTTTATTTTTTTTCCTCACAAGAAGCACATAAAATATCCAGGACATTTTTACAAACAAAAGTAAAAAAAAAAAAAAGTGCATGATGCATCCCTCCCGCGGGCATACAGTACAAAAAATCCTGCAGATTTCCATATAAAACCGGGATAAGAAATACCATGGAATAAAGGAACGTTGTTATGGAGTACAGCAATGCACAGGAACAGCTACACATCACTCACCCCCCTCCTCGGGGACCGACCGGGACTGTCCCCTCTCCCGGCAGAGGTCGGGCACCGCTGCCACCCGCAGCGGGGACAGGTCCGAGCATTTCAGGATTTCTGGCAGGGTTTGGGTCTGCCGAGCAAAGCGTGGCCGGTGATGGGATGTGTCCCTGCACACCCCGCCCGCGTTCCGGCAGAGATGCATAGATACATGGGATAAACGGGATAAAAAATGGGATAAACGGGGACACCGGGAGCAGCCACCCGCACGGTGCCCCCTGGTTCTGCCATGCCCAGAGCACAGGGAAGCGGCAGCGGGTGAGCAGCGCCGAGCTCGGCGGGGACAGGAGGGCAGGACAGGAGGAGGGACGGCCTCACCGCCATCGGAAACACCAAAAGCACCAAAAACTCCCCAAAGAACAGCAAACAGCAGAGTCCAACAGCTCAGCAGATACACAGTGTTTGTAAACTATGAGTAAGGCACTCCATCGTAAGGACAGTACAACACGTGGGGAGGACGAGCACATCAACCTTGTCATGCAAAACCCGACGGGACGGGGGAGGTTTGGCTACAACCCCCCGGGAATGGCACAGCAGAGCTCCCGGAGCAGCTCCCACCAAGCCGTGTCCGCATCCCGAGCACGCAGGGAGGGAGCCCCGAGCCCGGAGCGGAGCCTGGGGCTGATCCAGGCGGGAGCAGCAGCGGGGGAAGGCGGAGGTGCCGAGCTGAGCCCCGGAGGTGCCGAGCTGAGCCCCGGAGGTGCCGAGCTGAGCCCCGGAACGCGGCGGGTTGGACACGGCAGAACTCGGCAGGCACTCGAGAAACAGGAAGGAAAATCAGATGTTCGCTCCTATCGGTTCACGGAATTTTTTGAAATTCATTCAAAACCGTCCCCAGCACCTCTTCCCTCAGCTAGGCAGTGTCGGGGAGGGTCGGCAGCACACAGAGCAATGACCTGCGGGTCACCCTGCGGTCCCGGCTGGGGACACGGAGCTTTCCCAGGCGCTGCTCCCAACAGCCCCGGGACCTCCCTTCCCAAATCCGAACCTGGCTGCAAAGGAGGATAAAGATGATCCAAACACAGCGAATGGATCCGGCCGTGGGGTTTCATCCTGCCCTGAGCTGCCTCAGCCCAACCGAGCAGAGGCTCCTGCAAAACTTCCCTCTCCTGGGTGGAACAAGTGCAAATCAAATCCTGACTCTTTCGGGAGGGACAATTATTCACTGATTGCCTGTCCCTACAATTCCTCACACAAATGAAACATGCAGGATCTTATGCTTAAAGGGAACAAGGAAATTTCAGGCATTTAGGGCAGGGAAATGCACAGCTCCCTTCCTTGAGACACTGGATTTTCAATCAATTCAGAATTTCAATCACAGTTCAGAGCAGCTGCTGCAGCCTGGCTCTGCCCCACCTCAAAGAGGGGAGTTGCAAGAAAGCCTTTCCATGGAGATTTTAAAATGTGGGAATATTCACACACACAGCCAGGTGAGCAAATCCAGCTGTCTGACCCCCCAAATCTACCTCAAAACATCACCCAAAGGCACAAGGCCTCAGATGGGACTGGGGGCACTGAGGTTTGGAGCACATCCCCTGCTCACTTCCCCAGCTCTTCTGGACTCAGCCAGGGCTCACATGGAGCAAAATACTCCCAGCAAACAGGCATTCCCTACAGAATGGAGCATGGCTGTGATCCAAGCACCAGCCCTGGACTGAGAGCACAGACAGCCCCTGGCTGCCCACCCTTCCTCCAACATCCTCACCCAACATCTCCCCTCAGAGCATTTCTGTGCCACTGCTCCCCCGGCAGGATTCACCGGTGCTCACACAGCCCTGGGAGGGCTGGGCCAGGCTCTGGGGCCACCCAGGTTCAGAAACAACACCCAGGACTCCTCCCTGGGCACAGGGACCACCCTACAAAACCAACAGCACAAGCACAAAAGACTCTGTCACCTCCTGGGGCTCCAGGAGAGCCACCCCTCCTTGTCACCCACAGTGACAGAGGGTCCCCAGAGCACCCACAACACCAACACAGCTTCACATCACAAGGCTCCACAGGCAACCACTGGCCAGGCTCTGTCAGCACTGGGACAACACCGACCACGACAACAGCAAAACACCCCAAGAACACAACACCTGTGACAGCCACACAGCCAGGGTGACATCAGGTCACAGCACCCCTCAGCTCCCAGCCACAGCCTCTGTGTCCTCACTCCTCCAGGCCTCTACAGCTAAGGGAACTCCTTCAAACAACAGCAAGAATTCTGGGAAAAGCCTTTTGGGTAAAAGCCCCAAAGAACAAACCAGGACAAAAAGCCAGCGAGAACAGAGGTAGTGTGCGTGTCACCATTTTAAGGATTTTCCACAAGTGCCCTGTTTAAATAGAGACTTGTGTTTGTTCTGTAAAAAAAAAAAAAGTAATGAATAATTATTTTGAGTCTTTGAAACAGAATATTTCAGCATTTTAGATATAGATAGATAGAGATACAAATATCTATCCATAACTACACACAAATCCACGTTATTACACTTGGCAAACAGTACTAGGAAGAGCATCCTGCAGGACAACAGGCAAGTCACACACCAAGTCCTCCTCTAAGCCATGCAACACATTTTATTTCCCTTGTGCCCTTCACCTTGACCCATCGTGGTTCTTTCAAGGAGGGGGACAAGGAGGTGGCACCAGATGAGCTGCTGCAAGTCAGATGAAAAAACAGCACTGATGCAATGAATAAATGCTGCAAACCCCCCAAAATCCAGCCCCCTCCTCCCCCTGCAAAGCATCAGCTTTTGCCCATCCAAAGCGTGTTCTTCAAGTTCCCAGGCAGAGGCTTCAGCCCCGGTTTGGAGGCGCCGTCCACGCTCCTCAGCGGGGGCTCAGCGAGCACGGAGCACTCGCTGGACACAGCCTCCTTGGAGTCTGTGATTGTGGCCACCTCCACATCACTGGACAGGTCCTCAGAGGACAGGTTAAGACATCCCAGCTTGGCGAGGGAATTGGATCTTTTCAGGGGTGAGGACACGGTGAGGCCGGCCAGGCGCAGCCTGGTCTCGATCTCCTGCGTGCGCTGCTTCACCAGGCCGGGCTTGCCGCGCACGCTGTGGATGCTGTCGCTGCTGGAGCTGCGGGTCAGGTTGGAGGAGCGGGAGGAGGAGGGGGTGTAGCAGATGGTCTTCAGGAAGTCCTTGGTGAAGCTGCTCGTGTGCTCCAGGCGGCACCCGGCCGGCGTGGAGGTTTTCTGGGACAGCCCCTCCAGGATTCGCTTCACCCCCAGCTTCTCCGCGTCGTTCTCGGCGTCCGTGGGCACCAGCGGGGCCGGAGCCAGGAGAGGCACGAGGCTGGGATGGGACATCAAGTCCTCGCTCTCCTCCACGATGCTGGAGTCCACCCTGCCTGCTGAGGTGTCCGAGGGGAGGCTCTTGAGGCGCTCCAGCTCTTTGGTGTGCTTCCTGACCAATCCTGCCTTCTGCAGCTGGAGCAGCGACTCCTGGTGCTGCATCAGGTAACTGTTGGCGCTCGGCTTTTCCAAGTCTTTGCTGAACAACAGGTACTTCAGGTCCTTGGTAGGTCTGGGGTCCTTTCTGGCCAGAGACTCTTCCCTCACCACCTCTGCGTGAAGGAGGCTCCTGTCACAGTGGGAGTTTCTCCTGGGCAGCAGAGTTTTCTCGGGGGTTTTTGGCGCATCTTTCCCTCTCTCCAAAAGGCCGCAGTGCTGATCCAGCGACCTGCACGTGCCAACCTCCACAGTCCCGGCTCCCGGCACCAGAGGGAGCGGAGCCTCGTTATGTTTAGTTCTGCCAGGCTCCTCAGGGGGTGCCCTGCTGGGCAGGTGCTCCATCAGGTGGGAGTGCAGGTGGGACAGGATGGGGGGCTGGGTGCAGATGGTGCTGCTGCGGCGCGCGGCGCTGGCGCCGAGCCTCTCGCACTGCTCCCCGAAGGAGTCGGGGGCCAGCCCTGCCGAGGAGTACATGCAGTCTGTGCAGGACTGGTAGGAAGGCTTCACCTTGCTGAGGATCCCAAACACGGCGTCGTGCTGTGGGAGAGAGAACAGGCACAGATCAATGAGCATGGAACAGACACCAGCACAGCCCACAAGGTGTGGGACAGCCAAAGAGATCTGGAACAAAACCCATTTCCACCTCAGGCCCTGCAGCAGGAACTAAAGCCACGTGCTTTCCCAGCAGGCAGTGTCTCCAAGGAATACCTACCGTGCCAAGCGAGGGTCATGCAAGCAAGCTGCCCACAGCACTTTACAGGGCACTCACTGGGCACTCTCTGGCATCTACATCCACAGCTCGGGCAAGCAAAGCCCTGGTCAGAAGCGCCTCGAAAGGGGAGAAGCTCATCATGGAATGAAAGGCTTTATCCAAGTCAAATGAAACTGGGCTATGAGGATGAGAAGAGCAGTTTCACTTGCAGCAGAGTCAGCCATGCCAATCACCTCCATCTCACCTCCATACGCACCTCAAAATCCTCTGGGCAACTCCTTTTGCTGTTGTTGTTATTCAAGTTCTCCCTATTGAGCCTGCTCTCCTCCTTGTGCATGGACAAACGCCTCTTCCACTTCTCCATGGGATTTTCCTCCCTGACACCGTCCTCCCCTGGCTCCCCAAGGACCATCCTCCCCTTCCTGGGGCTGAAGTCCAGTTTCTTCTTTGCCTCTTTCTCACAGAAGCCACCCAGCTCTGCCAGCGGCTCCGCTCTCTCCGGGGCCCTTCCCTGGGATGGTGCAGAGGGAGCCTGTCCCACCAGGGCCTCCCGCTCCAGCTGCTCCATGTGGAAGAAGCCCTCCCTGTCCCCGGGAATCTTGTTCTCCAGCAGGGTGTCCGAGAGGCGGCGGAAGCAGTAATGGAAGCCCACGGAGCCGTCGGAGCCGCGGTTGTCCAGGTAGGCTGACTGGGAAGGCATGTCCAGGTCAGCCAGGCGGTTCTCCAGGTCGATGTCCAAGCTCTCCAGTAGGAAATCTCCCGACCCCGTGGTGCCATCGGTGTTCTGGGGCAGGTTGCTCTCTGCCTGCTGCTTCCACAGTTTATTGTGGCGCTGCTTGCTGGGGAGAGGACAAGGACACAGTGATTGCCCTGCAGGATGTGCCAGGAGCTTCCTCCCACCTGCACAGCCCAGAACCCAAGGGCTGGGCCCACACCTGAGATCCCAGTCGGACAAACCACCTTCAGCACTGGGATTTTTTTCCCTCACCTGCCCATGGCAGAGCAGTGCCCTGAGTGCAGCTTGGGAGACCTCTCAAGGCACAGAAGCCCCCTCAGAGCACAACACCCAAAGTGACCTCTCTGCACAACTCCTGCTGAACCAGGGGACAGAATTCTCTCCTCTATCCTTAGAAGATAAATACTACAGCTCTTGCAGTGACAGAGCCCTGGGGTTGGCACAGAACCATGAACACTTTGCCTCCAGAATGGCCCGAGCTCAGTTCTGCCTCATAAAACAAGAACAATGCTGTGCTGAGCAGCACTGGCTGCTCAGAAATCCAAACGTGCTTCCCAAGCATGGAGAAGCCCTCACTGCATTACACCAGAGCAGCTCTCCCAGCTAATTTCCATGCAGGGAGCCTGGCACAGGGAAGGTTCAGGAAAAGCACGACTGACCCTTCAGGCTACACTCACACATCTGTGGGCATGACACCAACAGAGCCCCATGGAGATGCAGCAATCCTCTGTGATGTGATCCACAACCAGCTCCCTCCCTTCCCCCTGAGCCCAGCCTCACCTGGCATCCAGAATTCCCTCGTACTCCAGCAGCTGCCGCATGAAGCCGGCGTTGGGCCGCGTGATGCTGCGCTTCTGCTTCACGTAGTTGTAGGCCTTCTCCAGGGACCAGCCGAACTCCTTCATGGCGTAGGCGATGACGGTGGAGGCCGAGCGGCTCACGCCCATCTTGCAGTGCACCAGGCACTTGGAGTGGTTCTTCCTGCAGGAGGACAAACGGCAGAGTCAATCCCATGACACTGGTTATGGATGTGTCATGGTTTTACCAGAGGAGGGACAGCACTTCCTGCTCTGCTCACTCCACATCATGGTTCTGGGGGGGAGGAATGCTGAGGATTAGGAGGGCCAGGAGAGGAATCCCTCTCCAGAGAAGCTGGGAGTTAGAGATGGGCAGCCTCATTCATTTCAGAGACCACCATGAAGCTCCATCCAAGTCTTTGGGATCACTGGGAAAAGGCTGAGTGTAGAGCCCAGCAGGGTTTGACAGGCTCTGTCTGCACAGACAGCTGGAGCAGCTCCAGAACTTCTCCAGAAGAGGAAACATCCTCATTTCCTTTTGGAAGTAAAACAAAGTAGTAATGAAACTGCTGGGCCAGGAACAGGTTAATGGCAGTGCAGGAAGGGACAGGGCACCAGGGAGCTCTGGGAACACGGAACAAGGCCCTGCAGTTGGTGTGGCTTTGTGAGGGGCCAGGATGAGACACAGAGAGCTGGGATGTGCCCTCCCCAGTGCAGTGTCCCAGCACTCACTTGGCCTTGTTGATGAAGTGATAAGCCTCGTTCCAGTGAGCCAGCAGGTCCGTGGTCTCCTCGTCGTACACGCGGATGTTGTGATACGCGAACAGGCCTGGGAAGAAGTTGTCGATTTCCCGGGTGACGTTCAGGATGTAATCAATGCTGTGGGCAGCAGGAGAGACACCCTGAGCTGCCATGGCCATCACACAGGCACTGAGGGACACTGGGAACCCATGGAATCCAACCCAACAGAGCTGTCAGGTTTTACCTACAGCCCTAAACCCCCTACAGCCAGTGACACAGGGCACACAGGAGGCCCTTCTGCCACCTCGCACTGCCAGAACATCCCAAGTGTCCAAACACCCAGGGCACAGAGGGAGAAGTTTATTTTATCCCATTTATTGCCTCTGAGTCTGTGTAACTCCTCACTGGGGATGCAGAAGGAAGTGAATCATGTGGGAACAGAACCAGAATCACCATCTCCAGCTGCAGGTTTTAGCTGCAATCCCATCCCCTCCCCTTCTTTCTGACCAAAACCATGAGAGTCACATGCTAGCTCTTCATTCCTGCCAAATATCACAGCAGGGATAACAATGTACCTGAGAATGAATGTCCAGACTGATTTATCACCTCCTATCACTGAGAAAAATCAAGGACACAGGATATTTGTCTCAGAATTTGTCCAGCTTTGCCTTTGGGCACTGCATATCCCAATGCAAGACATAATCATTAACACCCTGCTTGATTTCCTTGTCCCAAGATGTGCAGACATCTGCTGCCAAGGACTCCAAATGAAACATTCTCAGCTGTGCTGAAATTGTGAAGAATTTCAGTTCCTCACATCAAGGTTGGTGCAGGCCTTGACTTGGAGCAGCAAACATTTATAGGTAGAATTGTCCCTGATCCAAAAAGTGTGGCAGGGAATGGAACCAAGCAGCACCATGGGGATGGGAGAGACACCTGGAGCTGCCTGTCCAGGCAGGTGGGGAGGAGTTTGCTCATCCACAGCAGCTCTGCTCCATCTGAATGGAGATTTTTCCTCAGTGCTGCCCCTTTGCTCCTCTGCAGGTGCAGGATTCCCAGCTGGCACAGCACTGGGAACACTGGGGGATGGAGATCCTGATGGACCTCAGGAATGACCAGTTTTGTTATTTTCACTCTGTGCTGGTGATAAAAGTGAGGTTGGAGATTTCTCCACAGAGCTGCTGGTGGGAAGTTACCCCATGGCTGAGAATGGGCCCCAAATCATCCCTAGAGCTACAAATGTCTTGTCCAGAGTCCTGGGGGAATTGCAGACACACAGTGGAGGGTTTGGAGTCTGGCAGGAGCAGTACTCACCCCGAGCCCTGCAGCTCCTCC
Organism: Catharus ustulatus; assembly: GCF_009819885.2. Classification (NCBI taxonomy): domain Eukaryota; kingdom Metazoa; phylum Chordata; class Aves; order Passeriformes; family Turdidae; genus Catharus; species Catharus ustulatus. The sequence continues at coordinate 4,009,931 of NC_046238.1, forward strand.
AGGTTGGAAGCATTCCACTCAGAGCCCTGCAAGAGCCACAAACACAAAAACATTTCCAAGGGACCCCAAACCAGCCCTTTCCCCTGAGGTTCTGCACCCCCAGCCATCCTCCTGAGCTGGCTGCAGTGTTGGGAGCAGCCTCTGAGACAGGAGCAGGGCACTGATGTCCTGTCCTGAGCAGGCAGGGACCTGCTGGAGGAGGGACCAGGGCACAGCTCACACACAGAGTTAATTCTAACCCAGAGTGGGACTGAACTCATCCCAAATCACTGCCCCTGGCCACTCTGGATTTTTAAATACAAGGAGAAATAGTTCAGGGAAACAAAGTGAACACACCTGTGATGCCAGACATGGCACACATGAGAAGTGAGGCAAATCCTGAAAGCCCTGGGGGTGGTTACACCTTGGATTCTCCCCAAACCTTCACATGAAAAAGCTTTAAACTGTTCAAAAGGAGGTTTTGCCCTGAAACACGAGCACTTCCTCTGACTCTCTCCAGAACAACAACAACAACAACAACAAAAAGACCCAACAGGCACAAACTGTTCATGCCTGGGAAGTCTTTGTTCCAGAGGCAGAGCCTGGTTTTGCCTGGAGTACCATCTAGTGGCAAAGGATTGGACACAGCACAGCAGAGCTCTCCTGGAGCTCCTGACACTCACCAGGTACAAATGATCAAAAATCAGGGATGGTTTGTCCATCTGACCCAGGATCAGCAGCATTTCATTGTCTATAAATTCCTTGAATTCCTTCAAGTTGCAGTTCATGTGCTTCTCCAGCTCGTTTCGGATCTGCAAACACAAAGGATGGCACTGGACTCCTGTGTCCAACAGAAACATTTGGGGGCATTTCCCTGCAGAACACTTTCCACTTTTTCATTAAAAACAGCAACAGGGACTCAGCTTTCCTGGGAGACCAGGAATGTCAGTATGTGGCATCTCTCCAATGATCCCAGAATGGTTTATGTGGGAAGGAACCTTAAAGCTCATCTCATTCCACACCTTCCACTGTCCCAGCTTGCTCAGAGCCCCATCCAGCCTGGCCTCAGACACTTCCAGGGATTCCAGCTTCTCTGGGAATTCTATCCCTGCCCTCTGGCACTAAAAACCACTGTGCCTTGCCCTGGCATCCTGGTATTCTAAATCCCCAAACTAAGAAGCTGTAAATAAAGCTTCAGATAACATCTAAGGGAAAAAAAGTATTTTAGGACACCTGCTCCTTAAAAATAATAATTTGAGAGATAAAAAACAAGAGCTTGTCTGTAGCAGGAGTGAGGAACACATCCACAGACAGACATGTTCCCAGCTTCCTCCTACCACTTGCATGTTAATAACCTCCCTCAAAAACCAAACAGCCACCCCACAAAGAACCATTCCCACTCTGATCACGTCTGCACTGTGGGTGGATGGATCCAAACGAGCTCTAGCCTTGATTTGTGATTTTCCATCCATAAACTCACCAGCAAAATGCTGTCTGCAAGATCCTCTGACATTTTTCAAGGGGAAAAAAAGGGAAATAAAACCTTAAAATTTAACTTGAAAGTCACCCAGTTATGACTGAGGCCCTGACAGTTCTGGTGCTGGGATTATCCTGATTTCTCAAGAGGGAGGTGCAGCAGAGCAGAGCCTTTCCACAATGACCTAAATGCACATTCCAAAGCCAGGGACACCCAGGCACATGATGCCTGCTCACCACTCTCTGGCAGGAAAAACAAGAGTGAGAATTTTTTATATTTACCTCCTTGGAGGTCACATTTTCCAGGTCTTTGCTGGTCATGATGCTGCGGAGCTTGGCTTTGATGAGGCGCTCGGTTCGCTCCCTTTCTGTCGGCCTGGGAAGGAACAGGAACAGGAGAGGATCATTCCAGGCTGGCAGCACATGCACAGCCCTGAGAAGTGAGGGGAAAGGATTATGCTAAAGGGAATTTTTATGAGAATAATGGGGGAAAAAAAAAAAAAAAGCAGCTTGTGGGTGCTCATACACTGTATCACAAACTAAAGTTTCAGGTCTGACTATTTCACACATTCTCTTTCGTTCCTTCTGCAACCCCAGAAATGAACCAAGCCAGGAAGAACAGGGAGAAGGGCAGATTTCCTTCAGCAGCCAAGCAAACTTTCCCAAATAAAATGTTGCACTGACTTGTCAACAAAGAGGGCTGGGGAGTCGGGCCGGGTGGACTCCAGGTCCTGCATGGCGTTCCACTCGTTGATGCAGCTCTGGTCAGAGCTGATGCAGCTCTCGTAGTAGGTGGCCCACACCAAAGCCACCCCTCCTGGGAAGTAGTTGTACCTCCTGGCAACTTCACAGGCTTTGTGGAGGATCTGTAAAGCAGACCTGTAGGATGGGAAAAGAGAATTTCACAGAGGAAGAATGATTTTCAGCATTAGTTGTTGCAGCTTGGTTTTTGAAAGCAGGAAATTTATGGTGTCAGAGCTCAAAGAGGCACAAACTGCACCTTCAGGGCTTCTCACAGCAGGGCTGAGATCTTCTCCTAATTAACAGGGAAGATGGAGGCACAAGTTGCTCTGGGATCTAATCATTAACCAACTTGTACAGCCAAAGGAAGATAAAGAACAGGGACAATTTTCCAAGCACCTCCAGCAAGGAGCCTGATGCATATTTACAGCATTCCTGGCCCCTGACAGGCTCCAGGGACCAGGCCCAGATTGGGTCATTTGTTTTTGCAAATCCTAACATTACTTTTTCCTTCCTCCCCTCCTCAATTTTTCCTTTCTTTAAGGCTCTGCTCTGAAGTTGTTGCACACATCAACCACATCCAAGGCTGGCAACAGGAGGGGCCAAATTCAAACCTGACAGGAACAGGAGTTTCTGTACCAAACCATCCCTAGCACAACATCCTTCTCCACATCTGTGTCTCTTCCCTAAGAGGATCTCTCCAGGCTCCAAGGGGAGCAGCACTGCCCAGGCAGAGGGAGATGCAGTTCCATGTGGAGCAGGGAGGAATTTGCTGGCTCAGCCACCCCTGCTTCAGGGGTTTGGAATGCCTGCACAGGGGAGGGGTGGAAGGTGAATGGACACCTGGAGCTGCAGGAACCCCAAGAATGGGGCAGGACACAGGGAATGCCACAGGTTGGCAATGGGCCCTGAACCTCCTCTGTCAGCCAGTGAGAGAAACATGCAGGGAGAGGAAATTCTTGGTTTGCAGCTCCAGGAATTCAAGCTCATCTTTCATATTTCTTCATCTCCCTGGTGCCACTTCCCCCATGCTGAAGGACACAGAGCTGCTCTGAACTGAAGCTGCAGATCCTGGTTTGGGACCAGGATTCCCACAGCCCCTCTGCTGACACAGGGAAGCAGATCTGTGCTGCAGCTCACTAAATACCCATCATGGAGAAGGCTAAAATGCAGCTGATTTTTTAAAAAAATTATTGACAGAAAGAAGAATCTCTCCCTGAGCCCAGCCCCTCACGTACCACATGGCTTGCACTGACACAGGTTTGAAGATGTGCATCCTCCCTGCAGTGCTCACGCTGAATCCACTGGTGGGAAGAGGGAAAATTGAGTCAAAAACAGCTTTTCTCTGCACCCCAACCTGCTCTCTACAAACAGCTACTGCACTGGGGCACTCCTAGGCCAAAAGAATCAATCAGGATGAGAATCTCTCTCACTGATTTTCCAACCTCCCAAGTAAGAATGACAAGAGGCTGCCAGGAATGGGAGCTCCAGTCCTCAGGGGGGTTTCAGAGCATTCCCTGGAATCATGGGAGCAGTGTGAGGGCAGCAAGACAAGAACTCACTGTTTGAATAAGAGGACTCTGCAGCCATGAATCCAAAATGGGCACTTCATTTGCAAGGTGATGGAGATTCTCTCCCAGAGCAGCCCCCAGGTAGGGAGGACATTCACATTTATCCTTTTAATGTGGTTTCTTACCCATCCCCATCCAGATGGATTTTAGTATCACTCCAGAGGCGAAGAACCATTCCTATAGTGCAGCTTTTACTGGAAGAGAGATGGAGAGACAGGAAGTTAAATATAGGCCATGATGTGGTCATGCCAATAGCCTAAATAATTAATACTCTTTAATTTTTAAAATCCTTTCTCTAGTAATCCCTCGTAATATTTTAGGCCATGAAGGAAAACTGGAAGCTGGAGTCTGAAGGTCTGACAAGGTGATAACTCATGGTGATTGCTCCATGGGATCACTCCAACAGGTGGAACAGATGAAAATGGATTTCAGGGGTTTATCTGACCCAAAAGAACACTTTCAGTTCAGACAGGCAATCTGGCAAGAAAACCCTGCTATAATGAAGGCCAGGAACTTCCAGCCAATAAATAATTAAGCTACTGAGATATTCAGGTTTTTAAGGAAATTGGGATGCAGACAGCAACAGAAACCCATCCTTCCTCTTGCCTCACATCAATAATCACCAGGAGCCAATTAATGCAAGGTTGTTTCAGGGTGGAGGTGACATGGCAAACTTCCCCTGCTGTGGCACACCAAGGGAATGCCACATGGGAATTTCAGAGCAGAGCAGAGCATCAAAGCCAGTGACAATAATCTGATGAGGAAGGCACAGCTGGGAGCTTCCCTACAGATCCCTCTGCTGTGCAAAGCTTCCCCTTCCCACTTTCCAGGGGAAAACATCACTAAGGTTTTCCAGAGTTAAACAAAACTCACAGAGGCTGCACCACAGGACAGGGCAGCTTGTTAAATCCTGGGAGAACACACACAACAGCCTGGCAGCTCCAGCCTCTGTCTCCAGCTCTGCCAAACCAGCCCCTTCTCCCTGAGCCAAGAGCTTTTCTGCCTTGGTTTACTCACCAGAACTGGAATAATCTCAGAGGGGCTGTGATAACAAAATATTTCACTTGCTTTTCCAAATACTGTGTGCTCTTATCAGGCAGACAAAAGGAACAGCTCGTTGCTGACACAGTTGTTTGTTGGTTTTGGAGCTACTTCTGCAGTATTGTTTTTTGACGTTATTTGGCAATAAAGCTACTCCCCAAAAGCAGCTCCATTGCATCATTCCATCAACACACTGGAGGTTGGGGGAGAGAATGAGTTCCAGTTTTGCAAATGTGTCTGCAAGAGCATTTTGCAGAGAGCAGGCAGCAAACTCCCACTGGTGAGGTGGATGCCACAGCCTTTGATTCCACTGAAAACTCTCTTGAATAAAAATGTCAGAAAACTCAGCCCTGTGTCCTTTCCCTTGCTGGAATCTGCAGGTAACCCAACTGCTCAGGGCCAGTTTGGTGCTGCCAGAGAGCCCATCCTGCCTGGCTGCCAGCTCAGACCTACCTCTCCTTGCTGGAGAAGTCCACTCCCAGCAGGATGTTCTCCTCGGTGTCCTGCCGCCCGTTGCTGTACACCACCACCATGTAGCGCACGCGGTCGCTCCACACGCTCTCCAAACGCACGGCCTGCAAACCACCTCTGCCTCATTAGTGCTGCCACTGCTGCACAAGGCTTTGAAAGCTCTGACTGTGCCCAAAAAGCTTTATTTAGTGCAGTGTGGAAGATACAGCAAGGCTTGGTGTTGTTTTGGTGAGGGGAAGATTAGCTGAGATTACCCGTTCCAGTTTGGGGAAACGCTATAAAATGGAACCCAAAGCTTTACTCTGAAGTGTAAAAACATTGGTCATGCACTGAGCTGAAAGCAGGCAGGCTCAGAGGATTCTCCCACTCCCAAACCTTCACTGAAATAGCTCAGTCCTGCAGGAGGCACAACTGACATCGACTTCTCTGAAGAGAAATGACTTCTGCAGCAGATTCTTATCTGCACATTTCTTCAAAAGAAAGCCCAGCCCAGCTGATGCAATTTCAAGGCTGACTTAAAAGTGTCCAAGACAATCAGCAAGGTCCTGTCTCTCCTCCTGTATTCGTGTTTGTCAGCTGGATGGAAAATTAAATCTAACAAAACAACACATTTCAGGCAGAGCAGTTCCCTGTCCCAACTCACACTGGGACAAAAGGACCAGGGCAAAAGGAACAGTCAGGAAAACGGGGTAGGGCTGGAAACCAGCACAGAGTTAAGGCAGCTCTGAAATTCAAGATTTGCCAATGCTTTTCCTGTTCTTCTACAGGTCTGTTGCAAACACTTCCAGGAGAAATGAGAGCAGGAAAATGCACCTGTCCTTACCAGTTTGATCCTGTCCTCGCAGCGCAGGAGGTTGATCATCACCTGGAGGTGCTGGGGCAAGTCACCTGCACAGAGAGCAGAGCAGCCATCAGAAAGGAGCTCCTGCTGCACTAGGAATCAGCAGAGTCTTGACCTTTAAAGAAATTGGATGTTTCCAAGCCAAAAAATACTGATTAAGGCAAGTCAATTAATTTTGCTGTCCCAAAGAGCACTAAGAGCAATGAGATTCTTCGATGGGTGAGAACTCAACTTTACAATAAACTAAAACCACCTGTGCCTGCCACAAGTGAGGATTCTTTTCCTGTCACAGCACCCTAGAGAGGAGAAAGGTTTGGCCATGAGAACAGGTGAGGAAGAAGAGGAAAAGCTCTGATTTAAAAAAAAAAACAGGAAGAAAGGAGAAAAGAACAACTTTGAGCTGTGAATCTCCCCCAGCATGGTGGGATCAGCCTCACAGAGGGGCTGCAGGGGCTGGTTTGGATGATGGAGCCCTTGTGCCTCCAAGTGCTGCTCATGCACCAAGTCCCTTCAGTCTAGGCCTGTGTTACATTTCTGTTTGGGGAAAGCAGACGAAAGGAACAAAGAATCTACAGGAAAACAAACCAAGTTCCCATCTAATAACTCAGTAATGCACTCATAGCTTTCCATGGGAGATAAAATTCCTTCTGTAGGCTGTTTGCTGGGTATGTGGAATTGCTGACAGTTAAAGAAACCCAAAGCCAAGCCTGGCATTCAAACACCCCCTTTGTGCTGGAGTGTTTGCTAAGCAGCACCACACAGCATCACACTGTGCCTTTCCCACAGGCTCCTGCTCTCAAAATGCCCCAAAATCCCAGTTCTTCCTGCCCAGTACCCACCTATCCCCAAAGTGCCAAAAGCAGAGGGTACAAACACTGGGGAGCAGAATCAACTTCCCTGGAAGTCCTTATCTGCATCCAAATCTGTATGTACACTCACCACACCACTCCCTGCCATTTCTTCCCACCAGTTGGCAACTGGAAGGGACTGGGGGAAGCAGCACAGTCTGTTCTTAAACCATGATAAACTCCAGCTGGGTGAGCTGACAGGAAAGGGGGTTTTCCAGAAACCAGGATGTGAGGAGCTAACAAATGTACATCCATCCAGATACCCAAATCCTGATCAAACTGCCTTACTCTGACCAGCAACAGGAAGTTTCAAAACAAAAATTTCAGATTCAAGCTTCAGATTACTGGAGGCTGGGAGAGTCCCTGGAGAAATGTCCAGGACATCCACAAGTGCCCAAGGGGTGCTGAGCTCTGTGACTCAGCCACTTTTCCTCCCCACAGGCCAAAGGGGAGGCAAAGATTAACTCACTGAAGCACAAGTGACATTTCCTCCTCTGTGGCTGGGGAAAACAGGGAGAGGGATTCAAAGACAGCCATGCAAAATGCCATGATTTTCACAGAGAGTAAGTTTCTACCCCAGTCACAAGAGAATGATAAAAGTTTAAACCAAAACTTAATGATCCCAATAAAAAATTCAGTAATTTGAATGTGGGCTGAATGCCTGGTTGTGCAAGGCTCACCAGGACAACCTGAGGAGTCACCCACCTGTGCCATCAGCCTGTCCCTTGGGATGGGAGGGAAAAAGGATCTCCAGAGGGGATTGAATCCATTACCTGCATGTTTGTGGGGATGCTGGAGGCTTCTCTGGCCCTGGGAGCTGTTTCCTTGCTGTAAGAAAAGGGCTGCACCTTTCACCATGAAAAAGCTCTCGCTGAGGCTGGGAAGGAAAAACAACAGGAGTCAGCTGAAAGGAAAGAGCAGTAAAATGTGCACATCTGGGAGAGGAAGGGCTTTCCTGACTGAAAGAGCAGGATTTTGTCACAGCCACTTGCACAGCATGACTCTGGGATTATTCATGGATTATTCATCTGTCATTTTCCACCACTATTTCAGTACTTGGCCCCTGCAGGAGATACTTGCTGAGCTGTCATGGGCTGGAAATTATTTTATCACTTGATTATGGAATTCTGTAGCTTAAAAGAAGCAAAGGGTTGGACTTTTTACAGGCTGAGACCTGCAATGGACTGGAGAGGAGGTTCTGAGCCCATCACTTCCTGCTGATTGCAGTTCTTGACATTTCTTAGGAATGCAAAAACAAGAACCTGCAACTGTGTAGATTTAAAGAGGAAGGGAGATGGAACCTGCACATCCCAAGGGAAAGGACACAAGAGCAGAAGTTTGGCCCTGCTGTGGCTGGATCAGCATCCAGGATACAGAGTAGGGCAAACACAGTGACATTTGCAGAGGGAAGTGACACCCAGGGCTGGAACAGAAGGAAGGAGAAGGCAGAACAGCACTGGCACAGCCGGATTTCACCACTCCCGGACACACATGAGAATCTCAGCAATTGTTCAGAAGCAGCTTTGGCCAGAAGCAGTGAAGTTGCATTTCCCACATGGCTGGAAATCCCTGCCTCCTGAGGAACCTTTCAGCAGCACAGGAGTTGCTTGGGATGTGTTCCCTCCACTCCCCAAACAGCACAAGAGCCATTTGTTGTTCCAAAGCCCAATTTTCCCCTGCCCCACACTCACAGCCATAGATCATCATTAATTACTGTCTGCATCCACTAAACAGAAATGCTCCATTATGGGATTGTGCTACACAGGAGTTACTTATGCTCCAGCAAATGATCCCACTGGAGTTACTACTCCCAGCACTCATCTATTCCATATTTTGTCCATGGAACAGGAGTGAGCATTAATGCTCCCCATGCTCTGTTCTACCTCACCATTTTTGTGAGGACAGAGATTAAATTCACATAATTTCAGATTTTCTAATCTCTTAAGGACATAGCTCAAATTCCCAGGCAAAGCTTCCTCCTCTTCCAACTGAATTTCAAGAATTCCCCAGAAAAATCTGGATCAGGTTTAAATTTGAGATTTCAGCTCCTTTTAAAAAGCAAACCAAAATTTTTGCCCGAATTCCAGGCTCCACAAGATCAATAAAACACAGCAGCAGAAGTGCACTCTAATTCCAGCAATTCCCCACTTCCATTCCCACAGGATTCCAGCACTCCCCCCTCACCTCACTGGTTGTGTCTGAGCAGGACCCGAGCTCAGCCTGCCTCGGGATAACGGCACCCACGGCTGCAGAAGGGAATGTGGCTCCTTCCAGGAGCCAGCCAGGAAGAGTTTTGTTTCCTTCTCACCCCAGACCTCACAGGAAAGCGTTAAAAAAGGCCAGAAGTGACACAAAGGCAGCGACCCCCACACAATGGATGGGATATTCAGCACTCACAAGAGGCAGGGAATGCTTAGATCGTGCACAAGGAGATAATTCATAGCATTCCCATCCTGAGAATTTGGGGGGAAATTTCTTTGGGAAAGCAAAAAAAAATTTCCTGAAATAGGATATTTTACTCCAGTGTTTTACCCCAAAGGATCTTTGATCTCAAAGTACTGACTAGGGTTTCTACAGCAGGAAAAAACAGAGCTCCTTCCCAAAGTTATCAGGATCTCCTGCTCTAATGATGCACCTTGACAGATGTTCTGCTCTCCTGCAGTCAGGAAATCTGTGACAATAAAGCAGAGTATTCCCAGTTGCAGGCAAAAGAGAAAGCTGTACTGCTGGAGCAGCGAGTGGTCCAGGAAAAGGACAACTCACAGAGAGAAATTTTTGTTCCCATGTTTCCATGTGCGTGGAAATGAACAGAAAAGCAAAGCCAGGAGCCTGCTGAGAGCAAGGTTTCCATTTCCACCGAAATCCCCGTTCCTAGCCTGCACAAACCCTCCCAGCATTCCCCAGCTCCGCTTTCCATGTGCCCAGAAAACACACCCAAACACCTCTTTGCTCACAGTTTACACCACATTGTAACATTACCCAACCCAGCCCTTATCTCCGCTCTGGGAACTCTCCGCGCTGCTCCGCTTCACACAACTGCTCTGGACACAGCAAGGCACGATCCCCTTTTAAATCCTGCAATTCCAGTAAACAACTAAAACTTCGCTGTTTTTTTTCCTAGAGAACACCCAAATCCTGGCACAAAGAACATCCCCAGGCTCTGCCCCTCGGCAGCGGGGACAGATGCCCCAAAGCACAACCCCGTGGCTCATACATACTAATTCGGGCTGGTTTTCTTTGCACAGCGACAGCATCGTGGTGGCCCCAGCGTCAGACAGAAGTCAGGGAATTCGAAAAGATTCATAACCAGCTGGAGAACTCACATCCTTTTTGCTTCTAAACCCATAAAAAACACCAGAAGGCAAAGGAAAGGTCAAGCGGATTTTCTGTGCGGAGCAGAGGATTCGCGGCTGCTGATGCTCCCCGGGAACTGGATGGCTTTTAGGGAACACTGTGTCTTCCACTGATATCCTGGCTTGAAAAAGCACTTGTCCCAACACATCCTGATGAAAGAGGGCTATTCAAGAGGGGAAACAACCAGCTGAGGCTCGGCTAATCGTTTCCCTCCTCCAGACTTGTTTGTTTGTTTGCTTCCCCCCTCCTATCGGCACCCACACAGTCCATATTCCCTGCGAGGACAGGACCGGAGGAAAAGCATCCTATGGCCTGATGCCTGTTCATTCCTTTACAGTTTAATATAGATACAGGAAATTTAAATGGTTCTTCCCTCACTGTCCAGCTCCCCTGCTGGATTTTCAGAGCCATTCCTGAGCTCCTGCTGGGTGAGGTGCTCGGTGTTTGGGGGGTAGGGGGTGGCTGGCAGCGAGTTCCCTGAAGATTTGTTCCTACAAACCCCAATTCTTTCTGCAGGCACACACCATGAGGCCACGCTGGTCCCAGCAGCCTGAGCAAGGGGAGAAGGAGCTCTCTGTGCAGTTCTCAGCCAGTTTGACTGGCACACACCACAGAAACCACCCAATCCCTGGATGCCCTTCCAGGAATCCTGAGCAGCACAACTTCTCTACAAGGAGTCACTTCAGGCTCTCCAATAAACACAGAGCCCACGAGTTTTGTCACAGCCCCAGGACCCTGATGCTCCAGTACAGCTGCACATCAGCTCTCCTCCCACTCCCTGACCTCAGCTTACCAAACACAGGAAATCATCACCCTAAGAGAGGGAAAAACCAACATTTCCAGCACCTGGGAAGTGCCAGGAGTGTCAGGGGGAGGGTACAGACAGTGACAGTCCCTCCTGTCCCCAGGGGCTGGCAAGGACAGGGTGCTCATGGCCACAGCCCTGCTGAGAGCCGGCTCCAGAGGCTGTTGCTCCATCAGTTGGCTCCGTGCTGCTCAGCTTGAAAAGGAAATATTTCTTCCCCTTTGGGAAAGCTCCAGAGCAGCGTGGCTGCAACACACATCAACCCCATTTGGAGCGGCTGGAGAACACAATAGGCAGAGTGGCACAAACTGCCACCCCCCGGGGCTGGGAGTGCCAGTAAGCAATCCCTAAAAAACACTGAATTTTGGGAAAAGAGACAGAGCTGCTCGTGCTCCTGGACAGCCACATGCCAATCCCACAGCACATTTCCTCAGGCAGTTTGCTTTGCCATCGTGGCTCCAGCTGTGGGGGATCCTTGCATGCCCTGAGTGCTTGAGTTCCATGTTTTAATGGGGAATCTCACCATGCAGAAAACACTCTGTTAACACATCTTATAGCTACAGAACTCATCTCTCCAAATAAAGATCCACAGAGTCAGGAGAGAGAAAACCACTTTTCCTGGGAAGCCTGAGGTGAGTGAGCAGCCCCCTGCTGTGCCAACTTCTCCCAACACTGGTCATGATTTTACAAAGGCAAATGTAGTAATGCCTCCCAGTTCCTTGAGTTTCATGGATTCTTCTACTCAAAACATTTCCAAACTGATAAGGTGAGGGAAAAGCAGGCCTCCCCACACCACAGAATGGAACACACTTCCCTTTGCTATAGCCCTGTTGATAAGGAGGAAGAGAACTGATTTTTTTCCCCATTTTCTTCCCCCCTTTGCTGTTTAGTCTGGAACAAGCTTGGCCACCTCAAGGCAACAGAGAAAGAACACAGAAGAACCCTGGAGAGGGGCTGGCTCAGCCCTGCTGGATGCTCCCATAGCCCAGCCAGATTCCATGCAGAGGGTGAATTTTAGGCAGGACAAGAGGGGACTGGAATTGTCCCACAGCCACACAGCTCAAGCTGAGAAGAGCACATCAAACAGACAGGAAGATACAAGCAGAGAACAGGAAGAGCTGAGAGCAGCTGTGAGGCTCCTGCTCCCCAAAAAGCCGACGGTTAAGGCGGAGGCACTGCTTGCTTTGGGCTGATAGAGGCACATCTGTGACACCTCCTGACCACAAGAGGGGCCTTGGGAAGGGGCCTGAACAACACAAAACAGCACCAGGGAGAAAGGGACTTCAAAGCTGCTGTTTCCCATGGCACTGCACAGCCCCAGCAGCAGCAGTGAGTCCTTTCTCCCTCTCTTTAATGAAATGTGTCCAAGGGGCTTTTGCTCCGTGTCACACACAGATTAAAGGGACTCACTGCACAAACACAGGTGGGAATATCAGCACAGCCATCCCACAGAGCCCCACAGAGCAGGGCTGCCATCAGAGCAGTGTGCTCCCCACAGAGCAGCACCTGGAGAAGCCCAGCTCCAATGTGCAATGATGGTTTAACACAAAGCTATTGCACATGTGCAGGATTTGGGATATGCTGGCAGACTGACCTGTGGGAGCCCAAATCCCCTGGCAAGGTCAGAGAGATCTGCCCAGGACAACTTGGATTGAGGTGTTTTTACTACCAGAAATGCAAGGCAGGAAAGCTCTTTGCATACCTGTCACCATCCCCAGACCTCCTGAGCTGAAGACAAGTCATCCCCAGAAGAAAAGCAAAATTTTGGCCACAGGTTCACAAGAACATCTCCCCTTCCTCAGACACAGCCAGGACATCTTTGTGCTGGGAAGGGGCCAGGCAGCAGCTCCAGCTGTGGGGAGGGTTTGTAAAGCCTCCCTGCAGGAACAAACATCTCTCCCATCTATTTTGGGGAGACAGAAAAACTCCTCAGGTTTTGCTGCTCTCAGCAGAGCAGGGACCAAGGGGAGTCTGAGTGAGCATTGTTGGGCTGGAGGCGTGGGGATCGTGGGCCACAGCCCAGCAGGAATGCTGAGAGGGCTGTAGACACTGCAGGCCATTCAACACAAACGCTCCTCTGGCACAAAGGGCAAAAAGAGAAAAATGAAATCAATCATGAAGCCCACAAAAGCCAATTTCCCAACAGAAACAGACTGCTGATGATGTCCCTGCAGCCACTCCCGGGGTGTACTGGGCTGGAGGACTGATCAGCACAGAGCCAAACCGGCTCAGCTCTGAGAATCCCTCCCTGGGGACAACCCCAGGATCCAGGCTGTGCCTGCAGACAACCCAGCAGCAGCTGGGATAAACCCTCCAAGAAAAAGGGCAGGAGGAGGGAAACAAATGAGCAGGATCATTCCCCATTCCAGCAGACTCGTGCAAAGTAAATTGACAGAACTGCTCCCAAACAGCCAGGAATTAGAAAATTCTAGGAATCCTTAGTACTTGGATGGTGAAAAGCCAAATAAAATAAGAGATTGTTTTACAAGGAAAAAGAAATCCTTTCTGCTCATCCCATTAATCACAGAGTTCAAAAAGGCACGAGGCTGATCCCACATCACCCAGCTACGCCATGGGCTTGGAACTCGGTCTGAATGTGAGCAGCATTTCTGAGATTCCCACCAAAACTCACTGTCACATTCTGGTGACAGTCACTGTCCCAGGAGGCCAGGCCAGATCCTCTCCACAGCTCAGCCTGCACGAGCTGCTAGGAACAGGAGCATTAACCCTACAGCCAGCCAGCACTGGTGTCCCCAGCCTGCTGTGCCAACCCCAGGGCCACCCACCCTGCCATGAGGACAGGGCTGCTCCACACAGCAGCTCATGCTCACCTGGACTCATGGACTTGGAAAAACAGCAGCTGGCACAGACAGAAATCCCAGCACCAGCAACCACAAGGATTCCCTGGTAGGCTGAGGGAAGCTGGCTGTTCCCAAAACACTGGCTGCCTGTGTTTTCCTACAAGGTCTGGGTTTGCCATGTTCCTGCCACTGCTGTTCCATGACCACAGGTAAGGGGGGAGCCAGGCCACAAGTCCTGGAGTTGTCCCAGAGCAGTGTCCAAGCTGAAGGAGAGATGTGATCATGGAATACACACCAGCCTGTGCTCCTGGCAGGAGCTGATCCTGCTCCTGTCCTCCTCCCCAGCCAAGCTGTCAGCACATGGGCCCATCCTCCTGCATTCCTCCTGTCAGCCCATTGTTTTAATTCTTGCAACTATTTTATTAAGTCACCCCACTTCACCCTCTCAGCAGCGGCTCCCAGAGAAACAAGTGGGAAACTGTCCAATGGTGTCACTGGAAAAGCAAAGGAAGGTGAATAACAGCTTGAAGGATTAAGGGAGCAGCTCCCAAGAGGTGCAGTGAAGGTCAGCCAGGACCAGACAATGGGAATCTTGGTGGCACAGCAACCCAAAAACCAGCTGAGCTGTCGGGTTCACAACGGCTCCAAAAAAGGCAGCAGAGACCAGGCAGCACTTGACACATCGGTAATGTGGAAAAACAAAATAAAATAAATCCAGACAGATCACGAGGGGGAAGAGCAGAGTGAGAAAAGTTCTGGCTCAGCCCTGACACCTCGAGTGTTTAGCAGACTGCAGCCTGCCCTTCCCAGCCCCCTGAGGGCACACAGGCAGCATTCCCAAAACCAGGAGAGTGCCAGGCAGGGGCAAAGTTCACTCACAATGGAAATGGGTGGTGAAAAGCTCAGGATCATCCTTCTTTTCCCCCCCTCCACTCCAAAGGCAGCTTTTCCAAGCAGGATGGTGCTGCAGAGGGAAGCAGACAGCTGCAGTTCAGGATGTTTTGCAGGGTTGGGAGGGAGATGCCAAGCCATGGGCAGCAATCTCCACTGGGACAGAGTGTTGGACACGGCTGGATGTGACCATTTGGATGGCAGACAGAACAAACAAGGAACCTGGCAGCTTCTGGAAAATCTGAATGGGACATTTTGTCCCATTCCCTACATTTCTGGCTGACTTGGTCCCTTATATGAAGGTTTCCTTCACCAGCAGTTCTTGCAGCAAGGATTTCTCCAAGAAACTAAAATTTTCAGAGAGGGAAGACAAGTCCTGCAGAGGAGAGTCCTGATCCCAGATAAACCTAAACAACTGATGGATGTGGGGTGCACCCTAATCTCTTTGAATTTTTGTGCAGGGGTAAGGTGATTCTGCATCAGGGATTTAAATGCTGCAAAGGGATGTTTAAATGTTTGGGGGCTCTCAGGAAATAATCTCAACAGTCTTCATTAGAAGTAAAACCAGGCCTAGGAAGGTGTTCTGTCAATTCCCCATTCCAAAAACATCTTAAGAGCACTTGCCAGGCAGAGCACAGCTCTGATTTGTATGAGAAATCCCTGACTCACAGATCTTGGCAGACAATTATCAAAGATTAAGATATTTAAAATCAGGAGGCATTTGAAACCAAAATATTGTTGTGACCCAGCACTAACACCTAAATAAACAGTGACCACACTGGCCTTTTTTACAGGAACAAGTGCTCAGTGCACAGCCAGCACCTCTGATAACGGGGCCTCATGGTTTGGGTTCTGCCAAACTGCTGAGGTTTCATGGAAAAAAAAACCTGACAAATATTTAGATACAATTCCAAAAGAATCTGATCATCACATCTTCAAACTGGCAGCTTTGCCTACATCCAAGTAAACTCATATTGCTCAACTTCAAGTCAGCAACGGTTTCCTGGAAAGGCCAGATCTTAAATAAGTGTCAAATAAGCGAACGTTTCCTCAGCTCTGCAGCCTTTGAACATCCCCACACAAAATGTAAAGGTCTGATTACACCTTCCTGAGCTTCCAGGGCCACACCTCCCTCCGGGCTGAGCCGAGGGCAGGGGGCTGGGCCGGTGCCTCCCCATTGTACGGGGCACGCTAAGGCAGGATGCTGCCTGCGGCAGGATGTGATTCAGCGTCCTGTTTTGAACACTTCATGAAGTCAGCAACTTCTACCCCGAGGTCTCCCACCAGCTCCCCGGGACACAATCAATCTGCAGCCAGCAGGACTTGTCAAGGCTGTAATGAGCTGCTGTCCCCACAAATAAATGCTCAAGGCAGTTCCCTCCACCCTGAGAACACAGCCATGGGTACAAGGGGCTCACTCAGTGCTGCTCCAGAAAAATATTCTCCTAAATCCCTAAAGAAATTAAAGATCCAGGTGTTAAAAGGTAATTTTGGTGCACTAAAATATAATATTAAACACACATTAAGTGTATAAAATGTGATATATGTGATAGAAGATACAATGGTGTCCTGTGGTGTGTGCCAGAGGGATGAACATGGAATTGTTTAGGTTGGAAAAGACTTCCAAGATCAAGTCCTGCTGTTCCTGCAGCTCTGCCAAGGCCACCACTGAACCATCTCCCCAAGTGCCACATCCATGCAGCTTTTCAATTCCTGCAGGGATGAGGACTCCACCACTGTCCTGGCAAGCCTGCTCCAATGCCTGACAACTCTTTCCATGAAGGAATGTTCCCTGATATCCAATCTAAACCTGCTGTTCCTCTGTCAGAGTTTGTCTGCACCAACAACTCCTCCTGCTGATCACTGATCTGCAAACGTACACAAGCCCAACCCTGAACACCTCTACCTCCCACAGCTGCTCTAGCCAGCTCTTAAAATTTGGTTTAGAGGTGCGAAATAAGAACAACTCTTTCCATAACCAACTTCAGGCTTGATCAGAACCTGGAGATAACCAACTTCCAGCCCTTCAGCAGTGGTTTAACCTCTGTGTCTCTGCCTGAAAACATTCACCTGGCTCTGCATTCAGTCTGTGATTGGAAAGCCAATAATGGCAAAGATTACAGAATGACTGGCTAAACAAACCTATTTATATTTGCAATTAAACCCAGTGATTATCTTGCTGTGTTTGCCAACCACATCTGAGAACCAGCCAACACTCACAGAGCGATTTGGGCTGTACAACATCTCCTCTGCCTCGCTGAGACAGAGCCAGCACACGGCCAAGAGGGGGAACCAACTGGGTCACACCAAAAAGGAAAAACTGCACATGCAGCCCTGTGCCAGAGCAGGCAGCTGGGAAGGAGCTGGGCTCTGCTCTGCCCCCTTGATAGCATCTCCTCAGAGTTTGCTCAGAGCTGGAGCTGCAGGATCTGGGGCTGAGATAAGGCACAGGCACCGCACGCACGGAACTCGATCTCAGAGAACTTCAGGCTGTGCTCAAGTCCAGGCTAACACTTCCTCCCATGGGCTTGGCCTAGCCCTGACAGCAGTTTTACAAAGATTTGGGTGAGCTGTGGGTGCACTGCACCATTAGTGGAAAAAAAGAGATCAAGCCACAGCATCTCCTTGATGGTTATCCGGGAGGGAAGGGTTGAGCAGACTCTGATAACACAGCTCAGACCTGCAGCTTCTGGCTGCACTGAGCCCCACAGGACTCTCAGATCTCTTACTTTTCCTTCTGCTCTGAGTCTTTACCCTCAGGGAGTAACCAGACTCCTGGCTGGCTGCTGGGAGCAGTGAGCATGTTACATTGTCCACGCTTCTGCAAAATTTTTTTTAACAGAGAAAAAGATTACTTAAAGCAGATTAAGGTCTAAGAAAATGCAGATAGCAGCAATGTCTTTGAACCTAGGGCATGTCCCCTTGGGCTGTTCTGGGGTAGAAGCTGTTCCAGGGAAAATCAAAATCATTTTGGAATGACAGAAACCATAAGGAAGGATGACCAGGGAGCAGCAAGACGTGGCTGGGTGCAAAATCATGATACAGACCTGTTCCTCCAAGAAAACAATCAGATGCTTGTGGAACCAAATCCAACTATGCAACCTCACATGAAAATCCTGGAATGTTTTAGAATGAATAAAAATAATTTGTTCAGAAGGCAGATGAATATATTATGTCAAAAATGTGTACTAGCACAGCCATCCTGTATTGATGAAACACAGCTTGAGCTGGCAGCACGTTGGGGACACATTTCCAACAATCCTTCCTTTTCCCTCACCCTCAGATCTTCAAGGTCTGCAGAGCCAGGAGCTGGACTGCTGACCCCTGTGCTCAGAGCACGTGTGACAAAGCCCAGCTGTCACCAAGGCTAGACCAGCATTGAACGAGGCACAGACACCAGCAGGGCCATCCTGCAGGGATTTTTCAGCACATGAAGTTGAACAACTCTGCCACCCCCTGGGCACCGGGCAGAGTCTCAGACTGAACCCGAGCAGGGGAGGGGACAGCAGCCAGTGGGAAGGGGACAGGACCGAGCCACCAAAGCAACAGGAGCTGCATTTATCATCTGTGCAGTGTGTGCACATTTCCTGCAGCTCTTGGCAGTGTTTCCCCCTGAGGCTGTGCGTGAGAGCCATCTGATTCTCGGGCTCTGTCTGGATATTTAATTACCAGATTCTTATCCTGACAGTGGAAGAGCAGCCCCGGGAGACTGAAGGACAGAGGAAGCTCAGTGGGATCTCAGTGTCCAACGTCAGTGCTGCAGCATTTTCCAACAACCAGGAGAAATGCATCAGCCTTTAAGCCTGGTCTAAGTGCACCTACACTCCTGGTGCACAAGCCCAGCTTGCAAACAAGACCAAAGGTGGCCACAAATCCAAGGATCTCACCAGGATTTATTTGTACAGTGAGAACATTTGCAGTGAAAAGGATAAAGCTGTGTTTTTTCTTCCAGCACAGAACTGTATATCCAAAAGAGGAGGCTGCCATCCTGCTTGGTGGCATGTTGCTGTTTAATAGCACATGGGGAAAAGCACAAGAATCAGGGTTCTGTGGCTGCTCATGGCTCCAGCAGGTTCCTGTTGGGGCCTTGCATTGCCCAAGGAGCCAAACAAGGAATCCTGAATTTTGATTTGATCAATACAAAATCCATTCCCTACAAAGTCAGCTCTCAAATGGCATTACAGAGAGCCATGAAATGCCCATAGACAGGAGAGCAGACACACAGCACTTCTGTCTGCAACCCATGTGTCTGCAGATAGGACAGCCATGGAATGCCAGGCTGAAGCCAGGAGACACCACCCCAGAATATAGAAAAGTCCAACAATTTCCTTCTCTGTCCATGAGCAGCCCTGCTTTCTGTTCCCTGACCTCACCTGCAGGGCAAACACAGTCCAAGTATCAGCAGCAGCACAAGTGGCTTTGCTTTTGCTGAACCCTGGACAATAAAAGCAGGAAGGAGGGACAAGGAGCAGACACTGAGTGCTGAACCACTGCTGTGCCTTTACACTTCTCCCCTGGGCTGTGGTTTACAGGTCAGAGGGTAAAAGAGTGAGCATCCACTGCATTACTCAGAGCCCATTAGCCAGGGCCTCTGCACATGAGCTTGTGTCACCACTCTGGATCTGCACAGTGTCAGCAAGAGGAGCCTCTCTCTTCTCTGGCAGGACAGCTCAGCCCTTTCTTCCCCTCACATGAACACAGTGGCTCTGCACGACCCCAAGGAGGCAAATTCCTGGTAGGTAACACCCAGGAATGAGCAGAGCTCTCCCCTCCCCATCCTGGGAGCAGAGTCCCCTTCCCAAGTGGAGCCCCAGCCTCAGGGAGCAGCAGCAGAGCCAGAGATGCTGTGATAACATTAAAGTGCTGTGACCAGAGCTGACCAGTAATTTTCCAGTGTCTTCCCACCACGGGAAAAAAGGATCACAAACTCTCTTTTATTCTTTCACCTCACTAAATGCTCATCTCAAAGCTGATGAGGGACAGAGCATCCCCAGGTTCAGCTCTCTGCAGACCATGCCATCCCCTCCAGGCAGGCACAGGTTCCAGGATCTCTGCGGGGTCAGGACTCGGTGCTTGATACACAATTACCAACAGTGCAAACCTTGTTTAGAGCCCAAAAACTCTGCTTACCTCACATTTAGTCTGCGCTCCTCATCGCTGCCGGCCTCTGCCTGAGGGGAGAAAAGGATCCAAGAGAGTTACAAGTTGTTGTTTCCACATTACACCTCTAAATAAAATCCCTGCACCAACAGGGTGTGAGGGGCCGTTCTCCACGGGGTTTTTCTTCCCGGGGCCAGGGATAAATGAGACTCCCTAGTCCTGTGTGCCAGCAGCACCCGACGCCGGGTGACAAAGGGGCTCACGGGGATTTTAAAGCTATTAGATCCTAATCCTGCAAGCTGGTCCTGGAGCGCAGGGCGCTTTGAAAAGAGCCAACCCCGACGTCACCGAGCGCACACCTCGCTCCTCTGCGCGCACACGTGAGGGCGGCGGCTGGCAGCACAAATAACCGGGATTGGGGTGGCCCAGGAACAAGGACACAGCCAAAAGTGCTCCCCGGGACTGTCCCAGCTCCAGCACTGACTGCAGCTCCAGGGCTCACAGGGCAGGACAAGGAGGCCGCCTCCACCTGGCTGCTGGCACACGTGTCCCCAGGACAGGGCAATGCCCGTCCTCTGCCTGCTGCCTTCCTGAGAACACGCTGCTTTGGGGGCAGCAGGGATTCAAATGGGCACCTCTGCACCAGGCACTGGTGGAAAGTCCCCCAGAGCAAATCTGGCTGCTCAGGTGACATTTTATTTAGTCTCCTCAAAAGAGAAGTGTGACCTCAGCCTGCTTCCAAAACCAAGCATTTTCAGTCAAGCTTTCCAGTTATTGCCTTTAACTTCCCTAGGAGCTTCTAGACAAAATTCTTTCTTAAAGAAAAGCAGAGCTGGGGCTAATTGCATCCAGAGCTGACAAAAAAACCAAATCCAAAACAACAGGCTCTAAGATAATTCTGCTTTGGTCCTGTGTGAGTGCAGAGAAAGGGCTGGGAGCATCCCCTTGGAGGGCACGGCTGTGATGGGAAAGATTTGAGCCCAAAAAGCAAAGCAGGGACATTACAGGAAACCTTTCACACTCACAGCTGGAGGGACACAAGCCTTGAAGGAATCAGGCTGACACTGGGGGAACATTTTGCTATTCCCTACAGCTCAGAACCCACATCAAATAAGGGTAAGAGTTACTTGTTTCCAGGTGGTTTTGTACAAGTTACAAATAAGTAAATTGTATCATTGCATTGGAGCTTTGGAGGGGTGAGAGGACCTGGACTGCTCCCCTTCCTCTCAAGTCAGGATTTGGGAGGGAGGTTGGAGGGCACAGGAGCTGCTCTGCTGACAATCTGTGAGAACCAAGCAAAGCCACAGGAAAAAAAAAATCCTGCAAATGCAAGAGCAGAGGCCGGATATTGGAATTGTGGCCGTGTGGAGGAAGGGAGATGCACAAGGCTGTCCCGACTGACCCAGCACAGGGTGAGGAGCATACCAGGGCTATTTTTAGTCTGTTTACAGTGCAGAGCTGGGCTGCAGGCAGGGCCCCAGAGCACCCCAAGTCCCAGTGCCCCCACTGGCAGATCCCCCAGCCCTGGGAAGGTCTGGCAGGTTTGGGACCTTTGCAGGGTCACCCTCCTGTTTGTTTGGGGCTGTCACGTAGCAACAAAGGGGAGAAAAACTTTTTTCCTTTTTAAACAAACGTGACTGTGAGGATGATGACTCTTGGATGTCGTCAGCTGGGGCTCAGCAGCAGGGCTGGGCCTGGAGCTGCTCTGGGCTCCTCTCCTGCACGAGCTGAGCTGTTCCCAAGCTGACTTTGCCTGTATTTTATACTAAAAACTGCAGGAAAAACAAAGCAAGGCTGCCACGCCGAGCCCTCCTGCTCAGAGCACCCCTAAGAGCTGGCAGGGTTTGGGGTGCAGCACTCTGTGGTGATTCTGTTCATCCCAGCATGGCCAGACCCCAGGAGCTGGCAGGGTTTGGGGTGCAGCACTCTGTGGTGATGCTGCTCCTCCCAGAACCCACCAGCCACTGTCACACCCCCCCTGGGGACTGTGTTGCCACTCTGAGGGAGCACAGGAGCTCCCCTGAGATGCACAAGCAGCACAACTTTGCAATGAGTGTGAACCACTCTCTCCTAAGAATTTATGGCCCACCATGCCAAGGCAGCAGCATCCATTTTATAAATTCCTTTGGGCTCCTGAGCTAGGAGAGGCCACAGTAGCACAGTCACAATTAGCAAGGATGTGTGGTCATCATTTCCCATTCAAATATCTTCTAGTAATTATTCAGCTAAAATCCCCAATGAACCCTGATTTTCCTTGCAAGAAAGATTTAAAAGAATGGGAGCAGGCTGGTACTTTTTGAGGGGATTTTTCTTTAAATTAACATTGCAATAACAACATGCTGAATCTGGAAATCATAATTTTATGGTATTTCATGCCATTCTAACAGGACTCACTCTTCCTGAGCCACCTGAGCTGTGGATGCCCTGCCATGGACAACACTTGGCAGCATTTTTAGGAGGAAAAAGGAGAATCATATGGTCACTCCACAGAAAATACAATCACTAGCAGCAGCTCTGACACAAAGCAATGCCTAAGCCAGATGTACATGGCAAGGCCTGCTCTGATTCCTCTCCCACCTGCACCAGTTAAATCCAGTCTAATTCCACTGCCTGCTCCAGGGTTACAGCTCGTTTTCATCTCTCTAGATTGAGTGGTCTTGTTTAAAACTCTGTCTAAACCAGACTCCAAAAAATTCCTTCTGAAAATTCCTTCAAAAAAGCAAAACTCACGTTTACAAGTTGCTCAATTGGCACAGCATGGCCCAAACTGGGTCCCTGCAGCCAGGGACCCTCCTGGGGCCAGGGAGAACCTGGGAGCTTTGTGGCTCCCCCCTCCTGCTCCCCCCTCAGACCAGCTAATCGGGGGAGTCACAGGGACCTGACAGGTGACAAATAGGATTGTTTACCTGGCAGGAGTGGGGACAGAGAGAAGCCAAGGGCAGTGAACATCAAAGGAAAGCGTGGAGGGAGAGGGATGCACGGGGAGGATGTGCAGAGAAACACCAGGCCTGTCTTTCAGGGTCACAAAAGAGATGGGGGAGAAGGGAAAAAGGCAAGAAGAAAGGTGCAGGTGTGTTTGGATGGCACGTGGGAGCTGTGGGGGGAGGAAGCAGAAGCCCAAGGCCAGGCAGAGGCAGGGGAGGGCATTTTTGCGGCACAGGAGTGGAGGAGGTGTGCAGCAGAGCTGGGACATGCAGAGTGCCAGGGCAGCAGGACACAGATGGCACCATGGGGTGGGTGAAGTGCAGGTACAGGTCCTGGAGCAGCAGAGCTGGGGGAAGGACAGGGCAGCACGGTGGAGGAGTAGCACAGGTATGGGGTGGAGCAGGATGGGAGCTGCTCCTGGAGAACTGACAATGGTCACCTTGGGGAAGGGCTGGTGTGAACTCCCTGAGGGGCAGGAGCTGCAGAAAGGCATGGCAGGGACAGAGAGATAACACAGGGCAAAGCAGAGCATCCCTGGGCCAGGAGGTGCTGGCAGCTCTGGCAGCAGGGACAAGGGCTAGGGCCAGCACAGCTGCTCCATAAAGACAGGCCCTGCACTCTGCCCAGAGATTTACCTGGTAAAAGAGAGGTGAAGCAGCCTGCCCAGGGTTTAGAGAGCTCAGGGTCCCTGCCAGCCACGGGGGATGGCAGGACAGACCCAGGCCTGGCTCAGCCTGGCAGCATCAAAGGGCTGGGGCTGGGCAGCACTGGAGGCTGCGAGAGAAGGGACTGGGATGGCTGGGGATGGTGAGGGGCTGAGCTGGGCAGGGTGGGGGCTCTGAGGCTCAGGGCCATGGGGACGGTAAGGGGAGCAAGGCTGGGGGTCAGTGGCCATGGGGACATGAAAGCAGGGGCTGGGGAGGCTGTGAGGGGCTGAGCTGCTGCCAGGGGACTGTCGGAAGCCAGGCCATGGGGACAGAGAGGGGATGAAGACAGGGGACAAGGGGCTGTGGAGGGCAAAGGCGCCGAGACGGGGTGGAACCAGGGGATGGAGGGGAAAAGCTCTGAAGGGCCAGACGCCAGGACCATGAGGGACATTGATCTGCGAGGGTGATGGAGGCAGAACCTTTGGGTTACGGGGTGCTGGGTGGGGGCTGCAGGGGCCTGTCCCCGAGCGGGGCCTCACCCCGCCCCTCCCCGCTCCCCATCCACCACCCCCGGGGCTCACTCTCCCCATCCCTCTCCGTCCCTGCCCCTCCCGTCAGCGCTCACCTCGCTCGTGCTGGCCGAGGAGGCGGCGCTGGGGGTCGGCGAGCGCTGCAGGGTGACCAGCGCCATGGCTGCAGCTGCGGGGCCGCCGCCGCCTCCCCCTCACGCCGGGAAGGGGCGGGGCCGGGGCGGGGCCTGCGAGGGAAAGGGCGGGACTGGGGTGGGCGGGGCTTCGCTCCGTGGGCGGGGCTTGTGCGATGGGCGGGGCCTCCCGCTCCAAATCCCGCCCTGTCCCACCCCAATGTCCCATTCCATGGCAGGGACATTTCCACCGCCACCCCAGGCTGCTCCAAACCCCGGCCCACCTGGCCTGGGACACTTCCAGGGATGGGGCAGCCACAGCTTCTCTAGGCAATCTGTGTCAGGGCCTTCCCAGCCTCAAAGGGAGGAATTTCTCCGCGATATCCAATCTAAGCCTGCTATTCTTCCTTGTCCTGTCACTCCAGGTTGTAAATAGTCACTCTCCATTTTTCCATCAGGCTGCCTTCAGGTACTGGAAGGCCTTTTCATTTCCATCCTGATTCTCTCAGCCTCTCTTCCTACTCAAAAACGGAGCCAGAAGCACTCAGTTTTTTCAGATCCCACAGGAATCTTGTGTTCAACAAGCAGCCGGATGTGACATTAGCACTCTGGTCTAGCTGACACGATGGTGATCAGTCAAAGGTTGAACTCAGTGGTGTTTTCCAATCTAAGTGATTCTGCAGATGCTGAGAAGTTGTAGAATCATTGCCATTGGCAAAGTCCTCCGAGCCCATGCCCACTGAGCACATCCCTGTGTGCTGGTCCACCAGTGGTCACCATGGAGACAAGTGGCAGGGATGGCGTTTTGCCACCGATGGTGGTGACCCCGTTTTCCATGACTCCAGGGCCGCCTGCCAGTGCCATCACGTGGGGACTCCACCTCCCCAGAGCCAGAGCAGACTCTGGACCCTCAGACCTTGCCCTGCTGGGCTGTTACAACAACTCTGCCTCTGAAGCCTCTGGACACGGCAGTGACTGCTCTGAGGACCCCACAGGTAAACTGATGGAAAATGTGAATTCCCCTTATTTTTTGGTGGATCCTCCTCAGCCGGTGCTGCAGGGGCAGCTGGGGCGAGTCCCTGTCCCTGGTGGAGGAGCTGACCCTGCTTCCCCAGGGTTATAAAACCACAGCAGATGGGAAGCAGCTCCTGCTGCTCCGCTCCGATGACTCATTCCTCCGTCCTGGCAAATGTCAGTCCCGCTGTTGTCTCAGCAGAGATGC
The DNA here is from genome assembly GCF_009819885.2 of Catharus ustulatus. NCBI lineage: Eukaryota > Metazoa > Chordata > Aves > Passeriformes > Turdidae > Catharus > Catharus ustulatus. Next base: position 4,035,287 of record NC_046238.1, read on the forward strand.
TGGACTTCACCTGGTCCAAAAAAACCCTGTGAGCTGGAATTTATCCCAGCACCTCCAGCCCTTCCCCAAACTGGTCTTTTCTCCACTCCCTGCACAGGCAGTGACCACAGGGCTTTTCCAAGGCAGGAAAGCGCTGTCAGCAGGGAACCAGAGGATGGAGAGGGGCTCTTTGCAGCCAGAATTTACCCACAGCCATTCTCCCAGCTGTTCCCAGAAGAGTTTGGGGTGGTGGCACAGTCACTCTCACGTGGGTGACAATGGTCTCATCACACCTGGCATTGCTCCTTGGAAAATGCTTGCTGCTTCCCATCTTTTTTATCTGTGCCCACCTGGCTGGGAAGGATTGTGAGCTGCTCAAAGCAGAGCTGGGTCACTGAGAGTGGAGGGTTCAGTGTCCCTCGGGAGATGGAGCTGTGGTGGGTGCTCCAGCATCTCCCTGGCTCAGCCTGTGCTTGGTAGGACACAGAGGAGAATCCCAAGGGATCTGTCCCAGGGCAGGACACACCTGGAGCTCCTTGTGCCAGATGAGGAGTGGCAGCAGAGCTGCAGCTTTTCTGCTGACACAGCCAGGTCTGGAGACAGCCTCTGTGAGGAACCACAACCTCCCATCCACTGTGAGGAACCACAACCTCCCATCCACGATTCCAGTGCCTGCTCAGAGCTTGCTGAGGATCTGGGAGGCTTTATAAGAAAATCACACAGACACACCATGAGGACCTCACCCCTTCCCTGCTGCTCCAGGAGGAGCTGATGTTCCCCTGTGGTGTTCCCAGCTTGTCCTGCAGCCCTGGCACTGCCCTTGCAGCCCTGATCCCTTGCAGGAGCCGGAGCCATGCGCGTGGCCGTCATCGGGGCCGGGGTGATCGGGCTCTCCAGCGCCCTGTGCATCCATGAGCAGTTCCACAGCCTGCTGCCCTCCCTGCAGCTGGAGATCTACGCTGACCACTTCACCCCCCACACCACCAGCGACGGGGCAGCCGGGCTGTGGCAGCCCTACCTGAGTGACCATGGCAACCTGCAGGAGACGTAAGGCAGGAGGAGGAGGAGGAGGATGGTGCTGTCCCTCTCCCTGTGTGCCATGAGCCACCACTGTCCCATTCTCATCACAGGCTCTGGAATAAAGAGACGTTTGATTACCTCCTCGGGCAGCTGCACTCCCCAGCAGCCAAGGAAATGGGACTTTTCCTCATTTCTGGCTACAACCTGTTCACAGAGCCCGTGCCGGTAAGGAGCAGGTCACAGCCAGGGCTCCCTGTGGTGGGCAGGGCTGTGCTTCTTCCCAGCCAATGCTTCCCAATATTTCCAAGTTTGCTTGTGACAGTGCCTGGGATGGTGTTTTCTGTGCTCCTGAGGCAATATTGGTGTGAGAATGGGAGTGACAGAGCCTGTCCAGCTGTCCTGTGTCCCTCTGGGATGGGCTGTGCCCCATGGCTGCAGTCCCATGGTGATTCCAGTTCATTAATGATCTCTGAACTCTTTCTCTGCTGTAGGACCCATCCTGGAAGAACATTGTCCTGGGGTTCAGGAACTTGACACCAAAAGAACTTGAACTCTTCCCTGGTTACAGGTATTTTTCAGTCTGTTTTTTGGAGACTCAGGTAGGACAGTCCTGGATAGCTCCAGAATAGAGCCCTGGCATGGGGAACTGCAGGCATAGAAATGTCCTCAATTCATTAAAACTGCTTCCCTTAAAGTAAGTAGAAAACAGCTCAAATGGCAAAGAAGCAGCAACCCAGCACAGAAACCATTCCAGCTCCTGTCTTACCTCACCAGAGTCAAAATGAGGGAGAAAAAAGTAAGAAGGGAGGACAAATCATGCACAGGGGGAACTGGGGTCCCAGAGCCACAGAGGCTGTCATGAATTTGGGGCAGGAGGTTCCTGCAGGTCCTCACAGCTTCCTCTCCTCCTGTTTCAGCTATGGCTGGTTCAACACGGCGCTGATGCTGGAGGGCAGGAGTTACCTGCCCTGGCTCACCAACAGGTGAGTGCAGCTGCTCCTGTTTCCTCTGGCTGCAGGTGTGGGTCTTCATCCTGCACATCAGGATAGGGCAGGCAGAGATGCATCCCTGGGAAGCAGGGAAGAGAGTTTGGAATTCCTGTTCATTGCTTCAGTGGGGTAACAATAACAGTGAGCCCACGAGTGCATTTATTGCTTGACAAAAATGAAAGTAGTGGGATACTTGGAGCTGCATCCAAGTGCTTTTGGCTTTGGATGAATCTGAGGCTTGATTTTATTCCTGTAATTTCTAATGCTGAGCAGGTGTCCTGGTATTGAACATTTGCTTTTAATTTGCCAGTAACAAATGAATTTGTGCTTCCCAGGCTGACGCAGAGGGGAGTGAAGTTTTTCCATAAGAAGGTTGAGTCTTTCCAGGAGGTGAGTGGGGATGTGGAGCCAAGGCAGAGGGCACAGCCCCATCCCAGAGTGGAGAAGCAGCATCCAGCAGGCAGGTGCTGCTCCAGGGTATTCCTTGGCATGAGGGATGGGCCAGGGAACAGCAGCAAGACTATGCCAAAATCCAGGGAAAGATAAAGGGTCTTGGGTACTGAGGGATGGTTGTCAGAGGACAGGGCAGAGCATTTATGCAGCATGGATTGGCAGCTTTCCCTGGCATGGCTTGGTGGCACACATGGGGTGTCAGCAGGAGCTGGGCCCTGGATCTGGCCCTTGTGGTTTATCCATTTCCTGGCTGTTGGAAAGAGCACTTGGCTCATTTGGAAGCAGGAACGTTGTGCCTCTGTGGCAGCATCCCTGTGTGCTGCTCCCAGCCGTGTCCCTCTCTCCTCAGCTGTTTTCCCAGGGTGTGGATGTGGTGCTAAACTGCAGCGGGATGCGTGCAGGGAACCTGCAGCCCGACCCGGAGCTGCAGCCCGGCCGGGGCCAGATCATCAAGGTGAGCTGGGACAGCCCTGGGGGCTTCCCAAAAACCCTGCTGTAACCATGAGGAGTGTCTGTGCCCTCTGGGGAAAACCACGGGCTTGTGGCTGGATCCACATTGGGATCAGGTGCTGTTTCCCAGCAAACACTGCTCATGTGAACCCAAGCAGGATCCCATTCCTGCTCCAGCTCTGGGAATCCCCTCAGTCTCCAGCCTGTTTCTCCATAGGGTGAGAGCTTGGGGAGGTCAGAGGCACAATGTTGATAATAAAAATAAAATCTTTGGGAGAAGATGGTGATGATTTGGAGAAACACAGGTGAGTAGGAAGCTCCTCCCTACCTGATTCCTGTCATCCCATCTGCCCAGCACAGGGAACACAGAGCTAAGGGAGGCTCCCATATCAGAACCCTCGTGTCCCTCCCACTGTCCCCTAAGCCTGGCAGCCACTCTCAGCTCTGACTTCCTCCCCTTCACCTCCCAGGTGCTGGCCCCGTGGGTGAAGCATTTCATCATCACTCACAACTTGAAATCCGGGATCTACAACTCTCCCTACATCATCCCGGGGTAGGTGACAACGGCTGGGGCAGGGCTGGCTGGCACTGGTGACATTCCTCTGTCAGTGTCCCCAAAGCCTCGTCTGGGACTTGGCTCCTGCTGGTGTCTGCCAGGCCTGGCTCATCCCTGGCGCTTTTCTTGGCTGTGTGGGAGGAGAGCAGAAGGACGTGGGCAGCAAAGCAAGGGAGCTCCCAGTCAGCACAGAGAGATCCCTGCACCACGGAGCTTCCATGTCGTGTCCTTTTCCAAGGACCAAATCCCACCACAGCAAACTCAGTCCTGGCCAAGTCCCCAGAACGGCCAAACACTGACAGGGGAGTGGATATTTTGTGGGACATCTTTTGTTTTCACATCTACAGACATCTTAATTATCAACCAAACTGTGGTGCAGCAGCTCAGGGTGGGGAAAGGCACTGCTGATCCCTGCTCCTATAAAAACAGGGCAGGAATTCTTTTACTTCAACAAAACCTCCCTGGGAAAGCTCAGCTTTGCCCTCACTGTCACCTGAGCTGCTGCTGAGCCTGGGGGCATCTCATTGGATTTACCATGGAATATCCTGAGCTGGAAGGGACCACAAGGATTGAGTCTAACTCCTGGCCTTGCCCAGGGAGCTACAGCATGGGATAAATAAATCCATCTGCTGTTCATCTCAGCTCTGCTTCCTCCCAAGGGCCTGCAGTGACCCTGCCCTGGCAATGGAGAGGGGTCTTTAAGCTGGAATTTCAGTGCTGCATCTCTGGCACTTCCTATTGTCCTAATATTTCAGGCTTAGGCAGTAAGCCAGGATGTAAACAGGAGCTTTGCAGGCTCACAGCCCCCATGCAGCGTTTTCTGAGTGATTCCTGATCACAGTCCCAGCCACAGATGAATTCCTCTGCCTGTGCTTGTTTTAGCTCGAGCTGTCAGAGCTGAGCACCAGGCTGATCCCAAAGGAAGAGCTGGATCCATGTGGAGGACACCCCTTCCCTGCTGAGAGCTGAGCCCTGGAGGGTCCCTCCTTCTGTTTTTGTGCTTCACAATGATCAAGCAAGGTTTTGGAAGGGTCCAGTCAGTACAGAACCCTCCAGGTCCCCACCAGCCTTAACCTGCCTCTTGTCCTCTGTTAATCCACAGGAGTTTGGGCAGCAGCAATCTGTTCTCTGTGTTCCCCTCCAGAGCCATCCCACTCCTTCCAGCTCCTCCTGAGGCAGGCAGGAGCAGACCTGTTTGATAAGGATGGAATTATCTGTCTGCTTTGCCCAGACAAGGAAGGGCTGACAGGATTTAATGAGTGACTTGCTCACGAGCAGACGCGCAGGCACCGCTCTCTGCCTGCTCCCTGTGGGAGTTTGAGTTTCTCCCACAGGAATATTTTGCAGGCTCAGGGTGTAGCAGGATCCAACATGACACTCACACAGTGTCCCTCCACGTGGTGGCCCCACAGGGGACAGTTGGGGACAGGTCACCACCGTGTGTCTCCTTTGGCTCTCGGTGCAGGAGCGAGTTCACGGTCCTGGGAGGGATTTACCAGCACGGAAACTGGAGTGAGGAGAACAGTGCCAAGGATCACAAATCCATCTGGGACAGCTGCTGCAGGCTGCTCCCAGCTCTCCAGGTGGGTGACCCCACTGCCAGCATGGGGCACAGGGAGCTGGGGGTGGTCAGGATGCAGGAATGGGCACTGGGACAAACCACAGGACTTTGATGTTTCCATGAGTTGGAGTTTTGTGGACATCTGAGGCTCTTCCACCTGGCTGAGGGACAGGCAGGGCTGGGGCTGGCACTGAGACAAGGTTTGTAGGGATAATAATTATTCATGTAGCTGGTAAAAACTAGAACCAGGGCTTTGGGAGGTTCCAGCCCTTTGGATATGGTGTCCCTACACCTTTAGAGAAGGGTTTTGTGGGGTGAGGCAGGGTTGTGTCCACTCCCAGTGCTGCTGTTATTCCCTGCATTAGCAGGAAAGGTGATCTGGGGCTTTGGCACAGGGATGTGCCTCAGCTCCAGGCTGGCACTGCCATCCCAAATTGCAGGATGGGGAACCCCCTGTCCCAGCTCATCTCAGGGCTCACCTGCTGCTGTGAGGTTTGGCTGCTGGGATTCCAAGGAATGCTCGTGTGCTTTTGCTTCCAGAAGGCAAAAATCGTGGGGGAGTGGAGCGGCCTGAGACCAGCACGGCCCTCGGTCCGCCTGGAGCGGGAGAGGATCCGCCTGGGGAACCTGCAGGGAGAGGTACCCGACAGCCCCGGGGGCTGAGTGTGACTAATGACTCTGTTAATTGTGCCCCTGTCACCGTGCAGTGATAAACAAACCCTGTTCCTGTCATCATCCCTTTCTCCATCCCACCAACAGCGAGGGAAATCTTTGAGCCCAGGGATGAATGTCAGACCCTGGGAGTGCTCAGGGATTGGAACAACCTGGGCTAGTAGGATGGGACAAGATGAGCTTTGAGCTTCCCCCCAAGCCATGCTGGGACTCTGTGCTTCTCCCCCAGGTGATTCACAACTACGGCCACGGCGGCTTTGGGATCACCATCCACTGGGGCTGTGCCATGGCGGCAGCGCGGCTCTTCGGGAGCGTCCTGCAGGACAAGAGGCAGCTGAGCACCCCCCCAGGGCCCCGTTTGTGAGCACCAGCTCCTCTGGAATATGTGACAGAGGTAGCTTAGGAATCACAGCAGAAGGATGGGAACAACACAGGGATGCACACACAGGACCCTGCTCCAGCTCTGGCTCTCAGCGCCTCGTTTCCATTTCGCCGCCGTTTTCCAGATGGCTCCGCTCCCTCCTCGAGCTGCCTGGAGGAAAGGCTTTCAAATATCAACTAATTATCCATGGCAAAGTGCACCAAGTGCTGTCTGGGTTCAGCTGAACCCTGGACAAGTCCTGCAGTTCATCTGCACCAGGGGACAGGATGTGAAACGGAGCTGGGGACACCTGAGGTCCGTGCTGGCTGCTCCAGCACCCAGGGTGTAATTAGATTTACAGGCTCCCCCCCTGGAGGCAAAAGCTCCTTAGTAGGAAGAAGCTCTGAGGCTCCCAGGGAAGTCACAGCAGCTCTGGGAGCACGTGCCTGGGTTACACCAGTTTTCCTCACATTCCTGCCAGGACAAAGCTTGGGCCACAGCACCTGCTTAGTGTAGCTGGCACCAGACAGCAGCACTTGCCTAAAATGGCCTTTCCAAACGATGTTTTAGCAACAAAAGCAACTTGTTCCAGCCCTGTGGGCTTGCCAGGCTCTATATATAGCAGAGAGCATAAGAAAATAGCTCCTCTTGTCCCTAAAACTCCCATGGGCCCCTCAGCTTCCCATTTCTCCCAGCTGTGGGACACAGCTCAGAGAGAGGGCCTGGCTTGGGAAAGGTTGTGCCTCTCAGAGGAGGAGCAGAACTTTTTGGGGTGTTCAGGGATGCTGTTGAGGACCCAACACTCTGCTCTGAAGATAAAACCTGGCTGATTTTCCCATGCTTTACAAACCATCCCAGACAGGGCACTGGATGGTGAGGAAGTCTCAAATGCAAAGGCTGCTCTGAGGCCAGCACAGTGTCTGCTCCCTCTCCTGTGTGGATAAGCCAAGTGCTCCTTACTCATCTGTGATGCAGCTCTGCTGATGGATCCATGTGCCAGGAATAGCTCAGCAGTGTGGAACTGGGGAATGTCTGAGTGCATCTCTGTGCTGGGCTTAAATTGGGAGCCACTGCCATGCCCAGTCTGCCCAAAGAAATTCCAGCTTCCCTGGAAATGTTGCAGTCACTGGGTAGAATCAGGAAAAGGAAAACAAAGGCTGGAGAAAATTCCCTGCTGATGAACACTGATCTCGATGGTCTGTGATCTCACCTCAGGAAAAGCCATTCAGGGCAACTGGAGCCCCTTGGTTTCATTTATTCAAATATGAGGCATTCAGGAGCACATTCTCTGCTGTAAATCCAGCCCCACTTTGGTGATTTTGGGAAACAAAAGGGGGTAGGAATCATTGTACACCTGGCAACAAGCAGCTGATTGTTGTGATCTCAGAGCCTGCAGGAGCCACTGCCCTGTGATCTCACACAGCCTCTGGGCTGATCTTATTCATTTTATTTGCAGGTTAATTGTTTTCTAAAGGCCTCCATTTAATCTCTGTGACCAATAAAACCAATGTTCAAATCTCTTATGCATGATGCTTCTTCCTCTTAGTGATGGCACAGGAAGAGACTCAAATGCTGATTCCATGGAAGTGTCCCAGGAGATCATCATTCCATGCCTCCACACACATTTTTCCTAAACATTTCATCCTGGAGGAGTAGGAATCATCACTCCAGATTCCAAGCAGACCAGGGAACCTGGAATATCATGGTGTGAAGATCTGTGGTTGCTGACAGTCCCCAGGGCATTAAGAAATCAGAAATCACAGAATCATTCCAGTCCCACCACCCTGTCAGGGCAGGGACACCTTCCACTGTCCCAGGTTTCTCCCAGCCTCATCCAACCTGGCCTTGGACACTTCCAGGGATGGGGCAGCCACAGCTTCTCTGGGCAATTCCCCTCTGAGGGATTGAAGTTCACTCCTGAGGCCAGGCAGAGGTCAGGGATTCAGGGAATGGGGTCTGGACAATTCCTGTTTGTCCTCTGACCCACACCAAACATCACCTCCCATGCCCAGTGTCAGCACATTTTAGGAACTCCCAGTTCTCCACGAGGATCTCCTGTGACCCAGAACAAAGCTGGAAGCACATCAACTGCCAGGCAAGTCAGCAAACAGCAGCTCTGGCATTTGGGAAAGCTCCTGCCAGAGCTCAAGGAGTGTTTGGAGCACACACTCAGGCACAGGGTGGGATTGCTGGGGAGTCTGTGAAGGGCCAGGAGTTCGACTGGATGATCCCTGTGGGTCCCTTCCAGCTCAGGATATTCCATGATATTAACAATGAGATTTAGAAATACCAAAAAGTAACTGCAGAAGAAAGAAGATTCCCCTCAGCATTGCTTCAGCCACACAAACCTTTCTAATTCCCAACTATTTCCATTCCCAGGCTGGGAGCAGAGCATGGGTGAACTCTGGGATGAGAACACCCTGCATTAGCATGAGAAGGATTTGCAGCTCATTAGTCATTTTGACTCATCCTTGAACCACCTCCTGCCTGTAAATTATTGGGCACCAAAATAAGAATATCAGTGACAAGGCAGAGGAAAATAGGGTTGGGCACTTAATTATGGTTTAGAAAAATGATAGGGAAATGAAGGGTTTATATTAAAATGTAAATGAGTAGAAGGAACCCTCCCTGCCCCAAATCCAGACACATGTGGAGCCACCTGATGCCAACACACCCAGGGAAGAGGCCAAACTGGCTGGGGCTTAGTGTCCAAACTGAATTAAATATGAAAAACAATTAAAGATTTAAGAGAATTTAAAAATAAAATCATAGAATCCCAGAATGGTTTGGGTGAGAAGGGACCTTGAAGCTCATCCAGTCCCATCCCCTGCCATGGGCAGGGACAATTTCCAAACTCCCAGGTTTCTCCAAGCCCTGTCCAACCTTGCCTGGAACACTTCCAGGGATGGAGCATCCACAATATTCTGCTGTAGTGAGGTTACTTACAATGGGAACAGGAATCCTGTGACTTTTCTTTACATCTAAATACACAAAGCAGACAGAAAATGAGTCAGACCTGCAGAGTGCTGAGCCCTGTAGCTCAAACCTCTGAACACCAAAACAAACAAACAAAAATTGCAAAGTTATGACCCCTCCTAAACATCCCCCAGAAGAACCAAAAAAGTTATTTCCTGAAAAAACTATTTATTTGTTTAACATAAAATATCTAATGTGGACTTCAACTCTCCAATGCCACGTTGGGAAACAGGAACCAGAGGAGTATTTTACAACAAGCTTGAGATACACCAAGTTTTTCAACATTAAAATGTAAATCCAGCTTAGAAACTGTACATTCAGACATGGAAACATTCGCTGCTCTTTCAGCAAGTATTTGGGAATAACAAATCATTCCATCCAAGCACACTTGGGGAATTACATTCCCATGCCAGCTTGGAATAAATAAAACTGAATCCCACAATTCTGTTTGAATTCCAAAGGATCTCACTTTGCAGTTTGAAATGAAGCAGTTGCAGTAATTCCTTAGCCAGTGAAAAAGGCTCAGTGTGGAAAAGGATTCTTTGGAAGTTTATTTTGTACCTAAACAGTGCTGCCCTACTACAAAATCTATTGGTGGTGATTTATAACTGGTGTGTGTCAACCCCAGTGTTCTCAGTGAACAAGCTAAATTGGCCTTCTCTTATTAATTACATGCAAATCCTGAATTCCAGCTCCATTTTTCCAGTGCCCAGCAGGCTCCTGCTGAATTCAGCCAGGTGGGATCAGCTGTGGTGGGCTCCTACCTCTGCCTCTCATCCAGCTGATCCAAAGCCCATGGACATCCATGGGAGATTTTCCCAGATTTCAGTGAGCTTTGGATCAAGCTTTAACAAAATCAAAGACCTAGCAACACCAATATTGGTATTTCTATCATTAAATAGATTTTTTTTTTTTTAGTGCAGAATTCATATAAAGTGAAAAGCAAAAATGCCTTCCATTTTTTGGTTAACACTGTAAATGTCACAGGTTAAAACTGATCTATTCATGGAAAATGTTGCATTCCTTATAAATCTTTACCTGGGAAGCAGCTTATCTGTAGGATCCAGCTGTGCATGAACAGATAAACTTCACCTAAAACTCTCTAAAGGCTGTTGAATGCAATTCTTTAAAACTGCTCAATATTCACCTAAAAAATGAAGTGAGATGTGAACATTAACCCTGTGAAAGCAGAATTTTAACTCGAGGCATTGAGTAACAAACTGGGCTATGGTGGGGGGGTTCCTCCAGGCCAGGCCTGCCCTGCACTTTGGATTCTCTGTCACTTCTACCCAGGCTCAATTCCAGAGGTTTGGGATGCAAACAGCTCATGGCAAGCCCAAGGAAGGAAGCATGGAATGGCCTTGAGGGCCTCCAGCAGCAGGAGGATGAGGATGGAATGTCAGAGCTGTCACTGAGGGGTGAGCAGCCCAGCTGTGCCAAGGCAAAGCCAGCTCCAGCAGATCCCAGCTCCAGCAGATCCCAGCTCCAGCAGATCCCAGCCCAGCAGGTTTTCCAGCTCACTGGCCACACACAGGGGGTAAGAGCTGATTAAACACATCCAGGATCTGCTCCCTCACTGCTGTGTCCCATATCCAGCACATCAGAGGCCAGTCCAAGTGAAAGCAGAGAGGTTTCCCATTCCTGGAAGTGTTCAAAGTCAGGTTTGGACAGGGCTTGGAACAATCTGGTCTAGTGGAAAGTGTCCCTGCCCATTGCAGGGGGTGGGACTGGATGAGTTTTAAGGTCCCTCCCACCCCAAACCACTTTGGAATTCTGGTATTCCATGGAACAAGCTCCAGGCACACAGGGAGAATGAGCCAGCTCAGAAGGAGGTGAACAAATGAGGTGTGGTTGCTGTCAGAGAGCCCTGAATGTTTGCTGGGATCAGCTGGAGCTTGATCTTGGTGGAGCATGAGGGGACACAAAGGGAACCAACCCAGCTGGAATGGACTGAGGGTTCTGTGCCATCACCCACAGCTGAGCCCAGGGATCCCAGGGGTCCCTTGGGAGCTGAATTCATTCTCATCTCGCTGGGAAAAGCCAAGTTTGCCTGTTTCCACCAAGCATTCCTGGAAGCCTTCACTGAGTCACCATCCTCCAGTGGGACTGGATGGACACTCAGGGCCTGGGCAAACTCTGTTCTCAGCAGAACATCCCCCCTCACACAATTTCAACAGCCTCTTTGGCCTTTTCCACCAGCCTGAGCTTCCTGGCTTCCTTTAGGGAATTATCCACACCAAAGGAGCAGCCTGGTGGAGCACTGCAGTGAGCTCAGAGCTGTGACCCTCAGGGACAGCCATGCCCCACTTGTACTGCACCAAACATGGACTTGGAGACCCATTCCAGAGCCCAGGAATGGGACATGCTTCCCAGGATATTTCAAAGGTTCAACTGTAAAAATGTGTTGCACATTTAGCTGTGTTCAGGTGAGACATCTGCCCACAAACCCCCACTGCTTCCACATCCTCACCAGGTCCATCTCACCCACATCTGATTGTGTGTGCCAAGGTTTGGAATCCTGAAAATCCACTGAGACCTGGATGAGGCACATCTCAGATCCCCACACATTCCCACAGACTCTGCCACTTGTGCCCAGGGACAGGTTTGTGACAAACCAGACAAGCTTGTCCTCACCTGAGCTCTGCTACATTCCCTGACAAGAGCAGGATCATGCCCTGAGGAGGGATGTTCCTCATCCAAGGTCACTGCAGATGGGCTCTTCCCATGGTTGTGTTCATTTATTCCAGCTACATTCCTCTGTCAGCAGTCAATGTACAATCAGCAGGGAAGGTCCTGCCCAGCTCAATCCCAACAGCAGAGCTCCTGACTCTGGCTGGGGTCACCCCACACTGAGGATGTGCCCAGGTGATGGAGCAGGGACACACCTGGATCCAACAGGGAACACCAGGAGTGAGAACCTCCCCACTCCAAGCAACAGACACAGCTCAAGGTCCCTGGCAATGCCAGAGAGGTCCAATCCTGCTCCAAAACATGAGGATTTACATTGGACTTGATGAGCTTGGAGGTTTTTCCAATCTTAATAACTCTGTGGTTTATATTTCTGCTACAAGGTCCCAGCAACTGCAGCAAACACCTCCCTCCCTGCTCCAACTACCCACCTGGGATGGGAGAAACAGGCAGGAATCAGTTTCCAAGCAATCCACTCTCCAGGAACAGAACCCAACTGCAAAGGCTGGGTTGGTTTGCCAGAACCACATTTTGGGGGTGGTTTTGATGGCTAAAAGTGCAAGGCAGGCATTTAATCCATAGTGAAGGGGATGGAATCCACTCTGTGCCAGGCCAGGGCCACACTAAACATGAACCTCTTGGTTTTAGGCATCAAGAGCTCAGTTTTAATGACAGCTTTTGCTGGGCTGCAGTCACTTGGCATTTGCTTGGCACGGGACATTTTAAGCTGAAGAGCTGACCATGCAAGCACGACAGACTGAAGAGAAACCCCTCCTGCTAAACTTCCCAAGGATATCTGCATCAAAGGCCTCTCCATCCAGAAAGTTTTTATGAGTGTGAGCAAAGAGCAGCAGAAACACAATTTGCTGAGGTTCAACCCCAAACTCCTGCAGTTTGACACGTGACGTTGGCAGTGGTGGTGGTCAGCTTCCCATGCTTCAGGCAGGTTTGGTGAGACATCTTGCTCCTATCCTTCATTCTTCCAGCAGCTTTCCATGTTCCCATCATTCCTGTGATTCCCCTGGGGAATGAGATCCTCTGCCCACCATCTCCTGGCCCCATTCCTTGTGGCTGGACTCCTGGAGGCCACGGCCCTTGGTCTCGATGGGCAGGAAGCAGGAGGCCAGGGCAGCCAGCAGGCAGCAGCCACTGTAAACCAGCAGAGTCAGATAGACTGAGGATTCCAACATCACCTGCAGGAAAAAAAAGGGTAGGAAATGCAAAACAGCACCTCAGCATGGAAATGCACACACTGATGGAGCAACAGAAATTTTAATTGTGGTTTTTGGAATAAAGTTTAACTTGAAGCTTCTGGAAAGGAGGCAGATTTTATAGATTGTGCCAGGACAAAGGACAGTGGTTTTAAACTCTCAGAGGGCTGGATTAGACTGGATTTTAGGAAGGAATTCTTCCCTGTGAGGGTGGGTGGTCCTGGCACAGGTTGCCCAGAGAAGCTGTGGCTGCCCCATCCCTGGAAATGTCCAAGGATGGAGCTTGGAGCAACCTGGGATAGTGGAAGGAAAGCAGGGTCTACATCACCTTCATAGAATCATGGCATTGCTAAAGCTGGAAAAGCCCTCCAAGATCATCAATCCAAGCTTCCTGTGCCTCCAATCTTAGAGGAGAAGAGATTTACCTGTGCAATGAATGGGGTTATGAGGGCTCCCACTCTGGCCATTCCACTGCACGTTCCCAGGCCCAAAGCACGTGTGGCTGTGGGATAAACCTGTGGAAAAAACATCATCCCATCAATCCCAGGGGGAAATTTTCCTCCTTCCACTCCTAAATCAATGGGAACTAATAAGTGGTGCCACAGCACATTCTGTCAGATAATGACAATGGGATCTGAACATTCCCATCACAACAGCAACCCCCTTACCTCAGGAGTGTAAACATAGGCAGCCTGAAATCCTCCTGAAATAAAAGCTCTTGCAACGAAGAGCAGCACAGTAAGAACATTTCTGTGAGGAGAAAGAGGAGAGCAGAGTTTGGGAATGTTAAACACAATCTGCTGGGTTCACTTGGAACTCACTTTTACTTCCCTCCCAAACTCTGGTGAGAAAATCCAACCCCAGCTTTAAATCTTCCTCCAGCTGAGCACGACCATCAAACCACCACTCCCACTTCTCCCACCACAACCAAGAGAGGACATGGATAAATCTTTTACTCTTTTGTTCCCTGGACTCACCTTCCAACACAGAGAAAGAGCAGGAGGCTGCAGAAGGAGAAGACAAGGAAGGACAGGGCCATGGTTTTCTTGCGGCCGATGCGGTCGATGACCCACAGGGTCACCAGCACACCTGTGGGAAGAGGCCAGGACACCCCTGGGAATCCAGCAGAGAGGGGCTGCAGCACATTTAACACAGCCTGGGTGGTTTAAATTGGAAATTTTGGCCTCTCTTTCCAATCCTTTGCTGCCCCCAGGCAGGGCTGTGGGATGGATTTCCACTGGTGGTGTGTGAAAATATGAATTGTGTCCTGCTGAGTCCTGCTACAGGATCCACAAATCCACAAATCCACAAATCCACACTCCCATCCAGGGAACACAGATGGGAATGCTCCAAACACCTGCTCATGGCTCACTGGAACAACTCCTGTTCAACTCCTGGCCATTGTTTCCTGCTGGATTTAAGGGATCTTAAGAATGTGGTATTTTCTTTCTGGTTTTTTATTTTTTAATTTAGATGTTTCACCAAATTATTTCTCCCTGCTTTTTGACAGGAAATAGATCAAGCTCAGTAAACCTCACTATTAATGCAATTTTCCCAGATCCTTTTGAAAGCTGCTGCACAGCAGGAGTGGGGATTATTCCAGCATCAGTGTCACATCCAGAGGCACCCTGTTAATATTTCTCACTCCCACCTCACTGTGTGAGGATCAAACCAGACTTTTCAGCCACACCACCACTCCAAGGTACCCACTCTTTTTTCTGGGAATCCTTCCCAAAATGACTGCTTGGCAGCACAGTCCTCTCAGGAATGACTGTGCATATTTCTCAGTCATATTTGCAAATTATCATTCATTAAATGGCTTCTCCTTGAGCTTTTAGCCTTGAAATGATGATCCAGAAGAGTGAAAATATTCTGATTTCTGTCTCTGGTTTCAATCAGATTAACATTGGGAAATCCCCTCCATCTGGAGAATCAACTCTTTCACACTATTTTGCTTGTCCTGTGCCAGACTGTCCATTGAAATTTGCTGGAATTGCCTGAAAATCACAGGATCAGGACTGATGGACACAGAGATTTTTCCATGGATTCACTGTACCCATCATCCTTTGAAAATACTTCTGGAAAATCACTTATGGATAGAAAATCCACTCTTTCTGCCCCTTTGAGTTGGTTTTCCTCCTCCTGAAGTGTTGCTGGGCTGGAACAGACAGAGGAGCCATTCCAGAGCAAATCACTGATTTTTTTTTTTTCTGGAATGATCCCAGGGCAGGGAGAATCCACAGCTACAGAAGGAGCTCTGAGTGCTGTGGGAAACACCAGAGCAGACATCCCAGTTCCATTCCCTGAGCCATTCCAAGGAAAATCTGGTGCTTCTCACTGCCCTTACCAGGGAATTCTGACAGGGTTGTCCAGAGCAGGTCAGTGTAATCTTCCTCTGTCAGGTACTCACAGGTCAGGCTGCACTTGGCTTTCACTTCCTGCCTCCTGCTGGATACTGCAGGGAAAAAAAAAAAAAAAGCACAAATATTTCATATATTTTAAACAAATTCTTCCCTGTTTACCTTCCTGCTGGGTCTCTCACTTTTACTGCTGAAATTTAGGAATAGACTGGAAGGATTGACTGCACTCACCATTCCTTAAAAAACTTGTGGGAAATTGTTTAGGGATAGAAATTTAAATGATTCTGCCCCTTTGATTTAACTGTTATTCCTCTTCTGAATGCCTGATGTGCTGCTGGGATGGAATTCAGAGTCAGAGGGGCATTGAAGAGCAATGCTTGGTGATTTTGCCTGGAAACACTGAACATTTATCATGTTTCTGTGACAGGATGTCTCAGCTCAGTAAAAATTCCACCTCCTTATCAGCTGTACAGCCTGAATTATTTTCCAGTCCAGGGCTCAGGAGAGAATTAACTCCAATAATTCAGTTTCTCCCAACACAAATTGGGATCCCAACACTTCCTACACTCTGAGAATACTGAATAACCCCATGCCCTTATAAAAACAAGGATTTTTAAGGGCTGCATCGTTCCCTGGGGGGGCAAACCTGAGTCAGAGCTCTCAGCTCATCACTGCTGCTCAACCCTGCAATCTGGGGCTGCTCCAACACTCCCCATCCACCTTTTATAATTTCCCAACTTCCAGGCAGTTTTCCCTAATTACAAATGTTCTGAATGCAATCATTCCTCCCCTGGGGAATCAGACTCTTCAAGTCTCTTTTTAACTCAGTCAAAGCACCTTTTTTTCCCCCCCAAAAAAAATCTACAACACAAAGGACATTGCTTTCCCACCATTATCTTTTTTTCTCAGCAGGTTTTCCCATCTTGAGAACCCAGGAGCTCCAGAGCAGCAGTTTCTCTCTCCCAGAACTAATTAGATCTGTCAAATCTGAAAATTTTTATTTATCCAATTACATTTTTTTTAATCAAGAAGAAAAGATAACAGGTCTGCCTTGAAGGTTGTCTTGCTGTTTGATATTTTGGGCTCAAAACCACTGCAAGACCCCTCTGCACTGGGCAGAGATGAGGAAATATTTTAAATAAAATAATCTTAAAACTCAGCCACATTCTTTTTCCAGCAGAAGGTGATCTAATAAAAGATATTCCAGCAGTTTTAACAGGACATATTTCAAAAGAAAAGATGGAGCAATACTCACTGCTGCAAACATCTCCTGCTTGGAAGAGCTCTGTAGTTAATAAAACTAACCCATAATATGAAAAAGCATTGGAAAACCTGGAAGGAAGCAAACGAGAGAGGAAGTTTCAGCTGCTCCAACTTGAAAGAAACACCACAAATTTAAAGTCCTACCTCAAAGCTATTTCAGCATTCAGAAAATTAAAGGGCAATTGGATTGGGAATGCTTGGGTGCTTGAATAAATTACAAATCAATACAGGTGGAGGGATTTTTTTTGTTTGGTTGGTTTTTTTTCTGAGGATGAAGTTGCTGTATTTGAGTGAAATCCCTTCAATAAAAGCCATTTAGAGCTGTGCTGGCACTGAACCTTTAGGTTTTCTCTTACCAAATAAACCAGAGCAACAGCGTGGTCCAGCGGAAATGGGGGGTGAAAAGATCCCTCATTTTGCCTCTGTCCTCCTGTTGGGAACAAGCAGAAGATGGATGATGAGGGACAGCAAAGTATAAAATTTCATTCAGATCCAGGAATTCTGATCTGAGCTCTTCAACAACCTCAATGTTTGGTTTTCTTTAAAAATAATGAGATTAAATAACATTAACACCAATTTTAAAGCTGCTTTTCACTTCCAAATGAGAAATTAACTCTTCCTCAGTGGGAAAGAAGCAGAAATGATCAAATCTCTTTTTTTTCTGCCTAGCTGAGACATTAAAATTGATGTCTGGGGTTACAATACAGAGTGTGATAAAAGGTATCTGTTCTATCACCATCTGTTGAGGGTGGGGGCAGTGATCCTTATCTCCATGGGAGATATTCTGCTAATGGGCCATCCATTGAAACCAGGCAGGGCAGTGTTCTTTATCTTTTCACAACCCATCCTTCCTCCAGCCAGTCATTTTCTGCTCATGGCCATTGAGTCCCACTGTGGCACTGATAAAATTACTGCATCCCATTGGGAGTTGCTCCAGCCAGGGGGAAGAGCCCAACATTTCTTACCAAGATAAAAACAGAGGTTTTGGGACACTAAGGGAGCCCCTTTCTCCACTGGACTCCAGAGGAAAACCGGATTTCTCCACATCCCCACTGGAGCTCCGGAGGGAAACTGCACCTTGTACAGGAGCACTGCTCCAACTGAGCCACATCTGTCACTGCAGGAGGATGCAGCCACCATGGGATGGGACTGCTGCCAACACCCTGCCTGACGGGTGTCAGGCTGTACTCTGTGTCAGGGTTTGGGGTTTGTTTCTTTGTAGTGCTGTATTTCTATTTTAATTTCCCTAGTAAAGAACTGTTATTCCTAATTCCCATATCTTTGCCTGAGAGCCCCTTGATTTCAAAATTATAATAATTTGGAGGGAGGGGGTTTACATTCTCCATTTCAAAGAGAGGCTCCTGCCTTTCTCAGCAGACACCTGTCCTCCAAACTAGGACAATTGAACAGAACATTGATAATCTGCTTACACCCCCCCTCAGTTTCATTGTCCTGGAGGTGCCTGTGACCTGCACGTACCTGCCTGGAAACCACCAGCTTCCCCAAGGGCATTGGAGCTCCATTTTCTGTGGCAATCCTCTTCAAAGTGGCCAGAGCTTTCTCCTGGTTCCCAGATAACACATCATACCTGGCACTTTCTGGCAGCCACTAAGGGAGCAGAGCAGGTCACACACACACAGCAGGGTGTCACAAGCAGCAATAAACTCTGGGATTTTCCTCAGGGGAATCTCAGTGACTCCAGCAGACTCTCACATGACAAAGGATTACAGAACTAAGCTTGAAGAATTCCAAGAAAGAATTCCAAGAGTCATCTCATCAGGCTTTAAAAATTGCAATCTCCCCACTTTCCCCATGACCTCAGAACACTTTCCCTTCCATTCCTTTGGGTTTATCCTTGAGAACTGCTGGGAATTTTTGCAGGTTTTTTACATTATCCCTTCCATGTAGCAATGGCAAAGCACCCAGGGCAGATAACAAGATGCTCCTGGCATTACAAAATTTATGTGTTTAAGATCCTTTTAATTTAAAACAAGCTTGTGGATAACTGGAGATATTCCTGAAAAACTAAGGAATAAAAAGGGCTGCTAAACCACCAGACAAGGACATTTATCTATGAGGAGACTGAGTGCTTGGCAAAGATGTCACCTAATAAATAATAAGATGTGAAATATATCACTGAAGGTCAGGTTTAACTTATTTTGGAATCTGACCTGCACTCTGCAGATCCTATCCCTGATCTGGGAGGATTTTTAAGTGGAAATTAATTCTTAAAGTGACAAAATCAAAAGAGAATTTAGGGAAATAGCAACAGCTTTTGATAAAATGTTGATTCCACTGAGCTTAGTTGAAACAAAGTTATTAAATTGGAGAGGGTTCCAGGGCTGATTTCACCAAATTCCAGCCCTCCATTGTCCTCCAGCAATCACAGTCACATCAACACAACCCTCCCTGGAATGTTTTTCCCAGCACCCTGTTGCAACTGCATTTTTTGGTCATTATTTCAGTTATTTCAAAGAAGACACCACCAGAGAGCCCAAAACTGTCCTGATTTCCTTCAGTTGGGTCACAGAATGGGGTAGAGGAGTGGGAATTGCAGGAATTCACAAGAATCCTTGAGGAATACCTACAAAACACAGGCCAGCAAAGAGCAGGAGTGGGAGGGCAGAGAGGATGAGGAGCCAGCGCCAGCCGAGCGTGGGCATCACCACCACAGCCAGGAGCACTTCAAACACAGTCCCAAGGGCCCAGAACACCTGGGAGAGGGAAAACCAACAGAAAAATGAGGAATGGAGCTCTCCCAAGGCCTCTTTAGAACATTCCAGGCTGTGCTCACCAGGGATGGCTGGAGAGAGAAATTCCAGGGTGCAAATTCTGCCTGAAAATGTTCCAAGGACAAAATTCTGCCCGGAGTGACTTTGATGTGTTTGGATGAAGATGTGGAGCTGAATTTAGCACTGAATTTGTGGAGCTGTCAGCTCTCCAAATCCATCACTGAGATGCATTTCACCACAAAATCATGGGCACCCAATGGCTCTCTCATGCTCACTCTGCAGCCTCGGGTGCAAAATAATTTGGAAAAAGGCAAATTCAGCACAAAGAGTGGAGTGTGACAGGAAAAGTTTCTGCTGCTTTTGGGGTAGCAGAGCTCAGGAGTGACTCAGCTCCATACCAGGATGGACAGGCAGGTCTGGGGGCAGCTCTGAGGGGATTTGCAGGCAGGAGGATGGAAGGGATGTGAACACCAGAGGATTTGTTCCTCCAGGATCAGAGTGCATCCACTCACCTCTATTAATAAAATGCATTTTGCTCTGGCTTTCATTGGAAGGAACTCAGCATATAAAGTTACCCTAAAAGAGGGAACAGAGAGGAAAATGTCAGCACAGAGAGGGAAATCAGACAGTAGAGGTTCAAATATCCCTTTTGGTTTTTAATAAAACTGCCAAACCCAGAGTAGCAACTCAGAGCTCTCCCTATGCCCAGAGCCAGCCAGGCTGTGACACTGGGTCACACTCCCCTTCCACCCCAGGACAAACCCTTTAAGAGAGGACACAATTTGCTTTTTTTGTGTGGTTTTGTGACCCCACAGTTGTCAGTTAAATACAGATCTTATTTTCAGAGCCCTGCTCTGAGCCAGAGCACCATTGAAAACACAATTTTATTTGGTATTTTCAGTGTGCTCCATCAGAATTCAATGCAAACTCTTGATGAATAAAGAATTTTACAACTGGCTCAGAGAATTCCCATCCATGTTCTGTGCCAGGGTTCAATTCTCCAAGAGGGGAATACTTTCATGTCACTGGTATAAAATCATTTGCATTCCTTTATTGTGGGATTCAAAGAGCAACCACTGAGGCTTTGTTTCATGCCTGTGCCAAGGAGTGATGGCAAAGCTTCTCCAGGAGGAATTCCTGAGGAGGAATTGAGGCAGCAGCCAGTCCAGGCTCTGTCATCTCCTGCAAACTGGGAAGGTTTGGCTTGGCTCTGTTCGCATCCCATGGACTCAGCCTGTTCCTGCCTCCAAACTCCTCAGGTTTCCTTTGAGGTTTGGGACAAAATTCCTGGTAATTTAAAGAGTGGATTGATCTCTGAGGAGCTGCCCAGTTCATGGAAAGTATAAAGTTTCACACAGTATTTCATTCAAGCAGAGATTTAGAGAACTCAAATCACATCTTCAAGTGTAGCTCAGGTCTCTCTGCAGTGCAGAGAAAACAGGAGCTGGTGAATGACCCCAACAAAAGAAGGACAGGGAATTGTTGGAGCCAATCCAGAGGAGGAAATGACACTCAGTCCATAGAGATGCAGGCACTCACCTCCAAAATCACACAGCTTAAGGATATTACAAAGGAGCTACTGCTCCTGCTTCATCCATGTTTACCCCTCTGTCAAATAAATCCCTGATACAGTTAGAACAGGAAACAGACTCAGGGAGGAGGGGATTGCTTGGAGATCTGTAACTGGCTCTGCTTTTTCTCTCACAGAACCTCACTGAGCCAAATCCAGTGGCCCTGGTTGGGCTGCACCTGCAGCTCTGGATTTTTTTATCTGGGAGTGGCCACGGAAAAGCCCCTGCCTTGCCTTGGGAAGGAATCTTGAGCCATCAATCCAAGCCAGGCTCAGCCTGCTCCAAAAAAGCACCTCCAGAAGGCAAAAATATAATTTATTGGTAAGGATAAAAGATTACAGAGAGAGAATGGCTGCACCTTTACATTTATAATTAAAAGCCTAGAACTGGATTATTTATTGCAGGTGGAAAATTTATGGATCCCTTTCTTCAGTGAAAGGAAGCACACAATGATAGAGAAATATCCTGACACTTCTTTTTCCTTCTGAGCCATCCCAACATCTCCAGGTCTGAGCTGTGTGGGTTTGGAATTCCAGCTCAGGGTGAGATAGGGAAGTTCAGGCTCTGACTGAACAATAGTCTGGGGTTTTACAATCAGAGTCAGGCCTCTAAATGCTGCTGTTTAGAGCAAGACAAGACCAAGGTTTGGTCTTGTCTTCAATCTGACATGAGAATTTTCTAAGAAAGAAAGAGAAATGAGTGAGTTTGGATTTGGGAATATTTACTTACGACTGAGGCACTCCTCCAATGCCAAAGCCCACCAGGCCCCTGAGCACCAGGATCCAGCTGTAAATGGGAGCAAAGCCACTGAGGATCCCATAGTAGAGTGTCCACAACACGCTGATCTTTAGGCCCTGTGTTCAGCAAGAGTTAAAAATCACTGTAAAGCAAATTAAAGTGTAAAACAGAGTTCCCAAATTACATTTCATAGGAGCTCAGCTCTGGGTGTGCTCAATACTGCTTTGTACATGTGGACATTTGGGAACAGAATCCTGGAATGGTTTGGGTTGGAAGGGACCTTAAAGCTCATCCCATTCTTTCCCTTTCACCATCCCAGGGTGCTCCAGCCTGGCCTTGGACACCTCCAGGGATGAGGCAGCCAGAGCTGCTCTGGGAACCCCCTGCCAGCTGCACTGAAATGCCCACAGAAAAAAAGGGATTTACCCCAGCAGGAGCTGTAGACTTACTGTTTTCCTCCCATACTGGTCTGAAATGTTTCCCCAGAGTGTGGAGCTGGACATCATTCCCACAAACACCACCTGTGGAACAGCAGGGAAGAAATCTTTCCCTTAACAGTGAAAATTCCAGTGTGACAGACACAGAACACAAACTTCCAGTGAAACCAGAACATTTCAGCCCAAAGCAGAGTGAGATGTGCAGGAGATCAGAGAATGGTTTGGGTTGGAAAGGACCTTAAAGATGATCCCAGGCCTTAAAGATCATCCAGTTCTCTCTAGGTTGGAGCAGGAAGCAACAAGGTCCCTCCTCAGGTCAGTTTGGCATTAAAAAATCCATCAGTGACAACCCAGACAATCCCAGTCTGGCCTGGACTGGGAACACTGGTGTTGTCTCATTGTGAGTCCAGCCCTGGAACACACAGAGCTCTCCAAATCCAAGGAAAATATTCCTGAATAAAAGCTGAGGAGTTGTTGGCTGAGATCTGCAGGACAGCCTCCTACCAACATCCTCAGCAGCTCCCAGGATTGAATGGAGATAAAACCACACCTTAAAAGTTTAGAAAAATCTGAAGTGTGAAAGAAAATACCCCTGAAGCCTTTTCAGAGGTGACACTCTTATGCTGAGCTGCATCCCTGCATTCAGGGATGGGACATTCATGGGATTCAAGGACACCATTTCACTCTGCTGAGCATTTGAACCATTTTACACAAGCAAACAAAAGGCATTAAAACTAAAGGAGAGAGAAATTCAGGGAATAAAGTCCCTGCATTCAGCAGTGAGAGAAGGGTTCCCAATTTTGTTTTCTTATCCCTGAAGGCATTGCAGGATTCCAACATCACAGCACCATCCTTGGAGGTGGTGTTGTAAGATCTCTGCTTCCAAAGATCACTGGATAATCCCAGAATCAGTTAGACTGGAAAAGATCTCTGATATCATTGAGTCCAACCTCAAAAATCAACATTTTGTTCTCTCTCAGGGCTCTCAGTCTGTCAGAGAGCTGAAATGTGGGGAGAGAGAAAGATTTGTAAGCAAGATAATCAAAATTTACCAATTTTTTGAAAAAATTAATCAAATGGTTTGAATTTTGGGATGAATCTGAGTGAATTCATAACTTTTCCTGGAAATTAGATGAAACTCTGAGCTTGAAACCTGCAAAATGCCCTCAAGTTCTCACTGAATTTAGTTACTTCAATCTTTAAAAAAAAAGACTTATAGGAGTTTTTTTAACAAAACTCCTATCAACTTCCAAGCTGAAGGCCACGAGGAGATTTAATTTTGGGGATACAAAGTAAAATATCTGCACAAGAATGATGTGAAAGCTCAGGGAAGACAGGAGCTGTCAGGTATTTTTCCTACCGAGGTGAGCAATGCAACCTGCCAGCTGGGTAAGCGCCACTCACAGTGCAGCTGAGGAGCAAGGATACTTAAAATCATCATTTCCATGGCATCTGCCATCTGTAGAGGGAAAAAAAAGCAAAATCAACAATTGGCTGCAAAGCAGGTGGATTAGGAATCAATAATAGGCCTTAGTGACATTTCTGTGCTGTTCATACCTTGTGGTTAAATAATATATTTAACATTTCATATTTGAACTCATTTCTGATTGTCAGCACATTTAGTAACTCTGGCAGGGAGGATCCAAAGAGCTAAATCCAAAGATTATGAGGAGGTTTGGCTGCTCAGTGGCACAGGTTCAGTCATTTCCATAGTGCAAATTCCAGTTTTCAGCCCTTCACACGTGGATCCAGTCAGGAATTGTTTAATACCTTGTAATTTATTCCCTTAAACACTCCTGGGTTTGCACAGATCACCTGGAAACCAAATTCCACACCTGATTTGGGATCTAAACCATGGCAGATTCCAGCTTTTTCAGTAAATACAGCTCCAGGTATCAGGATCCTAAAATACACCACAGGAGGTGGATCACAGAGCTTCAGAAAGAGCAGAAAAACGGAAAGCAAGATTTTTTTATTAAAATCAAGGTTAAAAGTGGAAGTGCTGGGTTGCTGTTCCTCTGAAAGTGAGATTACAGCAATCCTGATACAGACAACTGAGGAAACCTCAGGAAACCTCAGGTTCTGCAGGAGCAACCTGGAATTTCTTTCATTTGAGACCAAATTGAAGTGGAGAATCTAAATGGTTTTCCAAACCCTGATCTACAAGAACTTCAGAGACAAAGAAATCCATCATTACCCCTCACAACAAGGCTGCTGTTATTTCAGAATTTCCAGTGAATTTCCTGCTTTGCTGTACATTTATCTGCCTGGAGACTCTCTGCCCCCCATGATTTGGAATCCCTGAGATTCTCTAATCTGAGAATTGATGCTGATCCCAGTTACTTGCCCATGCCAATCCAGTAATGACAGAGAGCTTCCACTGGAACTTCCCAAACCCAATGGCTTCCACCGCATCTTCCACCATGAAAGTATCTGCAAAGAAAACAATTCCATGCATTCCTGCCTTAAAAAAATCCAGCCCCAGAGACAGAATTTTCTGGTTTAATTACTAATTAATTGGCTAATCTGCTGAGATCTCAAATATATAACAGAGTTGCTTAGTTATGATACAGTTCCTACTCAGGAACATTCTGTGTTCTTGCCAAGTCAAAAGAATTCTGATTATTCTTAGAATATTTTAATCCTGTGGAGGTAAATCAGTGTGGCACCCACAAATCCAGCCCATGTTCAGCCTCTTCCTCCTGGGAGTGACTTCTCCAGCCACTGAAGTGCAGCTTTCTGTGTGGAAAAGCAGCTCTGTCCCAGCCCACAGCAGTGCTGGGAGCTGCAGGGAATACTTCAGTGCAACCTCTCATTATTGAAACCAAGAATTTCTCCAAAACACACAAATCTTAAACCCTGCTTCTGTTAAAAATGCTGCTGGTTTTTTTCCCACCCACTGCCATGACCTCTTTAGTTTACTCCAGCTGAAGGTGCTGAGATGTCTCAAATTCCTTTGCTCAAATGCAAAATGAAAGGACCAAGAAAAGCACATTTTGATATTTGAGTTGTTTCAATCAATTAAAGCCTCACAGTTCTGACACTTGAATCAGTTTGAAAAGGACATTCCTCAGAAAAGCTTTGGCTCAGAGCTGTGAGATCCCCACAACAACACAGACCAGGAAGAAATCAAACAAAATCCAAGGGATTAAGCACAGCAGAAAGGTTCAGAACCAAAATAAACACCAAATTTTCACACAGTGCTAAGACAAACCCGATATTTCCCACCCCTCCTAAAGCAGTGATGCCTCCAGGCAGGAAGCAGAGGCTGAGATGGATATTCCTGTTGAAGAAGAGCCAGGAACTCTGCAGATCCAGCTCAGCCTTGAAGGTGCAGCTGCTGCAGGAGCTCTGAGCAGCTCCAGAGGGAACTCAGGGAAATTCCAGTGTGGCAGCTGGATCCACAACTCCCTGAAAGGAGCATCCAGCACTGGGGACACAAAAAGGGACACAGGGAGCATCCCACAGAGAATGGGCTGCTCAAACCACAATTTCCAGGTCAAACAGAATTTCCCTGAGTTATTATTTTTATTTGGGGAGCTTCTCCAAACCTCCTGACTGGTATGAAGAGATCCCACCTTTCCTCCAAAAAAACCCAGGAAAACAAGAGCCCTGCTCACCATCCGTGGGGTTGGCGAATTCCTTGGGCACCGCAGCTCCATCCCCCAGCTCCACGGGCTCCAGCTCTGTCCTCACCCCCTCGATCTGCACCTCGTGCTCTCCGGAAATTCCATCCTCCTCCGACCTCGAGCTCTCCCCCGTGCGGCGGAATTTCACCACCCTGCGAGCACAGAAGAGTTTTGAAGCCCCAATTTCATCATTCCCTGTCTCCATTCTCCACTGGGAAGGTTGGGATTTGTGTTTGGATTTGGTTTTCCTGCATTGGGATGGGATTAAATCCTTGGGTTTGGACACAGAGGTTGTTGTTGTGCTATCCACAAAGTTATAAAAGCACAGAGGTCATAAAAATGTGATGGAATGATGCAAATTTAACGAGATCCATGTTTTGTGTGCCTGGCTTTAATTGGAATTAGGCACTGCTGTGTCATTGAATTTTGGGCAGGAAGAGCCCAAATTCCATTTTCTGAGTTGTTTTTGTGATTAAAGGCTCCTGAAATGCAACAGAACTTGAAATATCATTCAGTGAAATACAATTACTGAGCTCATTTAGGGAATGGCTAGATTTCTTTTTTTCCATCAGGATGCTGATTCTGTGACTCCACTTTCATTTTAAACAGAATTATTTAAGATCATGTCATTGATATACTTGTTATAATGAAATATCTGTGTTTTAAGACCAGAATCTGCTAAACTGACACAGCTTTGATGTTCTGCTCCCTTCCCACAGAGAAGGTTCTTTCCCCATCTGTGAAGTTTTCTGTGGCCAAAGATTTGGGAACAGATCCCTCAAACTTCCTTCACTTTTTCTGCAACACAGCAGAACTTTTTCCCCTTACAAAGTGAAAATTCCTTGGATTGAAGTGAAATAGTTTTGGAAATAATTTAAATTATCACAGAATTACAAGGAGGGACCTTAAAGATCATTCCAGCTTTGGAGGTGGTGGATCCAACAAAATCTGAGAATTTCCTCAGCAGAGAAAATCAAAATATAGGTGTATAATTTAGGGATATGAAACAAAGGAAAAAACTCCACTGGGATAATTTCTGTTCCATACCTGCCAAATTTTTCACATCTAGGACATCTCAGGGAGCTGCTGCATTTATTTGCAAAATCTCACAGCACCAAAACACCTGCACTGGGAAGGCACTTTGGAATGGATTCCCAGGTTTTGTTCTTAAAAAAAGCTTGATAAAATAACCTCTGATTCTTTCCCCTGACGAGCTGAAGGAATCCTAACTAAGGATTGGAAAAGAGCTGGAGTTTGTTTCCCAACTTATCAGGAATGTTATGGGACAGGGTGCTCTGTCATTGACAGAGCTCATGAATATTTAACACCAACTTGAAACGTTCCTTCCCTGCCTGGCAGAACCCAGGATTTATAAATAGGAATTTGTTGCAAAACACCTGAGAATGGAGCATTAGGAAAAACGGGGTTGGTTTTAAAGCTTTAAATGTAAAGGTTTTAAATTTTCATCTGGAATTGAGGGGAAAGGAAGGAAGTCCTGGGGTTAAAGGCAGCAAAGATTTTATCAGGTTTGGGGTTGGTTTTTGGTGGCTTTTTTTGTATTTTTTTTTCACATCCCAAAGGCAGAAATCAGCATTTTCCTTGTGCAGCAGCGTTTGGCTTTCCAGAAACGCTGGCAATGCCGATGGTGCCCCCCCCAAACCCACCTTGGCAGGGCAGGTTCTGCTCTGCGATTCCTCCCTGGTGAGGAAGAGCCTCCCCAGCACGTTATTTACAGATAAACCCCCCTGCAAAGGCGATCCCAAAATCTCCACAATTTTATCCCAACCTCTACTGATTTTTTACCACCATCAAAAAAAAAAAAAAAAAAAATCAAACCACCAAACCAAAAAAACCCAAAGGAGATGAGTGAATTTATGTAACAAACATCTCCTACATCCCTCGGGATGCTGCACCCGGGCAGCTCCAGCGGGAAAATGGCCTTGATGCCCGGGGTCTGAGCAGAATTCCCCGACTTCCCGGCAGAATTCCCCGGCCCCCGGCGGGATTCCCGCGGCCGGAGGGGCAGGAGCCCCCTCGGTGTTACTCACGGCAGCTGCTTCAGCTGGAACAAATCCTCCTCCATGGCCGGGCGGCGGCTGCGCTCATCGCTCCCGCATGGCGGGCTCGGGATGCGGGCTGGGGATGCGGGATGGAGCGGCTGGAGAGGCTGGAAGGGCTGGAGAGGTTGGACAGCTCCGCTGGAAACGCGGGCCCGAGCGCACCCGCTCGGCTGGGCTGGGCTCGGCTAGGCTCAGCCTGGCACGGCACGGCTCGACCCGGCTTAGCACAGCTCGGCTGTTTTGGCACAGCGCAGCTCAGCTTGGCTGGTTTGGCTCAGCTCAGCATGGCTCGGCTCGGTTTGGCTCAGCTGGGCTGGGCTCAGCTCAGCACAGCTTGGCTCGGATCAGTTGACCCGGACTGGCCATGGCTGGGTCTGGCTTAGTTCAGCTCAGTGGGGTTGGCTCGGCTGGGTTCACACGGACTCAGCTCGGCTTGGAGGGTTTGTCTGAGCTCGGCTCAGCTGGGCTCGGCTCAGCCGCGTTTCCCGCATTGCCCCCAGCGGGGTTGCCCCGGAATGGCTGTGCCGGGAAAAATCCCCCGAGCCAGGCGCTGCCAGCACTGCCCGGGCCACCACGGGCCGTGTCCCCGAGCGTCACATCCCCCGGGACGGGGAGCCCCCGGGGCAGCGGTGCCAGGGCTGGACACCCTTCCCAGGAGGATTTCCCCTCAGTATCCCAACTGTTCCAGCACTGCGCTGTTTTCCCAGAGCTCTGAGCCACGGCCGCCGACACCTCAGGTGGGCTCTGAGGGTCGGGCAGCGCGGGGATTGGGCCTGTCACACCGGGAGCGGCCCGTGACTTCCCATCACAGCGGTGTCACACCGGCACTGACCCGTTACCCCACTGCAGGCCACTCAAACCAGCACGGGGCCGTTACCCCGCTATAGGCCGCTCACACCGGCTCGGGCCCGCCCCCGGTGCCGCCCCCGCTCCGCCCGCCGCCATAGCGCTCCCGGCCATAACCGCCCCCCCCGCGCCACTTCCGGTGCCGCCGCCCCGCCGGTCCGTGCGCTCCTGCCGTCCCCCCGGCACAGCTCGGCCGCGCGCTCGCGTTCCGGCGCGGCCATGCTGGCGGAGGGGCCGGTGCGGCGGCTGTTGCGGGCGGGGGAGGGGGCCAGGTCCGAGGGGAGGGCTCGGCTGTGACGGGAGTGGGTCGGGATGGAGCGGGAAGAACCTTGGGATGAGCCGGGAGGGGGCCGGCTCTGCGCGGAGGGGAGGGCGGGCGGTTGGCGGGGCTTGGGTCGGTCGGGGCGAACCCTCGGCCGGGCGCTTCCTTTCTTCCTTTCTCTCACTTTCTTAATTTCGCTTTCCCCCTTCCCTTTATTTCTTTCCCTTCTCCCTTCCCTTTTCCTGCTCCATTCCCCCCTTCCCTTCTCCCCTTCGTTCCCCGGTGAGGGCCGGGCCCGCGGCCTGTCCCGGTTGCCGCAGCCGCTGATCCCGGCCCCGCTTTTCCCGTGGCAGGCACCGAGCCATGAGGAGCTGGGGAGTGCTGGGGGGCGCGGCCGCGGCGCTGGCAGCCGGGATTTACGTCCTGTGGGGCCCCATCAGCGGCAGGAAACGGCGCCGGAGAGGTACCGGAGGGGCTGGGGCTGGCAGCACCGGGAGCAAGGCCGATAAGTGCTTTATCTCGTTTTTTCCAGCTGGTCTAAACGCTGTGGAAGCAGCTGTTGGGATTTCCAGGGTTGGGTGGGGTTTTGGGTGGGAAGCTCTGGGATAGCTTGGGGAGGGTTGTCCCTGGATTTCTGGAAGTGTTCGAGGCCAGGTTGGATGGGGATTGGAGCAGCCTGGGAGAGTGGAAGGTGTTCCTGTCCATGACAGGGGGTGGGATGAACCCCAAGATCCCTTCCAAATCATCCTGGGATTCTGTGAAACACCAAAAATCAACTGAAAACAGAATTCCGTTTAAACAGAAAGAACTCCCATTTTTCTGTTGCTATAGCACCTCCCACTGCATTCCTGCTGAAAACCGGGATGTTTCCCTCGGATTTTGTGGTGTGAACTCTTGCAATTCTCTTTGCAGGGCTTGTCCCTGGTCTCCTGAACCTGGGCAACACGTGCTTCATGAATTCCCTGCTCCAGGGCTTGTCCTCCTGCCCCTCCTTCATCAGGTGGCTGGAGGAGTTCACCACCCAGTACACGACAGAGCAGGAACATAATCAACATCTGTCAGTGACTTTGCTGCAGCTCCTGAGAGGTACTGAGACATTTTCCTGTTGTGGCAAACCAAGGATAAAATATTTGAGGAGAAATGTTGTCATTTTTAGTCTCTTTTCCCAAAGAAAGAAGCTAGTGTTGTTTCTATTCCCTATTTTATTTCCCTCTCTAATTTTCAACCCCATGGCCGAAGCTCAACCACCTTCCACAGAAGGGTTGAATTCCATAGAATTCAAGAAATCTAGAATTCTATTAAAAATATTAACAAGTTATTTAAGCTTTTGCTTTTTCCCCTAAGCTTACTATTTTCCAAAAAAAAATCTAGGACTATTTGTAAGCTTTTGGGTAAAAATATTAAAGATTTTAAGCTCATTTCTGGACTCAATTCATCTCTGAAGCCATCAGGTGATCTCCTGGCTTCCCTCACAGGGTTGTTGTTTAAGGAAATCCCTTGGAATTCTGCCTTGGGATGTTCCTGTGGAAGTGCTGTGAGGCTGGAGGTGTTTAACTCTGTCAAACACTGATTTTTACTCATTTTTGGCTCCTCCTGACGTTCCCTTCTCCAGTTTTATCGTGCCAGGAGGTGACAGAGGATGATGTCCTGGATGCCAGCTGCCTGCTGGAGGTGCTGAGGATGAACAGGTGGCAAATCTCCTCCTTTGAGGAGCAGGTGAGTGCAGGGAAATCCCCAGTGGGAGCTGTCAGATCTCAATTCTGTTTTCACAAACATCCACAGGTTGGGAATGGAGCTTTCAGTGTGCTGGGATATTCCTCAGGGAATTCCTGGCTGCTTCCAAACCTTGTCCTTACCAACAGGGTCAGGAATATTAAACCAGAACAGATCCAGCTCTGATTTCTCTGTGGATAATGGATCTGTGCTCTGCTCCCAGGGATGGACTCCAGGTTTCCAATCTTTTCAATAATCTTCATTATTTGCAATTCTTGTCAATATTTCCAACAATTATCTCACTCCTAAAATACATCCCTGATTTCCCAGGATAGATTTCAATTATGCTTCCCTTGAAATTGAGGAAAAACAGAGATTTAGGAATTCATTTGGGAGTATTTTTTTCTCCCAAGTGTTTCAGTTTTATGAGTTTATACTGCCCAGAATGTCTTCAGTACCTTGTGCTGTTTGGAAGCTTTTGGACACAACAAAACATATTCACAATTAACACAAATACTATTGTAATGATCATAAATATATTTAATATGGTTATTTATTTTTCATTATTAATAGTCAGTATGTACTTATGTATTATGTGTTTATATGTAATGTGTTTTAGATGATTTGTATTATGTATTTTTATATGTATAAATATTTCTATCAATATAGTAATATGCCAACATATATTATATATAAAAACTTATAAATTTGACTGTGACTATAAATATACCTGACTATAAATATACCTATAAATATAAATACAAATGCAAATTGAATATAAATTAAATATAAAATAAAAATTAAATATATAATAAAATATTAAATATTACATAGAAATATTAACTATAAATATAAGCTCTGAGCTGTAATTTTTTTCCTTAATTTCCTGTGGAATTCCAGCCCTCCTGGAGTGGTTTTTTGATGTCTCTTGCTGCTGACTCCATTTTCAGGATGCCCATGAGCTGTTCCATGTGCTGACCTCTTCCCTGGAGGACGAACGGGATCGGCAGCCCCGTGTGACCCATCTGTTTGATGTGCATTCCCTGGAGGTGATCCCACTCATTTCCTGAGCACAAATTCCTGCAGTCAGGAACAGAGTGTCTGTTTAGCATATTCTGATTCTGTTCCCAAAGCTGTTCTTTAATCCTGTGATAGGAACTCATCAAGAAGTCAAATTTAAGGAATTTTCAGGTTTTTTCTGAAGATAACTTTGAATTTGCAGTGTTCCTGCTTTCCTGAGGGGTTTTGCATCCCTAAATCCATGGGATGTAGGCATTTAAATGAGTTCCTCTAAGCAGTTACTCTGATCTGTAGTTCCCACCTGAAAAAGGGTTGAAAACTGCAAAAAGGGCATTTCTGAAAGAGTTTTATGGAGGTAAAATTGATCTTATCCCTCCAGCTTGCTGGTAAACTTGATGCAGATGGAAAATATCTGGTTTTGCCTAAAATATAGACAAAAAAAAGGACAAAATCTCCTATTTTAGTGTTCTGTGGCAGAGTTCTGCAGTTTAATGATTCCTTTTACAAGCAAAGGTCAATTACAAATTTGTTTTAAATTTATAATTTAAAAATTTTTTTGGTTTTTTGTTCTTCAAATATAAAGAGCCACTGAGATTCCCACATTTTTTCTATAGCCAGAAGAGCAATTAGGGATGAAATAGGAACACATTTAATACTTTATGTATTAAATTCTAAATCTTATCTATGTTGCTGAGGTGGGGTTAATATAATGTTTTTATCTCCCTCTGTAGCAACCAGAAATAACCCAAAAGCAAATAAGCTGCAGGACAAGAGGTAGGATTTTATCCCTTCTGGACATTCTGAATATTCATAGGGTAGTTTTGTTTATTAAAGGGATAATATGAATTGATCTTTGTACTGAAATGAAATAAAAATCAAAAAGATAAATAAATTCTTAATCACTGGGATAAAAAAATGTGCTTTGGGGGCATTAATTTTGTTACTGCAGGGCAAAAGTGTGGGATTGGAGTGGTGGAAGTGGATGGAAAATCCAAAGAGAATTTTTGTCTTGCAGGATCTCTTCCCCCTGTGTCCAGCCACTGGAAATCTCAGCACCCTTTCCATGGAAGGCTGACCAGCAACATGGTCTGCAAGCACTGTGAGCACCAGGTGTGGAAATAGATAATATTTTATTTTATTATTATTATCTATGTCATGTGAGAAGGGGTTTCCAACACTCAGAGTGCTTCCTGGAACCTTCATTCCTTGGTGATGAACAAGGATTTATCCCTAAAGAGACTAAAAAAATTCATGTGGTGCACCCTGTGGGGGTAACAGCTGCCTCATCAAACAGAATAATTGATGTTTTATTCTATTACTGAATTAACTATTTATTAATTAATAATATTACCTGCAAATCCACTCACATGGCTGAGTTTAGGACTTGCTGCTCATTCAGATTTTTCAAAGGCACTTAAAGTCCAGTTATCCCAAGTAAGGAGGTGAAGATAACCTGGATAAAGGGAAAATATGCAGAAATTAAACCTCATTTATAACCCAAACCAAAAGAACATTTGTATTTTATTTCCCAAAACCTTGCAAACAATTTGGTGTGAGCAGGAAGAGGCCACTCAAAACATTCCTGGTGTCCCCTGGGGGTTTGAATTCTGTTCCAGCAAGGAATTATGGACAGCATGGAGCATAAACTCATCTTGGGAGAATTGGGTTGGATTTTTTTGGGGGACTGCCATAAATGCTGGCTCTGGAATGTTCTCTTGCAGAGCCCTGTGAGGTTTGACACCTTTGACAGCCTCTCCCTGAGCATTCCAGCAGCTGTGTGGGTATGTATCCCTCTGCTCCCTGACCTCCTGCCCTCCCAGGGCCTTTCTCAGCTGCTTCAGGATTTGATTTTCCTGCTCTTTTAAGCCCCTGTGCTGCTGCAGAACCTTCTCCCTAATGGGTGGTGAAGGGTTACAATAACCCCAACAAACAGAACTTGGTGATGCCACCAGAGCTGTTTCTCCTGCTGGAGGATTTGGTTTTTTCTGTGGGATTTGAAGAGCCTAGATCATATCCCAAGGGCTGCTTCCCATCTTGGTAAAGTGATTTTCAGCTGGGGGCTCCCCTGGCAGCTCACACCTTACCCCATCCAGGCTTTTCCTGTGGGTGATTTCCACTGGGAATTGTTTCTATTTCTTTCTGAAAAACTAAAAATGACAAAACATTGTGGATTTTTGGACTGTAAGGGTTTGTTATTTCATGTCTTGTAGTGATTTGTTTCCACTGCTACTTGTACTCCTCTAAATTGTGATTCCCACTTGCAGAGTGCTCTCCTGGACAGCCAGGATTGGGATTTGGACACATCTTCTGCTCTTTGTGTTTTGTTTTATCCAATCCTGGGCAGAGCAGGATATGAGGAAGGGCAGGAAGGAGGCCTCAATTCCATTAAAAGCTGCATTTCTCTTAGGGACAAGGCCAGAGAGCATAAAGTGATCCCTGGAGTGCTGGAATGAGACATAAATAGGAACAGGACAGGAATCTGTGGTTTAAAACCCCACTGGAGAGCTCACACAGGGAATCACTGCTGCAAAGTTTTCCATGTTTAAAAAGGAGAATCCCCACAGTTCCATGATCACCCAAAGCCATTCAGTCAGTTCTTTCATGAAATAATTCTGCAGTTCTGTAGTTTTTCTATGGAAGAAATTAAAAATCCTTTCCCAAAATCCAGTGGAATGCACCCTGAAATTCCTACAAATAATTCTGGCTTTTCTTGGCCCTCAGGGTCGTCCCACAACCCTGGACCATTGCCTCCATCACTTCATCTCCTCAGAGTCTGTGAAGGATGTTGTGTGTGACAACTGCACCAAGGTAGGTCCCTTTCATTGCTGTCACATTAATTGCTGTCACATTAATTGCTGTCCCTTTAATTGCTGTCACCTTCCTGCTCAGTTTTGAGCCTGCTGACACAACCCTGGCTTCACTTTCCACCTCCTTTTTCTTCAGGGCTTGGGGAAAGCCTCTGGGATTTCAGATACTTAACAAGGAGTTCTTACCTCACAGAATATCTGAGGCTTTACTTACTGCTGCTGTTACAAAATCTACAAATATTTTATTCTGTACTTGCCAGGTATCACGAGGGATAATTTTTTTGTTCTGGTATTGTTTAAAAATCAACAGAAGAGGTGAATGAGTGCAGTTCTGAGTGAATGGAGTTCTCTAAATGCTCATTTCTGCTTGATTTGGATTTAGAATTTTGATCCTTTAGGAATTCTGAAGAGCATTCCTAGGTGTGGTTAATGCACTGAGCATAAAACAATTAATTGCTCCTGACTGCAGGTGCCTTCATTTTTTTTTCCCTTTTCATTCCAGATCCAGGCAGAAGGAATTCTGAATGGACAGAGCATAGAAAACCAGAGAACAACATTTGTTAAGCAGCTGAAGTTAGGAAAGGTGAGGCAAAAATCCCCCTCCAAATCTCTTAATTTGAGCTGCTTGTGTCCATTTCTTGCACAAATATTTTACTTTTCAAAGTAAACTCACCTGGCAAATATTTGTGGGCACTGAGGCCTCAACTCAGAAAACATTAAACACTGAAAGGATGTGGATATTCTCCTGTTATTTAGCAAAACACATAAATGTGAGCTTGGCTCATTTCTTAGATTTTACATTAATGCTTCAGTGAGCAAATTGATTTATATTTACAGGGTTTGTAGCATCTTTAGCAATTCCACATTTCAGAGTGATTAAAATATTCTGAATACAGCTGATGAGTAAACATCAGGTGTGATTTCTATCAGAAAACTTTTTTTTTTTGCTCTGTAATCCTGTCATGCAAAGGCCAGCAGGGCACTGGTGTATAATTAGGAGCCTCAGGTGCCAATAATAGTAAATAATAATAATGTAATTGTTGCTACAGCAATGATTTTGAATTTCAGCTCTTTATAATACTCACTATTTTTGGTTTTCCTCTGTGCAAAGCCATTAATTATTGGGGATTAGGAAATATCAGGAATTATTGCCACATTTTAGGGACACTGAGTTTACACAGAGATAAGGGAAATGTATTTCCTTATTTTTTGGATTTACCACTCATTTCTTTCCATGAAAAATGTGGATTTTCCTTTCCTGCACTCATTCCTGAAGCTGCCCCAGTGTTTGTGCATCCACCTGCAAAGGCTGAGCTGGTCCAACCAAGGCACTCCCCTGAAGAGACACGAGCACGTCCAGTTCAACGAGTTCCTGGTCATGGACATCTACAAATATCGAGTTCCTGGTCCCAAATCCAGCCAGGAGCAGCTTCAGCCAGAAAAACCTGGAGGAGACAACCCCTGGAATAAAGGATGGGAGAGCAGGGAAAGCTTCAGGTACCTCCTCTGCCAATGAAACAGTTCAGCTCTTTCTGCATTTTTGCAGAATCAAACCATGAGCAACATCTTGATGTGGGATCTGCAAAAAGGACAGAAATCCCTTTGCCTTTCCAAAATTTACAGTTCAGTTTGGATCATTTAATTTTGATCCTACTAAAGAGATATTAAAAAAATAAATTACAAACCATAGCACAGAAATCATATATTTTATGTCCAAAAGTGTGTTGAACTTGGGATGTCCCAGGGTTTTTCTTGTTAGGGATCTCTTCTAAGGCTTCAGGACAAGCAAGAATGGGTGAATTCTTCAAAAACAATTAGAAAATCCAGCTGTAGATCTGTCCTTAGGCAGCTCAATATTCCTTTAGTTGGGATTTTGGACACATATTTGTCATGTAAAATAGATTTGTATAAAATATTCATTGCATTTGGATATTAAAATCAATAAAACACCTTCATATATCCCATGCTGAAAGGCACTGCAGGAGCAGGGGTGCAGTTCTTAGCAACAGCACTAAAGTTAAATCCCTGAAATTTCTCCTTCCTCTGGCAGATGCAGAACAACCAGCTGGTACCAAACCTCTCTTCATGAATGGTGCCTCCTCTTCCACATTTTTAATGTCCCCAGGAACTTTCCCACTTGCTGCATTCTCTGAGTGCAGGTAAGTTGGAGATTTGTGCCCTCTCTCTTCATTTCTGTCCTTCAAACTGTCTCCATTTTTCTGTCCTTGTCCTGAGGCTGGTTACAGAATGTGTGACCTTTGTCCAGCTCCTGTGCTTGTGTCCTGGGCTGATTTTTAGTCCTGGGAAAGGGAGGAGGGCAAGTTAAAAAACAAAACTCAAAATCTCCTTCCTCTGGTCATGGTTGCAGTAAATCCTGAACAGCCATAATCTCATTGCTGCTGCTTTCCTCTAGCCTTCCTTTTCCTTCATTTATTCAAATTTTTTTGATTTCAGTTGCACCTGCCATGATTCCACTGGGTAAATGACACCTTGGGGGCTTCTGCTGACAATCTCTTTTCCATAGAATTCCAGAATGATTTGGGTTGGGTTGGCAGAGAATTAGGGACCATCCAGTGCAGTCCCCTCCCCATGGGCAGGGCCACCTTCCACTATCCAGGATGCTCCAAGCCCTGTCCAACTGGCCTGGGTATTTCAAGAGATGGAGCAGCAGGTTTGATTCCCATAATCCCAGAATGGTTTGGGTTGAAAGGAAACTTGGAGATCATCCACACCCTGCCATGGGCAGGGTCACCTTCCTCTATCCCAAGTCACTCCAAACCCCATCCAACCTGGCCTTGGACACTTGCAGGGATGGAGCAGCAGGTTTGACTCCCATAATCCCAGAGTGATTTGGGTTGAAATGAGATTTGGAGATCATCCAAGTGGAAGGGCCACTTTCCATTATCCCAGCTTGCTCCAAGCCCTGTCCAAGCTGCCCTTGGACACTTCCAGGCATGGAGCAGCAGGAAAAAGCAGTTTGCATCACAGAATGATTTTGGGTTGGAAGGGAACTTATCAATCACCCCATCCCGCTTTTCCTGGGACAGCACCATCCCAGCGATGGAGCAGCCACCCCCTGCCCTGCCACCCCCCCTGATGTGCTCGTGTGTGTCCCCCCTGCAGGGCCCCTCTGTACCTGTACCGCCTGATGGCCGTGTGGTGCACCATCGGGGACATGCACTCGGGACACTTCGTCACCTTTCCGGCGCGCTCCCGGGCGCCCGCGGCAGCCAAGTGGCTCTGGATCTCGGACGAGTCCGTGCGCAGGGCCAGCCTGCACGAGGTGCTGGCTGCCAGTGCCTACCTGCTGTTCTACGAGCGTGTGCACGGCCGGGCCCAGCCCCAGAGCCCCGCCCAGGACTGAGCTTGTCCCTCCTGCCGAGCTCCCCCTGCTCTCTGCAGCCTCCCTGCCCCGTGCTGGCAGCCGGGAGTTGTGGTTTGTACCCAGATCCTGCTGTGCCACCCCGGTGTGTGTTGAGTTTTTCTGCCTTGTCCCAAGGCTCTGTTCTGTGTCCTCACACAGCACTTTTCCCATGGAGATGCTTTATCCCACACATTTCACTTCCCAAAGGGGGAGCCCTGGAAAGGGTTGATGTTAGAAGAGCCCTTCCCCTCCCCTGGCACTTCCTCCATTTTGCACCAGCCCCTCCAGGTTCCCTTCCCTGTGCAATGGTACCTAAATTCCCATGGCTCTCCTTGAGAAGCCTTTGTCTGTCAGGCAGGGGTTTTGTCCCAAAGCTCTATTCCCAATGTTTGTGTTTGAGAAGCCTTTGTCTGTCAGGCAGGGGTTTTGTCCCCAGGCTCTACTTCCCAATGTTTGTGTTGAGGAAGCCTTTGTCTGTCAGGCAGGGGTTTGTCCCAGGCTCTATCCCCAGTTTTTCCCAGCTGGGAGCCCTGGGAGGGGGCGATGGGGAAGCTGCTGTTGGCAAAGGCAATGATTTAAGACACAAAGTGCCTTGAGCTTCCCTGAACAGCTTGCATTGCCACTGGCCCAGCCCTCTGCATGCCCACTGTGTCCCTGGGAATGCCTCACAGCCATGGGATGAACTCATGGAATCACATTTCTCCTGTCCTGTCAACATCAAGGCATCTCCACAAACAGCCCTGGTCCAAAAGATTTCCCTGCTCACAACAATTTTCCTCCTAATTTTCTCCTTTGTAAAGTCCTTCTCCTGATTTAAATTGCTTTATCCAGGAGATAATTTTGTATCTGTTAAGAGCTGAAACCTTAATTTATTTCTCCATACCTTGGAATATAGCTGGAATCAGCACATGGAAGTGTTTTGCTAGTGCTCAGTGTTGTCATTTCCTTCAGCACTGTTGAATCCAGTTGTTTGTAGCATCAACTACAACTTTTAATGCTGTGATTTTCCAAGCTGCTGTAACTATTCTAGACTTGCTCTTCCCATTTTATTGCTGGAATCTGCTTATTCCCAGCATTGGGATCTGTGACTCCTGGCTTGGCAGCTGAGCTGTAGAGCAGCCCCTGGCCTTGTTAAATGGAATATAAACAACAAAGCTGGTGGGCATTTACTGGTCTCATGAAGAAATCTGAGAATCCTGCATCAGCTCCAGGCTGCCCTGTAAATAGAAATAAGGGGAATTCTGCTGCTCTGGGTTGTTTGATGTGGAAAAAAAAAAGATTAAAAAAAAATCCCAAAGCACAGAGGGAGAAGCAGCAAAAATTCCTCCTTTAAAAACCTGCTTTTAAATGACCGGGAATAAAATATGTAGTTTGTTTTTAGCTCTTTCTGTCCTTGTAAGCTTGGAGGAGAAAAAAATCCCTCATCAGACAAGCTTTTTTCAATGTGAAGTTTTCAAATAACAACTGTCTTAAATAGTTTTTTAGGGCAACTTTGTACCTCATGAATTCATAGTGCTGCCCAAAGCTCGGGGGTGTTCACACTTCCTCAGGAGAGGCTCCAAACCAGCCAAAGCAGGAGTGGTAAAAGAGTGGATATGCAAAATTATTTACACAGCTCATCATTCCAGAGCCTGGAGCACAATTCCTGGCCCAGGTAATGCTCATAGTACATAAATATTGATAAATCCACTGCTGGACTGGGACTTGGTTTGTGGCTGTGCTGTACAAGCAGTAGTTTGGTTTTAAACCTGTTTTAAGTTATAGAAAACCAAGAAAACAAAACAAAACAAATACCTGAAGGATGCAAAATGCCAAAAATTTGCTCTGGTTGAAGGGAGAGCTGAGAGAGCTGGAGGAGGAGCCAGCCTTCCCTCCTGGGAGCAATTTAAAACCATCATCCCAACATCTCCCTCCAGCAGCTCTGCCCCTGCAGCTCAGAACTGAAACCATTTCCAGGGCCAGCAGGGGCTGTCCTGCATTCCCCACACTCAGTGCTCTGCTTGGGGCTTTTCCTGCATTTGGGAGTTCAGCTGAGCCCCCCTTGGCTTAGTTGTGCTGGAGGAGGGGCAGAGGACACGCACACTGTGGACTGAAATCTGAAATCTGGCAGCTGGGACAGGGACAAAGTCACCTCTCCTGCACAGCCAGCAAGTTTTCTTTTGTCAAGAGCTGTTTCCCTGGGCTGTGGATTAACTCTGGATCTCCCTCAAGGGCTATCAAGGGAGAGTTGAGCCTTTTTTCTGGCTTTGCCTGGTTGGGAGGTGTAGATGGGCTTGGCTTAACCCTCAGGTGAGGAATGGAGCAAAGCTCAGCACCTCAATCCTGGCCTTGAGCTGTGCCAGATCCTTCCCTGTGAGCTGGGGAATCTGTGCAGGGCTTTGGGAGCTCATCCTCCCCTCTGGAGGCCACTGGGATCTGTTTTCCAGCCAAGCCTCCCCTCTGGAGGTCACTGGAATTTGTCCAGCCCTCCCCTCTGGAGGTCACTGGGATCTGTTTTCCAGCCAAGCCTCCCCTCTGGAGGTCACTGGGATCTGTTTTCCAGCCAAGCCTCCCCTTTCTGGGAGGACTCCATGCAGCCACAAGGCTCAAACTTGTCCCTCCCAAGCTGCCATGGTGGAAAAGTTGTAAAGAATAATAAGTTGTAAAGAATTAAGAGCTCCAAGATGACATCTCTGTGTTTGGATTATTCTTGTGTTTATTTTGTGTGTTAATTTAAAAATGTCTGTTCCAGTCCAAGCACTGCACTGCTGTTGGAAGTTGCTTTTTTTCCACTTCAGGGTATTTTTGTAACTGTACAGTAGCAATAAAAGAACAAACTTGGTAGAAAAATCTGTGTGGGAATGTCTTGAAACAAACACCAAGCTGGGAGCCAAAGGGTTGAAACAACACAAGCCCTGGATAAGAAAGATTTTCTGCAGGAGCTCTTCAGGCTCCACAGAGCATCTCAGGGTGGCAGAAGATGGGAAGAACAAACTCCCACTTGTCTGCACAGACTTTAATTCCATAGGAATTATGGACCCACCACTGAAGGCCAGCACTAATTCCAGTGGCTAATACAGATGAGAATTCCCATTCCTTGATGCCTCAAGATCTCTTGGGGACTGGGCAGAATTCCCTCATTTTCAGCAGGATTCCCTGTGGGTGTGGGAGGTGATGGCTTTCAGGGAGTCAGGATGGGATCCCCAGGGATAATTATTTAGGAAAATACACTCTGACAGTGACAGCTTTCCACTGGAAATGGGACAATCCAGTTCTTCCCCACAAGGGGTTGTTTATACAAAGGACCTGATGGAGGAAAAGTCTTGTGCTTCCTCCTGCGAGAGCAACCTCCCCCAGGAGCAGAGGAGGTGGAACAGCAGAGACAGGAATCACAGTCCCTGTGCTCACCTCAGCACTTCCCTTCTCCATGTCAGGCTCATTTTTGCTTTATTTTAATTAAAATAACCCCAAGCAAACCAGAGCTCATTGACAGAAAGTATCACCTGCACAGTGTCAGCTTTAAACCACCACAGCTTGTGGCTCCAGTGTTTTTATAAACTGCTGCCTGCAGGCTGTGGAGCATTTTCACCTTCTAGGAACGCTGCTTAGACAAAGATCAGCTGAGAACAAACTTCCTGAGCAGAACAAGGGCAGCAATCAGCGAAAGAGCAACATCT
This sequence comes from Catharus ustulatus, assembly GCF_009819885.2. Lineage (NCBI taxonomy): Eukaryota > Metazoa > Chordata > Aves > Passeriformes > Turdidae > Catharus > Catharus ustulatus. The sequence continues at coordinate 4,076,661 of NC_046238.1, forward strand.
CCCAGAGGGAACAAACCTTGCCACTGACAGCAAAATTATCAAACCTCTCATGTCCATTTGCTCCTCCAGTCCCTTGGATCACCACAGCAGAACTAAAACTTCATTTCGCAGATCCCAAAGATGAGTGAACATCTCCCTGCTTGGCGCTGGGCAGGACTTTCCTGAAGGTGAGGTTGACCCTGGGGGCCAGCACCCTCCTGCGTGGGGGCAGGCTGTGGTACCAGTGCAGGTTGGTGGGGTGTTCATGAGGAGCAGGCTGCCGTGGGCCAGCTGCAGGGTGATCCTCCCTGTGCCCACCATCCCTCCCTTCCCGCGGCGCTCCCGGCGCCGGAACACGAAATCGCGGCAGGCGCCGAAGGACACGGAGGCGATGGGGCTGCGCGGAACCAGCTCCTTCTCGTCGTCACGGTGCTCCCCGATGTGATCCAGGCCATCTTTGTACCTGTGCACAGCATGGCATTGATTGCTGTCTTGGGTTGTAATGCAGGATGTGAGTAAAAGTGTGAATTCTGGCATCAGCTGTTAAAAACCAGCTTTGCTGACCCTTCTGCTAATGGCCATTGAGTCCCACTGCATGACTGATAAAATTCCATCATCCCACTGGGAGATGCTCCAGCCAGGGGGAGGGGCCAAACATTTCCTACCTAAATAAAATCTGAGATTTAGAACACCAAAGCTGCCTTTTTCCACTGGATTCCAGAGGAAAACCAGGCCCTTCTACATCATCACTGGGCCTTTAGAGAAAACTGCTCCCTGCTTAAACAGACCCACATCTGTCACTGCAGGATTGCAGCCACCATTTAATGGGACTGCTACCAAACCCTGGCTGACTGACAGGTGTCAGGTTGGATTCTGACTCTGTCAGTGTTTTGTTTTTTTTGTATTACTGTATTTTTATTTTTTTTTTAGTAAAGAACTGTTATTCCCATATCTTTGCCTGAGAACCCCTCAAAATTATAATAATTTAGAGGGAGGGAGTTTACATTTTCCATTTCAAGAGAACCTCCTGCCTTTCTTAGCAAACACATCTTTCAAACCAAGATAATTACTTACCAATAATACAATAATTATTTCCCAATTAAACTCAAACACTGCATGTGTTGATTGTTTTGTTTCATTTGAAGGAAAAGCTGCTTGGTGCAGCTGAAAGGGGCTGTACCTGTTGATGAGGACGAAGTTAAAGGTGTGCCCTGTCTCCGAGGTGACGCGCTCCCGGATCCGGGTCAGCACCGGGATCCACGGCTTAGGGTGGAACGTGACCCCTGAGTAAGTGTAGGACAAGCCAGGGTCTCCATAGGTCACCTTCTTCCTGGGAATCTTGTGCCACGTGCCAAACACTTGCAGTTTGGTCATTTCATCTGTTTAAACAGCACAGGGGAAGGATCAAACCCGGCTCTGTATCGTGTTCTCCTGGATCTGCAGCAATCTCCAAACAGGAATGAGGGTGCTCATGTCAACCCAAAAGCTGTGATCCCTGCTCCCAGGGCTTGTGTCCCAGCAAAACTGGACACTCTTGTTCTCCCCCTTTAATGGGATGAACAGGACCAGCACCCCCATCATGTATCTCGTACACTAAACTCCAGTCCAGGATTATCCCCTGACAGACACTTCCAGCTCAGCAAAACCGAGCCTGTGGGGTCACAGCTGTGTCCTTAGCATCTCAGGTTGCGCAAACACCAGGTGGCTGCAGAAATCTCCAGTGCCTGCAGAAATCTCCCAATGCCTGCAGGAATCTCCCAGTGCCTGCAGGAATCTCCCAGTGCCTGCAGGAATCTCCCAGTGCTTGCCAACTGTGCCCAGTCCTGGGAATCGCGCTGGGACTCACCTGGATGGGCTGACAGGGAAATGTTTCACTGGAAAAGGGGTATGGAGGGGAATACAGCTGGACACAGAAGGTTTGAGGCTGGAAGGGACCAGTGGGGGTCACCCAGGTCACCCTCCTGCCCAAGCAGGGTGTTCAAGAGCACTGTCCAGGCCTTTGGGAGGCCTCCCTGGACTGCCCGGGCACCCTCACAGGGCAGGAATATACCTTCGAAATACTCCACCTCCTTCTCCAGCTCCTGGAAGATCTCGTCCGCCTCAGCCTTGCTGAAGAGGATGCGATAATCACAGCTGAGCCCCTCGGCGCGGATCTCCCGCGGCGGCGGCCGCTCCGGGCCGGGCCCCTCCAGCCGCGGCCTCTTCCCCCCAGCGCTGCCGCCATCCCCCGCCTGCCCGCGGGGCAGTTTAACCACGAATGCGTCCATGGGCGAGCCTGGAACCGGGAGCGATGCCCGAGGGAGGGACGGGGGGAGCGGGAGGCGCGATCCCGCGGGAAACGGGAACGCGCGCCGGGGAATGGCGGCGCATCAGGCCCCGCCCCTTCACCCAACGGCACCGCCCCTTCATCCATGGCCCCGCCCCTTCATCGCATGGCCCCGCCCCAGCGCACGCGCGCGGTTTTGGCGCCAAATCCGGGTCCCGTCCGTCCCGCGCTGCCGCCGCCGCCCCTCACTCACCGCCGGCCTCCCCCGCTGCCTGCCTGCCTGCCCCGCTCCGCCGCAGCCATGATCGGGCAGAAGACGCTGCACTCCTTCTTCAGCCCCGTGCCGGCCAAGAAGCGCGGCCGCTGCTCGGAGTCGGGCGGGGATTCTGAGGTAGCGATCGGGGGGCTGAGGGAGCCCGCGGCTCTGCAGGATGGGAGAGGGGAGGGAGGAGCGGGGTCTGGTGGCGACACACGCGTGTCGGGCTCTGTGTGTGTGTGAGGGGGCCTGGGGGCCCTGGCGCCCTTTTCTGAGGGGAATAGGGGGGGGCACAATTTACAAACTGCCGCGCGGTTGCACGCGTGGCTGAGCTGTCAATCAAACCGCCACGCTCCGCTGCCGCCCAATGGGCGCTGAGACCCTCCGTGATGTCGCTGTTGCTAGGTAGAAACCTCCCCCAGCCGCGGCGAGCCAATGGGGAGAAACAAACATTTTCCCGCTGACCAATAGCGAGCGGCCGTTTGTGCTCGCGCTTGTTGGGCGGGGCCCGCGGGGCTCGGTGGCCAATGGTGGCGCGTCTTGTGTTTTGCCGCGGACCGGCCGCGTGCGGCGGGGCCGCCCCTGGGGCGGGACCTGCTCCGCCAGGGCCCGACCCTGATCCGCCATGGTCGCGCTGGTGTCGCGTCCCGCGCTGTTCCCGCTGTGCTCCGGCCTTCTCCGCAGCCACCCCTTTGTCCGCTCCTTGCAGGTGAGCGCCGCCAAGAAGGCGAAGGAAGCCGGCGATGAGGCGAGCCAGGCGCTGAGCGCGGAGCAGCAGGAGCGCATCCGCAAGAACAAGGAGGCGGCGCGGCAGCTGCTGGCGCGGCGGAACGTGCCCCCGGGTTTCGGCGAGAGCTGGCAGCAGCAGCTGGCCGGGGAGTTCTCCAAGCCCTATTTCGTGGAGGTGAGCGGCATTCCCCGACCCCCCCATCCCGCTGCGAGCGGCCGCTGAGCCCCCGCTGAGCCCCCGGTGCCCCCGCAGCTGATGGCGTTCGTGGCCGAGGAGAGGAAGCGCTACACGGTGTATCCGCCCCCCGAGCAGGTCTTCACCTGGACACAGATGTGCGACATCTGGGATGTGAGTAGAGCCGTGCTGGGGAGTTTGAAACCGGGGGTGGGTGCACAGACACCTTCCTTTAGTGTTTGGTCCTTTAAACTTGGATCCCATGGGATGTGGATGTTGTTGTTTGGCTCGCCTAACTCATAAATCCAGCTTTGCCTTTCATATCTGATACCAAACTGTGATTTTATTGTTTTATTACCCTCACAAGCCACAGAACTTCCTCTGATCCTTTTGATCTTTTTTTTTCTGGTTTACCAGCTTAACCTAGTTCACAGTTTTTTGATCTTGAACATCTTTTTGCCTTTTAATTGATCAGTAAAGGATTGTAATGAAAGGAAAAAAAACACAACACAAGGTAATGTCATTTCCAACAAAGCCTGTCAAAAATATCCCAGCAAGTGTGGCATAAAGATGACATGGGATGGAACCTACTTGGAGAATAACAAGGTGTTTTTTTGTGACTGTGAAAATGTTCGTGTTCTGCACTCAAATTTTATTAGTTATATTCATTATTTTGGCAGCAAAGCCATAGGAGTGCTAATCCTTAGTGTTGGGTGTGTTCTTTAGCAATATATATCTGGGATTTAGCAATAGATATCTGGGATTTAACTTCAGTTTCTTGGAGGGGTTGGTTTGTGGCATTTTTTTGTCTCTATTTTAGGATAAAGCTCATTTATAAGCTTTTTTCCCCCCATTCTCCGGGGACTAATGCTGATTACAATTCAGTGCTAAGCAAGGTCTGCTTTCAGGTAAAGGTTGTCATTTTGGGACAAGATCCATACCATGGACCTAAGCAAGCTCATGGGCTCTGTTTCAGTGTCCAGAAGCCTGTTCCACCTCCCCCCAGGTAAGAAAATTTGCAAAATCCCTTTTGTTCCTTAATTATTTGCAATTCTGTGATGCTTGGGGCTGGGAGCCAGAAAATGGATGTGAAGTGGTTTGCAACTACTTAAATTTGAGTTGTACATCAGCTGGAAGGACAATTCTGTGTAGTTTTGGTGATATTCTGGATGTAAATTTTTATTTACAGTCTCATTAAAACTTCCAGGCAGACACACAGAATCCCTGCTACCTTGCCTCTGCAAATGGCTTTATTATCCTAAATAATAAGATTAAAATTAATGCTGCTTCTTGCTTGCTTAGAGCAATCAGTGGTGCTGCTTGCTCTTGTAATAAAAATCTTCTGCTGGTTTTGTTTGCAGCTTGGAAAATATTTACAAGGAGCTCTCTGAGGACATTGAGGGCTTCACCCACCCTGGCCATGGGGACCTGACGGGCTGGGCCAAGCAAGGTGAGCTCAGAGACATTCAGTGATGTGCCCCCTGTGGAGCAAAATGTAAAAAACAACCCTGTGGTTGGAAATAATCCACCTGTAGGACAGAAAATCACTTCTGAGTGCCTTAAAATAAAAATTTGCTTCAACAGGAAGAAAGCAGTTTGAATCCCAGAATGGTTTGGGGTTGGAAAGGAGCTTAAAGCTCATCCAAGGGACACCTTCCACTAGTCAAAGATGCTCAGAGCTCCTCCCAGCCTGGCTTGGGCAGTCCAGGGATGGATGAACCCTTTGTTTCAGCCCTTGGATGTGCTTTGTTTGCCAGGAGTGCTCCTGCTCAACGCGGTGCTCACGGTTCGGGCTCACCAGGCCACGTCCCACAAGGAGAGGGGCTGGGAGCAGTTCACAGATGTCGTGGTGTCCTGGCTCAACAAGAACCTGCATGGCCTTGTCTTCATGCTCTGGGGAGCTTATGCCCAGAGGAAAGGCAGCTCCATCGACAGGGTAAACCTCCTTTTCCTCAGCCCTTCCCTCTCCCTGGATTTTCCCTCAGTTCGGTGAACACTAGAGGGCACTTCCCTTACAGAATTGGGAATTTTCCCTGCCTGATCTCTGTCAAATCAAGTTTTGCTTCTGCTCCTGCTTAGCCTTTGCCAGAATTAAGCAAGAAAAGTGGAGCAAGTGTAAGCTCCTGTTGTCAGCAGTGTCTCTCAAGGACAGAGCTGTTTTTCCTAGCTAAGGGCTCGTGAATCAATGTGAAATGTGCTGGTGGGATGACAGCAATTGTGAAATGGCAGGGCATTTATGTCTTTGCTTAGTGGGACACAAGTCTTGATCCTTGTGGCTGGTTCTTTGGGTCTCAGGCTGCTGCAGGAGGGGGTGTAAGGGAGATCAGACCTGTCCTGGAGCAGGAGGAGGAGAAACGGGGATAAATCACACCTGGTCTGGAGCAGGAGGAGGAGGAAATGGGGTAAATCACACCTGGTCTGGTGCAGGAGGAGGAGGAATGGGGTAAATCACCTGTCCTGGAGCAGGAGAAATGGGGATAAATCACCTGTCCTGGAGCAGGAGGAGGAGGAATGGGTGGTTAAATCACCTGTCCTGGAGCAGGAACACCAAAACCCTCAAATCTAACAAATGTTTTCCTCTCGTTCCCAGAAGCGTCACCACGTCCTGCAGACGGTTCATCCCTCGCCCCTCTCTGCCAACAGAGGGTTTTTTGGCTGCAGGCACTTCTCCAAGACAAATGAATTCCTCAAGAAATCTGGGAAGAAGCCCATTGACTGGAAAGCACTCTGAGCTGGGGCTGAGGCTTGGGAGCAGCCCCTGGCTCAGGGGTTGGGGCATTTCTGAGAAACTCCTGCTGACCTGAGAATTCTTCTTTGGGTGTTGATCAGTGAACAAATGACCAAACTTTCAGAGATGGTTATATTTTTTGTTTTAAATGCTTATTTTTCAAGAGCATGTTGGAGTGTTTGATGGACAACTCTGCTGCTGGAAAAGATCTTAGCCTGGTTGGAACACCAGAGTTCTGTATTAATTTGTGTTCACTGTGGCAATGGGAATTTCTTTTCAGATTCTGGTGAAGGGATGTTAATTCTTACTAAGCTGCTCAGCTTTTTTTACATGCCCTGCTGTCTCCTTCCCACACAAATCCAGTTTTCCTATTTAGTAGAACTGACTCCATGGGAGGAAAAGGCTTTTGTTTTTAGCTTTTTGCTACAGATTGATTACAAAACTGGCTTCTCATGGCTGTAAAGAAAATACATGCTCAGGAGTGTTGCTTGGGGTGCCCATGATCTCAAGATTTTGGGATAAATCCACAGGGAGGCTGTCACCAAGATTCTTTGAATTTTTTGTTGGCATTTAGACAGGAAAATCAGAAGGTTTTAGGTTTTCCTGGGTGTAATCACCTGGATGAGAGGTGAGCTGTGCTGACCAAGGACCTGGGGGTATTTGCTGATGGCAGCAGCAAACATTTGTTCATTGACATCTTCCAGCTAATGGAATGATAGTTGCAAATTACTTCAGATCTTTTTAAGATCTTAAAAGAGGGAACTTTATGCTTTGCCACCTTGGGAGCAAATTAAAGTTTCCACCTCCTGTTGGCAATAACTGTTAGGACTTCCAGGAGGAAGAGGTGTTGACTTCACACTCCTGGGTTTCCAGCCAACTTTGTAATTCCTTTAATGGAAGTGAAGAGCTCTTTTTTTTTTTTTTTTTTTTGTTAATTACACCAATTGTTTTAGAATATCCGTGTAACCCTTCCTCTGATATTCTCTCTGAGGTAACACTATCACCAGTGGTTTACACTGTCTGTGCCTTGCTGTATATGCTGTTTGGTTGGTTTTTTTTTATCCCCAGAGTGTTTTTTTTAATAAAAATTACTTTGTTTACATGATCTTGCATCGGTACTTTAACACGGGGGGGTGGAAAGGGGAAGTCCCTGTTCCTCCCAGGGAGCCAAACCCAGGAGCGTGTCCTTGTCCCCGTCCCCGTGACCAGGCACAGGGCCAGGCCACCTTTGTCCCCCAAGGATCGGGTGTCCCCCTCCCTCTCCCCACCCTCATCTCCAGCACAAGTTTTCCAGACGCGTTAGCAGAGAAATATTTGTGTTTGACGTGACCATCACGTGCAAAAACCCAACTGGAACAGGCCGGGGGGGGAAGGCCCGTGCTTCCCTTGGGGGCGGCCCTGGCACCGCCTGGGCTCCGGAGCAGGGGGGGACAGATGGACACAGGGAGTGACCGGTGACACCGGAGTGACCGGGGAGCCCCGGAGGGACAGA